>NC_058050.1:16898153-17540653 GCF_020085105.1 Siniperca chuatsi
CAACAGCACACCAGAGTCAGCAGCACCTCCAGCAGAGGAAAAAGGAAAAGCAGGTGGAGCAAAGCGTGGCCGTCCTTCTAAAGCAGCAGCAAAGTCAGAAATGGAAGATAAGAAGAGTCCTGAGGATGACAGTGAAGCTCCAGCAAAGGAGAAAAAAGCATCTAAACCAGATCTTGCTCCGCCCCGGCAGCACCCCTGTCCTGAATGTGACCTCGCATTCCCCGGCTTGATTCAGCTCCGTGCTCACAAGAAGGAGAAACACACCCCACGGAAAGCCCATCCCTGCGAAGAATGTGAAGAGAGCTTTGCCCGTCCTGAGCAGCTGGACGCCCACATGTCACGCGCTCACGCTGTGGGCCGCTTTGCCTGTCCAACCTGCGGGAAGAGCTTTGGCCGTGAGCGCACCTTGAAAGCTCATGAGAAAAGCCACCCGGAGGAAAAGCCTGAAAACCCAAGTGCTAAGAGATAATTGAGACATGGGGACCTTGCAGAAAGTGTATGTTTTGTTTTTTTTTTGTTTGTTTTTTTTTAAGATTTTAGTCAGGAATTATCCTTTTTCTTTTAACATTGGAGATCTGATGCTCCAGATGATGGTTTCACATGAGTTTGGAATGGTTTTGAGAATGACATTTTATCAAGTTTTGGATGAGTTGAGTTTTGATTATGAGCTGTTGAAATTTTGGACAACCAAACACATCTCCTAAATTGACTAACCGATGTTGTTAAATCCATCTATTACACCCTTTGTCACAAAACAAAGTTTATTTGTAAAAACAAACTGTTTTGATTAACTTTTTTAAATGATTTGTTTCAGTTTTTAAGCTTGAAATTTGTGTGGTGTGAATCTTACTTGGTGTCTTGAGTTGTTTAACTCACTTTGTGGTAAAAAAATGTATTTTATGTATTTTTTTTTCTCGTGTTTTTTTCAAAACAGATTGGGTAAGTACATATTTTGAAGCATATTAGATGCCTAGTAGAGATACTATGTTTGAATGTTTAGAAGTTTGTCAAAAGAAATGTGTTATGTACAGCTTCTGGTTCATATTTTTGCATTTTTTTACACTTAATATTTTGATTATGTTCCTTTCTAAATTAAGTCTCATTGAGGAAGAATTTTAAAATAACATGATTAAGTTGTGCAAAAGATTTATTTTGGCTAATGTGCTCCAGATTCAATGTGGAGTGTTTGGCATGTGGGCAGAAATGATCCACTATAATCCTGATTTGTCTTACGATAAAATTTACTCCTTAATTTTTTCACTTATTAGAATATTTCATGTCTTAGACATTTCTTAAATGGAACTCGTGGCTCTTTAATGCCTTAGAGTCCCATAAGGAACTGTGTATATCATGTGTTCTTCACTGATTGGATTGTTTTTCTCCCCACTGCAATGTGTCTGGACACTGCAAAAATGTAATAAAACATGCTATCCCAAGGGAGGCTGCTGAAGAATAACTTGCTTTTTTGTTTTTGTTCCCACTTCTAATGCAGGAACACAACCTGAAATGTGGTCTTGTATTTTGTGTGACAAAACCATGATTTATATTCTTAGAATGGGACATGCACTGGATATCAGAAGGTTATGGTATTAGTGCCTCATTTAATTATTTAATATTAAGATTGCTTTTTTGCTGCCTAGCAACAGCATAATTGAAAAGGGTTGGATGGGAACTTTGCTAGGTTGTTTGCAGTGCTGGCAGCACTTGTTTGGCATATATTCAGATGTTAGCTGTTTGCTCAGTGAGAAGCTCTGATTTGGCAGACGTGTACCTTTACCACAGGGCAGCTGAACTATAGAACTGTTGCATATCGAACATTTTGTCCAAGCACGCTAATCTTTGTCCTTCCTTTTTTTGTTTGGGACATGCTGTGTGTCTCTTCTGTAGTATTCATATTTGAATAGTTGTATACTCAGTTATCACACAAATAGGGTTTTTTGATGTGCACTTGAAATGCAAGAGAGCTGGAATAGTGACAATGAGTGCCCAGCTTTTCAAACAAGAAGATTCTACTAAATAAAACAAATTCATATAAATATTTTCCCCCAATTTTATCCATGAAACGTGTTGATGATAATGTCACAGGCTATTTTAAAGTAAATTTTTCGGATAGGACATATTTTATTCATTTTATTTTATTTAAGCCTGTTTGTGTTCATATGTATCAGCCACTTGCAGTGGTGGAAAGTACATTTACAATTTTAAGTTACTTGTACTTTACTTGAGTACATCTGATGTCTGCTACTTTCTACTACTCCTAGAATTCAGAATAAGATATTGTACTTTTTACTAAACTACATTAATTTTATAGCTGTAGATAAATATTTTAACCTACATACTACACATATGATCATCTTAGAAAATACAATGCATTTGTATAGATGAAACCAGTAATATAAAGTATAAAGTAATCAGAATTTGCTCCACACTGACAAGCCACAGTAAAAATACTAGTAATCAGTAGTAATAATGCAATGTCTCAATATGGTACTTTATAATATAATACAGTGAGAACTTTTACTTTTGATACTTGCTGATAATAATGTAATAGTGATAACTGTATAAAAGTAAAAGTACTACCTGCAGAATTTACTTTAAAGTATCAAATGTGAAAGTGCTCCTCATGCATGACAGCACCTGTCAGACTATGTATTATATCTATTTTATGTATTACTTTATACTGATGCAGCATTTTAATTTTAATGGAGCTTCTAGATATACTGCTGTGTCATTTAATCTCAGTGATGGAATGTAACTAAGTACCTTTACTGAAGTACTGAACTTAGGTACAATTTTGAGGTCCTTGTACTTTCCTTGAGTATTTCCATTTGATGCTAGTTATACTTCTACTACACTGCATTTTGGAGGCAAATATTGTACTTTTTACTCCACTACATTTATTTGAATGGGACATGCACTGGTACTTTAGTTACTAGTTACTTTGTGGATTTAGATTATTAATACCAAATATAAATCAACTAAGAAATTATGATATATTATTATAGGTTAAACTACCCAGCAATATATAAGGTAATTAAAATTAGCTGCACCTTTACGAGATGCAACATTAAAGTGATGAACTCATTAATTTGTCACTAATTATAATCCAGTAATTTAATATAAATCTGAAATGGACCATTCTGCACTTTTAAGTATATTTTGATGCTAATACTTTTGTAATTTGACTTAAGATTTTGAATGCAGGACTTTTACTCATTTTAACACTGTAGTATTGTTACTTAAGTAAAAGATCTGAATACTTTTTCCACCACTGTTGAATCTATACGAAGCATATTTTATTTGGCATATTTTACAAGATCATATGAAAAATCTGAAACATTTCCCACTGAATTGTAGTGTGGAGCATAAAGTGTAAAGCAGCATACAATTGAAGTACCCAAGTACCCACTTAAATACAGGTAAACTGTTATGTCATGTAATACCGCTCCGAGACACTAGGTGTGCTCGAGCGTCCACAGGAATTAACCTCTCCTTGTGGTGCTTCATTTGTTTTCTTCATTTTCAACTCCCCTTTACGGGATATGTGAGTTTTTAGCTAGCTAATCGGCTAGTTGTTATCGTTGTATTTTCACGTCGTGTTGACGAATCTTTTTTTTGGGGGGGGGGGGGGTCGTACAAATAACGAGTCTCATTTGCTCTGGGATAAAAAAGCTAACAACGAGAGGTAAAAGCTTGTTGTGCAATTGTTTCTGAAGCCACGCTTCACCACCATCATTTCCTCCTGCCAGGTGAGCGAAGTGACCAACAGTGCATTAAGGTGTGTCATAAATGGATTTCCATGGAGAAGTTGTTTGCTAAGCTCTATAAAAAATAAAAGACTGAAGAAACTGAAGGCCCACAAGAATAGCCACAGATGTAGTCGCTCGACAGGTAAGGTGAAATAGATATTTGTGACAATATTATGTGTCTTAATTTATTCATAAACATACATTTAGTGTCTTAAACTTTAACCCATAACTCTTTATGTCAATGTCAAATGCTCATTGAACACCTGCCCCTCTCTGTGTTTCCTGACCCCTGCTGACTCCTCAGCCAACAGCCATGTCCATTGAATACACCATTGACATCCAGCTAACAGAGTTGGGATTTCCGGACATTCTGCAGCCGCGGGAGACCTCGGTTAGAGAAACACCCTGTCGCTCCACATCATCTAATGACTCACCCAGTCACTCTCCCACTACACTTTCAACTACACACAAACAAAGGCTGCTGATCGGAGGCCAGCAGTCAGTTGATGGTAAAGAAGCAGGTGCAGCAAAACAGACCTCAAATATTGAACAAACCACAGTGGTGTCTACGTCACCTCTGTCCGAGACATTACCTTGTAGTCCCCTAAATCCTGCACAAAGTCTACAAGATGAGCAAAGTGGCAAAGGCACAGCAGTTCTTGAATTGTCAGAGGCCACAGTAAATGATCTGACCGCTGGACCAGAAACCGCAGACCTCCCACAGCTAATAACTGAACAGGATGACGATAGAGAGACAGATGTTGACGACGGAGACACTGCACGAGAGGATTCAACAGAGGTGCAGCAGGATGTGGAGGATGACTCTGATGACAGTGAGGTTTCAGAGGTGTATGAGGAAGAAGAGGTTGATGAGGACGAGGATGTTGAGGATGAGGAAGGACTGAACAATGGTATGACTCATTCACTTTGACTCTCATAAGCATGCAGTGGTGTATTGTTTACAGCCTGTCTGAAACATTTTTCTGAATTGCTGTAAATTTAACATCCAGTATGCTTTTAATAATATTTTTCTTGTAGTCAACAAGTCTCATGAAAAGATCAAAACCAACAATGAACTGATCCTACTAACAAGTATTGTCTTTGTAGCCAAAGCCTGATATAGCTTGTTTCTATTTGCCACAGACCTCAATTTTTGTCCAAAAACTACTAAAAACACATAAAGAAACCACACTGTTGGACTGGGTTCCACATAAGAGCGACTTGCAGTGGTCACACAGTGGAATTTTTTACTTTAAATATTTCTTTTTCTAAGAATATATTTTATATTATTATTATTATTGTTATTTTTTTAATATTTTGTTTTCAAACATTTATTATGCAGCAGGAACAAATGGGTTTGAGGCTGCAGGGTAGGAAAGCCTTACCTTTTAAAACTGATATAAGGTGCTACCAAATGTACGCTGATTTGTCAGTCCATCTCTAATGACTTCTAATGTTTAACTGTTTCAGTTTTTCTCCTGTCTGCTGAGTGTTCATCTTCAATCATGATCTAACTTTTATCAGCTGGCACACTTTTAATTTCCTTCTCTTTTCCGTAGAGTCGAGTCATTCGGGCGACTGCCGCTGCAGTGTCTGTGATCTCCAGCTGCCCTCCAAATTCAAGCTCCAGGACCACATGAACCTGCACACTGGAGCACGCCCGTACTGCTGTGCTGAATGCGGAAAGCGCTTCTGCCAGATTTACAGCTACCGTGTCCACCTGCGCACGCACGCCCAGACCAAAGTGGATCGTCTCATGTGCCGTGTGTGTCTGAGGGGCTTTGCATCACAGGAAGATCTGAAAGACCACTTGTCAAGAACTCACTTTGAGAATGAGTTTTATGAGTGTGACCTGTGCAAACGTGTGTTTACTTCCCTGAAGGCGTGTGAATATCACGTGCAGTTACACAAATGCATGCTGAACGTTATGTGTGAAGTATGTGGCCGCAATTTCTCCTCTCCGAAATCCCTTGCGCGCCACCGGAAGAAGACGTGCCATCGCAATTTTAAATGCACAGACTGCACAAAGACCTTTACTAAGAAGAATGCTCTCCTGAAACACAGCTTCTCTCATCTTGGTTTGTTGCCTTACACTTGTGTACGATGCCGCTGCCACTTCCGCCTGGCAAAGCTGTACCGCCAACACAAGTGTGAACCCGAACGCATTCACTGCGTGGCGTGTCTAAGGGAGTTTCTCAGTCAGGAGGACTTCCAGCAGCACAAAAAGGACACAGGCTGCTGGGGCAATCAGGAGCCTAAAGGGGATGAGATCAGATGTTTGGAGTGTGGAGAGAGATTTGACACTTCAGAAGAGCTGAAGAAACATGCTGGGGCTCACCAGAGGGTGCTGAAATGTGCCGACTGTGGAAAGGGGTTCCGGTCTGCCTTGCTGTTAATGTCCCACATGGGCGGTCATGCCGGCAAGTCACCCTGCCTTTGTCAGAGCTGTGGACTGGGCTTTCCCCACCAGCAAAACTATGACAGCCACCTTAAGACCTGTGGACAAACACCCCAGCCTGTGGTGAGTGTGGGGCCTCATGGTGATGTACAGTATAAGTTTAAAAAGAAGAAAATTTTTGTCTGCCCTCTAAAACAAATCATATAATACTTAACACTCCTGGCAGCTGTTTTATTAAAGAGTAACTTGAAAAACAGTGCTTCCCTGCCCACACTGGTTGAAAACTTCAAATCTGTTTCACCTTTGACCACACCCAGCATCACTGAAGGGTGTGGTCAACAACTGCAGCAAGTTAAACTACTGGAGGTCATAAAAAACAAGATTTTCTCTCTTCAAAGAATACATTTTTACATTGATTTCTTACCTTCCAGGCAGCTGTTGGTTTCAGTTCAGCATGATAAAAAACTTTACTTTGAATGATTCAACTGTATATGAAAATGAAATTGCTTTAAATTTCGGATGTTGGACCTTCCTTAATCCACCAATACCTAAGAGATCACAAAACAGTTTCTGCTGGCAAGTGCACTGTGTCGTTAGAAGTTTAACTGATTGAAACCTACCTCAAGCAAGTTATAGGGCTCTCCATCTTGATCATACTGGCATGTCACACTTGTGTTTTGTATAATTCATTGAGTCACTGGGATGTTTTTGTTGTGTTTGTCATTTTAGAGTGCTCCCAAAAAACGCCAGGCCTCGAAGAGCTCTTCATCGAAGACAAAAAAGCTCAATGCAAAACCAGACTCATGGAATCCAACAAACACAGTCACCAAGCCTGCTGTACCAGTGAAAGATTCTTGTAGTCTAGGACTTGTGACAGGGGGTGTGTCTGCTGGCTCTGGCCCACCAGATGGATTATGGAAGCTAACGCTCGACAAACAGCCTCCTCCAGGTGTTAAACTTGTCTTGTTTCTTCCTGTCTGTTCAACTCAAACCGATGGCCTGACACTCCCATCTGCACTCTCTCCGACACTACCAGGTCCAGCTCTGCAGGTCCAGCCTCAAGCGGCCCTGGATTTAGTGACTGGGATTAAACAGTATCCAGAATGTGAAGCACCTCTGGATTTGTCTAAGAAGTTTAACTCATCTAAGTCTGCTATGAGCGACATTCCTCTCCTTCCTATTAAAAGTGAGCCAGAAGAATTTCTCTCAGGAGAGGCTGATAGCACTGAAAGACAAGAATTTCAAAACAGCGATAGCAAAGCGATTGTTAAAACAAATCCAGGTGAGACAGATACGTATAGTGAAGTGAAGCAGTTTAAAATGGATCCCATGGATCTCTCCCCTCTCGATGTTAATACCTCATCCTCTAGACTAATAATAGACATTAAGGAAGAGCCTCAGTCTCTTGGTCCTGATTTTGAATAATGGTCATCCAGATCTTGTCAGCTGAGAGAGAAAGAAATTCAGATGGAGGTTGACGTTTCACGCCCTTCTTATGCTGATATAGGGAAATAAACTTAACATTTTCAACAAGGACAAAATAAAAAAAGAGATTAAAATTCCATCTGTGGTCACATTCCCTACTGGAGGATGTGTCCAAATTCTGCAAAGGACACACCTTCTGTAACCAAATATGGAGGTGTTATTCTACATCCAGAACGATATGATAAAGCATTATTATGAATAGACTTCTGAAGAAATCCAGTGTCTTTCTAGCAGTCGAATGTGTGACTTTTCATTTAGAGTAAGCAAGATTTTTGTTTCTTCTCTAATTAAAAACATTCCAAGCTCTTGCTTATTATGGCATTTGTTTTATTTGCATTTTGGGTAAAGCTTGTAGCTTGGTCCACCGGAGCAAAGTGGTACTGTAATAGTCATGAAGCGTGTGCAATATTGTGCAGGATTTCTCACAGCATTAAAACATATTCTTGATTTCTGGCTTTATGTACTTGTTTTTGCATGCGGAAATTGAATCCTTAGGTTTATTAATGTGTGTTAGGTTGAATGAAAACACTGGATTTCTTAGTATTCAGCTGAAAACTTGAAATGATGTACGTATTTGTGTATAGGTACTTGACCTTTAGTACTATGTTGAATATTTAATGAATGCAAATAATGGTACTGGTAATATGACATTCTGTCACCTTGTGATTTACATTTGCTGAATATTTATAGTCTGCAGGTATCTTTTGATGTTTTTCTAAAGACAAATAAACATTTGTCCTCGATGCAAGATCAGTTAATATCTTGTTGACAGCAGTTTTTTTAATTCTTAATTGACTGCCTTGTGTGTTTGTGTGTGTGCATGAAAGAGACCATACATCCTCTGTAGAGAATGACAGTACTGACGCCATTTAAAAAGTACTACAAAGCACCATGTATACATAGAGATATTGCTCTCCTTATACAGGAACGCTCAGAAACACAGCTATACATCCACAGATTCAGGTATGTATTTTACTGGAAAGTAGATCAAAATATTGAGCTGAAAGGTGAACTCTTGAACACTGTCCTTTAAAATGTCTCCTGCTTTCACTGAGATATCCCATCATATTTAGCAGATCATTACCATTACACAGAAAATCCTGATTGCGAGCTCAATAGAACAGTCTGTTGTTCCCATGGGGATTTACTGTGTAGTGCTCGTGGCATTTAATCAGCGAGTCTATTTATTGTGATAATGGCCCAACTGTGACGATTACATAACGTCTTTAATTTGGGGAAATTAGTTGTTTTAAATTGGAAAAAACAAAACAAAAACAAACTCAAGGCAAGATGTTGCTAGATTTATTATTGATAATAATTGTAGCGATTACCATAATATGCTGTTGGGATTTCATAGTTTTCACTTTTAAAAATAAGCTTACCAATTATTTGCCAAATACCATGTTCATAGATGCTAATTTCCTGATACCTTACCTTTCCTTATACTTAATAAATACATATATATATATATATATATATGTGTGTGTGTATATATATATATATAGATATCTATAGATATATGTATATATATATATATATTCCTTTATTCTATTCTTTTTGTTTAGTTTACACATGTTTTTATATTCTTCAAGTGAATTTTTTTTTTTTTCTGAAAAGAAGAGGGGAAACAACTCTTGTCACATGATTAAAGAACCCGGAAATACAATGTCTGCTACGTGACCAATTTTTTTTAACGGAAGTAGGCTACGGTAGAGATGTAATGATGTAATAAAGAACATGTGCATTTTTTGTTGTTAATTGTTTGGAACCTCAGTGTCTGACATATTGAAATCGTTGATGTAAAGCTAAGCCGTCGGTGTGGCGACAACATCAGCGTTGGTTTAAATTCATGGACAAAGACAAGTGTAGCGACATTGTAAGTAGGCGATCCCGTTATTTAAATCAGTCGATTTTGAGGGGAACCAATGTTTTCAGCTAAAGTCATTAAGCGTTTAAGCGTTTTGAATTTTGTATATTCATACACCAAATGCATTCAGACTCTGCCTTGTACTTCTTGCAGCATGGTCAGTGCTCCTGGATGGAGATGCATCAGTTTATTGGTGACCTTATCACATCTGGAAACACCTTGAAGGATCAGCCAGATGTGCTAAATGCAGCGTGGGGCATGGCTGGTGGTGTTGAGGCTCTGGGGTTCAAAGTTGCTTCACTTGGACCTCCACAGCAAAGTCGACCTGCCCAGGACAAGTCAGAGGCAGAGCCAGGCCTGCAGATCCAGAGGACGGGAGAGGCCAGAGACAGGAGAGAAGGTTGGAGCTCACTATGAGGACTGCTATAATCATTTTCTTTTAAAGATTCTTAGTATTTCATTGTAATTCATGTTTTTTTTATGCCTAGATGTGCATTTTGCCTGCACCTGCCCTGGCTGCCCTTACTCCACTTCTCCACCTTCCTTTGAGACTTTAAAACCCAGACAATCTTTGTCCTCGCCACCACGCTCGGATGCAGTATGCCACCATTTACTGGATACGGAACCAAGCAGCACCACGACATCTGAGCTAGAGACCAGGCCGTCCAGCCGACCACAGAGGGGGGAGGCAGACAGAGGGACTCGGAGCCCAGACCAGAACTCAGACACTCCTCCTTCCAGAGCGTCCTCGGGTTCCTTGTCCCACCTCTCCATGTTTCCCTGCTTGTGTTGCCACCGCAGCCTACAAACCCGCACTCAGATACTGAGCCACCAGGAAGGCACGGACTCCCCGTTTTGTCACACCCATGCCCATCATCATTTTCATCACCACCACTGTCCTGTAAGCTCTTGTATAGCCTGCCCCCAGCTTGCTCGCTCTCAAGCTCCACAGCTCTCTGGCCCTTTTCCCTGCTTGTCTTGCCAGTGCTCCTTTCCTACCTGTACTCAGGTGTGCCACCACCAGCCCAGACAAACACACACTCAGCAACAAGAGGAAAGAGGTAGGGCGGCTACGACCATGTTGTTGCTACATCCCTGCATGCACTGCTCTGCCTCTTTTTCCAGGCCATCCCAGTTGCTGCAGCACCAGCGCTCTGAGCACGCCCACAAACCATCCGGCTTCCTCTGCACAGAGTGCGGCAGGGCCTTCAACTCGCACAGCAACCTCCGCATCCACCTGAATGTGCACACTGGTGCCCGGCCCTACTCCTGCTCCGACTGCGGGAAGAGTTTTAGCCAGTCAGGGGCTCTGAAGATCCACAGGCGCATTCACACCGGTGAAAGGCCATATTCCTGTGGATTTTGCGGCAGGGGATTTCCCCATCTGGCGGGGGTCCGGGCCCATCAGAGGACCCACACAGGGGAGAAGCCCTACCACTGCAGCCAGTGTGACAAGTGTTTCACCCAGTCAGGAGCTCTTAAGATCCATACCCGCATCCACACAGGAGAGAGGCCCTTCATCTGCAGCCTCTGCGGGAAAGGCTTCTCCAACCGCTCCGGGATCCGCTTCCACTACCGCACAGTCCATGGTCTGGCCCCCGAACATGCTGGAGAAGCTGGAGCTGGGGGTGCACCTCGGGGACCAGCAGGCTGCGGTTACCCACCTGGACGTCCCAGGACTTTTCCTCCAGCCGACGTTGGGCTAAATACATCCAACAGCTCAGATAGCAACTCATATACAGCTCCAAATTCCAGAGATTCTCCTGCTCATCCTGGCTCTGCTCTGCTTGGCGGTAATGAGAGCAAATCTCAGTCAGAGGGAGCAAACCGAGGCAGTGACAGAGCGGGGCTTCTGTATGCATGTGAAGACTGTGGCCTACGTTTTAAGGATGCCCCGTCCAGGAACAGACACCAGACTCTGATGCACTACTCCTCTGAGGGAAGAGAGGAGGAGGAGGAGGAGGAGGAGGCGCAGAGGAAAGAGTTAAGCACAAACGAGAGGGCCCGCAATAACAGTGGAGCGAATTAATGTTGTTGGTACATTACAACAGGCTGAACATAAACGACATCGAAACACCAGAGTAAATAGTGTTTAAAAACATTTTAAGTGTTGAAAGTATTTGTGTGAAATATATTCTGTAGTTAAGTATTACTCTTTTCAATTTGAAAAGCCTTTGATGTTGGCCTACTTCTTTTCGAGTTATTATATAGACTTAAATTAAGTTTTTCCAATTACAAATGAAAAAACACCTTAAAGGATTTCAAGGTGAGATTATGTATGTTATTTTCGAAAAGTCAGTCATGCCTGTTTTCACCTTTCACAGAAGGTTTTTTAATTTATGATTTGATAGAAGTTCATACTTCAGATTGGCTGACATTTTTCTATCAGTGAGGAATCCAGTTGCCTGTTTGTGCAGATTCATCACCGCTACAGGCTTTAAGTCTATTTTAAAATAACCTTAAACACCTTGCTGCTGCAATAACACACCAGGCCAACTTCTAAAGTATTTTTCTTATACAGTTGTTTTATTGTGCCTTATTCAGCAGTGGAAGAGGTTAGAAAGTTAATCGCTAAATGTGACACCACAAAGCTTGTCAAAGCATTTCTAGAAAATTACATTTTGAGGGTCTTTAGTAACATTTTCAGATGTAATGAAAGACTACCACTGCAACCTGACCCGTATTATACCAAATGCCTTGTAATAGGAAAAAGTACAATTTTCTATCTTCTTTGGTTTTCTTCTTCTTTTGTATTTTTCCTCCAAAGTGATCAGTGTGAACGACAACAATGTCATATCAGTTTATTTAAATTAAGTTCTTTAGTAATTTAATCTGTTTAAGACCTATATGTCCCATACAAAAACAAAGAAAATCCAATGGACTTTGCACGGCAAAGAAAATTAAGTTAAAAAAATAATCTAAGTAGAGAATACAGATTCAATTTTACTTAAGTGTTTCTCACTTGTGGGAAAGTTGCTGTATAATGGCAAAACAAAAAAAGGCAGCCACATACTGGAATTGTTTTTTAATGTTGAGGTTTTGTGATACTCTTAACCCCTCAAAGGGAAAATAAATCGACTGGTGGGCAAAAACATGACAACACCTCTGGAGTTTGGTTGAGGAATGTGAGTTGTGCTCAAGAACAACATCACCTTGCCTGTTGTGCCTTTCCGTGATATGCTATAATCCAAGCATTTATTTTAAACCAGTGTTTGTTTGTTACTTTACTATGTATGTTAGAAATGGAAGACCAGCAGACAAATAATTACACAATCCATTGTTGTTAGATTTTTAAAGCTCATGAGAGCCACCTAGTGGTTATACATAATCATAGCAACGATTTTAACCACTTTATTACAGTGTACCATTTATAGTGCTTCTTAAGTTTTTTTTTTTTTACAAAACATGTTGAAATACATTGACATTGTGTATACAATGTTTTGTGAGGACAAGTAACATATTCAATCCACTTTTTTTTTGCATTAACCTGTTAAATAGACTGAAGCATAAATAGACTGAAGCATACATTACTGTATGTGTTTTTTGAAAGTGCAGCTTGTGATTAAACATTTCATCAATAAAAACAGTATCTCTGAGACGCGACTGAACCTGCATTTTCTTTGTGCATCACAGGATATTTCCACTGTACAACTACATACTTCCTGGGAGGAAATATTTGTGTCCATATGGCTCTCAGATTGTTGTGTGCTCTGCGTGGTGTACACTCATATGCATAGTGGTCCAAAGTGACTTCTCAACTGGAAGTTCAGCTCTGTCAGCATTAGTACACTCTGGACAACACTGTCTGGCTTAGTGTCCACTTGAGATCACCCCAAGTGGACCCCTGGTCCCAATACACCTTTTAGCTCATGAGAGTTTTTTTTTCTCCATGTCTGAGCTTGCTGTGTTCACAAAGGCTCCTCATATGTGTGCTTCTGTAGTAAAGAGTCACATGACTTGGGCTCAGCATAGACCACACTGACTGGTCGTGGGCCATTGGCATGTAGAGCAGGAGTGCAGTAGCCATTGGATAGCATCCTGTGTGAGGGGCAGTCATACTGAGCGCAGCTGGATGTTGTCCTGGTACCAGCGGTAGGTGCTGGTATAGGAAGTCCATGTGACTCAGAAGGCTGCTCACTGAATGGGGTGGCATACTCAGGCTCTGGCGGAAGAGGCTCGGCGTACTCTGGCAGGTTGCCAGGAGTGTCATAATGGCTGAAGGTGAAGGGGGTGGTGTAGCCCTCATCTGAGGAGGGTCTAAATGTTGACCCAACCTTCTGTCCAATAGCTGCAACAGCAGGTTCGGCATAGTCTGGAAAGATGATAAATAAAAAAATCAGTCAAAACTAGCATGAGATCGTATTTCTATTAATTTGAGATGCAACAAACATTGGCATAGGTATAGCTAAAATCATCATCACAATATATATATATATTCATGACGACAGGTCAGGGGGGAGATATTATCATCCCCACACTCTGAGATTCAGCGCTACATACTATCTCTACAAAGACCATAACTGAGACCAATGAGCTGATATACGCCACAGCAACAGTGATCCTAGAGATGCTTGGCTATAAGATGAACACCAAAAGCCACAAAGAGCATTATCCCCCATGGAGGAGGAAGCTAGAGGCCAAGATCAAGGCAACAACGAGAGAAGTTAGTCAGCTCTCAGAGTTACAGAAAGGTGCAAGGAAGAAAGGGCTATCTGAGGCACTGGAGACTGCCAAACAAAGACTCACAAGAGAAGAAGAGATACACAGGAAAAGCAGAAGCCAGGAGCAAAAACCGGATGTTCTCCACCGATCCACCCAGGGCTGAGACTGAACAGTACTGGAAGAACATATGGAAGAAGGAGGCATCACATAACACCAATGCTCAGTGCCAAGTGGATCTAAGAACAGACAACAGCAATCTAACAGAACAAGATCCATTACAATGGCAGACATCCAAGTGTCAGGTATGCTGGACAGCACCAGGCCCTGACATCCTGACCAACTGCTGATGGATGGGACCCATCCAGAATGGTTAACCCAAGGACGGACAGTCCTGATCATGAAGGATCCCCAGAAGGGAACGATTCCATCCACTACCGGCCAATAACAATAATAATAATGCCTCTGCACAACATGGAAGCTCCTGTCAGGCATCACAGCGGCTAAGATGAGTAGGCACACGGCTCATTACATGGACAGGGCCCAGAAGGGAATTGGTAGTAATACCAGGGGAGCCAAGCTCCAGCTACTGGTCGACCAGACAGACCAACTTGTGCACCGCCTGGATTGACAGAAAGAAAGCCTATGACTCAGTGCCAAATACATGGATACTGGAATGCTTGGAAATGTACAAGATCAACAGAACACTAACAACCTTCATCAAGAACTCAATTATGGGGCTGTGGAAAACAACTCTAAAAGCCACCTCAAAGCCAATTACAAGTAACTACAACTTGTTACACTAATTTTGTATATCCCAGTTTCCCCTGTAAATGAAAGTCATTCATTCAATCCATCAATGTCACCTAATATAAGTCAGATTAACCAGGAAGTATAATCTTTAAACCATTTAATTTACCTTAAAGTACCTTTACTTAGCTATTCCCAAACTTTTTGGCTGTATCACACAGTATAGTAGATTCTTTCACAGTATATCCCTTTCCAAGGTCAAGAATGAACCTCTACGCACCTTTCAAACAAGCATGTGAGAAAAGCTTAACCCATTTTAGTTCTATATCTTCAAGATTCTTACAAAATGTATATTAGCATCAGGATCAGCCAATATGGGAAGGAAATACCAGGCATTTTATGAGCTTTAAAACATATTGGTGCATCCCCACTAATACTCCATTACTGTGAAGAACAATATGTTATTAAATGGGTATAAAAACATTAACTGTATTGCACAGCAGCATCTTTTCACTAACGGGAAAAACTGTTTTTGGATCAATTGTTTATTTGCATCTTACGCTGCAATTTCTGGGAAATTCTTCTTTTCTACTCAGTAGCAGTCTCATACCAGGCCAATGTTGAGCCCCTGCATGAGCTGCTTGGCCACCAACAATGTCTCCTCTAATTACAGGGACGGGGGCTGACAGTGTAGCACTGACAGCCGACCAGACCCTACTCTTCGCCCCCGCAGAAGATGCTGTGGTGTGGTAGGCCTAGACCTTACTCAAGAGCCCACAGGGACCCTCGTAGCCACAGCTATTTTAATTAGACCGGCTTTAGTGAGGGCTTTGATTGTCTTAGCTTTGACCCTCTGTCCTGTTTATCACTGAACCTCTCAGTGAAGGCCTCCCTCGCTGGGGGAAGGGATGGGGGAGGCAGAGAGGGGGGGAGTAGGCTCAGCGCCCTTTATCGAGCTCCAATTAAAGGGTCTCTTTCAGAGAGGCTCCGTGGACCAAAGAAAGGAATGTTTATACTGCGACTGGGTGATGGGCTGGGCCGGGGGAAAGAATGGACAGCCCATGGAGAGAGCTGTTTGCCTGTCAGGCCTAGCATGAGCTCCTCAAACTGACCACTAAAGCCAGAGACTGTTAGAGCAGGAAAGACAGAGGAGGGAAGGCAGAGCTCACAACTTGAGATCACTAGTAAACTTTGAATGGGCAATGAAAAAGCTATCAAAAAAGGCAGCAGCTAATAATAACAGTAGTAAAACTGAGGTGCAGCAGTGCGCTGTTAAAAAAGTAAGAAATCATAAAATATTTCTCACCATTAAGAGGAGGGCTAGGTAGAGCATCACGGACATTTCGCTCCAGAGGGTAGGAGATAAGCTCTGACTGTGGACAGGGGAGACTCTTTGCCTGGAAACTCTGACAACCTACTTGACACACAAACACACACACACAGTCAGGAGCTGCAGTTTGCAACCATTTGAATACCGCTCGCATCACCCTCCCCTTTCAAGCGTGTAGGAGAAACTACAGTGGCCACGAAACTCCCTATCGGCTCTATCTAGAGCCAGTGTTTGGTTAGTCTGTTCTGGGCTACTGTAGAAACATGGTGGTGCAACATGGCGGCCTCTATGGAAGGGGACCTGCTCCCTCTGTAGATAAAAACAGCTTATTCTAAGGTAATGAAAACACAACGATTCTTATTTTCAGGTGATTATACACTGATGAAAACATACTTTTATATATATATATATATATATATTCCATTCCTGTCAATAACTACTCCTAAAATGTTATACACTGGACCTTTAGCAGAAGATTTAAAAAATACTGAAAAATGATCAAAGAGCACTTGACTTACTTTTGGGTAAGGAGTACTTCATTTGTGAATCTTTTTTCCTATATGGAAAAGGAGATGAACACGAAGCATTAAAGTATTGAACATACTATATACCGTTTCTGAAGTGTGTTATGACTGGAGAATCACCACTAGAGCTGAAACAATTGGTCGATCAATCGGTCAACAGAAAAATAATACTATTTCATTAATCAATTAATTGTTTCAGCCATTTTTCAGGCAAAAACATTTTAAAACTCCCTAAAAATTTTGATTAATTAAAAAATAAATAAATTAAAATCAGCGGATGAATTAATAATAATCGTAAGTTGCAGCCCTAATCATCATCAACCTTAGTATCTTTGCCAGTCAACAAAAGTACTTGAATAAAATAATAGCTTTTTATAGTGAATGTAGAGTGTGCGCAAACTGTACTAAGAAAACAAATACATTCCAAATAGTTAATAACAGTATTAAAATACAGTACCTTCGCTTCCACCAGACTCCTGCCAACAAACAACTGGCGCACATTAATAGCGCCAGGACCACTCCCACTGCCACTATTACTGGCTGACTAGAACCTGCAGGACAGTAAGTGTCTGAGTAAGTAAACAGTTGTACAAGTGCGAGGAAGGAATGCAGTTTATTGCAATGTACACAACACTGAATGTGAGAGGATATATTACATTGTTTTTACTGATCTGACATGCATTCTTCCTAAAATAGGCTGATTTAATTCTCATTGCACATATGTGAAATTAGAAGGTGATACAAGTACACACTCAGTCTTGTCTCCACTAACACTGGGCCCTCTGTGGGGGTAGGAGTGGGGCTGGGGTGGGGAGTACCCATGTTTACTTTGATGGATGGAGATTCTGTTGGACAAGTAGCAGGACAGGACATCATAATATCAGGAGTACAGACATGAATTCACACTGCTAGACAGATCATGTCAACAAGTTCATTCTGGATAAGTAGTGAGAATACCCACTAGTGACTGTGCGTGACCTTGGTGTGACCTTGGCAACAGGACAGCCCAGGACTTGGACCTGAGCTGAGGCTCGGCCATGCCAGTTCAGTGGCTGTAACTGGACAAACCGAGCCACTACAGGAGGAAAAAGGCTGTTGAGGACCCTGAGGTGGCCATCAGTATAGGCCTGAAACACCTGGGGGACATAATAACCAAGTTAGTTATTCACAGAGAACACCAGGAAGCCCACAGTATGAACTCAGTTGCCACATCAGCCCTGTTGGGGCCTCAGTAAGAACCATCAAATGAACATCAGTCAGTACAGTACAATGCATACCTGTTTTTCTTTGCTCAGAGCACGTTTGTATGGCTTCCATATCTTTTTGTCCTTGCTGAAAAGAAGAATGTAGGATTCTATGTAGTACTCATTTGATCCTGTTGTTATTATTCCTGAAAAAAACAACATGTTTTGTAGCTCAACATTTGAGATGTGATGAAAGTGGAGACACTGTGGCCATTAACATTTTTTAGCAAACGTTATTCAAAAAGCAGTAAATAGTGCATTTGTTGGGGACTATTTTCAGTGGTAGATTAATACACAATTGGTGTGCTAGCGAGTATTTCTGGCAGTATGTGGGATTGAGTAATAATTTATTACTGTGGCCATGTTCATCTTAATGAAGGAACATGTCAGCCAGTGCAACAGTGTAGCTCATTGATGTGTTTTAAATAGTTTTTGGACAACAATGGTTGTCTATGGCGCGCGCGCCACACACACACATACATACATACATAAGATTTGGATACACACATGTTTTTAGGATAAATTCATTGTTGGTTTTGATCTTTTCATGGGATTGTTGACAATAAAACAAATATAGAATATCTTCAGACTTATGCTTTAAACAGCTCCGTTAAACTATATTAAACATATTTTTAAATATGCACATTTTACACACAAATTCTAATTCTAACATCTTTACCCGTGATATTGCTTCTATCACTCAGCTCCAGCTCCACCCATGGATTCGGATCATTACCGTCTGCTGCCCAGGGTAGGAACTCATGGCTAGAGTCCATGTTTCTGGAGGACCAGAACACTGTGTGCTCTTGACTGTTTTTATCCCAGAAAGATGAGGCATTTACAGCAGAAACACTCAGGATGTTGTTGCATTCTGTTTGGGGACCAGAGGAAAGGGGGGACCAATGAAAGTGGTTCATTAAGTAACCCAGAGTGTTTTTATGTACAGCAACATTGGCCACTTGACTACAAATCATGTATACTTTACTGCTGACTATTTTTTGCAGATTCATGTTCACTGTGATGAATTGCATAAATCAAGATGTTGATTTTTTTATACCATAATGAAAGGAATGGAAGCTAATGGATGTCAGGAAGATGGGAAAATCACTTTTCTAAAATACTGCAGCATGTATTGAGAAGTGGAGAGCAGGAATGTAAATAATGTGTTACTTGTAGTAAGTGGATTACAACATCCAAAAACACTGGGTATGCCCTTTGTCGACATGTAGTGATAAATGTCATGTCTTGCTCGTACCTTTGCTGAAGAGCAGCTTCTTCTCAGATAACGATCCCCTGTCACAAGAGGACAGTTAAAAAGGTCAGTACATCCACATAAAATCAAATATAAACTAAATCTGAGCTCAACAACAGCCACTATGACATGAATGTGATCTCTCATTTTGAATACAATAACAGCAGACACACATTTCTGAGAGGATTCCATTGGCAAAGGTGGATTCATAGAGTGTAAGACTTCTCCCACGATTCAGAGTGACATGACCTCCCAGACTGTCAGATGCAGCTCCAGCATGGACTGCAGACTTGCACAGGACTGAGGTCTGTAGCACAGGGGACACACAGAGCACTTTCAGACATGAATTCAATGAATAACTTGTGCTCAGAAGTAAGAAAAAAAAAGTCTAATACAGCTTGGCCAAATGTGGTTTACTTACATCTCTGTAACCCTGTTCAGAGTTTCCCCAAACATCCCCTGTGACATTCTTACATCCAGCAGGGCAGTACACACTGAGAAACAGCAGAATAACATGTGAGAAACACTCACTGTTCTACTGAAACAGATTCTATTATGGAGAATGTAGAGGTCAAGCACTTACCTCAAATGCAGCGAGCTAAAATGAGATCCTCGTTGTAAACAAGAAATGAGATCTGTAACAGCAAAACAGACAGCGATATATCATAATCAACACTCCAGATAATTCAACTTTCTTAAATAGTATGTATTGGCTTGAATAGTATGGTGTGGGATCCAGTATCTCAGGCTTACATAATCCCCCCACCCCGCCATCCATTCAACCACACACAAACAGATTCTGTGTGAGACATGCTCTAAGTGTGCTATATTGAGCGGTCATCACTGTTGATGTGACTAAGCCCTTTGTTACTGTGACTTTGTCACAGTTCACGAGTACAGTGAATGGTCCCCGTGTGATCACAATTAACAGACAGTGGTTTGTATGTCTGAACATGGGCTTAGCTCCAGACACTGCTGGATTTCATAAACAACTCAGTAAAAAACAGGAAACTATGATACATACTGTACAGAACGGATGACTTCATCCAGAGTAAAGGAAACTATCTCTAAATATAGACTAGCATTCAGCCCAAACAAGTCCACATGGTTATTAAAATGATACACAGGAAGAACTATGATGTATCATTTTGTAATTTAATTTCTACTATCCAGAAACATTAAGTCTGGATTTCAATCCCTAAATAAGTGTACACATGTTACAATCTATTGTTGCATTGGTAGAGAGAGTTACAATATGTGGACTTGCTAAATCAACAGCCTCTGGGTTGCAACAAACATGGGATGGCCTTGCAGTGGTTAACGGGCTGACGAAGAGGAGGGGGGAGTGAAAAAGAAATCCGGCCACTCCAAGCGACAGACTGAAGCCTGAGGCCTCATTCCATTCAGCCTGAGAGAAAGAGTCCGACTGAGGCTTTCTGAGCAAACACGCCAGAGCAAAGACAGCGATGGAGGATGAATGCCAATAAGAAGTGACTCATGCACTCACAACCACACATCAACAGACAAGTGCAAAAGCACAAGGACAACAGCCGTTGGTGTTAAAATTACACCAGTGTAAATGAGCAAATTTTAGAAATTCTATTCAAATCAGGCATTTGTAAAGCTGAGCAACATGCTCTACGTGCTGCAGCTACAATAATAACACAATAGTAATAACTGAACAGCAATGTGACCACACATGTACATAATAAGTAACATTCATATACTTATTATAACCATGTAAGCAACTCACAAATAGTAATCAACCAATTACAAATATCATACCTGGATACTGGTCTGTAGCATAGGACAGTAGAAACCCTCGTCCAGAGCGGTGTGGGCCTGACTTGAAGGTTATTGTCACTTCATTGCTTTTAAGTGTTACATTCTTCTGTAATACATCAAGTTTCCCACACACTGGACCTGTGAACACACAAACTACATTTGTAAAACCACATAAACACAAATACATGTTGCTTTCCAATGCATAAAGTATACAAACGCCTGCACAAACCGCAAATTACATTCTTGAACAGTGGAATATTGTCTGTTCCTTTGTCAGCGTATATCAACAGATGTAGATGATTTTAAGTCCGTCTAACCCTACTAGTGCTGTCATGTTTGTATTCCACACCTACACCTGTATAATATAGAGCACAGCCGTGTAGACTGTCACATGGAAAATCTGCATGTAAGAACACCTCCCCAGCACAGACAACCAAATAAAAATCATGAGCCAGGTTTTGTGGAATCTGTTAATAAAACAGAACAATTGAACAATAGAACACAAAAGGCAGCCTAACAGGATATTTATATCTCCTGAATCTCTCAACTTAATTTTGGTGTGTTGTCAAACTTCTATGCCCTCAAGGCACAACTTTATACACCTGGTTGGAAGATGTGCATGTGTCTGTTGCGAAATTGGGTTTGCCTCTTCAGTCAATGTGTCAATGGAACGGCAATGAATTCCACAATCATGACTGGGAGAATGTCAGTAATGACATGGAATATAAAAAGTCTATGAGCAGGTATTTCAGAAAAGAATCAACACAGGAGACATGAGAGCACTTCTGTAATGCCCCAGACACAGTGATCAGACACCAACCTGAGATGCATTTAAAAAACACACTGTATTGCGTCAGCGGTGAACAAGCTTACCCAGACTAAGTTCTCTGTTCTTGTTTGTGATGACAAGAGAGCCATTGCTGCAGCCCGGACTGCCCTCAATGTCAAAATCCCCAAACAGCAGTCGCAGCGTACGCCCCTCTGGCACACGAAGCCTCCACTTACACCAGGTGTTACTCGGGTAGGTGCCTGGATAGTTCTGAGAGGCCAGAGTTCCAGACTCTGTGCCCAGCACTGTATGTCCACAGCCATTACCTGAAATAAAGCCACAAGTATATTCAACATAAGGACATGATGTTAAGGGAGAGTTTCATTCCAAAATTAGATGCAGACCATTTTCTAATGAAGAGGCGCTTTAAAAATAACTGCTGGAATTGATGAGGAGAGTCATTCTTCATGTTTTATATCACTTAACAACTTTTTTAATAACTGGCTGAAGATTTGACAGTAGCAAAAGTTCATTTATTAGTGTTTTTAATTTAAATCATTAATGTAACAGACAAAATTTAAATTCTTGGGAGGTTTTCGAGACAAAATGCACTTCAATCATTCAATCATTTTCTCAATCAATCATTTGGTTATTCAAAATGTCAGAAAAAAGCGAAAAATGTGCGTCGCAATTTCCAAGTTGGCATATTCACATTTCTTGTTTTGTCTGACCAACAATTCAAAATCCAAAAGGTTTTCAGTTGAATATTATAGAAGTCTAAATATATTCATGTTTGACAAGCTGGAACTAGTGAATTATTGGCATTTTTCACATTTTCTATTTGCAAGACATAAAAGAAAATTAACCAATTATCAAAATGTTTGCCTATTAATCATTTGTTGATTGACTGATTGATTAATTGGCTATTCGTTTCAGCTGTACAATGTACTGTCAGTCCTGTTTACAGATACTAACAAGAAATATTTATTTCTCACACAGCTGATGGATATCAAAGTATAACTAACTAATAAGTTTCCCTTCTAAAACATCTGTGCCAGGATAAAAGTTATCAACTGAGCACCTCAAGCTTAAATAAAGCCAAAAACACATAACTGCAGACAGATTCGTCATTAATTCCATACACAGAATATTAAAGACATTGTTAATGCACTATTTCAGGACAGATGAGTAACAAGTCTCTTCTGAACATGCACAGCAGACCAGGGCATGTTTATACTCTTCTGATCACAACTGTGAGATGACACAACTGCCGGTGAGGGAAGTATTCCAAAGACTATGACCTGTACACTGGATATATTGCAAAACATACTCTTTTAAGATTAAAACACAAAATCTGTACTTTTTTCTGTATATAAAGAGATTATTGAGAGAAAAGGCAAGAAAATCGATCAAAAGTTTGAGGTTTTTTTTGTATTTATGCATTACTTTCCTTATGAACAAAATTTTCTTGACGGTTGATTCATTACATCCTCTGACCTGAGGATGCTGTGACTAACACTCGAACTGGAACGGAAAACACAAATATTTAGGTCCTCTAACATCCCCGCGGGTCGCAGAAAATAAATAAATAAATTCTCACAGTGGTCACACAGAGATAAGTGCTGTGGGGGCGACAGGCTCAAAACTTACAACCAAAATGTTAAGTGTTCCAAGAATGGTCAAAACTTGAAAAAGGCACCAGGGTCCATCTAAGCCTACACATCATCCCTGCCCTTGTCTTCCATATAAGGCTCCAGGAGATTTGTTGAGGGGAAACAGGAGGATAACCTTCCTCTCAGCCTGTGTCACACACATCCTGCATCACACCAGCCGTTCCCCTTCCCCACTTCCTGACTGCTCGTCAGCTCCTAATACCATAAACCTGTGGATGTTATTGCCCCTCCTCAAGTCCCCAAAGGATTCCCTGGAAATGCCACAGCGACACACTGTAACCGTGGGCAACAGAGCGTGGATCTGTCACTTTCCGGTGGGAGGCCACAGAGGCTGCAATGCTGGGGAAGTTCTGGGTGGCTGGTAATCCTCCCCTGCTCACTGAACCCTTTCACCTACAGTCTGTCTCCAGGCCAGTGTTTTTCTATCTTCATTCAGAAAAGGGATATGTGTTTAGCCTGTTCTGACCAGTTTAGAAAATTTAGAAGGTGAATTACAGAAAACTGGAGTCGAACTGGGTGGCAGGATAGCAGACAGTCAATCAAAAGAAGCCTGGCGACATTGTTTTCCACTTGAGGCTTTGCTGGCAGGTCCTTACAGGTCCACACTAGCAGACAGGATGCTCACCTGTGCTACCTGTCACTACACTGCCTTATCCTGTCTTGTGTGTCAATCACAACGTTACAATACCAAGGCTGAAACGTTTCCCCCCCATACCCTGGCCCCACCAAAGCTCTTTGCATGCTTGCCAACATGTACAATGTGATTCAGAATAAGTAATTGATCCAGGGCTTAATCATCTTCCGATGTGAGGAAACCAAAGCCCCAGAGACAGACAAAAACAACAAAACAGATTTGTGGTATGGCTGAGTGCTAAAGTCACAGTCTGCGGGGGAGTAAATTGTTTGTTCTATTTGTCTGTGTATATGTATGGTCACTGTGATTCATACTGCACATGGACTTGCCTGCGATTCTGAAAAAAATACTGTGGGAAAGGTAAGCTGATAGCTGGGATCAGTAGGTAAACATGCACATGGAAAGAGTATGTAAAAAAATGCTACCATGACATCCTATGGTCGAGCTTTGCGTCTACTTCAACTGGAAATACAGTATTTCGCCACTGACCTACAGTATAATTAGACGAATATTAATTATCATTTTTTAGAACTGACAGCAGAGCATGTCAAAACTTGTGCATTACAGAAAACACTCCTAGGTAACGATGAAATCAGTTAGCTGCCGATGTAAAATTTAGTAAACGATAGCAGGACGTTTGTATGTTAACGACTAGCTTAGGTTGAGGTACTCGGTTACTCAAGATAATCCACAAGCCGAGTAACATAAAGTCCCATTATATTCAAAAAGGCAGACATCTCTACGGCCGATATCTCCAAAACTCGGCAACTCACAGCAAAACAATCTAGATGGACAAATAGCACTACAGGTAAGAGGAAAAAATATGTATTTTTGATTTGGGGGTGAACTCTCCCTTTTTTCATGCCTGTTGGTTATTGCTGCTTGGCGCACGTCTGCTTTTAAACAATGTCACTGACGTTACATACAAAAACATACGAAAAATAAACTAGCAATTAATCTGTTTTAGCTGCTCGTGACCAGGAGTAACTAGTAGTAGCTGCAGTAAGCTAACAAGACGTTTGAAATACACTCTCGCGTCCGTTCTTTATCTTATCAAAAGCGTCTATAAAATAGGCTTTTTCTTACCCTCCTGGCCGTGAACACCTACGGTACAGACGCTAAAAGTGATCCAGAGACCGGTAATAAAAGATTTCACAGCAACCCGAATGTTTTCGCACTTTGCGAGCATGATTTCCAGAGCTCCGCATGAAAAAATAAGGTGCAAGCCCCGATGGCTCGTGCTTCTGGCTTCAGTAAAAAGTTATAGTATAACGTACTGAATATTTACTATTGGCCACGGGACGTTAACTCGACCTGTCATTGGTTCTCCGCGAGTGTCAATCAAAGAATCCCAAGCGTTCCATTCCCAAATAGGGGTGGGCTGATTTGTAGGTGTGTGCTGATCTGAGACCAGCTACGGGCAGTGATACTAATGATTTTCTCTCGTTTGCTAAGATGTCAATACTGAACCTGGATCTCAGATTGCTATCTATCCATAGCTATTTCACGAATTCGAAAGGGCAAAAGGTGAAATGATGCGTTCAAAAGTCAATAAGGTTAAGACCAACATTTCGAAATTTCTTGTCTGTGCGACTTATCGACACACCTAACTTTACTTTTCTTTCCTCGCTCTAAGTGCAAATCCTGCCACCTTCTGGTGACATACAGGCAACAACAACAATACAACACGCAACTGTTTCGAACAGCGTTTATTGCACGACAAATCGACCAATCTTAGGCCACACAAGTGGCAACTGAAACAATATAGTGTTGTTGACTCTACAACCGACCAAGAGAGAAGCGTCCATTTAAAAAACACCACTTCATTTGGGGTGGAAAACATGTTTCTGAAGCTTGAAATCTTTCAACGTATGAAGTGCCATGGCTCAAACCGAGCCGTGCACTCGCACACATGCAGTTTGACCGATTTACACATCGCGTGCGAACTAACCGCTTCTCGTGACAGCGGAACAGATGCTTCTCAGGCAAATGCTGCCTTCACTGCAGGAAGTGTAACGCAGCAGCACGGCGCATGCTCTGGTGCCTCTTCGACAAGCGGAGGATGAATTATCCCCTGCTGTAAAACGGTAATTAAAACTATGACAATATTCTTTAAAGTAGGAGGCAGTGTGTTTTAGACCTTTGTTGTAGACCCGGTGGGTTTTTGTGCACCCTCTGTGGAAGAGGAGCGCGCGCCGTCGCACCGTTTTGGCCGGGGTGTGCGTGCTGCCGCACCAACAGACGTCAGTTTGAGTGGGTGAAGGAGGGTGAGTAAGGCACGCAACTGTCCGTGTAGGAGTTGGTGATCCAACAAGGGCTACTTGATATAGTGTGGAATATGTTGCTCAGTTTATTGTAGTCTGCTCTTCACTGCATGGAAAGGTTGCCTGTTTTGTTTCTCTACCATGGATTTATCCTGACACACAGTTTGTAAATTAATTTCTCCTCCATTTCTCTCTGTGCTAGTGATACTGTCGCCCAGTGTATCTAACGCCTCAGCTGCTGCTTGTGTAGGACTGAAAGAATATTATGGACAGAATCATACTAGAATGAATGCAGTGTCAACTTATTATTTGTTATCCTGTAACTGTTTACCGAGGGGGAAATGGTCCTAATGACCATTGATAGTAGTCCAGTGGACAGTTTATTCACATTTGACCCATTTAAAATGTGTTTATATGCTGTATATTTGTCAACACCTATGTTGCCAGTAATTAAGGACAAGCACTTACTTTATAGTTCACAATTTAACTGTAACCTTCTCTGAAATTGTATAGGATAGACTACATATATACTTAACAGTATGATAGCAGACACAAATAAATAACTGTCTCTGGAGACTCACATCGACTGGAATTTGATGATTTGCTTACTGTGACACTCCTGCAAATTACAACAGGTCTTTTATTGGTATCATATTTGTGGCAAAAGTAGTGGCTTAAATGCAACAAGGCTGCATAACACACACAAAAAACCATTTATGACAGGACATTTTACCTGTTGAGTCCACTGTGGCTATTATATTGCTGCACCATTTTTACAATTCAGGCCTTATAACCCAGGTTTTAGTTAAAACTGTAAGCTTTTGTCCCATTATCTAGGATATTCATGTGCATTCTCAACAGCAATATAAGAACCCTAACCCTGCCTGTGTGAGGATTATGTCATTTAAAGCCCATTATGGATTCATTTCTATGACAGTTGCATGCCAGAAAAGACTGTTGGGGGAGGCTTTCATTGACTTGTGTATGCATTAAATAGCATCACTGCATGCATGTGTGTGATCTGGATGTTAACATGTGTGCTCGGCCCTCTCTGCGTGCAGCTCTGTGGGGAGGGGGGATGGCGGGTGCTGAGGTCGCTGTGTCTTCAGGGGATCTCACGACGGTGAAGGAAGAGGAAGGGGCATCCAGTGGCAACAACCATAATACTCAAGTCATCCTGCATCTGCAGCCCGTCCGGCATGGGTAACATGGCTTATATCATTAAAGGGCCAATAGGTGTTTTGTATTTGCTGTGTGACAAAATAGAGAGGCAGATAGATATTTAGCAAGATAATACATATTTTTCTTATGTTAAGCAAATCTTATGACATTCTACATCAATGCTGTTCATATTCAGTTTAATGCAGGCTTAAACCAAAGAATACAACTGTAAGCTATGTGGAGAAGAAGAAAAGCATTTGAATTTCAGAAAGGCTCGACATGCAGTGGCTATTCAAATATTTTGCTGTTAAATTCAGAACTATTCAACTCTCAGCTGGCATGAAATTATTATTCTGTCAAATGTGAGAATCTGTCGCCCTCTGCAGGGTAAATGATGACATTGCTGACACTGGTACTACAGTCTTGGCCATAGAGACACATCATGGTACGTGACACAGAGACATATACCTTCACTGCTGACATTAAACTACTCACACACAAAGGCATATAAAATCAATAACTTTTGAATACAATGGATGTATTATGTGCACTAATGAATATCTCACAGTGTACTTCAAGCTGCACTGTTATTTAACAAATATGAATTATTGAAGAATATTGATAAACCTCCTGAGGTGCGATGATGGACTTTTGATTTTGTTGTCACGTGATTCCTACATTCCTATTGTTGTGGATACAATATACTTAAATATACTTTGATTAATAAACCTTAGTGTTTTGCTGTTGAGTGTATCGTAAAATTCCACACTGTTGCCGCAAGTGGTTGTGTTTTTGGCTTGTAATCTTTTAGAAGACAGTAAAGCAGAAGGAGAGGAGATAGAGTATGGCTACCCCATCACCTGTGGAGACAGCAGAGCGGTTCTACTGTTTAAGAAGTTTGTGTGCCCTGGAATCAATGTCAGATGTGTCAAAGTAAGTTGATTACTTACTAGTGTGATCAAGGGGTGGTAAATTGTGCACCCCGGTAACTCACCTGGTAGAGCACGTACCATGTATCAAGGCTGAGTCCTTACGAATCCGGCCCCAGCACTGCTGCACGTCATCCCCGCTCTCTCTCCCCTGCCTTTCCTTTCTCTCTACTGTGACTATCAAATATAGCAGAAATGCCAAAAAATAATATAAAAAAAAATTAATTGGTGAATTATTCATTTATCAATAATATAGAATGCCTTAGTTAAACCTTCCTCACTCAACCAGACACGATTATGTTCACATCTTGCCTGTCATATCTGTCTCATTCCTCTCTCCACATACTTATAATGGCTTTCTTACACATACATTGTGTTGTCTTCTTCTCTTACAGTTCAATGACCAGCTCATCAGCCCAAAGCAGTTTGTACACCTGGCAGGGAAAGCCACTTTGAAGGACTGGAAAAGGGCCATCAGACTGGGAGGGGTAATGCTCAGGTAGCCTTATGAAAATAAAGAAAAAAAGCACTATTTGTTTGTGTGTCCTCTTCCTCATAGCTGCTGGGGAGAGACATGTATGCTAACTGTAAATCTGAATGACCTTTAAGGGAGTCCTTCGTATTACTTTTTTGTGTTGAGGTTAAAGTGTCAGACTTTAAACACCTCAATCTAATGCAGTCAGCATCATATCCATATCTCATTCATATAATTTGCACTTGCGTGGAGTCTGTCTGTGTTGGGGTTTGCCAGAACATTCCAGAGGTAGTCGGTAAGCAGCATTATTATGATAGCAGGATCAAATAACACACAAGCAAGCTGCTGACTGATACTTCTCACCCATTTATCGTGTTTGCACTTGTTCTTGGTGTTACAGTGAGTCAATATACCAACTCAATAAGCAATATCTGCTCTTTTCATCTGTATTCCTCTAGAGGTCAGATCAATGGGCTTTGTGTCAGGCCAACCTCTGGGAAGCTATCGGTATTGTTTAACAAATTCAATCCATTCTTTCACACCCCTCTGCAGCTTTGTAACAAAAATGTTTCCTCTGTAGTGTTCTTTTAAATCTGCTTCACTCCACGCAGGAAAATGATGGACTCCGGCCAGATAGATTTCTACCAGCATGACACTGTGTGCAGCAACACCTGCCGCAGCACCAAATTCGATGTGCTGATCAACAGCACGCGGCTTCCTCCAGGGACCTTAGTGCAGCCGAGCCCGTCATGTCTGGCTCTCGACTCTCTTGGAGGACAGGTGCCTCCCCTGACAGGTAGATTTCAGTTGGCTTTTACATGATGTTTTTTTCTCCCACATATGCTTTGGGCTGCTGTTTTTTACCATATCAATGTGATGATGCAGATAAAAACTTTTGAAGACACCTGGCTATCATTTATCTGCAATAATGAAACAAGAATAGTAATTTCTGATGCATGCTGTTGG
Source organism: Siniperca chuatsi (assembly GCF_020085105.1). Lineage (NCBI taxonomy): Eukaryota > Metazoa > Chordata > Actinopteri > Centrarchiformes > Sinipercidae > Siniperca > Siniperca chuatsi. The sequence continues at coordinate 16,928,068 of NC_058050.1, forward strand.
AGCTCAAGGACAATAAGGAATTAGGAAATGACCTGAACATTAAGAACAGTCAGATACCTTTAATAATGCACCACTTTCCTATCTGAGTAATCACTGCACAGAAAAAAATATCTATATGACAATCTGGGAAAAAACTGTTGGATTTCCATGTCAGTCTCCCCTCTGCCTACTCACATTCAATGGCAATATGAGATGTTTATGCACTCTATTTACAGTATATCCCTTTTTGTGGTCACTTCAGGAGAGGATGTACTTGATGCAGTAGAAGTAGAAGAGCCTTTGGAGAAGTTCAGCGCAACAGCAGAGTGGAACCCTGGTCCAGCCCGGCCTGTAAAGCCCACAACAGCCAATGGACATGCTGCAAAGAGAAAGAGGGCTGATACACCTGGTAAATATAAGACAGGATATACAGGTGCTTGTCAAACAGCCTGAACAGGATGAGGAAGAGTGGGAATGGAGAAAAAGAAATGGGTTGGGTGATAGGACAAATATAGTGACTATTAAGGCTGAATCCATGGACAATTTGTTGGACATTTAAAAAAAAAAAAACAACAACAAAATAAGAGCCCTTTCTATACTTCAGCCTAGCCTAGCATCCATTGCATAATATATGATGCAAATAATTATCATCTACCAACAAAATGTCTTGACAGTAGTTGCTTGCACAATATCGTACACAGCACGAAACTACTCATCTGCAGTGCTCCACTGTGGCTTTAATAGGAGAAGCCAATGGGTATATGTTCTGTTTAAAAGCTTTGTAATCCAGTGGTATGCTGCAGTTTTGTATTGGCCCGTGGGGCACGTGGAAGTCACGTGTCTACCCACCAAATGTCTATCAAGTGATATGTTATAACCTCCACTGTAAACTCTGGAATCATGGAAGTTGCATTTACTTCTGGTGTTAACCACTTTGTCGGCTGACCAAGGGAAATATCCTGGAGGTAAATTTGGAAAGCTTATGTTACCTTTTTTACTATGGGAGGAGGCACAGATTCAGCCCACTGACCTTCAGTCCTCCAGAGGCCACGCATTCATCTCCTTTAAAGGAGATGGCCCTTTTTTGCAACACTGTATAACTGATGGATAAAACTGTTAACTGATGAGGAAAAGAAATGCAACATTCAGACTTAAATTTCAATTTCACTGCATGAATAATAAATAAAAAAACAACAGAAAAACAATGACAAGTGTGAATATTAACATCAGTCTACCGTCCTTTGTGTCACGCCTCTCACACCTTTGATACATTGAGCCAACAAACCTCTGAATCTGCAGTTGTGGGATTCCTGCAGACTGGTCTTAAAAAGTTGCTGACCACTGGCAGGCAGAGAGTCACGTCCTTTTACATTACCCTGGACGGCATCTGACATTTCTAAGTGCGGCTTTTTCTTGTGGGGACCTAAGCTTTGATTAAGGGCTTTTAAAGGTGACCTGATTAGGCATTGTTCCAGCTGGACCACAGTCGGTAACGTAGCCTCAAGTGATCTTTTGTGTGAATGGCAAATTGCAGTGCCTCACTGCACAAGCGGTATTGCTTGTCACAGGGCTTAAAACAAATTGACAACTCTCAGTAAACATACTCAGCCTATAGCTATGCTCCTCTATCTCCAGAGATGTCTTTCTTTCCGTCAGTGTACATTCCCAACGTGGAGAAATACACAAATTCAGCTTCAGGTAGCTGTAAATGAGTTTTGGAATATTTTCGGTGGGCATATTGCATTTATCTTGACAGACATTTAAGCAAACGTGAAAGTGGACCCATTTCTTGCAAGATGAGATATCAAGCACCTCTGACATTTCATCACTCTAATATACTCAACCTCTGCTTTGCTCAGTTTTGTACAGATCCCAAGTCATTTTTCAGTCTCCCTCCAATCTGCCCTGTCCTCCTTTCTCTCCTCGCTGAGCACCTCTTTTCTAACCCATTTTCCTATTCTTTCCTCTCTACCTCTATCACCCATTTAACATCCTCCCTCCAAGTGCTGCACCTCTCCCATTTCCTATCTCGTTATATCTTTTTTTCATTGTTTCCAACCCTGACACTTCTTCCTATGGTTCCCTCCTCAATTTATTACTCTCTTTCAATCCTTTAACTCTCCTCAAATCTCACTTCCAGACATTTCCCTGCCTCCATACTCCATCTCATTTAACCCACATGTCTTATTTATTTTGCTTTGCCTTTTCTTCCCATTGAGTCCAATCTCTTTTATTATCCAACTCCACAGCTCACATAGGAATACATACATACACAGATCACCTCTATAATCGTGCCTAGACCAGTTTCTCTTACTTCTCTGTGGCACATTTTTAAATGAAAAGACAAACAAACACACATACACAGAGTTCCCCACATATCATAATAATGTCCCACCTAATTGACCTTCTCTAGATGGAGTATTGAGCCTGTGGAAGGGTGTTGCAGACTCTGGGCTGATGGGGGAGGTCCTGTCCGGTCTCCAGACTGAATTATTAGCCACTCTAAAAGGAGTGGAGGATCGCAGTGAGAAGGCCAACCTGCAGGAGACAGGTGAGTTCCCACAGTGGGACCCGGCTAACCACTGGACTGTGAAAATAATTGCTTTAAATTTAGTCAAATGTCAGCCAGGTTTAAAAAATGTAAATCAAATTTAAAAAATGGCTCCACCACATAAATCTGGTTTGAGAAGGAAATGATTGGACATTGATTTTTGATTGATTTGATGTGGACACGATGACTTTTGATTATTTTGTCTTGTCAGATGCCGTCATACTTAATTCCCTGTGTAAGATGTTTGGGCTTTTAGACTCAGTGAAGCAAGCTCTGGACCTGAAGCGCAGCCAGGATGAAGAGAACAAAACCCATAACAATGTTTTTGGTGAGAAAGCTGTGGAAGACAACATACAGTGATATCCCAGTGGATTGTACTAACTAATTAAACCCCTTTTTTTCTTAGTGCTGAATGATATTTTGGAGGACCGGAGGAAGCAGGGTTGTGATAAAAGCACCTCCTACAAAAATAAATCCTTGAAACACCTACAACCTCAGTCTCACAACCCGTCAAACAACCAAACCCACAACTTGCTGTCCCCTGTCAAAACAAGCCCAGTGATCCAGCCTCTCTCTGTTACCGGTTTATCTGCTGCATCTTACCTGTTACCTGTGAGTTGCAGAACTGATTTTAAGATTTTACTGCTTGTTTTTAAAGCCTTGAACAGTCAGGCTCCTGCCTATATCTGTGATCTGCTAACTTCCTATGAGCCTGATCGCTGCTTGAGATCCTCTGGCAGGGCCCTACCTATGGTTCCAAAACTTGTCACTGAAGGTGACCGGGCTTTTGCAGTCCGGGCCCCTCAGCTGTGGAACTCCCTGCCTGAGGATCTCAGGCAGGCAAACACGGTATCCTCCTTTAAATCTCTTAAGACTCACTTTCATCGTATGGCTTTTTCTTAATCTGATAGTATTTGTTGTAATTATTTAAATTATTTGATCATGTTTATATTTTAAGTTCTGTCTAAGTTAAAAGGTGCTATATAAATAAAGTTATTATTATCTTGTGCTTAGCTCACCATCAACCCTCAGCCCTTCACCCATTTCTCTGCCTCCGCTGGCCAGTGCCACCATCACCGAGCTGGCAGGACAGACAGGGAGACCCTGGAGAGAGATGAGCTCAGTGAGACAGGGAACCAGGAGAAGCTTTACAGGCTTGGACAGGAGAACATGGACAGAGAGGACATTTCAAGGATCCACAAAGAGCCTGAGCAGAGGACTGTTAAGTTTCAAGAAGACTCTCACCTTAGAAGTGAGGAAGCAGAGGAGACAGAGGGCTTGCATGACATTGAAAAGGTGGTTATAGGAAGAAAGGCATCAAACAAAAATAAAAGTAAGTTAGGATGAGAGACGATCCCAAAGCTGGACTAAGTGAGACCTGAAGACTAAAAGGGGAAAAGATTCAAAAACGTTACTTAGTCAAACTTCTTGTATGCTCATATTTATACTGTGGTTACTTCAGTTGTGGTTACTGCAGCGGTGTTACAGGCGCAGATTTGTTCTTGCAATTAAGTTGTAAATGACATTCAAGAAGAGCATTTTGGACATGCTTTTCTAACTTTTCAACAATTCAAAATACAGTAGAGCTGAAATGATTAGTCGATTCATTGATTAGTTGGCAACAATTTTGATAATCGGTTTATCGTTTAAGTCATTTTCTAAGCACAATTGCCCAACATTCACTGGTCCCAGTTTCTCAAATGTGAATATTTGCTGGTTTTCTTAGTCTTACTTTTGGGTTTTGGACTGTTGCTCGAACAAAGATTGTAATGTTTGGCAATATGAAGACGTCACTCTGGGCTCTGGGAAATTGCAATGGGCATTTTTTACTATTTTCTGATATTTGAGAGACCAGAAGCAATCGAAACAATAATCAGAAGTTTAATTGATAATAAAAATAATCTTTATATCATAGCCCTAATTGCTGTCAGATGTCTGTAAATATAATATTTAGTTGTATTTATGATCTTGATAACATTTTCTAACTTTTTCATGTATTTGTGACAAATTTTTCCTCATACTTTTATAATTAATTTCTAAGACTATTTGTAATTGAAAATATGTATTTAGTCGAATTTGATATAATTTGGATTTTGTGACATATATCTCACTCTGGCTTGTATTTAGGCTTTTGTTATAATGCCTAAGACCTGCCAAAGATCTATGCACCAGACAATCACTGTCTGAACAATAGATTATTCTTAATTTTTGACAGTGAAACAATATATAAATGAAGTGTTGTGAATGTGACTGTTGACGTGCTGTTGCTTTAAACAGGGTTTATTTACTAACGTGCTGCAAATACATAATCTTTACTTTTCCCCTTCTCTTTATCATAGACAAAATATAAAGGAGAAAAATACAGTATGTTATGCACATGAGAGTATGACGAAATTGACACTGATGGTCCAAAATGACCTTAAAAGATAATAAAACATTTTAAAAAAAAACCTTTACCTTTGATATTTTAACAGAAGCAGTGTTTGAACTTGTGCTCAAGAGGTAACTTCACCACTGTTGATGAGACTTGTAAGATGCAGGTAGTTCACTCATCTTTCTTACAGTCAGGTTCACCTAACATCTGATGTGAATAACTTTTAAACACAGAACTGAATGGGTAATCCAGCAGTAAATCACACAGGGCTGCTGCTCTGTTCACCTTAAAAGCATGTCAGATTCATGGTCACACAACAATCACCGATGTCAAACAATCATTTTCTATTTGACAGATGAATGAAATCGACTTTTGTGATATCACTGTTTGGTGTGTGGCTGGTAGTGCACCATGCTTCAGAGTTTTAACTCACAGATAGCAGAGTAGCAGCACTTTTCTGCCCCATGATTCTCTGTTCATTTACTTTTGAAGCACCATGCCGCACGCCAAGGCCATGTGGTAGACAGTGATGGTTTGATAGCCAGCCTTTGACAACTTCCCTCAGAACTGTAATGATATGTTATTATAAATTCATGCACAACACTGCCTGTGCAGATGTAGTTGTTTGTGAGGGGTCATGAGTGGCAGCTGATAAAATACTATGACTTTCATCATAGTGCAGCTGTCAGCATCCCTGCTGACGCCTGTCCTGTTGTTGGATTTGAACAGTATTTTGCAACATCCTGTTAGATTTACTGCAAATTAAACTATCATGCAGTTGAACGGATTCAGGCCAAAATACTACCTAGCTTAAATAAATTGCTACTCTGTGCCTTGAATACCAGGGCACAAAATGGCTGCCATGCATCAAGCAGGTGTAATTACAGGTGTTAGCTTGACATACGCTGTGCTCCTTTGGCTAAATTAAGTAATTTGCAGAACAATCCATCGTTCACCTGTCATTCGGGGCTAACAACATTAGAGACTGAGATGTGCACTCATGTTGGAAGCCTTAGATGCATCTGTAGGCCCCCTTTAATTTAATTCACAGCTTTAATGTTCACACACAACAAAATGAATGATGAATAGCCTGCATAATGCCATCTTGATCCAATTGGGATTCCTGGAGCCACAGCTAAATGTGTCAGCCCAACCATGTTTTAACACCAGATTAGTTCATGCAGAGGAGTGGCTGCAGCATCAGCACTTGTGCAAGATGTTTAATTTCAAAGGTGAATCTCTGAGCCGTAATGTATGCGAGGATACCTTGCAGCATGTGACTAGTGTCCAACAACTCATAATCAAATACACAACTCTAATGCTTTTAAACATGTTATATAGGGTTATGACATGCCATAGAACCTGTCAAATACGTGTCAAAGTCACAGTGGCTTTTCAAGGCTGTCTACATGAAGATGTTTACGTTTAAGTTTACACATTAAATTAAATCCAAGAGTGATTTCTGTCAGGTACTCTCCAACAAACATGGCCAGCTGTGGGTAGAGAAGAAAATGTAACCTCATCAAATGCAAATTCAAGGCACACAACATAATTTATGGAGATGTATGCTTTGCACCTGTCACAAGGAGGTGTTACTGCATGCCTACCTGTCTGTCCTGTGTGACAATATGACTTACCTCAGCTGTAAAACAGCAGCTAATATGACAAAACTTTCTCTTTTTTTCCAGTAAAACTTATGTGTAACCGGATTAATTAGACCTCAGATGGAGGATATGATTTTAAAACATGAAAATGGCTATATCATTGTTAATGCAGAAGTGAGAGATTACAGGTGTTACTTTCAAAACACAATCATGTATGCGGTGCATGGGCATGTAGCTGGCTTAAATAAGAAGTATTTTCTCATCATGTTGTTGTCAGACTGATAACCCTGTACCTGTGTTACTGGATGCATGGTGACAGCTGTTAGCTGCTGGGCAGATCAGCACCTTTTCCCTGTCTCCACAGATGCACACCAACACACAAAGACACTTGTTTTAGTCACTTAGAGGGACATTGCATTGACTTACATCTATTACCCTAACCCTTAACAACAACCACTACATGCGTAACCCCAATTTAAGTCTTAATCCTAAAATGTATTGTGGGGATGAGGTTTTAATCCCAAAATTCAGGATGAGTCCCCATAATGTGAAATGAATTTCACAGTCACAACTACATGCCTAACCCAAATCCCAACCCCAAGCTCTTACCCTATAACCTAAACCTAATTCTGATCTTCACCTTAAAATACAGTTTAAAACCTCAAGCAACCATTTGAAGAAGTAAGGACAGGCAAAAATGTCCATCCTTTCCAAAAATGTCCTCACTTTCACGTCTAAAACCCTTCTTGGTCCCCACAAAGATACAAGTATAAGACTACACATACGCACAGTCTGGGGTTTTGCTTGGCCGACGTTTGAATACCACAGTGTCGTTGCTGGATTCGGCCTCTTGGAGGCACCCTGCTCATACTTTGCGTCTACGGAGAAGTGGAGGCTGGGAAGGAAAGTGGGGTTGAGAAAGAAATCTCTTCCCTGAACTGTTTACCCTGACGTCAGTTTGCAGAACTAGCACTGCCCTGTCTCCCTCAGTGTCTCTGAAACTCCACTCAGTGAGAATTGGGGGAGTAGATGGGCTCGGCTCTACTACTTGCGCGCCCGGACCTCACGGAGTGAATGAAATGATTTCTTCTGCACATTTAAAGTGGACTAAAACAGCTACACGATGAACACCTGCGCCTTTCTGTTGATTTTGACTGTTCAGATCTACGCCGATGGCATTGAGGGGCCAACAGGTAAGGCGCATATTCATCTCGATCTCCTAAACGCAGTTAAGAAGTTTTTTACATGTGGATGAAACTCCACTGAAAGCAAAAGCGGAGCAAGTCTGGTGAAGATGCCAACTTTGTACCTCTTTTCCCTAACACGTTGCTGCGTTTATCTGCGGCTTACTGCTGCTTTCCATGACTTATTAATGGGACAATGTTAATCCTTCCGGCAGAAAATAAAACTAAATTCTTTTATAACTTTGTAAACTGAAGTATTAAGTTTTCTCAGTGCCAGACTCCTACAAACATGTTGGTTATTTGGGAGGACTGCGTCTGGGTGTTCTGGGGAAATCTCCCATTTCCCAAAACAACACAATCCGCTGCGCTACGCTGCCTCTGCCTTTTTGTTATTGCTCAAGCATATTTAAAGGCGCCAGGTAGCCTAAAACGTGTTTGACATTGTGATCCAAAGTTAGATATCAGTTCATTCAGAGCTACAATTTTCCCTTTTAACAGAATGAACGACACTCCCACGACCTTTAGGCAATTTAATCAATATTTGTGAGCATGAATCTCCCAAATCCCAACAGTCTGTGATGACATCCAGAGACCAAAACCTGGAGCTGCCCCACACTGCCGTTGGGTTGCATAGTTGTATACAGAGTGACTCCTTAAAAGTTTACATCTTAATGAGGTTTGAGGCATTGTAATGCTTATTGATTTTTGAAACCATAATAATATCCTTTTACTGTGGGGAAATAGACAGATTCACTCTTAAAGCTGCTGGATTTTTCTCTCCTGATGTGATGAGCTGCCTCTGGTCATGTGGGTTGTCGAGCTGTAGAAGACACATTTAGGCTCACAAATCAGCTCTAAATCTTCCAAGATGAGGAAAATGACACATGTTCAAGTGTTAAATGGTTGGCAGAGAAGGCTTTCACTTCTTAAAAGTGCTCTTTTCTGTTTTTTGTGCAAACAAGCTGGATTGTAACATGGTGAGAATGTGTGTTTTTTTTTCAGATAAAAGGATCAAAAGTATGTAATTTCTTAAATTGTTCACCAGAAATATGCTCTGACGTTTTCCCATTTCATTTTCACAGTAGTGTAGTCTAGTAGGATAAATCAATCTTTCTAAATTTGAAAATCAGCCACATATCAGAGATGGAAAGAGAGAGACAGAGTGGTAAAATAAATGTCTTTCATAGGAATCTGACACAGACCTTTTCATATTCATGTTTTCAGAATCTGCTTTTATTCACTGAATTTATGCAATCTAATTACAGTGCTGTATTTTGGATATTTTTTTGTCTAAAAGCTAAAATGGGTCTCCGTGTCACACACACACACACACACACATTTGCAGAATTTTACCCCTGTAGAACATAAAACCAGGGTAATAAGGCAGTAATATTGATAACATTTACACTGCAGGCTGCTTCAACACTGTATAACGATATGGCACAGTGTTTGACACATGTTGGAAAAAAGCCTGATTGTGTTGAGATCACGAGGAGATTTGACTTGGCATTTTTCATTAAAATTTGGCTCATATTTGTATTTCTCACGGCAGTGCTTCTGTTTCACGAGAAATAGGCAAAACCTCGTAATGCTCAGTATAGCACTTGCATGTATAACTCGTTGTGAAAGAAGCAACAACAACAATGACAACAAAAAAAAAACCCACAACAAAAGCATGCAAGCAGAACGTGTATTGTCAAGAGCTGAATGGAGCAGATCATTAAGAGGAATGGACTGAGACATATGAAGGATTAAATCACACACAGGTAATTAAAAGAGCTGAATGGAACAGTGACGCTTCACTACGGCTGTGAAAGTGTCTGTCAACAAAAAATTTACATGGTGTCGGTTTTTGAGTTTATTAACTGAAGTGTTGCAAGCCTTGTCATCTGTGCTTTTACCTTCCCATTAGCTGCTAATAATTAATGCTGCTAGTTTTTGCGGCCTTGTCGCCTCTTAGACTGATCCGCTTGGCCTGGCTCCCTTAATGCTTCTCCACCTGCCTACATCCTATAGGAGGAGAAATTAAGGAGCATAAATGCAGCCTCCTTTGATTAACACTCTGTCTTTATTGCTGTGATTGTGTGAAGACCACACCTTAACCTTGAAAGCTTTATAACAGTTGAGACTGCACTCCTTTGGGGATTTTCCATAACTCTTTCTTGCTTATACCGCGGTGGGTCCAGGCTGTCAATTCAAGGGAAGTGAAATTATTAGAGGCTATGAAATATGGAGGCTCTCTGCTGCACAGGACTGACTGCAGTGAGGTTGATAAGAGGAAAAAAAATATCACATTTGCATCATATTTGCTCAGACACAAAGACGTTATAAACATGAAAGTCCAGTTTCCGGGTGTATGTCTGTGGGTTTTGCGAAGCCCAATATGACACTTTCACTCCTCTCTTGTGGGAACTGAATGGATGTTCACTTACCATCTGTCTCCTCTATTAGCAGCAAATGTTGTCAACTGAGTGGTGTAATTATCCTGTGTCTCACGATGCATTTCCCAGTTTGATCTAAAGTTAAGGCAGAATATCCTTTTTGCTTATTTCAGTGAATAAGATACCACTTGGATCAAGATGAAAAGGACTGTGAAGCCCAGACTGTCTAGTTAAAGCATGGCTTGGAATGAATAATACTTTAGGGCTTCAAGTTTACACTGCATAAACGTCAGCAGCAGCGCTGGGAAACGTAACATAGGACCACCAGCACATATAAACATAAAGGAATTAGAGCTGCAGCGATATTTTGATTATCAAATAATTATAGTAACATTTGCTGTTTGGCTGTGTTTCTTTGTCATACATGATAGTAAAGTGAATTTGGATTTGGGACTGCTGGGCAGACAAAACAAGACAATTAAAGATAATTTTTCTCTATTTTCTGACATTTAGACAAACCCACCCAGATATACAGACATTAAGAGGTGCACTGACACATGCAGCAAACAGACGCAGAAGGAAACACTAAAGAGATTAACCGGGATATAGAGAAGGCTCTACTTAAAAGAGGACAAATCTATTTAGTACATGACCAAAATTGTTAACATGAAACATATTTCTTTGAAAGAATTCTCAAAGAAAGTCTTGACACAATTTAAATGCACTTGCTGGGCTAATTTAAATGTTCTTTTTATTGCAAAGGGTCATTATCGTTAAATTATTCATCACACCGCACCTATTTATAGCAGTTACATATTGGTTCTTGAGAGTCCATTAGATGTGTTCACTATAATAGGCATCTAACTGAATGGGGGGAATAAAGAGCCTGAGATGCATTTGTGAATTATTGTAGGAAAAAAAATTTAACCATCATGTAGAAAATGTTGCCTTGCACCACAGAGTTGCAGAAAATCCACAAAGTGAAAGTGTTCCCTGCAGGAGCCAGGCCACCATCTGTGCATAGAGGGTGAGGGGCGGTAGGGATTGGGCCTAAATCAGACTTCTGAAAAGACTGGTTGATTTCCATCTATGCGAGATCATGGGCAATAATTCAGAGAGCAGATGGAAAACTTTGCAACAAGGAAGGAGGGGATTGGAGGGGAAGAAAAAGGGGATCGAATTTTAGGAGCGAGAAGCTGAGAATGGCAGAGGGATTTATTCAGATAGATTGTCAGGATGTTTTGTTTTCAGCTGAGGCCACAGCAGGACTTTTTCATGGGCTTCAGCACTTGTGCGAGTGATTAAACAGCGTGCTTATGAGCTGCTCTGCTGCGTGTCTCTCCCAGTTTCTGTCTCTGATCTATTGTAATGTGGGGGCTATGTGGAGAAGAGCCAGCCCCCGATTGGCTTACTCATCTCACAAGACTGTAGGATGAAACATCTCCATCTACTGTATGCGTTCAAAGAATTCTGCTTAATGCCAAGCGCCTCGATTGGCACTCCAAGTCCAATCAGGGGCTTCCTCTGTCCTCTGCTGGTCTCGTTTCTCGTTTTTTGTGATGCATCTCACCTTAGCGTGTGCTGTGCTGAGTGTGCAGACATTTCTTTATGCTAGACTGTAGACCACGCACATCTTGTGATTGTTGTGCTTAATTAATCCCGCTAAGCATTTTGTTGTTGTTGTTTTAATTATCACATGTTACTGTTTCTGTTTCTAAAACAGTCCCACCATTTTTTTTGTTTGTTTTTTGTTAAAGGCTCTATGAGTTGGGGTCTACTCAGGCGGAGGATTATTTGCTCTTCAGAAAGGTCAAGTTCAGGTTGGGAGTCATGTTTCTGAGGCAGAGAAAGAGCAGGTCGGTGCCTTTGAAGAGAGGGCAATGCCCAAAAGCAGGATCGTTTCTGCTGTGTGTCTCCTCTGCCATTTAGCCCGGCCCTCCTCCGTGTGCTCCCTCATATCAAGTCACGCTGGCCAATTCTGAAGGCCAACAATGAGCTCTGAAAGGACCCACTCGCAGGGAATTATTATTATTATTCATTTAAAACTTGCACCCTGTGTCGTATGCTATGAATGTTTTAGCATTTTGATGACAATGCAGCATATGAATGAATGCATGTGCATTGTTTAGACATTTCTGTGTGTATGCATGTGCTTATCAGCATGTTCATTAGCATCTTTGCCTGTTAGATCTGGGAATCAGGCGCTGAAGTCTTGCCATCCAGGAAGGTCCCACAGTGCTGAGTGACTCAGCCCAGACACTGATGCTAGCATGGGCTGTAGCTGCCGCCACTATGAGCTCTTCAGGGTTACTGTGAGACCTTCCAGCACCCTGGAAGAGATGCCAAGACTGAGAGATTTACAGTCAGTGGCCTGCCTTGGCCTGCCTCTACCATTCCACTCCGCAGCAACAGCTAGAGTGCAGGCTTCTCAGTTCCCTCAGCCAGGTGTTATTAATGCTGTATTGATCTTTCAAACTCCAGCAAGTCCATTTTACTTAAATTTGATCAAAGTGGCATCCCGCCTGTGGCCTGCAAGTTTGATGTAGGAGTGGGAATTAGCCAGCCAGTCAGGACTTGCATGACGTAAGCGCATACAAGGAGCTGGGTTTGCAGCAGAGGAATGTTAGCAGCATTGTGCAGAGCAAAGGACAGGAAAAAGTAGAAATCCTCTCAAACATGAAAGAGGGAGCATCATTTCCATAAGAAGGCTGTATATATTACAAATAAGCTCCAAAATATCCTGTTGATGTACTGGTCTGAAATGACAAGGCTATTATACTCATTATCACTTAAAAGCATATGTTTTGCTTGAACAATGGACACAGGAATGTATCATTTAACACAGATGGGCCAGTGTTTATAGCCTGGATATGAAGGAGAATGAGACTGCATAGCTCGGGCACACACACAGATGTGTAATTATCCAACAAAGAAATAAGCAGGGCTGTGAGTTGCAGCCGTTTCAGTCCCTGTGTTTTCTTCCCTGAGGTAGCGAGCTCCAGACTGCAAAAAGTGGGTCTGCAAGACTGATGCTGCGAGTGCTGCTCCTTATCCCCTACCCAGAGGAAAGAAAGCCTCCTGAGCAGTTTATATTTAGCCCGCTGGTCGTGTTTCAGTGCTTTACCTTTCTCCTGTGTCAACAAAGTCAGAGCCAGATTCTTCAGGCCCTCTGTTGTGGTGTAAGTAGTGTGTAACGAATGCTCAGGTCACTGCAGTCAGGGTTCAGGATTAGGCCAGGATTGCAGTGTCAAGATCTGACCTGTTGTTGAGCTGCTGGTAGTCCTCTGCATATGAAACCCCCAGTGAAATCTGAACTGCTGACACTCCTCTGAAAGTCAAAACACTCTCTTCAGGACATTTTTCTGCCCGGTGGTGTAATGGATGCAGGCTTTAGTTGCCTTTGTGTCACGATGCCTGCTCTCTGAGGGGAAGTGGTATTTCTGGTTTGATCAGTCCCTTTGGGCAAAGGAATATCCTCTCAGAGACCCAGCCATGAACCCGAACACTTATCACCCTGATGTATCGCACACTTATTAGACTGACACTCTTTCACATAAACTTTATTAGGACAGTGGAAATAGAAGAGCATTAAAGTGTAACAGAGCATGGATAATGCCTAGTGTGCTGATTTAAAAGAGCATAGTATTTGAGGCCTTCACAGCATGAAACCTAACAAAAACTGAGCTCTTTTAAAAAAAACGCCATATCTGCTCAGTTATATAGCTTGTAGCTTGCATTACTCGTCCCTGTTTGCTGTTGAATTGAAGGCATTTGTCTCTCTTTCCGTGTAGCACAGTCGCATGGCACAACGGTGACAGCTGCTGTTGCTGGTGGGTTATGGGTAGGTCATGGCAGCTGTGGTAGCACAGGTGCCAGCTGGCGGAAAATCAGTCAGCGGACTGATTCCAAACCTGTTGAGCACATATAACATGTATGATGTGCTTTATTTACAGTCTTATTAACAAGAATGTGATGTTGACTAACCTAGTTTTGGCCGGATGACATTAATGGGGTTTTCAAGGAGTTCATCTGGAATTTTTTAAGTCCATGAAATCTTTGGAAGTGAAAACATCAGACTCACCCAAACTGGAATTGCAGTGACATAAATGTTGCATGCAGTTTCATCACAGATCCATGATGGGAACATTTCACAGTAGTCTGCCAGTTTTTATACAGACAGTTTTGTAATTTTTGGTATTATTGCAGAATGCATGTAATTCTTATTCTACTCTAGACTGCAGGGGGGTTGTATCTGTATCTTATTTAAATGTAAATAGAAACAGTGGATATGCAGAGTTTGGGGGCGTGCTATGATATGCTAGCAGTGCACTGGCTTCTGACCGCCAGTCGGGTTGAAAAGCTCTTGTCAAGTGATGTTGGGCGCTTTGTTTTTTGTTCTGATTCAGACGTTGAAGTGAGACAGAACAAAAGCAGAACCTATTGATTTCTCAATCACAGCCTGTCACAGTCATCTTATTGTCTTCTTCCTCTTGAAACTCTCCTTTCGATCCTACATGACCTCCCATCACAATTCTCCTCACATGCCACTATTTCAGCAGTTGCTCAGGGGACCATGAGTACCTTTTTCATAAAAAAAACATCCCCTTCCCCCTTGGCTGTTACACTTTGTATCGTTGTAAGACATTTCAGGGGCAAGCAGTTCAGGGTTTGCCCCTCTTACCATTTCCCTCGTGTAACGGTATTCAATATGCATGATTCAAATCACTCATTAACAGCTGATTTATTGAAAACAGTGCCTAGTATTCATTTCTGAATGGTGGTGTAATTGCCTGATGGCAAAGAGATGTGTATCTACTTGCTGCCCAGTGTATTTAGACAGGGTACGAGTCAGTTCTGCAGGGACATTAATGAAGAGAGATAGCTCCTGACCAAGAAAATATGTGCCCTTTATCATCAGATCACTGTGCTATTATTGTGTTGCTCAGAAACCAAAACCCAATTCCTCATAATGCCTACATACGTGTACTTTGATGTATAGGTCTGTTTATACACACCCAGAGAGGTGATCTTCTTCTCACCTGAATGCCAGGTGGGGTAGCCTTGACAATCCTTCCTTCAGGGCTTCACAGCCCTCCAGTGCTCTCCAGGGTCCTCCTGGGATGGTGAATGCTAAGCTGCTTGGCGTTCCCGAGAGACAGCTTGTCAAACAGTTTGAAAGACCTTTTTTTGTTCCTGTACCGGCCGCCTGACTTGGCCTGCCAGCTAAGGGGAGGCTGGGAATGGGGAGGTGATTGCCCCAAGAGATGAGGGCCTTACGGGCGGATTGAAGCTGGCACCAACATGACCCAGAGCCTTGTTTGAGGAGCCTTTCATGTTTCTTTGTACAGTCAGGCAAAAACGACGTTCACACTAATGTGGATGCGTTTGAAAAATCATCTGTTCTTGGCCTGCCATCCATGTTAAGCTGGCACTGAAAATTCCCGTGGATGATTCTTAAAACGCTGGTCTCACATGGTTGAGTGAACAGGGGAAAAGGGAGCTTTTCAAAAACCCTGACACCTCCATTGTGATGTGATCTACTGTAAAGCTGCTGGCTCGAGGGGCATGCTCATGCCCAATGGAGGAGATTTTAGTGCTTTTCTATTGTTTTTGGCATTTTGATATGAATGGCAAACTTTTTCAGAACGGCCTGGAAAGACTAATGTGGACGGGAAGCTTGCATTCCATTTTCAAATAGCGTGGACCCTCTGCAGCCAAAGGCAGTGCACAGTTTGCGTTCACATTAGCACAAAGGCAGAAATATGCAAGAATGTCCAGGGAACCCACGGGGTGTCGTTAACAAAGAGCTTAATTCAAAACCACAAACAGAAGATTATAATAATTGCTTGGCCCTTCTGTGTGTGTGTGCCTATGTGTGTGGGTGCTGGCAAGTGCCAAGGTGTATGTGTTTTGTATATGTAGAAGGGGCAGATTGGTGATTGTTCCCACCTGATTATATGTAAATATTTGCTGAACTCTGTTGGCCATTTTGAACTTCCATAAATCATAGCCATGTGGATAATTATGTAGCTTTTGTTTGCTTTATTCCTCCACGGTGTGAATATGCTAATGAAAAACATTTGCATACTCTGCTTAGGACATATTCTTCTGTTGATAAATACATTGCACTACAAAGATCAAAAAGCCTGGCTTTGCCATAGAAACAGGCTGTGTAACTCAAGTACACAATGTGTCAGAGACCTCGGAGCAGGTCGGCCCTGGCCTTTGTCTGTCCAGACAGCCAGGGTAATTAAGAATCAGCTTAGGCTGGGATTATTGCTGGAAGTAGGCTGATCACAGGGGACAGGAGAAAAGGCATTAGGAGAATGGTGGTTAATATGGGTATTACTCTACTTAGCAGTGGTATCATGTGACAATAAGACAACTGACAATGGAACCCTGTTGATGCTGAGATCCCTCGGTCTGCGCTAATAGGCTTTACTGCAGATAGCTTTGTTTATACACAGTGTGCACTCCACCTTCCTGCTTTATCTTCCCTCCTCACACATTCAAACTTTTTACAATTTGTCTCAACCTAATTAGAAAATGGTAATATTTTGCCGTACACCTCCCTGCGGCATTTTAGCAGTGTTCAGACGTATTTGCCTTACACCAGCACCTTTGAAACGAAACATGCATGATTGTTCATTTCTCTTGTGAATGCACACACGCGGGCACACACACACACACACACTCTTGATGTTTTGGAGATATTTTTGCGGAATGTAATTAATGTTCTCATTAACTGAGTGAACGAGCTGTAAGGCAGAACTAAAAGCCTGATACCCTCGGGTCCTTGCCCTCCTCTACTTTAGGAAACATGGTCGCTGAAACGGATAGCCTGTGTTTGGCATGTGAAACAGAGAATGGTAAGAAAGTTACTTTCCTTTTTAGTCCAGCCTTTTATTGTGATCCGCATGCAGAGGTAACCTGATGCTTGTAGCCTCTGCACCACAAGTGAAGCCATTTGTTGCCCTTTAGAAAGGATATGGAACCAGGCCAGAGTGAATAATAACAACATAGGGAGAGGGCTTATCCAAACACAGAAAGGTTACATCAAATGGCCCACCTAATTCGTCGCATTACTCTTATTTACAATGAACCTGTGCTTTTATTCCTGGTATCAGCTCTGCGTGTAAAACATTTCTGCAGGTGGATAGTTGGCAGAATTATCAGTGCATGACGTGACACAGCAATGCTTTGTGTTGACCTTGTTGAGAGAGAGTAGGGAATTGTTTTCCACAGTCTTTAAGAGCTAATCCCATCAGAGGGACTGCACAGCATGGAGGGCTAACTCAGTCACGTCTGAGGTACCACTGCCAGAACAAGAGGCAGACAGGAATGTGTTTGTCTGGCTAACTTGGCTTTATTCACTCCTCACTGGAAAAGCAAAGGAGGAAAACTCCTCCCAGACAACTTGACTTCCTAATTCCTTTTTCTGAGGCAGGATAAAGAGCGAGTGTCTGATTCTGTGAGCCTCTATGTGTCAGTGAAAGCAGGAGACAACTTTTGATTGGGATTCCGTAGTGGTTTTAGGGGAGATGCAATGGACTCAGACTGTCATTATGTCAGATGAATTAACTAGGTTTTACCTCTCAGAGTAGGGTTTCTCGCTTCACTGGTTGTCTGTTGGCTTGGTTAGGCACATGTTCCTGGGGGAATGGGCTCATTCAGTGCTTAGGCCATGGAACTGAGGATTTATCCCAGTCCAGTAAGTCCCTGTGGCGCCACAAACGCCAGGATTTAAGATTGGCCTGTCCGTCTGTCTGTCTGTTTTTTTTTTTTTTACAGAGATTGGGAAGAATGATTTTCCGTTTGTTGCAATAAATGTTTTAAAATCTTGGTACCACTTTTTGATAAGTCCCTCTTTATAAAGGGTTTATAAGTTATTAATGGTTAATTAATAATTTACTAATGCTTTATAGACCAGTTCTAAACCATTAATACCCAAAACGTTTGGGGTGCCAAGTTGTGAAAAATCTCTTTGGCTAGTTATCTTGTCTGCAATTACAAATCTTAGTGAGGCATTACTAAGGTTTTTTCATTTTAATACGTTGTTAATGGATGGATTTTGGTCCAGCAGCTCTTCTTCAGAAGGTCTGAGGTCAAATGGCGCATTAGAGGGGGTATACAGCAAGAGGAGGATAAATGCCAGCCAGAGAGATTTTTATTTTTTTTACAGCCTGGCAACCCAAATGTTGGTCTTATCAGTGGCTTATAACTGATCAATAAAGTTAGTAAATTATTTATTAAGTATTAATAAAGCCATTACTTACAACTTATTGTTTTGCTTATTAAAAAGTGGTACTGAAATTCTTAATATCTGCATTCCTCTAAATCAGAGATTTTCAAACTGTGAGGAAGAGACGTGAGGCAAAGACACTGTGTGAGGTGCATGCCGGTGTTCTAAAAACAATGGAAAGTTAGTTATTGTTGTTTGGCTCGCTGATTGGGCTTATCAAGATGGTCAACATGGAGGCAAATAAGGCACTTTAAAACCATTAGCGTCCGATTGCTAAGCCATTTTAGATTCAGTGTGACTTACACTTCCCAAGGATATCATTATCTAAGATGTCCATCACTAATAAATGTTCATGAATCTGCTTAGAAATAGTAGAAAAAAGACGCTCCTTATAACTACAGAACTTGAGAATTATCATGTTTTTGAATTTTCTTCAGTATCAGTTGTCTGTACATCCATGGGTACATTGCAAAAACTGTCACAAGGGAGAATTAGCTCACTATTTAAGCAAATTTTATTGAGTGTAGCTCAACACTTGATGCAGTTGCTTCACCGTAATCAGTCGCCATCTGTTTGTTTTTCTTGATGGCTTTTATTGTGAAGCAGCTGTAGAAAGTGTTGAGTCTGAATTACCGGAAGACAAACATAGAAAGCATTTGCTTTCTCACAGCTGTTGTCTGCTGCTCTTGTTCTTCAGCCAAGTTTAGTTGTTGTCATGCATATTACACTTTTTTAGATCATACCATTTAGTATTGGGCTTTATACGGTTGATACTGATGAATCTTGATCCTGTGGATCAACATGGGACGAGAATTCCCCCTCCCCTTTTTTAAATTCAGCTTAAGCTCTTTCATATGATGCCTCGCATGTGTAACATGCTGTATACAACATACTGTATTTTGTAAAACTGTCAGTCATTTTTAAAATAGCCATGGCATACTCTCTAACAATCCCTTGAGCTGGTCCTGTGATTCTTGTCATAAACTGGACATGAAGCAAAACTTGATTTTGCTGAGCTTTCTAAAAGACATATCTTTCACATCCCTCCCGGTGTCAAGGTGCTTTTCTGCTCTTAATTTTTCTGTCTTCATTGCTCCATCATTCCCTCTGCGTGTTTCGCCAGTCTGTGTTTCCTCTCCATCTTTGTCCTTGTCCTCTCAGCCTTAGGGCTTCTCGGGGATCTACAGTATGCTCAGTGTTGCTGGGAAGGGTTCAGTATTCTAGGCAGGGTGAGCATGAGCTCAAAGCAGACCTGTATTTGAGTATGTGTGTCTGCCTGCCTCCCCAGGCAGTCATTAAGCTGGTGTGTGAGGTGTGTGTTTCTGGAGGCTGTGGGGGGAAACATGCGCGCATGTGGAGGTTAAAAGGCCCTCGACAGAGACATAATTTCCCAGCCTGGGGCGACGGGAGAAGGTAACTTCATTAGCCAGTTCCCGCTGTACAGATTAATTTGATTATACTAACCAAGTATTGATGGCGACAGTGGTGCGGAGTAAAAATGTCACACCTGGAACTAAAATCTTATTTTAGAAGTAATGGCGTGTGTGTGTTTGCATGTGTTGGTGGCTGTGTGCAGTGAAGGGAGGGAGGGTCAATTGACACACCTGGGACATGTGGCTGCTCTGTAATTTGCAAAGGGACTCATCTTCAGGTAATGAGCAGGTACCGTTCTTGAAACTCCTTTCTATAATTTGGTTGATGGAAGTCACACTCTTGCTTTAATGCATACCTATACTTGTGCACACTCACACACACATTAAGCAGCTGTTCTTTAAGAGTTTAGGCACACATTACCCATTGTCTTAGCCCTGTCCTTTTTGTTTTTTTGTTTTAACGTTCCTGTCACACTACCACAAAGCAGAACAATCAGTTTTTTCCACTTAGACTGCATCTGTCAGCATATCTTACGCACAGGTTTACAGTCATACATAGTCACACACTTGCCCTTTCATTACTCAGAGGGCAAACAGTATTAACCTCTTTTAACCTGAATTAATCCACACCACCTCTTGACTCTACTCTCCACATTAGTTGATGGGATTGGCGGGTGTTTACAGATATGTTAGTGCTCTGTGTGCCCCGGGGTGCACCTTGGGCAATAGAATTAACAAGATAAGTTTGTATCATTCACAGGAAGCAGTTCATTGAAACAATCACTTGCCATATCTTCATGGCAATTTTTGCAGTCCTGTTCCTTTCATTCTCAAGACTTTATTGACCAGAAAATAGAGGAATTTAGTTTCCCCGGGCCTGTTAGATTAGAACTGTCTAAGCCTTCCGCATGAAGCTGCGTGATTCAGATTAAACACTTTAAATCTCTTGGGGGAGTTGTCGTGAAGGCCACTTTCATGAATAGTCTTGCCTCTTATCCCATAATGCATTGTTATAGCTTTGTGTCTGCACTCACCTGTTGAAACAGACCATTTTTTTTCCCTCTGTGAATATGTGTATATTCTGCGAATTCTGTATTCTCCACACACACACTGCTATAATATAACATTCATAAGCAAGGCTTTACCGCCAGTCCAGACTAAAAAGTATTCCTAAGCCCTCTGTCAGACTCCCAGTGAGGCTATTTTTCCTGACCTACAAACGCTTCAGAAAACACACACTCACACACACATGCTTGGGGTTGTCAGCTCCCCTGTCATGTATCCTGGTCAAGGTGAAGAAGCGTGAGGGGGGGCAGGTGAAACTGGAGAAATGCAGACACATGGAGATGAGAGGAGGGAACGAGGGATGGAAAACGTAGCCTCTCACATGTCCTGCCGACAGCTACCCTGTTGTTGTCAGTCTCAGGCTGACAGGCCAGATTCAGTGGGCTTCTGCCGAGCCGACGCTTTGATAAAGTGTTTTCAGGAAATGAGGAAAACTGAACCGACTGCAACCTCTGGCTTTAAAACATGACACTCATGAAAATGAAGTCGTCCTGGTGCTTTGGGGCAAATTTTTCTTTCCTCAGTCACTGCTCAGCAAAGACAGCAGTGACAGATTTTGAGGCTGCAGGGTCATCGAGCACATGGACACGTATATGTTTACGAGTGCAGATTATAATTTTAGGGAAATTACCGCTTTCGAATTCCCCCAGTCATCTCCATTATCGTGGCACTGTGTGTGGCACGGGTTTACAGTAGAGCCACCAGGCACCAACAAACCCAGACAAAGGCAATAACTCAGGTAGATCATTAATGGTTATATCAACATGAAAGCTCATAACACACCATGCCATGTTATTATCTCAGCAGCCTCTGTACTCACATTGTTTTGGCCTCTAGCAGTACAAAGGGTGGAGAGCTTCCTGTCGCAGGTCCTGTTTTCTGTGCCACCTTTTCAGGGCTGGGGATCGGCTGCCTACTGTGTGGAGAAATACTGCCCTCTCTCCATGGCCTTTGATACAATTATCTCCATCATGAAAAATAACTAGGAATGGTCACGTGATCAGGATTGGCTTTTTCTGCTGCCTGCAAATAGGATCATAGTAGCAGAGCAGGGCAGGGATACAGAGAGGGTTTCTACAGCAGACTGGACATATGGCCTTTTGGCTTGTCATGCTACTTGACTATATGCTGCATCTCTGGCAGAGATGGGATATTAGGGTTGGGCGATATGACGATATACCGATATACACTGTGAGACAATTCAGGTAGCCATTTATTATCTCTAGTTGTATTGCACCATGTCAGGTACTTAAGCCAATCCATGAGGGATTGGGACTGATTTATGGCAATATTGGATTGACAGGATTTTTGCATCACTGTGATGAAGTATCTTGATTTGTCAGGTATTTTAATAGTGTTGAAATGATTAGTTGATGAACTGATTAGTCGCTTGACAGAAAATTAATTGTCAGTTTTGAAAATAGATGAATTATTGTGAGTAATTTATCAAGCAAAAATACCAAATATTTGCTAGCAATGCCTTTTCAAATGTGAGAATTGGCTGATTGTCTTTAAAAAAAACAGTAATCAATAAACATACCATAACACCTGGTGAAAAGCCCCTTATAATTCATGATTCTGTTCATTATGAAAATGAAAATAATCACTAGGTGAGGCCCTGTATGTATTTCACTGGATTAGCCCAAAACTGTCATGGTTTTGGGCTTGTTCTGTTATTTCCTGTTTTATTTTGAAATAGTCTCCTTCCCTCAAGTGTCTTTTAGTTTCAGAATCAGAATCAGAAATACTTTATTGATCCCCGAGGGGAAACTCTTTAACTCTTTTTTGCTTCCTGTATTTGATTGCTTTGATTGTTTTCACCTGTGTCTTGATCAGTTTCATCTGTGTCTCGTTGTCTCCCTAACCTAAGTGTATTTAAGTCTGTGTCCTTCCTTTGTTCAGTTGTCAGTTCATTGTTGTATCTCTGTCAAGCACCCTGGTTTTTGTACCTGTGAGTTCTGGATTCTTTGTTTCTCTTGTAACTTACGTGTCTGTGGATTTTGCCTGCTCAATGTTGGACTTGTTTTTCTGTTTTGGACTGCTTACATGCTCAGAGTTGCTTTTGCCTGCCAATTCAGTGTAAGCCTTTTTGGTTAATAAATTATTGATCTGCACCATTTCTGTCTGCTAGTCTGCATTGGGGTCCTACTCCTTTGTATTCCCTGTTTCCTGGCTTGATTAATTTTAACAAACTTGTTATTTTGTCATCTGGTTCCTCAATTGAATTTCAGGAAATGTACTATACCATGATGCTGTATATCCCTGTTGTGATATAAAAATACATGTACAGTGATAGGAAATTTTGCCCGCTGCTATGGAATTAAAATCGTAACCATAGGGAGGTACATCATAAAACACACCAGTACACACATAGACGTAGACAGATACATACACTCTCCTTCTACCTTGTCTGTCTTTTACACACACATTGTTGTGTGGAAAGAAAGCCGTTATCCCAGCGATGGTGTTGCACACCGTTGTTTGTGCTCAAGTGGAGTGGTGCTTTAGTTTGTGCCTGAAGGTGCAGGATTAGTATGAAGATATTGTGGAGTGCTCCTTTAGCATCTGTGGAGGTTTCCCAGCTGCACTGTGAATTCTCCACTAGGTCTCATAGCTTCTTTTAAGTCTCCTCTCGCTCCGGTGTGCTCAGCAGAACTCATTCTTACCTAGAGGAGGAATGAGCACAGGGGGTTAGAAGAGTTGGTAATGCTATTATGACTCATCAAGCTTTGGCTCAGTTTGTGATACTTTCTTTTCACGCAGCGCTCCATTCACATCTCGATCGACCTGATCCATTCATTTGACACCATTCCACCCCCCACCCCCCACGCCCTTAGGCTACGTGTTCACAGGGGGCCTCTATTTACATGGCTGCCTCCTTTTTTCACATTATTTTCAGATGTGCTATGGCATGTACTTGGCAGCGTTGAGAACCTTGCATGTCTTTAGTGCCAACGGCACAGAGAGCTAGGAGTTGAAAATGTTTCATTTTTCAGATGAGTTTTCAGGAGTCTCGCAGCAATAACCACAACCAGCGCTTTTCCATATGCATGTGTTTAGTGCTGCTGGAGCTGAAAAAGAGGTGCTTGGTGGGCATGAGCACATCTTGTAGATCCCTCTCTCATCTCGCTGTCTCCCCTGCAGTTTTTCTTTTCCTTCACTCCTTCCCTCCTCTTCTGCTGTCTGTCCTTCTCCTCCTTCCCTCTCTATTTCCCTCTGTCTCACCCTTTCCTCGTATATTTCCAGCCCCTGCTCTGTGGGATCTCATGCTGTCCCGTGTGAAGCCTCAAATCAACACCAGCAGCAAGACCGGGCAGAGCCGGTGTCGTCCCGCAGCAAGGCCACACAGCAGTGTGAGATTGACGGGCTGTGTTTCCAGATGCGTTCTGCTTCACTGCACTTTGTGTGTGTCTGAGCATGTGTGTTTGTGATTTGCGGGATGGATGTGGAGGGAGGAAAACAGAGGCCGGGGAACCAGCTTTGCTTTTGTTGAGTTTACATAATTAATGCTTTGTTAAACAGAACTGTCTGCACACAGTATCAGCTCTGATCGCAAATGCAAATATTGTCAAGAGAATAAGCTTGGAAAACTCTCAAAATGTTTCACAGTAGGCTAAAAGAAGCTTCCATATACATTCATTACTCTGGTGGTTGTAGGTAATTAAATTCTAGGTAATGAAAAGCTAAAAACACTAATTAAGTTTTCTCAGTGCCATTCAGATGCTTTCAAATCCCTAAGTGAGTTTATTACCAACTGTAAGGATGTGTCGTGACTACACCGAATAATCAAAGTGACCTCTGTTATATTGTCAATTTAATCTCTCCTTTCTTTCTCCGCTCCCGCCTGTGATAAACCTAAAGGGCTTTACAGACACATTTGATGTGACTTAACTTGATCATTAACATTTGGGACAGTAGAAATAAAATCATTGTTATGAGAGTATGTGTTTTTCTTCTGAGTGGGGCTTTTAGTTGTTTGTCCTTCAGAGGCAGAAGGGCTCCAGAGAAACCGGGATTAGCCTCCCGCCCCTGGGACCATATAGCTTTCCAGGACCTGCTCCGTCACCACCAAACAGGACATTTATCACAGGTTCACAGGTCTTGAATTATAGTCTGGCAGTTGTATGTTCAATGTATATAAATTAATATTTTTTTATAAATTCTGAAGTGAAACAAGTCAAAGTATAATGGTGCCTCTGTGTTATCTTAAACCAGCATTAATGTATTTTTTAGTGACTTTTGTGGCAGTGCAACAAGCTGTAAACACAACACTGACATATAAAGTTGATATTGTGAACTTGTTAGCAAACAGTAGCTTATTTATACATTCAGCAGACACAGAGCAATATTAGCTTAATTTGTAGTCATGTTTCTGGCCACCTCATGAATATAAGTCCAATACTCTCTCTATTTAGCTCTGTTTTGGTCTACACCAACTCCTGAAGGAAATATCTTCTTTTCGTCTTCATTTAGCGGACTCTTTAGCTGCTAAAGACTACACTGTTAAGTAGCTAATTGCTAACTTAGTATTTCTGCCATTTGATGCTTTTTAGGTAGCGTACTGTCGGTTTTTAGAGCTTTTTCATTGAAAATAGCTGCCTGCTGCGGCTGACAACGACTCTGACAATGAGAGTGAACCAGAGTGGTAAAGTATTAAAATATGCTACAAGGCGGCAGACAGACAAACATAGCGACTAGCTGGTGAACATACTGTAAGTACATACTAAGTATTTAGCTAAAGAAACACATCATTTTCTCAGGAGTTGGTGGAGACTGAAGAAATAGCTAAAAGACAGCAAATACTGATCTTAGATTTATCAGGTGGCCAGAAACACAATTCCACATAATTGCTAATGTTGTTCTGTGTCTGCTGGATGTGTAAATAAGTTCACCATATCAACTTTATGAGGTGATAATATGTAAGTGTTGTGTTTACAGCTTGTTTCTGCTGCCAAAGTGGCCAAAAAATCAGTTATTGTAGGTTTTATATGAAAATATTGATTAGTGAAGCTTTAAATGCGACTGTTGCCAACCCGATAGTTAGCTTTAGCATTTATTAGTCCATAAGCCTAATAGGCACTGTGCTAGTACTTGTGTCACTCATTTACTAGCTAATACAATTTAAACAAAATAAACACAAGGCCAAGAGTGTTTACTAAGCAGTACCGTAAATTAATCTCATTATCCAGTCTGTGCAGACACAGCAGTTTTATTTATTTATTTCTGTGAAGAAACTTCAATACAGATTTAAGGCAGTGATGTTGAACTAAAGTACAGGGAAACATTTTTTGGGGAAAGACATTAATGACAAAGATGAATGACAAACTGTACTTTTCCTGCTTAATTAGACCAACACAGCATTACGTACACACACACACACAGACACACACACAGGTGAAGTACAGCTGGCCCCATTGCAGTCTGACTCACTGGACTCTGTGGCATATGACTGTAATTCAGCCTCAGAGCTCTTTAAGTCATATCCATAATGCACAGCATGCAACTGCATAGTGGTAGTTAATATTACTGAATCACTTTGATGAATAACTGCAGATGAAATAGCTTTAATGTGGTGCTGACTTATTGTTGGTGGTTCATGATAACCCTCTAGGAAGCACTATACAGGGTAGGGCACTTTACAATTCTATTTGGAGCCAGCACATTAATAATCTATCTGGAAGCAATTTTGTCTACATTATCTGTAACTCATTTAAGTATACATTCATGAACTACAACAGCATTTATCATTAAATCATTGTAATGTAAATTCATGAAGGAGTTATTTTAGTTTCCAGGATCTGTCTTTCCTTCAATGTATAGCTGAAACGATTAATCGATTAGTCGATGGACAGAAAATTAATTACTATTTTTATAGCCGTTTAATGTCATTGTTCAAGCCAAAATTACAAACATTTGTTGGTTCCAGCTTCTCAAATGTGAGGATTTGATGCATTTCCTTGTCTTACATTATAGTAAATTGAATATCTTTGAGCTTTAGACTGTTGGTCAGACAGAAGTGAACAAGACATTTGAAGATGTGTCCTTGGCCACTAGGAAATTGCAATAGGCATTAATTAATCAATGTTGAAAATAGTCATTAGTTGCAGCCCTTCTTCAGTGTATTGGCTGTTCAAAAGTAGCAACATCCTGTATTCAGTAAATGCAAGCAGATAAGAGTGGCTCAAATAGCCTGTTATGACAATTGATTTTCCATTTTGTAAAACACTGGACTGTTTCTAATTGCATTTTCGGATATTAGGAATTCCCCTCATACAGATACTGAAACATGTCCATACAGTATGTAGGTTGAATTGTTCTAATGATTCCTCAGTGCTCAAGCTGTCACGCTGTTGTGTGTCAATTACGTGTTGCTCATCATTCGCTGGAGGGTATAAACAGGATTGTATGATCGATACTTTAACCCGCTGTAGCAGTCTCTCATGTCTCATCTCTCACACTCATCCTCCCTCTTAGATACACAGTGTGTTTCTGACTGGCTGCTTGTGTGAAGTCAATAACACATTTGTTAGAAGCAGGCCTGGCCCCCACAAGAGGGACAACTCTGGGTTCATCATTGGCTTATTAGACATCCGTTTGTCTCCCATCGACCTGTTACGCCTGCCGCATGATCCACAGCGCTTCCTCTCCACCCTCTCTCAGTTTTTTATCTCCACCCGTCCCGCTGACAGCTCGCTGTTCATACATAAAAGTGGCATGGAGACTGACAGCAAATTTGTCTCGCTGAGGTTTTGGCTGTAATTGTGCCTGGAGATATGATGACCCAGTTTAAGGCAAAGAAGTTAGAACTGACTGAGATTCCAACATTTTGAGGGGATCTGGACCTCTTTTGACATGGTAATGGAGAATTTAGTATGCAAATAATTGTACAAAACTGTGGCCCATTAATTATTTTTTGTATATTTCTGTTCTCATTAGCAGTAAGTAGAGGTGTTACTCCCACATATAAGTCATCATGTTGTCTGTCCCTAACTCCAGTTAGTAGTCCAGTCACAGATTCTCTCTCAGACACTTGATGGGCACAGTGGCAAAGCCTCTCACAGCTAAATAGGCTTGTAAATATAAGAATAAAAATGTTTATCTGTGCAAGTTGTGCTTGAATGCGCTTTCAAAAGATCCAGTTCTGCCCAAAAGTGATTGCTCTTGATTCATTTTCTCTTTAATGCTTAGAGGACTGGCAAAATTACTGAAAAGCACTGTCAAAATATATATAAAAGCAAGAGTTATTGGAACTTTTTGGAAGTATTTTTTTGGCTGTGTTTTCAGAACTGATGGGTCCATTAATGGCTAAATTGGCAGACTGTCATCTTCTTAAATGGTGAGAGATTGCTCTCAAGATGGTGTACGTGAATGCCTCCCTCAAAGTAGAACAGAGCTTAAGGCAGGGACAAACATCAGAAATAATGCTGTAAATGTAGCTGTTATTTTTTATATTCAAAAGCATGACTAAATCGCTGTTGAGTTCTGCAGTAATTACTCCAGGGCTCTGTAATTTTGATAGCTATCCCTAAAATTACAGACAAGAAAAGAACAGACAAGCTCTTCAGCACTAATTGCCTCTGGAGGACGGTCCGTCTTAACTGTGCAGTTAGCTGAGTTGTTATTACTGTACCTCTGCAGGTCTGTGATGGGCGCAGGCCTCAGGTGAATGGCTACAGTGGCTCTTTGTTGTCAACAGAGGACAGTGGATTACTTGTTGGCTATCTGTGGCTGGCAGGGTACTAGTCAGGGTTGGTGGCGCTTTCAAGACCCTGTTCCACCCAGTGGTCTCCTTCATTGCCCAACTGGGCCTGGAAATAATGCTAATCATCTCTGATAATGAGTAGGCAGGAGAAGGAGGCATAATACAAACCAATCAAGAGTGGAAAGTGTCAAATGGGTGTACATAAATTTACATCTGTCAAGAATTTTGTCTCCCTTTCAAACAGACTGCCAAGTGCCTGTTTTTTTTTTAGTGAGCTAAAACTGCCACAGGCAAGATGGTAGCTGTTATTTATGTTCAAAGACTTTGGCTGTGATTGAAAAGGCACCCCGCTCTTTGATTTACCACTGTGTATCAATCAATCAATCATGAGTGTGTATGAGTGAGCTTGCCTCAGACTGCTGTGCTTTGTCGTTTTACAGCACTCACATCATTAGAGTTCATACAGGAAGACATATCACATATGCCAAAGTTGGAGTCGCTGCTATCTGCAGATATACCTTGATGATGTCTCAGTCTACTCCTTTAGCTAGCAAAAAGCAAAAACTTTAGCATGTGATTGGACTCTAATGAGACATGACTATTGCTTGTGATTGGAAAAATGAGACATCCGAGGTTACTATTGTTTGACATTTCTCTGCTTGTGTAAAATTAATCCTGCTGTTCATTCCTGTGGTGCAATTTTCTCTCATAAAAATCTTACAACTCACAAAATAACAAGTACCTTGTTATTTTGTTTTTTTCATGTTCTCTTCTATTTGTAGACAGACAGGAGGCACTTGCACCGGTAAGAGCAAAGGTGCAACTGAAGGCAACGTTAAATAGGTCAAGGGAAAATAAATCTTTTACACTTATAAATTGTTGTAATATATTTAAATTCAGACAGCAAGAACTTTAGGTTCAGAGGGTAGCAATTTCAAGACTCTCTAAATTAATTTGATAAAATATCGTGTTCCAACAAATCACAGACTGTTTTTTGGCTTATTAAACACCTCAATTTGCATTTTGTATCTTTTAAAAAACTCAATTAGTAATTTGTAGGAGTATTGTAAATGCAACAGCCCAGGATGATAAATATGTAAAAAAAGAAAAAAAAGGAGAAAGTTGTGTTGGATCGTTTTGCTTCATGTTGGATTTTAAGCATCAAGCTTTTCTCCTCCACATTTTGCTCCCACACTCTTGGACACCATTGCAGTTGAACCGCTCTGCTGATAGGCAAGCCTGTGCTCGCCCATGACTGACAAACATCCCCTCTCTGGTCCCTAAAGGGTTCTGGTTGAATAGTGATACCCAAGGACACATTTTCTCCGCATTTGAATACAGTAATGGGTGTTCTTTTTGATCTTGATTATGAAACGGTGGCTGATTTTTTTTTTAAATGAAACTGCAGTGTTAATGTTAATCTGAAGTGAAGTTTTGGACAGGCTGTTTATTGGGTGACTTAAAAATTGGAGTGTTGCTGAAGGACTGATTTTGTCGATTAACTCTCAGCAGGAACATCAAACGGGAAGCAAAGAGTGTACCTTCCTGAATAGAAAGCTTCAAAGCAGTGACCAAACTGATTACCCTTGTGTTCACCTTGTCATCTGATAGCTCTGTGAAGAACAGAGAAGGAGAGGAGGGAAAGCCAGTAATCTCAGACGAAAGACTGATACTTTTTATGCAGATTAGATGCAGAGTATTTTTAACCATGCAAACTCTGGTGGATAACAAATTGTTTGTTTTGGGACTTTGACAGTTTGTTTGAATATGTAAATATTACAGAGGGAAGGGAGTGAGGGAAAGCAGGCAGAGATAAGACTGCTCATTTGCAATCAAGTCTTGAGATTAGATGATGCTTGTAAAAGTGCAATAGAGTTTAGAGCATTTAGCCTTTTAATAACCCCTTAACATCCACTTTTTTCCTTTTATTTCCCCTTTAGTAGCTTTGATTTGGGAATTGAAGCTGTATGATATTTACATTCAATAAAATTCTAAGCCAAGACTCCATCTCTTTTATGGCTGCACTATTTCATCAAAAGGAAATATTCTAGATGTCTTGTGCTTCATTTTATACACATTTCCCCCAAATTCAGCTTTACATATCTGGTATCTTTGGAACCTTTGGGATCTCAGTAGTTTTCTTCTTTTCAGTAATTCCCACATCTAGCAAAGCCATCTCCACTGCAAACCTTCTGCTCTCCGTGATCCCCGTTGTCTATCACAGTGATTAACAGATTCTGAAAGTACTGTAATTAAAGCATGTATGATACATCCATTGAGTGTTGCGTGGTGATATCAGCGGATGAAGTCCGTTGCTGAACTATCAAAACCTACATCATAGGAATTTGTGACATGACTGCTGTTAAACTATATAGTCAAAGTCAGTATAAATCCAGTTTAGATCATGGGTACAAATGGCTGAAATTAGTTTCCTTAGAGTGAGAAGCCTGGACATTCAGAAGAAGAGTAGAAATGCTGCTCCGTCTCATTGTCTCATTGTCTCATTGAAAAGGTGGTTGGTATGGTTTAGGCATCTGATTAGGATGCTGACATTTTCAGGACATGTATGACCGGTTTTGGGAGCACCTCAGGAGCCCCCAGGAAAAGCTGGAGGACATGGACATGGACAACCATAGCCCCCAATACCACACTCCCCAATTGGAAACGTGGCAGAAAATGGATGGATTCCTGGCCAGCTCCAATTAATTTGATGCTGAGGTTATGCACATATCCTCCCCTCACACCCCCTTGTGTTCATGGTCTAAAATCAGCCTAATTTTGGAGGTGACCTGCTGCTCCTGAGATTAAGTTATGTATCATTCGCCTAATCCTTGCTGACAAGTGTGTGTGAGTGGTGAAGCCAACTTCTGCAGCATGTCATCCACTAACAGATGGCATAAATCATTCTCTTAAACGCTGCATTAAGTATTAATCATTCTCAGTGCTGTCACTGTCACACTGTTCGGTGGGCCGCAGGCGTGCAAAGTGTGATTAATGGAGGTAGAGATGTAAGGAGCCACTTTTGAGCCCCCACCCCTTTTAGCTAGCATCCCCTATTGGCTGCGGCAGGACAGGACTGATGGCCCACCTGCACTTCCACAGCAATGACCTCGGAGAAGTGGCAAAAGGGATCATGGGGGATAATTCGCTCATTGGTGTGGCAAAACCCAGCTGTCTCTTCTGTGAAGGATAAAGTAGTAAAAGTGATGTGCCATTTTTCAAGATTGGAGTGATATTATGTTTCATTTGGCTTTTTGGAGTCTACTTGGTTTTGTCTGTGATTCTGTTTTTTTTTTTTCTTTAAGGCAAAGTCCAGGGGAACACAACTGAAGAGACATAATTTAATACAGTGGGAGGCACCTGATTATCCATTGGAGAGTGTCTCATCTTCTACTATACTATCACACTCTTATATCGTGGATTGTATCTCCCTAATATTCAGCTATTAGGTGAGGACAGAAAGTTTCATGGAATTGTCTTTCTGAAATAGCTTTCCATCAATTTTCTTGACAAAATGCAGCGTGGAAGAACATGATTAACAAGTGAAGAACATGATTAAATGCATTTGTGAACAGTGAAATATTTGACACTCTTGCAGGTGGTGACTGCAGAGCATTTAGTTGCATTTTGACTGTTCATAAGTCTTTGCATTGCTTGCTTTCTCAGAATTATTGCTTTCATTCAGAGATTTCTAGTATTCCTGTGAACTAAACTAAACTAAACTAAACTGCAGCATACACAGTGGGTCACTCTCAGCTTCACAGTCATTTATTGTTCTCTTTATAGTGGACATGTAGCTCCTGTGCAACAAAATGAAAACATCCAGAAAACTTCTCAAACTAGAGTACACCACTTTGCAGTAATTGCAAAGCATGACATAAGCCTCCAGGTATCCACTCTTATTTTTGATATGTTTAAAGGATTTCTGGTCATGTATTGTGGGATATTTGGCCTCTGCTTTAACTCATAATATTGTTTGTCATTGAAAACATGATGTCACTTTATTTATTGTGGTTTTCCGTGCAGGCCTAATCCTCTCTTGTGGAGGCAGATTTCTCTTCATCATCTTTCATCATGTTTCCAGTCCCTAAAATGGCCTTCCAGTTATGTGCAGTGGCGGCGTTGGCTTCAGGATTAACACTCTCCTCTCTTGCTCCCCGCACTCTTTTGCCACCCTTGCCCCTCAGTGCCTTAGCTCCTGCTCTTCTTGCCAGTGCCCTTAATCTGACGTTGATGCAAAGTGAAAGACCACTGGCGCTCATCCGACATCCCTATTCAGCCCCCTCTGCGTCTGGTCTCCAATCTACTGCATTCCATTTGCTTAGCTTCAGGCTCCGAGCTTCATCCCCCCACCCTCCCCTCGTCCCTCCACTCCCTCCCTCAGCTCCACTGCTGCTTCTGGGATGCTGGACTCTGAGCTGCAGCTGATGTGGTTTGGCAAGCCGTGCGAAGTGAGATACAGTGCATAATTATGTTGTCAGAGGACATCATGATGGAAACATCTCAGTCCCAAGACATCACATTGGGGTCCTATCAGTCTGCATCCTTCTGTGAGCATGTGTTAATAAAATGGAGGCTCACATTGATCACAATGGCAGCTGTAGAGATCCAGTTGGTGCTTGTTTTCACCAATCTGAGCAGTTGTCTCCTCAAAAAAGCTTGTTAGAGAGATTCTGACAAGAATTTTTAGTGATATGCTTTTAGTCCTTTTAAATCTTCAGCTATTGAGCCAG
This sequence comes from Siniperca chuatsi, assembly GCF_020085105.1. Lineage (NCBI taxonomy): Eukaryota > Metazoa > Chordata > Actinopteri > Centrarchiformes > Sinipercidae > Siniperca > Siniperca chuatsi. Next base: position 16,961,256 of record NC_058050.1, read on the forward strand.
GGTTCATCTGTTGGTTCATCCTCAAGCCTTGTGTATATGTTGAAGCAAATTAATGTGATGTGTGTGACATGCTTTACAAGACATGTTCCTAGAGCAATTAACCTTGAGAGATAACCCTTGGGAAGTTACTGGAATTAACTTGTTTTCTGTCAACGTTTGTTCTGATAATTAGACAATGAAGATATTTATCAGTTTCTGGTCAAACCTTTTTCAAGTTGTTGCTTTTTCAACTTTCAGTTGAATGAAATCACAGTGTGATGGTTGAATGATGTGTATTGATGTGGCAATAATGACAACTAATCCCCAGACTAACAGACACATCATATGAAACAATAGAGGATAGAGATGCATGTGAACACAGGACATAAACAATTAACACATCTCTACACAACTCAAATCTATGAATGATTCCTGCGTTCATCAAAGATACACATTCCATCAACACCTTCATTCGGAGTGAGATTGCAATTTCATAGAACCTGCCAGACGTAACAATAGCGGCCCAATTTCAACGTAATTCGATTTTATGATTCGGAGACAAGTGGATCTTTCTGAACATCATCCTGAGCATAAGCTAGACAGACACATGCTGAGAAAATGTGAAGTGTACCAGCAGGGACTCTCCACCTATATAGAAAACAATCGGATGATGGAAGGAGGATATTAGAGAAAGAAGCCTCATAAAAAGCCGCTCAGCCAGCTACTCCAGTCTAATGCCAGGTGTCCCTTGGTGTTTACACCTTTAATCTTCTCAGTCAGAGGTCTAAATCTACTTGATCCCTGATTAAGACCCTTAACTCATTTTACTTTGGCTGTGTAATGAGGTTGTAAAACTCCCTATATGAAGTTTGGTCAGAAAATGGCTCCTTAGATGATGATTCTCTAAAACTCATCTCTAAAGGTATAGTTTTTGATTGTGCAGAGTTGTACACAAATTGCATGACTATACTTAAATGCAAATTAAAACTTATGGACCTATGGAGGATCACAGAGTGACAATGTTTCCTTGCTTTCAACAATTCATTTCCCCTTTCGAGACCTTCATGGAAGATATTATCACACTAAAGTGCAGTACTTATAAAAGGGTAAAAAAAAAACCTGCAAGTAGACACCTTATGAAAGGATTGGATTATTTTCTGACCTTTTACTAAATCGCATTGGTCTTTGAAAGCTGCTAAAACCTTTCACAACGTGCCACCAAGAAAACGTATTTGAGGTGCATTTATGGCCCGTGGAAAATGATCCCTCTTTTAAGCCGATGTGTGGCAAAGGGAGTTCTGATTCATTTTTAGTCCCTAAAACACTGTTGGCTTTTGAAACGTACATTTTGGGAACAAAATGGCATATTTTGTTCAGCTGCAAGTCTGTTATTACTTGAACAAAAAAGAAGAATTGTTCTTTATTAAAAAAATGTAGTAGATGTAATTTGACAGGATTGGATTAATTGAAGATAAATATCATACCAGTCATATTTCGGTGATTTGGATGATTCTATAAGCTGCATATTTGATTGTGGCCATTTAATTTTGTGTTTGATGTCTACATTTGTTGACGCTCAAAAGAGAATACTGAGTACTTGAAAAACTAGGTCATCTTAAGCTGTAAAATTAAAAATAGATACATACAGATTAATTGGTAAGTAAAGACATGTCTCATATGCATAGCTTAAGCTGGTCCTTTATCATGGCATGTTAAGTTGAAATTTAAGTTGAAAATGATGAGTCCAGCTCTGATAAAACATCAAGTCTTGTGTAGAAGTCAAATTGCTCTACAGCTGTAACCCTCCCAATCTCTCCTCTCAATTCTCAGTTTATTTGAGCTTGCAGCCATCTGTGGCTGCGTAACCTCTAGTTCCCGCTGCATGGGTCCCACAACTGTGGCTGAATATGTGAGGAGGAGATGGAAGTAGCCTGTAGGGTCTTCCATCAGCAAGGCTGACCAACTGGGGCAGAATCACAACTGAGGCACAGCAGTGCTCAGATATATCTGAAGGCTCTGCATGCTCTTATGTTGGCTTTGTTAATGTTCAGGGTTACACCCTGCATTAACACAGCTGATCAGAGAGTTTGCCACAGGCTCGGAATATCTGTTTGTTGCTGCATTTCCAGTACACGTCATGAAACTCATGTGGATGGTTTGCGGTTCATGTTTTACTATGAAGAGAGGCCTTCGGCTAATTTTAGATACGTATTTTGGAGCATAAAAGGTGTTTAAATGAACTGTTATATATTGTTTGACATGTGCATTGAAATAAAAAAGAAATAGCAGATATCAGCCAATAATAAACTGCAAGTAATGTCTTTCCTTTTCACTCAGGAGTCATGCACAGTGTTAGACTGCTTTAACTATAACAGTCAGAAAAATGTTTTGAGGAATTTGGATGTGCAGTCAGAGTCCACATTAGTGTGTAATGCCCTTATTCTTCTGGCCAGCAGCCATATATAACAAATGAACCCCTTGCTCACCATCTTCCAGGGGCGGCTCTTTACATCTGACAGCAGAATGTCCTTATTCTGCAGATTTCTTAGAATTTTTCTTGGATCTGCTAAGTTGTCTTCAGCAGCAGAATTACAGGATTTCTCAAAGAAATGGAGTGTAAAGGGACTAATGCTTTGCAGAGCCCAAAGTGACCATTCTCTGTGTTTTCATGTTGAATTTCATATTGTGCAGAAAGGTCTGACAAATGTGCTGAGCTGCTACCTGTAGAATATTTTCTTGATGTTTGTGACTGTTTAAAGTTTGGAAGTAACAGTATTTCATTGCCTAGTACATACCGTATATTTCAATATTATTTAGCAAAATATATAAAAGAAGTGGCCAAGTCATTAAATCATTTCGTCTGCAGCCTCTTGTGTCACTTCTTCAAAGCAAGACAGCTGCTGCCGTCATTCAGAGTCAGTGGTGGACGCTCCCACTTTCATAGTCCAATAAACCAGAGTATAAAAACACAGATGCCTGCTACAGACAGCACTGCTGGTTGTCAATGCACTGAAAGCATGGCCACAGATTTTCGTAAAGAATTTATTGTGTGGTGGTGGTGGTACCTCGCAGGAGCATGCAGATTCAAAGAAAAACTTTGTAAAGCATTTGGAATTTGAAGGAATTTGAAAAAAAATGTTGGAAAACTACTGTTAATCAGATCTAATAACCAGGTTCGTCAGTGATGACAGGCAGACTCTAGCCTGTTATGAACGTTGGAGTGACCAAGTGCACAAATAGCATTTCCTAGGTTAATATCTATCATAAACACTCCTTACAAATCATTAAAATAACTGATAGAATTCCACTTTCCAAGATCTTGCGAGGTAAGCCACATGCAGCGGTCACTTTTCAGCGCATGCGCAGAGTAGAAATCAGGACCCCACAACATAAACAGATGGGTGATACATGGACCCGACTTCAATAACTTCATGAGTCGCAAACTGTGGCAACAACAAGCATGTCCAAGCCGTGTTCAGCACTTTTAGTGTCCTCTGGAAACACTTCTTATGTCGTTTTGTGTATTTGCAGCGCATGTGTTGTCAAATTGATGAAGATATTTTCTTAATTTTAATAGTTTTGTCTATTTGCATGTGTTTTCTTAAGTTGCAGTGTGTTTGCCCTTGTCGGCCACCGTAATCACTGGTCTGTTTGTATGACTAAGTGGAAAATTTGGCTCAGCTCTGAAACTACAGAGGTGCTTTCTGGGGCGAGCTTGAGCCCATTCTTCAACCCTCACCTCCCTCACAATGGGCCAATAGTTTAATTAGCTTTCTAACAGCGAGTCTTGGCAGCCTTCCCTCTCTCTGTTCCCCCCCAGGACTTCTCACCTCAAACACTGTCCCCTACTGGTTGGCTGAGGTCCAATAGACAGTGCCACTCCCTATGATCTTTCTCTCTTTCACTCTCTAGCTGTCACTATAGTACACACTCAGTTGTTTTATTTTTATTCACAGCACAGCAATGAAATATGCATTTCAATTTTGGTGCATATGTATGAGTAATATACACGCATTATCACCTTAGTATCAACGATATTTGGTTTGCATTAACAAGTATGTAGATTTTCTGTACAATAAGGCTCTTAAATATTTCCCTTGTCCATGACATTTCTACAGGTGTGAATTGGATATTCATGGATTTTTGATAAGTCTGATGTGTATGACTCCAAACCGCTGGAACAGAATAGAAATGTAGATTTGTTCAAAATGGTATTTTCCACCCAGAGAGCTTTGAGTCTGTCTTCAAAGTGCTGTGACTGAGGCATGGCTAATCACTTTGAACAAGGCTTTTTGTTCCTGCCTTCTTCACTTGGCCTAACATGGCTGGAACATGGTTTTGTCCTCATCTCGTCTCCCCAGTCCTCTCCTTTCTCTCTTCACATGGTGTCGACAGCAGACAGACAGAATCTCACTGATTGGTCCCCAAGAGACCAGTGGAAACACTCGGCCCCGGCTTCAACGTAACGCTGGTGTTTTTCTCATCGTGTGTCTGGAACTCATCATGACTAAAAAATTCAAACCACAGATTGATGTGGAGTATCGGTGGGCTGCTAGGTGGCCAGTACTAGACTTAGCTCTGATTTTACACATTCCACGTCTGCTCCAAGGACCAGTTAAACTAACAAAGTCTAGTCTTTCAGTCTGGATCTTTCAGACATCAACGCTACAGTGCAGGCAGATTAGTTCAGGGCAGGTTAAGTGGCCGAACACTAAACCAATAACAGTTGAAAGCCACATACGCAAGAACTGACATTTAACAGAGACTAAGACTTGAGGTCAGTTTAATCACTTCCTTGCTTCACCTCTCAGGAATGGAGGAAGGAATAAGAATTAACAGAGAGACAGGGGGTTTATGCGCCATGACAGTTCTGACAGTTAGGATTTAGGTTTATTTGGTGTCTGTGGCCATCTCTCCTCAGATTGAGTGTGAAAGGACATCCTCATGTGTGATTGCTGGATGTCTATTCCCATTTCTCTACATGTCCATCTTTTTTCGAGTGACGGCCTGTCTGCACAGTGTCTCTGCAGCAGCAGCGTATATCACCCATATAAATGAATGCTTATGGACAGAGACACACATTGCAGACACTCAGACATGCATATATGAGCCCACACTGGACTGGCCACTTGGCTCCAGCCACAGCGAGATTGATGCAAAACACCATGCGACTGGGCAGGTGGCAGCTGCACCAGGAAGTAGGTCCACAGCAGGCCAAAGAACCATGTGCTCATAAGAGCTGCCCGGATACTAGATGATCAGGTGGACACTGACGGCTGGCTGGGTGGCAGCCCAGAAAGGGTGGCAGAGCAGGTGGAAGCTGGAAGGAGAGGAGGAAACATTTGATTGTTCAGTTTTTCTTTCTTTCGTTTTTGGGTGCTGTGGTTGTTGACACTGTTGTCAGTCAGATTAGCATTGTTGTTCAGAAGTTCCCCCATAGGACAGTTACTGAGTGCACAGAGCCATCTGGAGTACCAGGTTGTCTGTTTTTACAGGAACTGAAGCCGGTCCCTCAGTGTAAGTTCACACACAAACAGATAGCTGTGTTTAGTTTGCTTTGCTTTTCCTTTCCTTTCAGGAGTTATGAGCTGCTTCCAAAACCACTCCCTTGTTCCCTCATTCAAGGTTCAAGGTTAATTTATTTGTCATTCTACAACACAGGGTTGCACAATGAAATGGAAGTTGTTGCCCTCTTCACGTATAAACAAATATTTAAAATTAGAATAGAGAAAATACAGTTATACATATATTATACAAAAGTAGTGGTATGGCGCACCTGTCTCAGAGCTGGTTAGCTGTGGAGTCAACAGACTTATTTAAACACTTCCAGCTTATGACAAGCCAACACTATTGTGCAATCTAATTAATTAGCAACATGTTTTGACTCAACAATCAACACTGTGTTTGATGTTTGGGACATTTCCTGTCATGCTGATTTCTTGCTATCATTAATGTGATAGGTTTACATGGGCGGTTGCTCTGTCAGTTAGCATTAGACTAGCTTAGCTGAGGCTTTAGAACAGGTCCTGTTAAACCTTTCACCAGTTACGCAGGCACCTGAGTGTCAAGTTTAATGTGATTCGTCTCTTAAAGGCCCTGAAAACCTAGTTCAATCAGCTTCTTACATGAGCACAACAGTTTTGTTTATTTCACATAAGAGATTTTTGTGGTTTTGTTTTTGTTTTTCTCACTGGTGCGGGGGGCTCATTTAGAAAAAGGTGATGTCATGTAATTTCTGAGTCCCAATCAAATATGCTACTGTCAATTGTGATCAAACCATACCCTCACAGTCCGGAGGAAGCAGATTAGCTTTTGAGTGTGAATGTCTTACAATAAAATAATCACTACACATGTTTTTTTCCCCCCAATTTTAAACTTTGATTGCTGATAGTGTTGTCATGAATATTTAGTGTTATAGAGAAATACTTGAAAACTGACATTTTAAAGATTTTTTTTTGTGGCATTTGTGCTTTATTGTGATAGTGATAGCTGGAGAGAGACAGGAAAGGCAGGGGAGAGAGAGGGGGGATGAACACAGCAAAGGACCCAGACCGGAACCAAACCCCGGCTGCCGTGGCAAGGACCCAGCCCCGACACATGGCATGCGCTCCACCCGGCGAGCCACCGGGACCCCCGAAAACGGAAAATTTAAACCAAGCTCTCATGGGTTTTAAAATATGCTAAAAATATGCACAGGTTCAGTAGACACAATGCTACACTTCAGCTTCACTGTAAGCTGGTAATTAAGCAATTCAAATCCTGGCTGGTTTAGCAGAAACCTTGCTTGTGAATGCTTTCTAATTTTCAATGTAATGAGTGCATCACATGTAATTCACCTTTGGTGTATGTGTTCGATGCAGCTTGTAGGATTTTTGCATCAAGCAACACCAGTGTATTCCATAAAACTAGTATTTTATATCAACCGTGCGTGATGTTGTTGTTGGTGTTTTGGTGATAAAGAGAGCACAACTTGTGATGACCTCTATTCCTCTTTAGTGCTCGCAGTAACATTTTGAAAACCAGTGAACAAAGGTCATGTTACTCAGTTGAGTAAACTCAGTAAACTGATTCCAGATCAGATTAATTACCCAGAAAAACCCTTTAAAAAGGGTAAAATTATCTGCCCTTTGTCTCATCCTCATTGAGGCCAAACGAAGAAAGGAGAAGAGAGAGAAAGAGCACACACATCTTATGCTTCATGCACAACAGGAACAATTGGAGAAAGAGAGAAAAAGGCATAGTGAACAGAAATACTCACTGAAACGCTCCTCTCCCACTCCCCTCTTCATGTGATACTATATGTGGGTTAGTGGAATTTAAAGGCTGCAGGTTGTGGAGACAGCAATTGGCTGCCTTTGTGTTAGTGGAATTGACAGGCAGCAGAGCAGTGAAGCTGCTACGGGGTATGTGGTTTAGCCGAGTTGATAGACACCAGTTTCTTTTTCCTCGGCGAGTCGGGGCGCTACGGGCAGTTTGATTAGGATGCACAGTCAAATGGAGTTGGCTCAGCTGGTCAGCAGTTGCATGCAATTGGCTGAGGTCAGTTGGGGGTGGGAAATAAGAGTCTGTAGTTTATGTTTGTATGGGAGATAGTTTGTTTACCTGAAATAATTGTGGACATTAAACGCAGACACTGTACCCATGACCTTTAAATGAACCCTAAGGTCGCCCCTTTGCTCCATTCACACTGCAGGCGGTTTGATAAAAATCACACAAGAACCAGTACAACATACAGGAGGTGTCAACAGGTGGAAAATTTCTAGTCTACATAGTTTCACTCTCTCCAGTTATGCATATCTTCCATTGCAAGCCTTTAACCAACGACCTAGAGGTGCTAGGGGGCTTGTAAGTAATATATTTATGATGAAATATGTGTTTTGTTTGACACAGCATAATCACCCTTTAAGCACATTTGAATTTCATCATGGTGTAGAGAATGTAATAATGATATGATTCATAATGCTAAAATGGATTATGAATCATTATGATTAGGTCATAAAGTATTAGTATCTAAATTAAAGACATCAATTATTTCACAAGTGAGGTGTGTCATATTTATGTCCTTTTTTATGAGCGCTAAACTATTGTATGACATCATGTTTTTCAGAGGAAATATTTTGGATCAGGCTTCATCAAGCTCTGTTATTTACTTTTTTCATCAAAGGATTTACTCTAACTTACTCAACAGGTTTAAAATACCTTTTTTTTGGATTACATCATCACAACAAAACATGTATGACACCAATGACATGGATTCAAAAACTACTTTAATTTTAACTTAGCAAGTAAAAGTGAACCCGGTCTTTACCTCTGGCCTTGGATTTTCACCTTTATAAATCTTGATTACTGCTCAGGTGTGCAGTCTATCCTATTAGGAGTAGGGCTGCTACTAACTAAATTTCATTAATGTATGTATGTGTAAAACAGCCATCACAATTTCCCTGAGCCCAAGGGGACATCTTCAAATTGGTTGTTTTGTCCAACCAACAGTCCAAAATAGGGCTGCAGCTAACGATTCTTTTGATTATGGATTAATCTGCAGTTTGTTTTCTTGAATAAAATGTCAGAAAAAGTAAAAAAATAAAATAAAATGTCCATCACAAGTTCCCAGAGCCCAAGTTGGCCTCTTCAAAATCCTTCTTTTTTCTGACCTAAGACATTCAATTTACTATCATATATGACAAAGACCAGCAGAAAATGCTCACATCTGAGAGATCAGACAATATTTTTGGCATTTTTGCTTGAAAAATCACTGACATGATTAATCGATTATCAAAACAGCTGAGTAATTTTTTAAAGTAGATTGACTAATTAATTAGTGGACTCAGCTCAAGTCTAAAACCCAAAGAAAGTCAATATACAATTATCTAAACCAGGAAGAAGCAGCAAATACTCACATTTTAGAGGCTGAAACCAGCAAATGGCATTTCTTTAAACATTTGATCATTTATCAAACTAGTTTTCGATTAATTTTCAGTTGATCAACTAATCAGTTAATTGACTGATCACTTAAGCACTGTGCTGAATCAAAACAATGCAGTATTTGGCTTAATGCAAAATTTCAAATCTCATGTTCACCATCTTGCATATACAGTATATATTGCATATTGCATTATATATAAGAGCCCCTCTGCTACAGTTGTATCAGTCCCTCACTGAATTAAAAAGTGTGCTCTAGCCAAGAGACATGTGTCATAGTCCTTCACTATGTCGAGGCCCTCCTCCACTACATTTTGCAGACACACTGTGGGTATTATTGCTTTTCTATGAACTTACATTTGCAAATTAGTTCCTTTATGTGTCTTTCAAATCTAAAAGAGCATTTATGAAACTAGACCCTAAAATGAAACAGATGTTGAAAATGGAGCCGCCAGACAGGAGAGATAATATAATGAAACTGATTTGTTATTTGGGCCTTTAAATTTACTGCTTTGCTGTCACAATCCACTTGTGTCCCACATCTTATCTTGTATGGAGGTGAAGAGAAATGCAAAGAGGAGATGAATGTTATGCAGGCACAGCAATCCAGTCTTACCTGAGAAAAGAGATCAACTCAAAATAGACCAACACATTGAGAAAAAAAAGTATGATAATTAAAATGAACTTATCAGCAGTGTGAACTGATATTTCCCCTACCCCCTACCCTAAACCCACAGGAACTGGAAAGTGGAGTAATTGATGTTTTTTCTCTGAGAAGGAGAAACAGGAGACAACAAGCTCAGATTGCTTTTGTCTTAGCATTCTTGTTTTCCCTTTGTGTTGCCCTCAGAATAGCACAGAAAGGGCTGATATTGGAAGAATAATATTTTTGACTCTTATTCTACTGACATCTGAGTTAGTGTTATCAGAAACCCAGCATCAAAGATGAAATATTAAACCAGTCCTTTAAAGTGAAGGCAAAATTAATTTCAAGATGGACTGCAGCTGACTGGTGTCTTTGGATTCAGCTGAATAGAAGCCTTTGTGTCATTGTTCACCCTCAGAAGATGAAAAGGAAATGTTCCTGAACTGTGTAACTTTACTTACAAAAAAAAAAATCAGACATGGATTTTGTGTGCACCACAGGTCTTAAAGGTACATTTTGCCATATGAGAACAACAGTTGTGTCTCTGTATCAGGGGTTTAGTCTTCTCATCAAAATCAGCTAACAGGATCAATATGTCAGTTTTGAGAAACAGTAGACGCATATTTTTTGTTATTAGTGATTGAACAACCTTCATTTTAGGAGCTAAATGTAGTTAGTAGTTAAATATGGTGATCCCGGTTCCGTTGCCCACTTGCCTGGCTCAGGTTCCGGTGTCCATTCAGGATTCAGTCAGCTAATAGGACTGCTAAGTTATCTGCAGGGTAACTGAGCTAACTAGCTAAAGGCAGTCAGCAGCAGTTATGACCTGATATGTGATATGCTGCCCCCTATTTTTTTTGGAGAATGAATTCGACAGGTTTAGAGTAGTCTCAATTCTTACATATTGGCCCTTTAAATAAAGTGAACCATAAAGTTCAGCCCCCCCTCCCCACCCCAGTTATTTTCGTACAGTCCCTTATTTTCTTCTCCTCTTCCAGATGCTCAGTTACAGCATATTTCAGTGTAGTCCACCCTGAAGCTCAGCACCTCTACTGTACCTGTTTACCATCTCCAGCCCTTTCTTTTCTCAATCTGTTTCCTGGCCCTCTCTTTGAGACCGGGCCCATCCAGCCACCGTGGCTGAGTTATTAATGCCCGGGGAGGAAGAGAGATGATTTCATTGCGTATTCAGGTGTGGGGATGGATGGCTTTCAGAGGCAGCCAGGGGAGTGCTGGGGAGGAGAGCCTCTGCAGAGAATAAATATACCTGTCTCCTGCTGATGCATCGGGCCACACTCACTGCAATGCAAATCAACCACTCTCCTCCCCCTAACTGCCTACAGTATTACTCACCCATTCCCACCTGGATCCCCACCAGCCAGACACTCAGTCACCCCAAACTCAGAGCTTTCTGTGTGGAGTGGAAGAGCACGGAATGGGCTGCATTCCCAGCATGGTTTGGTTCCCATTTGTTGATGGTGATATGACAAGCACCCGTGGCTCATCACGCTGCATTTCCCAGGTGACTTCACAGGTTCTGGTGTTCATTACCCATCCTGACTGCCAGATAATTAAGGGCAGAGGCTGTAGTTGACATAAAAGCAAAGGTTGTGAATGGTTGTTTTGAGCAAACACATCAGCTTTTACTATTTTTGTAATAAGTGAGAGACTGGGTTTTAAGTGTTTTGGTCTGTGTCTTGAAATTGGCTGTGTTTTCAGTTGGGCTTGATCAGTCTCAATAAGGACTGGGGCATTTTATTTCCAGGGCCACATACAGAGTACACAGCTGTGTGTGTTCATCACTCTTGCTTCTGCACTTTGTCTGTTTTATTTATTTTTCGCTGAGACTGGATGGGAATCTTTCATGTACAATGCCAAATTCTGACTGTTAGACAAAAATCCTAAGAATTTGAAGGAAAATAAGATAAAGGATAATTGCAATTATTTTCCAAATTAGATCTGAATTTCATAATATTTCATGAAGTTGTATTGTGTTAAAAGAATAGTTTGACAATTTCAGAAATACCGTTATTCACTTTCTTGCCGAGAGTTGGATGAGAAGATATACCACTCTCATATTGTCTGTGAAATATAATGGAGAAGACTCACTGGAAGCGAACAAATAGCGTAACATTGCCCCCGCCACTTCTTGCTTGTTGCGACAGGCCTGTAAGCACTAGCACGCTAGAGAGTAGCTTGCACATTTGCAAACATTGTGTAAATATGCAACCTGCACTTTCTCCCACAATTTATGTGACGTGCCAAGCGGCACTTCGTTTTTGTTTGTATCTGTAATCCTGTGGGCCAGGGACATAGAAAAGAGGCATCACAGAGAGTACAATAATGATCTTCTCCACAGCAGGTAGACTAAAGACTAAACTTCCTGACCCACCACTGCATTGCTTTTTTGTTGTCAGTTTTTCAGCAAAGTTTGTGTGTCTGACTTTTTCTTGGCCTTGGTGGTAACCTGTAGAATTTGTGGACATTTTTTGCAGCAGGTGTAGTGCATGTAGTGACTTATAGTTACAATATATGAAACTCTACAGTGAAGCCAAGGTAAATAAGGTCTTGGTTGAAAACAGCCAGAAAGATCCTTTACTGGCTGACACCTTTATGTGCAGAAACATCAGTTCAATCATTGATTGCCCCATTAAGACTAAATATCAGCACTTTACTGATCATGCTGCTTTATTTGAAGGTACCATGAAGGACTCTGCTGACAAGGGTCAATTTGAGAGTTACCTCAGTAATTTGTAGACTTCCTAAAGTGGACACAAAGCAGATTGTGGCACATTCTGTGTATATTGCCTTATGTTTACTGCATTCCACTTATTTAATACTGCATGGGTGATGTGTTGAGATACAGTGTGAGACTGTAAACATTTGTTCACCATCAGAGATTTCACTATTCCATTAATACCATGAGAGGTTTTTCTGTAATATCTCTGATTGTATTATGCCATTGTGGGCAATGTTGCAAATCAATGAGCGGAACTGCTTTATGGCAATATTGGATTTTTATATAGTTTTTGCATTAATTTGATGAAGCATCTGTATTTGTCAGGTGTTTAACTTGCTGGATTAACCAAAAACAGACAGTCCTCATCAGTTATTTTATCCATAAACCTCTTCTCAATTGATTTTTTCCCCCAGAAAAATATATAACGTCATTGTGATCTAAAATTTAATTTACTGTCAAAATTGACTTTCAAATCATATTCTAGGTCTGGGCCATGGGTGGGAACCTGTGACCCAGACCTGGATAGGTCTTGTAACATGCCAAGGATTAAAGATATTTATTGTTTTATACTCCAGTGAGCTGTTGTCAAGGGGCCCAGAATTTCTAATCATGTGCATGCTGCAACCCCGACCAGTTATATCACTTGAGCTAATTAACACCAGTATTCTCACATGCAGCTTTTTACGACCTCTGTGAGTGGCTGATGGTACTCAAACAAGCACTACTATTTTACAATCTGTACAAATACTGGCCCGTGGTGTTGGACTCTGCTGTTTAATTCTGCTCACTCACTGTACTGAATCTTTTAGAAGCCAGTGAAAAGATTAACTGCAGTGTTTCAGAGCAAATGATTGATTTTTCTGTATTTAATGACAGATCATTCTTTTTCTTTGAAATATTAGAAAAGAAAAAGTGTACATGTTGTGATTTGGCTCTTGATTTAGGTGGTCTTGACTGTGGCTCCAATTTAAAATATCAACTCAACTGGTGTTGATACTATGGGGTAGGACTCAGCCACTTCTTTCATTTCATCCTCTCCCTATTTTGCTGTGTTTGATTTATTCAAGTGGAAAGTTGTCAGAGTAGTAGCACCTTAAATAAGCTTAGGCCAGCGTCCTTATGCTTAAAACATATGCAAATAAAGGGGATAAGCAGAGACTCTGACAGCATTCACTGTGCATAGCTGACACTCTAATTAGATAGCAAGACAGGGGATTATACAAGTAAACAGAGGAAGAGATACCAAATCTTAACACATGTGACACTAACAACTGATATGAGCAGAGAGAGACTCACAGCCTTGATTAACTGCACATATAAAACTAGGGAACATTTTTACGTATCCCCATGAATGTGGCGGCAAATTGGAGTGTCTGGTAAACAAGTTGCCACCTTCATTTATGTCCTTATGAAATCAAAGAGGAGCGACTGCATCCATCCTCTGACAGAGCATGGCTCATCACTTCCACAGTGTAAATCTGGAGTTATTTTGGTTTGCTATAAAGTCAGAGAGGTTGTGTATTAACTTATTTATGGAGTGATCTACGTTGGTGCTCTCAAGATCAAATTCACAGTAAACACTGAGATTAGTGTTTAAACAAAGTGACAAAACCAAAAAGTCACAAAAATCTCTTTCATCTGAGTCTGTAAATCACCACCCTTGTCCTCTTCAGATCCTTGTCATCTCGCTCCCTCTCCATTTTGTTCACTCTCAGGTATTCCTCTTAACAGTGCAGTGCTATACTGCAGGTGGGGCACCACAGCAGGCTGATTTGGTACTGCTGAGCTGTTTCAACATGTTTTCTGGTATTGATTTGAAACTTGTGCTCCCGAGTGTTTTGTAATTAAATTTGATTAATATGTTCTTTCATTTTGCTCCCAAGAAGAGACACAGCGTGTTCTTTCCGTAGGCTTACCTTATACATGCATGATCAAAATGCTCGCAAGCCTGGCAAGTAGATCAGATAAATCGATTGTGATGAAAACAGAAAGCCTTAGCAGTCTCACAAACATTGTAATGATATGGGGCCTATGATTTGCATTAATTTGTTCTCCAGGAATTGTTTCTCCAAGAACGAAGTAGTGGCATTAAATACCTATATTTACAATAGAAATAAGGTTTGTTATCAAATTAACAATCTGTACAAAGCTTGAAAATGAGGTTGATTTATATCAGCTAACAACAGCATGCCACAAAATCCTGGCAGTGTCTGACTTTGCACTGGTCATTGCACTAAATTATGCTGTAATTATTCAGGTAAAAAATGGCCACTGACACCCCACACACCCATTGGTCTTCCAGAAGGACGTGAGGAGGGAGTGTGTTTGTCATGATAGATGAGCTGGATCTCTCCCGGTGGGTTGTGAGGAGATGACATTCCCGCACAGTGCTGGCCTCGCATCCCGACTTCCTCCTTCTGGATGATGAGACTTTCGTAAGGGAGGAGTCTGCAGGCTTCATTTACCGAAGCAGCAGGGAATAATATAGTGCCAGCATTTGGATGTGTCAGGTCCCATATCTCTGGCTGTTCTATTAGAAATAGACCCCAGTGCGGGACAATTAACCCCTGGCCTCAGCAGCAGATCTGTGCAGTAACAGCCCAGCATGGGGCAATAAATCAAACCTAGAGGGAGAAACCCACACTCCCTCCCCTGCTGGTTGGCTGCTACTATCACCCAATGGTCCGAGCTTACATAATGGTAGATATGCTATCGTATATTCACTGGAGGTGCAAAAGTGATGTAATAGATTGGCTGTAGGCAAGGGCAGGCTGAGTGTGTTTGTGCTGTAGTGAATACACCATCTGTAGAAAGTTCAACACCTTGGACCAACTGTAATATTTTAAAACCAAAGAGCAACAACTTGGCTCATCATCTTTGGTATCTCATGCTGCTTTCGGTTAAAGGCGCAAATGGTTTTCTGTAGGACAGTGTGGCAAGGTAAAAGTTTTATTTACCTTGATGACATGCTGGAGGTTTGCTGGTTGTCACAAAGCAAGAACCAGTCCTCTACAGCTCTTCATCTAACCAGCCCAATGTGGCTGTTTCTTCTTCTGCCACCTCTTCCTGTAATATTTAACAAATTCACTGATCGAAATTCAATAGTGCTATATTTGTCCATAACTATACATTTTTATTGAATAGTTGCACCACTAAAAAAGTTCCGCTAATTCAGTGAAAAATACAAATGTTCGCTTTGCATCAGCAGTAACTTAACACAGCCCCAGTACAGCTGTAGAAGAGTGTTAGATAAACAGTAAAATAAGGCCGGTACCTGAAAGCACCAGCAGAAATGTAGGAGGAAACTCCAAAGCACAGACTTTCAGTTAAAGGCTTCAAAAGTAATAAGAGCTCTCGCTCTAGTCTTCAGCGCAGTCAGGACCAGAGGACACAGCTTGGTTTGGGGAAGGAAACTATCACTGTTTGGTCTCTGTCTACCCTGGTACCAAGCAGGAGCACAGTGGGGCGGGTCAGCGCAGTTATCCCCTGCAGCTGAAACGCATGTGTTCATGGCTTGATGCAGCACAGTGCAATTAATGCAGGCTATATGGAGCATGAGGAAAAACGGCCAAAAAAGTCGAGTATAGAGAACTAGATAGATAGAGTGATTACTTGGTCTTTTTTCTTTCTAAATTAATTAAATTCTTTAATTAAATATTTTCATCCAAATCAGGAAACAGGGAAACAGGGCTAATTTCAATCTTTATTTTATTTATTTATTTATTTATTTATATAACTGCATTTAAAACAATGGCATATTTTGTTAATTTTTTAAAAATGGGTTTGTAGAAAGACTATGCACCAATAAATGGTGCTATAAAAGACTATAATATGGCTGGGTACTGTTTGAGATAAAAAACTATATCTGGGTTTTGGCATCATAAAATTTCAAACAGTACCCAACTCTATTATAGTCTTTTTGTGCCCTCCATTTTATTTGGCCTGTAACATACCAAACCAGTACAACAATCGCAATAACCTGTTAATGACTGGAAGCTGTGGCTATCTTATACTTTGGTAGTAAAAAAGAGAATTATGAATCTTGACTGTAGTGACGCCTGCTGTGTTTTTGTCTGCAGCCTGTCATATTGAGACCATTTGTTTAATGGCAGATTAGAGAAAAGAATGAGCAGCGATAAAGCTGTAGACCACAGGGGTCACCTTCAGGACCTGCTCATGGTTATTCCTATCATTAGCATGTCGCATCTCATGCTGTCCTGCTCCAATTATTACTGACAAAGGCTATGGTCTTATGACTGGGCTGTTCAAACTGCCCACTGTTAGACTGTAATTCTCACACTGATGGACTAATGTGAAATATGGCAACAGATGCAGAGAGCAACAACTGAAGCACATTATTCAGGACCCAAGGGCCATTAAAGCCATAGCTATTAAATATAATTTGAAAAAATTAGCTTTTTGGCGCATGGAATAGCAGGTTGTGAGGTATTATGATAATCACATTCCCCAAATGTTATTACTATTTGTATGCCTTTGCGAATGGGTTTTGGGATATGTAGTCTTGTTTGTGAATGCTTTATGGGAGGGGTAATTCTCCTCAGGTGCAGGGGCAATTATTGCTTTTGCCAGGGTTTGTGTTCTTTTGTGTGAGTCTGAAGTAATTATAGCTCATTGCTTGATTTGCTGTTGGTTTGAGAGAATTTGTAAACACATTTCATTTAGTACAATTTGAACACACAAACCCCTGTGTATACATGGGATAGTGACCTCACATTCAGGCTGATTTTGACCATTCAAATCAAGCTGATGGTCAGAGGTATTGTTAATACCGGGTATTGGGACTGATGGTCAGACAAAAACAAGCAGTTTGAATAAAAATAGAAAATAACTGACATAATGAAAATAATTGTTAGTTGCAGCCCTAGTTGAGTGCCGTAGGTGTTTTCCTTCCCTTAATGTGTCTCAGTTGTCTGTGAGGTAAATCTACTTTTTTAAACTAAACTGTAAAACCATAAATGTTCTTTCTTTCAATTTTTTCCCTTTTTTCAGCGGCAGGCTGCACATTTGAAGAGGATTCAGACCCCAGTTTGTGTGACTTCACCCAGGGGGAGGAGGATGACTTTGATTGGCTGCTGTTTCGGACGTACAGTTCACCTTATGCCAGCTCTGACCTCCTGCGGGGTGAGTGGTCCTCTTTTCTACAGTTCTGTACTTGACTCTTTTTTTTAGGCTGCAGCCATTTTGTGTCGTTAGATGTCTGTAAGCATGCAGCTGTTTGATTAGACAGAGATGCTTAGCTTGCTATAAATCTTAAACTTAAACGCAGCAATTAAGAGTTCATGGGGCATAAGACCAGAAGCTATTTTTTGAGAAATGCCAGCAGTTGGCGTGTGCTTCTGTTTCTTTTTAAATTGTCTGAGAAATAAATGGACTTTTGTTTGTATCAGTGTGGCTGACATCAGAAAAGTGCAACTGTGTGCAAATCAGCCTTTGTAGATGTCCAGCGTCCATTATGCATCGGCTTTAATGAAGCACTCACCCCAGTTTTGTCTGCTTCCCGCTAACCCCAAGGATAATTTTATGTTAACCAGCCTCAGAGGACTAATGGAAACCAGCATTTTCCTGCCATCATCCTCTCTACTGGTGGTTGCTAGAGGGAGATGGCATGCATAGTTTATAAGGTGCTCCTCCATCTCTGCATTAACAAATACCTACAGGGATCTGACAAAGAGAAGAGTGCTGTTTCAGCTTCTCAGCAGAAATATCAGTGGCAACAGTGGGCTCTCTGCTGAAGTACTTCAACAGTGGAAACTTGCAATATGATTAAGGGACTGACCTCCCCTGGGTATAACCAATCAATCAATCTATGATATGGTAATGAGAATTCGACCAATTCATGACAAAAACATGCATTTCAGTGTTCATTGTACATTAGAGGGAGAGAAAGAACTTGCAAGTTCAATGGCAGCAGCAATTTTACATCATTTGAGAGCAGAAGAGACAGTTAATGTGACAGATATAAAGATAGATAAGCTAAGAGGAACAGATGTAAAGATGACAAGATATGATACAATCAGACACTGTAGATCATTTAAAAAGAAATAATTGTAGGCCTCAGGGAATACTCCATCCTTTTGGAGAATATCGACTCGACTGGCCTTTAAAAATTATCAAACATTTCCTCCAGGGATAAAATGGTGTTATTTCTAAAAGGTGCGTAGTTGTGATTTGGATTTATAGCACTAAAATTTCCTCCTGTCTGCAGGCATCTATCCAAATAGAATTCTGAACTTGATAAATCCCAAATTTAATTCTAAACTCTTAAACCGCACCTCATTCACCTCCACATCATCAGCATTCGAGAATCTGCCTGCAGCCAGCAGCCAATTCACGGTAGGCGATGGGATAATTAATACTTTTCCCTTTGGGTTTAATTAAAACTTACTGCCATGGCATTTACAGTGATCTGAGGCCTTCAGTGGAACAGACTAGCACAGGTGGAATGAGGCAGGTACTGTAATCTGTACTTCTGACGAGATGGCATGAGAGGCTCTGAGCATCAATTCTCAATCGACAAATTCAGTTTAATTTATTATCTGCTCATCCTTCAGCCCCACACTAGATGCAGTGTATTACTCATGTTCTTCATCTGATTGGCGTCATTGTATAGTGACAGCAGTGTTCCTTCCTTAGGTACACCTTGACATTTTCACTGTGTTATTTTAGGTGGATAACCTTACTGCAGATACTGACATGTTTTTTTCCTCTTTTCCCCCTCCTTCTCTCTGACTTAATCCCTCTGTGTTGACTTCTATTCTGTATCACATTGGGCAGCCAAGGTGGGGGGATAACAAGAGTTTATGAGATAAGGCTATTTACATTGGACCAGTATTAACTTTGTGGGGCTGAGAAACTGGTGTCGAGGGAAGATTAGTAAACACAGCTCAGATAGCAGCAGCTTGTGGCTCCCAGGAGAAATTAGAGACTACTGTTCCCATGAAAGAGAAAATAGCCTTGGGAAAAAAAAGAAGTCAGAATGCGGTGAGATCTTAATAAGAATGGCCCATTTTAATCACATTCTTCTATATTTTGAATTATATCGGTGATGTCTGGTTGCTATTGGTAATCCTAAATGCTATGTTTTAATGAACAAGTCAGTCTTGCAGCATGATGACCTTGTAAAGAAGAATGTGTCTGCATGTAAAGTGTATCTCGTTTTCTGAAAGGTAGATTCATCAGCTTGAAAAGTTATGGGTCTGCTGCAATATCCATTATAGTGTATCAGGGTGGCCTTAAGGGAAAAATCCATTACAGACTTGAACAAGCTTATGGCAATGTATCTTGCTTTCTTTGTTCACCTTGTTAGGTGTTGAACTCTTCTAATTCTTATAAGCAACACATCAAACATGTGGAACATGATGTCCAGGTATCTCCAGCGTCACTACAATGAAGATTGAAAGCAGTACTTCTTCAGCATCGAGAAATGCACTCAAGAAGAGGCAGAGATAACAGTGACAACAGCTTAGTGCAGCCACAGCTTGCATGTACATGCTTCTCTCGCTGATAGTTTGCAAAATACAACATCATCTTCAATATCTTGTTGTAATTTTAACCACAGGACAGACTAACAGCATTTGTCTGCAATTTTGACTGGAATAAACTGAATAATCTGTCTCTAGCACTCTCTACCAACATGCATGCAGCAGCGAGAACTCCTTTTGTCCCAAGTCAGGTTAATACCCCTTTTTTTTTTTTTTTTTTTTTTTTTTACCAAAGAGCTCCAGGTACTAAGGAGCCACAGGACCAAAAATCAGGAACTAAACAGCAATTTTTGGCATTCCTGTTTGCGTTTTCACTGTATCTGAAGGACAATGCAACTAGACTGCTGACATTTCAGTCAGAGATTGAGGTGTGTTATGCTAGTAGCAGCTCATGCCCTGATAGCCTAGAGCAGAGATGAGGAGCAGGCTACAGAGGTCTGGTAAACTCACTTTTTTCTTACTCCACACCCACAGATTTTTTTTTCATTTTCAAACTTGTAGTGTTCAGCCCCAATGACAATGCTAATATGCTGATTTATCATACTTCACACAAACCTTGCTCAGTTGTCCACCTCAGCACCCATACAAACAGTGTCTCTTGGATGTGCAGAAATTAGGGCTTTAGTTTCCAGCTGAGTCATACAGAAATCTCTGACAGCACTAAAATAGAGTGTTGAAATATGCTACTGCTTTTTTCCCCTCACCATGTGTTGCATGCTAATCTTGCAAAGTTCCGTCTCTGCTTATCTTTTTTTGTAAATGTCTCTGGTGCTGTCCAGTGGCACGCATACAGTGAAAGTAACTTAAAAATAGGCTCTGCTGGAAGCTAGAATCCAGCGCCATCTGTGTATTTGTACATCACATTGCAAGAAGCTGCAAAATCAATCGATTGGTTATTTTATTAGCTGCTAGCACAATAAATCCTTAAATAAATACCCACAGATGTTCTGAATGGACTCTAATGTTGGATGGGACCTCAGGTCTAAGGAAGGTTAGGGCTTACATAAAGCATGGCTTGGAGCATTGTCTTGGGGTCAGAGCCTGGTCATTCGGCACATACTGTAGCAGCAGGCCCAATGTAATGACCTTAACAGAGCTAATTCATACACTAGAACACAGACAGTCCCCCATCTGTATCTCCAGCATCCTCTACCAGCCGGCTATGGAGGACAATATCATATCTTCTGGCCTTTACTATCCGTCACCTCTCGCCCCTGCTTGGCCCCAGGCGCGCACTGTAGAGCAGCTGCACATGAGTGCGCGTGTGTCATTGACAGCGACCCGAGAATTATCTGCGTCTGTGAAAGGATGAGGCTGAGCGAGGAGACAGATAGATCTGCTGTAGGAGACGTGTTGTTATCAGAGCTGACCAGCCATTCTCACTGCTTTAATACCATATTACATCGCCCTCCTCCACCTTTCCCTTCTAGCAGTCTGCTTTCACCATGTACAGTATACCTGTATTGTATATCATTCCATTTAAAAGGTCTCCATTTATTGTAGATTCAAAATTCAGTTAGTTTTGCTCTTATATCTGCATTTTGAGACAGATAATATACTTTATAGCTTGTAAATTTGCTGCTCGAAAATGGTTGCTATAGATATCCTGCAGATACTTTATTTTATTTTAGGAGAAGAAGGCAAGTGCTGTATAAGTCTATTTGTATTGTGTTAAACAATATAAATACATGGAATTGCTAAGATGGTTGCAGTACAATGTGGTACAGATATCCAATATTTTGATAGTTGGAACCTCTGCAAATGATTTGAGCAAAATATCTAATTGACATTTTTCTGACCAATATTGCGATTTAAATTGTGTTTATTTTCTAGAAATTAAACTACAGGCATGTATTTGTGATTTATTTAGTATTAAAGTTTAGTATTTAGTATGGACGACGCGTCTCTACTTCCTCCCACTGTACAAAAATTAAGCCAAAACATCCCGGATACGGGAGCTGCCATCTTACGCTGGTGATGTAATTTGGAGCCACAGTCTGTGCAGTAGTGATCAGGGTTGGAGTCGCAGTATCGAGGTCCCGCCCATACACCCGGCCGACTCAACTGTGAGCCGGCCTCAGCTGATGTGAAACCTCCTTTTTATAGCATCAAATAATTAATTAGAACTTATCAGAAAAATTAACACTTGAACACACAACAGCTTGATAAGAACTACCTAAAATGACAGAAACCATCTTTATGAAAAATGTATTTGACGTGTACTTTGAGTTTTTAGCTTGGCTCATGTCCCATCTGCTAACATTGAGGGGGCGGGGTTTATGACCTATACTGCAGTCAGCCACCAGGGAGCGATCAAGATGTTTTGGCTTCACTTTTGGGGAGCCATCATGTCGTCCATCTTTCTATACAGTCTATGCTTGGAACGGGAGGGTGATGCAAGCGTTATTCAAATGGTTGCAAACTGCAATTTCACTGCTAGATGCCACTAAATCCTACACACTGGACCTTTAAAACAATGACATGAGGTGTTGAAAAGTTTAACTGAGAGATTACGACAACTCACCACCGGCTGTCTGTCATTTACACACGACAACTGCCAAGAGAACTGCAAGCTAAGACGAGAGGCGATCACCAAGATCATTTCTGTTAAAAAAAGACTCAAAAAATGAGTAAGGACCTGAAAGGGCGAGCAGATATATGGAGCTTGAAGTCACAGTTGAGTTAATCTTAATAAAAAGTCATGTAATGGCTTAAGCAATTTATCAGCTTTTACGGGAAAGCTTGGCTTCAAGGCTAAAACTGTGCGATGATGAATGAAATTAAAGATGAGATAAAGTGGTCTGTTGTTTATTTTCAGGGATGGTATTGCATCTTTTGTTCATGAAGAGAGGAGGAACCTTTTAACAGAGAGCTATATTTATCATTTACCTTGGGTTACGGAGGACAATAGTTCCCTTGAAGAAAGTTGTGTCCGGTTATGTGCTGTTGAAGAGTCTGCAGGGTTTTGTTCCAGCTAAACGTTCCAATAGCTGATTTCCCTAATTAACACACCTTCAGTCAGAGAGGGAGGAACTAATTAGTGAAATCAGCAGTGGTAGTATTGTAGTATGAAAACCTGCAGTCTTCACTGGCTCAGGACCTGACACCAGTGGCTCACAGGGATAATTGCTTATGACTCATTACTTCAAGGCAAAGGAGATCATATATATTGATCACCGATGTATTATTATTTAAAGCATCTCACAGATGCCCGTTACTACACAGAAGCTTTATAACAAATTAATTGAATTGTTATTGAGGGATGTGAGCATCAGCTCCCTTTATGCCTTCTCAACAAGGTAAAGAGGAATCATTAATGTGAATGATAGAGACACATTTGGGAATGACTTCCATATCAGACATTGTGCCGGTATACTCTGCGACCAGTTCTTTTGTTCTCTGTGCTTTGCTCACCCACACACAGACACCCAGGTGATAGGTAGGTATGGTAATGCAGCCCCCTTTTGGCTGTAGTTTCCGTCTAATTAGTGTCGCTTTAGAGGGACAGCTAGAGGGCTTTTATGTGTAAGGTTGCCGGTTTAACAACATAATTGAGGCTCAGGAAGCACACTTGGGATCGTATCCAAATAGACTTACTAGGTGAATCACCCTAACTCTGGTGAAATGAAGTGGCCGGTCACTTGAAGCATAATGGTTCAGCTCATGAAAAAGGCTATGTAGGTGACAACTGCAATTAAGCTGGACCATCTTTGCTGCATACATTGGGAATTTTGGATTTTGCTCACACATAATTGGCCCTATTTGATAGACTCAAGTAGCTAGAGGTTTATTGTTTATCTTGCTCTTTAAACTATTCAGCACAGTTTGTAGGGGAATGAATAGCAAGCTGAACTGGAGGGTTATAACATTAGCATGTGTGAGTAGTGTAGCTTTTCTCATAACTCTCCAATATAAGTTATTACAATTCTTTGTATTTCTTTGAACAATAAAATGTTTTGTCTTTAGATTTGGAAAATTCACAGCCCTTTGTTTATTAAATCTTTGTAAAACCCTTTGGATAAAATCTAACAAGAGTCTCCAGCCATGCTAGCAGCTCTGTGAGGCTGTACGTACAGTAGGCACAGCGGTGCTTGGAGCAAAATGCTAACATCACAATGACAATGTTAATATGCTAATGTTTAGCAGGTATAATTTTTACCATAAATTTAGCATGTTAGCATGCTCATATTAGTAGCACTAAACACAAAGGACAGTTGAGGCTGATGGGAATGTCATTGGTTTTGCAGGTATTTAGTCACAAACCAAAGTATTGGGCAAATTAAAATTTTGCACTGATGGTGGTGCTGGATCAAAGGTCAGGGGATCACATTACAATTCATCCTGAGGGGGACATAAACGTCTTTGCCAAATCAAATTTAATGCTTCCAACAGTTGTTGAGTCATGTGGGGGTGGCGAAGAGTCAGAGGATCACCAATGTCTTGAGGATTCATCCTCTGGGGGAACATGAAAGCCTGTTCAAAATTTCATGGTAATCCATCCAGTAGTTGTCGAGACATTAAACTAAAAACCAAAAGTGTTAGCCTCATGGTGGCGCTAGAGGAAATGTCTGTGGATCACCAAAGTCAGTAAGCTTTATCCTCTGAGGTCCATGAATGTCTGTGCCAATCCATCCAATAGATATTTCAGTCTTGACTAAAGTGGTGGACTAACGACCAACCGGCAGACCAACATTGCCATCCATAGAGCCATGCCCCTCATGTGGCTATAAAGTATGATGGTTAATTTAAGAACACGATTGTGTTTTCATTGTTCCTGACAAAATTACCTTTTGGAAAGTTATAGGTGGGGTATGCGATTCTGGAGAAATCCAACACCATGACAAATACCACGATATAGAGCGAACAACGACTCAGCAAGTCATAATATAACTAATGTTAGCTTGGTTGTGGGTTAGCAAACTGCCCTTACAGTTGCTGCTGCGAAGCTAACAGCCAGAGGATGAGACGGTTTCCCAGAGCAGCAAACCAGCTCCAGACAGCGATACTCACAGCTCTCCTGCTACTATAGCTAACATCACAACAACAGCAGATCTTGGCAAACTAGAAAGTAAGCTGAATGTCTGTGGGCAAGTCATTTAACGTTACCTGACACGCAAATCATGGCTGGAACAGTGTTGTGTGGCTCGGTCCGAGCCACTTTGTTTATTTCCCATTTACAGAGCCAGGGCTGTGTACAAACACAGTACTGTGGGGAGATATTTGCTGAATTTGAGAAAAAGACGTGTAATGGATTAAAATCGTATATCCCACCTTTAGGCCTAAGGATTCAACCAACAACAGAGATATGCTAGTGTAAGACTCTACAGTTAATTACATTTTCATTGAAATAAGTTGTCCTATACAAACAAATAAATGCATAAAGATGCACACAAACAAAAGGTTTTGCATGTACTAAAACACAAGATCCATTTAGATGTGTGCAGAAGATCCAATCACAATTTCAGGGTGTGTTGACTTCTAAACTGTCACCATTACGGACTATTAATAATAAATATTTCTTATAGCTTCTAATGTGTGTAGAGCTAAAATTGAGTTAGTGTCAGTTCAGAGCACAGAGCTTTGGACACAGGGATGCTTGCAAAACTGTCCAGAATTTGATATCACTTAATCCAACTTAGGCTCTCTGTTACTTTCTTGGTAAGCAAAAGATTAACAGACTTAAAGCATCTTTGTGAATTAAATTTGAACACTTGAATTAACTTTTCTAACATTTCTACTCCTGCCCGCTGGCTTTGAACGTGTTCTTCAAATATTTGAAGTTTTCTTTCTTCTTTGATATCCTCTTTTCTGCTAATCACACATTCCTTCTTTGGTGATCTTAAGATTGGAATGAGCTTTGTATGTGTGCCTGGTGTGGATAGTTTTAGTATGTGTATTTGGATATTTCAACTTCTGTGCACTCCTCTATTCCTCTGTGCCCTCACTTTGCTCCAGCTCTCTCTGAATGTTCACAGATCACAGGCTTGTGGGCTTTGGCAAGTTGTGTGAAACCAGAACAGAAAGATTCCAAGTATTTCTTAAAATTCTGTTTGTATATACATATAGGTCTGCATTTAGCTTTGTCAATACACATGAAATAAAAATGGCGGCGAAAATGTGCAGAAAAGTACAGGTTCTGCGTTTGGATCCACAACAACTCATTCATGACCCATTCTGGGCTACAGTGGTTTGAGCGTCTTTGATCTTTTGTGAGTACTTGAACTCAGGCAGATGAGATGTCAGAACAAGATGTATGCAGATTTGTTACTTTGATAACGTTTCATTAATTTAAAACATTTTCACATTTTTGACAACTCTCATGGCTCATCCTTGCTGAAAGCCGAACAGTTAAGGATGGTAGCCGCAATATTCACTTATTTTCATAGTATCAACCATTTTTTTTTGCAATTAATCATGACCTAAACAACTTAGAATAAAAATGTGCATTGATTGATTACTACTTTATCTTGAAAACAGTTTTCCCCCAAACATCAGCAATCCTTGATCCATGTAGTAGCTCATTTCATTTATATGCTTGATGCATTTCGTGCCTAGGAAATAAACTGCGCTGTTAGTATACAGTTTTTGTGTGAACAATATAACAAACACTGGACTCAGAAGGTAGTTACTTCGTGGTCACGTGTGACTCAGTGGCCACAAGGTCGTTATCACTGCTGGTTTCGGGTCCAAGGAAATAATTAATGCAGGATCAAGCTGTGTAATCAAGTATTGGTCAGACTTTGGTGATGTTACTGACAATGTATTGTTGTTGAGTCATTTTAATGTGTTACATTGTCTTTGGGCTGTATCTAAAATATTTTGACTTATTTTCTATGGTTTTATCAGTCTCTACAGCACTTTTGAATTGATTTTTGTATGAGATTGTGCCCCATAAATAAATGTCACCTTTTGCATGCAGCTCTGCAATTAAAGATTAGTTATAGGGTGCTTATCAATAAATAAAGGTTTAATAAAAACAAATTACCAAATTTCCCAACTAATAAGTTAAGCTTTACACATAGCAGAATAGACAGCTGCCAGGGCTTTGTTTACACTCCTTGGAATTATGATTATATTGGATGGTTCACCATTTACATTCAATGTCACAATTAGTGCCAATGCAGGATATAGTTTGCCGTTAATGTAGCGTGATGAGACTGTACTAAAGTGATGGTGGATGGACATATAACATGTTCGATTCAGATGTCAGGGATTGGGATTCCAGACCCAAATTAATGTTGACTTTCAGTGATGTTGCTAGGTATGTGTCCTGTGTCTCTGATGCGTTAAAATCCGAAAGGACGCAGTAAACTCACTGTTGATGTGTCCAGGGGACCATATTTTTTCCCTGATAATGCTACATTGTGAACAACAAATCTGAAATCCTAGAAGTAAACAAAAGAAACCTTGCTGTCAAAAAACCTGTTTCTTAACGTCTGCGCATATGCTGTATCTCTCTCCAGCACCAAACGGGAAGCAACAAACCGGGTAGTTACTTTGGTAGCAACCGAAAAAACTCCTGTCTCACACACACACATAATAGATGTTAATAGATTTAATTCTGCGTGTATCTGACCCACCAACCAGCATATATTTTAGTGAGGAATCTTGATTTTTGAAATGTTCACCTCTCATTCCCATGATCTTCTCCCACTAAAATAGCACAGCTAAACGACGGAGGCGACAAATACAAAATGTGAAGTACGGAAATACATTTTATCTTTATGGATTATATTGATGCCAAATTGACAAGAAGACTGTCGACATATGACTGCTTTTATCTTGTTTCTAGAGTTAGTGTTTTTGCAAACACGTAAGGAATTGTTAATATGTCATATTTCTTAAAGGGAGTTTGGTGTAATATTTCCCCGGAGTGTGCATGGAGCTTCACTTTAATTCAAACTGCTAATATTGTATGTAGCCAGTATTTTTTAATGTTTTGCCACCACTACAGAAACAGTAGGTAACTGCTCAAGTATGATAAGGTTGTCTGACGTTGACTGCGGCTAGTTATTTGTTTGATTTAATGGTTTACAGTTTAATAATGTGTGTTTGTATTGATGAAGGTGGCTGATCAGGCTAATTATCAGCTAATTGTACTGGGTTTCTAATGACAGTATGCAGTAAATGGTTGCCCTTTGTGTGCGTGTTTTTAACTACTTTCCTAATTAAAGATGATGTGCTTGATGGTGTTATGACTCCTGATGAAACTTGAAAACTCAGCATTCTCGTTGCCCTTTAGCTTCCCTTTTTAACATTTATTCACCCAATAAAAAGCTAATATTTCTCTGTATAATGTGACCTTCTCTTCAGCTGCTGTGTGTATGCAGTGTATTTACAGATTTGGGATTTTATTTATAATAATATTTATATAAATATTTATATAATATTTATTTATTTGTTTTATTTTCAGATACATTTTCAACATACATTAATAACCATAATTATAACCATATAACATCAAACACAGGTTTAACACTACAATTTGACAAAAAACACAAATCTTATTGGGGACCCACTCAAATGACCACCTGTGGGTCCCGGGGACTCACTACATTGAAAACCTATCAACATCATCGGACTTTTTTAAATACTTAACCATGTTTCTCTAACCATACAGTTAGTTTTAAGTTGCAAAATTAAAAGATATAAATAACAAATTGTCTGCATCAGGACTGGTTTAGTGCACATACTAGACTTTCGCTGACAATGATGAAATGGTGGCATAAACAAAATGGAAACACCCCTGTGGTGCAGAAAGAAAAGAAAGCAGAGTACATCAGCTGCAAGAATTATAAGGGGGTACATACCTATGTAGATGCTTTATCATCAGATACAGCGAGCCTCCACAGAAAATTCTACTTAGAACAATGCTAATTTTAATGTCACCTATGTCAAAGCGCAGTAGTTCTTTAATGAAAAAAGTGACTTGAGTCATCCCGGTTTATTAAAATTCTAGAGAGAAACAAGCCCTTATAACACTAAACTCATTTTGCTATGGGATCAGGGCACTGACTGGGCACTTATTATTGCCAACTTGCTGACTTGCTGTTTGAATGGCATTATTCTCCAGCATATGCTTTATTTTCATTGTTAGGTTGACTGCTTTCCTAAGGGGAAATTAAGTGTTGTAGTGTTCTCCTGTGGAAATGTGAAGTAACCAACATCTGCTTATAGATACGGTGCCCTGTGTCCCTCGGGGACTAATTCATACTTCAGAGGTCCCACTGGGGAAACTGGTTGTGGATTCACAAAATGCACACAAAGCATCTATATAACCATGGAGCCTCTTTAAATCTCACAACCATAATGCATCTGATAACAATTCTGTCTTAAAAAATATTTATAATAATACTAAGTTTTGGAGATGGATGTATCATTTAGACTGAAACTGCATGCTTTAAGTATCCTTACCATAATTGGGGGAAAAAGAGCTTGATAATGACAAAGATAAACATCCCTTGCAAATGGCATGAGCAGAATTTGTATGCAGCCATTGATCCTCTGCTGTGAGACTTAATGATTTCAGTGTATTTTCTCTCAGACATAGTGGGTGGCAATCCAGTTGCCAGGAGGGGTTCTGAGTGTAGGTTATTTCATCTCCATTTGTTGGAATAACATTGATTTGAGATGTAGGATCCTCTTGAGATGACATCTGGTTGGGGAATCATGAAGTGCCAAGAGGGTCCTTCAGGAAATAAAGGAGTGGGGACAAAACATTTTATTCCTCTTCCTCATGTTCCTTCATAATCTCTCATCCATTCCTGCCATTCTCATTCACATACTTCCTCTCAGGTGCAATTTAATTCAGCAGTGTTACCATAATAACTCTTGTCGTGCACAACACTCTGTCAGTAATTGATATGTAGGCACTGCTTCTGGGTGGAGCCATTTGCATTAAATCGTGTTAACTGATATGATAATGAATGTGAAAGGCCTGATGCAAGCAGAATGACTAACTGGAGATGGATGGTTATTTGAATTATACACAATAAGTAATATATTATATCAGGTCTCAGGGGTCCACGGCTCTGTCTGCATTCATTGCCTGTCTTTTAGTGGGATCAGCTCGGCTGCCTGTACATAAATAGTCTGGATCACATCTGGCATCTCCTTCTTTATCTTCCTGCAATCCTCATTCTCCTTACTATTCTTAATATGTGATGAGGAGGGAGCTAGCCATATGTGGAAATATGTAGATGTTAGAATTGAGACTAAATCAAACATGCTCTGAGATGTGTTAGGGGGGTGATAATTTTAGGCATTAATGTAACCGAGGTGTCTGAAAATGATCTAAGTGATGTCTTTTAGGTCTTTGTCTCGCTCGCATGTGCCAATCTGTTTAGTATGCTGTCAATCTCTGTGCTCTTAACCAAACTGCCGACAATTAGCTTCTCAGGCTTCACCAAACTTTATTATTCTCCATTAAAGTTATTACTTTATGAAGGGACACCACCGAAGACTAAAACAAAGATGAATTAGCTGCAGTGAAGTCATTGACTTTTCAAAATTTAGATACGTTTTTGTTCAAAACATCCTCATTCTCAAATCATTATAAGTATTCCAATGGTTGATTTCGGCAGCCTCTGAAATGAGATATATTCGTTTTGAGCAGTGCCTTGTGTGCTTTTATGGCATCTGTAGGATTACTACACTGGGTTTCTCTTTAACAGGCCCAGTCATTACTGTTTTTACTGCCTCCATCAAATCTTTTCTGCACCTCCTACCTTCAGAAATATCGACTGCAATTACGGAGTGTGAATGACATAAAACAGCGACTGTCTTTTGCGATCTGTCTTTGGCTGCAGATGCCTGCGCTAGCCACAGCTTGAAGCCTAACAATTGCTCTGAGAAAAAAAAAAAAGTCTTATAGAATATTTGTAGCATAACAAAAAACATCAGAGACGCTGGCGAGGTAGCTCGATTGTGGCATCATGGTTCCAGCTTTCTCTGTGTTGTTTGTAATCGCAGTGAAGAGCATGTCCCTCCGAGGAACACTCCCAGGTTGTTACAGCTAATGACTGCTGGGGGTTCTCCACTAGGAGCTGTCTGACAGCATTTGCTCAGATATTAATATCAGACGATGGGAACGAGGACAATGGCACGTGCTGTAAATTGGTGCCGCGCAAACGCAACACATGCATGAATAAACTTGGCACGAGCACTCGGATGCACACCATTATGCATTCATACAGTATGCTGACTTATGTTTTGCATATACAGTAATTGATTTAGGCCACAATGCTCGGAGAATTAGCCTTGCCTCTGTGTCTGTTTATATGAGTTTTGAGGCAGTGTCATAAAGTGAAATCTGGAAGCTCTGTATCAGTTTTATTGTGACAGTACAATTATGAAGTTCCAGCTCCCACTGCTATGTAGGCTGCTTCCTTGTCACCTTGCTAAGGGCCATGCTCTCTAAAGGGAGCAATAGAAAAAGCCATAATCATAACTTCAGTGGAAACTCATATTCTTTTATATGCTTTGCTTGTAATGTTTTTCATTGCAGAGAAAACAGGGAATTTCAGAATCCAACTTGTGGGAAACATAACGTTTCAAAGTCTTTCTCATGAACATGATTCCTGTAGGGAGGCGAAGCCGCTCTTCTCATCCTCTGATGTGTTCTCTTTGAGGTGGCAGGGACAGTCTGTGATACTCAGCTGGATGCCCCATACATGGCTGCAAAACGCTCCCACAAACAGCTGTGGGATTTGCACATCGCTTACCCTAATTTATTTGAGGCCTCTTTGGGAGTAGAGGAGTCATCCCAACCCAGGATCACATGCACCTATTTTTACACACACACAGACTCACACACATTTTCCATTTCATCGAGTCTCAGGCTGTCCTCAAACTGCACATTTGCGCTTGTATCTCTGCTCTTCCACAGCTTATCTTGCACTCATTTGCTCACTGTCTACTCCCTGCTCCTTTTTTTTTCAGATTATTCCATCCCTGCCTAGCACTTTTTATTTCACACCCAGTAGAATGATATTGAGAATGAGATGACATGGCAGTTCTGTTCCTAAGCTCTGGCTGGTGCATTATAAATGCCTACTCACACAGACGTGCTGCAACAGACCTCGAGTGCGAGACTAAGATCTCGGCTGCAATTCTCCAGAGAGGCAAGCTGTCTGTGGCAGGGCAGGAGCAGCTGAACACCAGCTACCTGTGCTCATCGCTGTAGGCATGTATGCCTCTGGGTGTGAGGGCGTCATATTTTTTCTTTTACTCAAATGTCTGCTAGTATGTCAGTCTCAAGACGCTCCATCTGCAGTACGCTACAATATGTACCTATTCAGCTGAACTTCTGGTGCTCTGCAGTCAGACAATCCCTCACTTAATTTACTTAAGTCTTACTGTCTCTTCTCATAATCCTGTCCTCTCTTACCCTGTGTCAAGAAAAGTTCTTAAAAAAAACACACAAAGCCAATCCAAGCCATCCAGAATCCAGCCAATTAGAGACTAATCTAACGATGCACAACAATTTCCGCAATGCACTGGCCTATCTTATTTAATTGAATTAGAAGAGGAGCAAAATAAAGTAGATATTACATCCACATTTCTCAGGGCTTGATTACAGAAAGCACAGACTGTTCAAAATTCCAGTGGCTGGGTCAGAGTCGTGCTATTTCCTGCTGCGATTAGAGGACCAGATAACCAAGATTTATTAGCCAAACATCCCGACAATTAATTAGGAAGCGGGGCTCGACTAATCTTGTTTCCACGGGCTTTAGCGGGTCGAACCTGCTTACACTACCGAGAGGAGCAGAAGAACACTTCAAAGACGAGGCAAATAAGGAAAGGCTTAAATCAGCTCCCACATATAAGCACAAGTGTTTTGGTACAGTATAATTACTGTGTCTATTGCCTGTGTTTGTGAGTGCATGTGTACGGGTATGTGTATATACAGTGTGCGTTAGAATAACACCCTGCAGGACATATTATTAATGTGTATATATGTGTATATGGATGGACACAAGGCTGGTTGTTTACAGTGGCAGGATCCAGCTGTAAATCCTCCGTCTTAAGCATGAAGGTTTAGCCCACTCCCCAGTTCAAAGGCTCGTCTCTAATGCTGCAGATTTTCGGGTTTGTCCTTATTTTTTTCCCCCTTCCTTGCGGCTCTGCTCGGCTTCATTTCATGGAGACCTCGCGCCCTGGGAGGCTTGGCAGGTCATAGCACCACACATAAATGTACAGTCTGCTCTCTTTGTTCCGGGCGCGCTTGGCATTTGGTCTCATAAGACCTCCGGTTCTTTAAACGCAACACACACCAGCAAGCAGATGGCTGAGAAGCTTTGTTTTGGTCATTAGTAAGCCATCTACTTTGGGACTTGTGCTAATTTTTTTTTTTTTACAAACTTAAGCAAAAGCCTAGCAGAACTGAGCTGAAGGATCACTGGTAAGCACAGTATGTGGAGAGATTGGACTGAATATCATTCAGAGTCTGTGGTGGAATCACGACAGAGAGCAGTTTAACTGAGGGATATCTGTCAGGGCTGTGTTATTGTATAGTCATAGCTTATTATGCACTGAATGGAAGAAAAGTGATACCTGAGCATATGGTGCAAAACCCTTAAGGAAATATGAATCTACTGTCCTTATGACACACAAAAGTTGATGGGCAAATCACAGGCATGAGTGACAAATCTCTGCCTCACTCCACTCTCTTAAAATAAGCACATTAAGCTTTTAGAAAACGTGTGTCTCCATGACATAAGTGGGCACATTCTCAGCGCTGGCTCTGTCATATACATTAATTGTAAAATAGACTAGTATCAGATTGAACCACCTAGTCATTCTTCCTCCACCTGCTGTCTAAATATGAATAATCCTTTGGTTAATGTTAGACTCTACCTCACAGAGAGACTGGAGTGAATAAATTATGCATTTTGAATAAACAGTTCAACTCTGCTGTTCTCATATGACATTTTATATTTTAATTTCATCCCCCACATGTGTTGCACAATTGGAAGGTTTGAATGAAGATGAGATTTCTATGCATGAAAAGATAACAATAAAAGTGATGTCTACGTGACATTTGCAAAATTATACGCATATTGCGACATGATGCGATGGTGAAATACTGTATCTTACAGCATATAAACTCTTCTCTTATACACTCAGAATGAATGTACTGCGTGAAATGATATAGCAGATAGTTTGATCATTGTCATGGAGAAGTCCTGGAAATGTCCTTGTGGCGAGGAAGTCTCCAGACATGCTGAGAAAATCTAAACAGGGAACAACTCTTTGGTCCACAGTGGACTGTGGTCGTACTGTGCAGCCTCCAGGTGTGCATAAGAGTCATGGTGTGAAAGCAAAGAAGCATATATGTGTGAGCATATACTTAAAAAATGCTAAGCAAACCTCCTCTGGATAAAAAGTGGTTAAAAACAAACTCTTTGAGCACCAGGTAGATCTCTGCATGTGCACCTGTTCAAACCTGCAAAACTAAGGTCTTCATGGCTTAACAAAGTTATTTCTGAGCACTATACTTATTGGCTGCGTATAGTGTAGAGTCAGCCAGTGGATCCTTCAGTCTCTGTCCATCTGGCTCTATTGTTGATTGCAGACAGACTGGCTGATGAGCGCAGCCTGGATGTAGAGGCAGAAATAGGGCCCTGAGCTCGCAAGAGCTCCCTTAGGCTGGGTCTTGGCAGGGCTTTTCAGAGCTGCTCTCTCGCAAACCCTCTGAAAGCGAGCACAGCAGTCTCCACAGTTGTCTAATGGCCATGCTGCTGCTCCTCAGAGTTTGGCAGTTGACAGTTTCTGATCCTTTTTAAGCAAGAGATAAAGCCCTGGCAGACAACGAGGAGAAGTAGAGTCTGAGTCGTCCGTAGAGATTTAAAAACTAGGAGAGTTTGGCAAAAAAAAAAAATGTTTTTGTGTGTTGTGATTTATTGATTATTTTAAAGTGAGCTTTGCAAAAACTACAGTGCCTTTCCAGAAATGCTAGAGATGGCTACACTGAAATTCTGTAAATGTATCACTTTGCAAAGTTTGCGTGCATGAAATTCCCTCACGGCTTGCTGACAACAGAAAACAGATCCACAGAATACTGACAGTACAGGAGGAGTGCAATATACTCATTTGTAAGTAACAAGTGATTGCTTTCTTATTTCTCTACGGGCCATTTACAAGCACACACTTTAGCATCAACATGCAGGTTAAGTAAACAACTATTTGTTTAACCATGCACTGAATGTGTATCAAGTTCGAGAGGCCAGTGCCAGGCTGGAGGAAATCCCAATACTGGACCAATTGTAATTAATTCCCTCAAGGTACACAGATAGAAGAGAGAGAAATAGAGAAAAAGACTGCAAAACAGAATTGAATCTTGGGAAGATGAATATAAAAAAAATCTGGAAGGAAAGCAGAAGGGCAACAGATTACATGCAGCAAAGGGAGGAGAAAGCAAGAAAGTCATGAGGAATATCCAGTCCAAATTTGTTTTCCCTGTGTCTGTTTTAATCACTCTTCATTGTATTTAGTGTGCATAGTTGCGTACCTAAGGCAGTGTGTTGAAAACAAAGGCTCAGTGAGTATTTGGCTTTGCTGCCTTACTGCATTTCTGTCTTTTTCTCTTTTTTTTCTGAAGGTTTTTCTTCCTCTCTCACAGTCTCGTTGTCAGGACAAGGATGTCACACCGCAGACAGGCACCACAAAGAGGGCAGGAAAAAAAGAAAATCCACTCTGCTCTCAGCCAGCAGAGGTAGTAATCGATGGGATGTTAAACAGAGAAAGAAAAGCACACTTTCTGCAAAGCTTTGGAAAACAGAAACCACTTTCATGTTGAAAAAAAAAGTATGTCTCAACTGGCTCAGTTTTTCTGATGTATACAAATGGGATTCTTCTGCAGTGGAGAATAGTGATATGTGATATGAGTGCAAATTCAGCACATATTTTTTTAAACATGGTGGTGTAATTAGTCGTCATAGTTTCCATAGTGTTCCATTATGTTGCCACATAACCATTGAGACACACAATGTGTTTGTTTTCTTACAACAGGAATTTCTCATCAAGTGACAACCACAGTCACTGAGCAGTGCTTATGGCATTTTTCTGCATTTGTTAATTTGCATAAAATATCTTGAGAATACAACAGTATGAATATTTAATTCTAAACTATTTGCATGTGCAGGGACATATTCTCTGCATGGTGGTTAGCACTGTCATTTCAAAGTGCATATTCTGTGTGGAGTTTGGATGTTCTCCCACTGTTTTTGTGGGTTATATCTCACACCGAAAGACATGTCAGGTATCAGGAGTAATGCTGCCCGGCTGTTGGGATGGGTTAAATGCATTGGACAGATTTCCCTATGAGGGTCAATAAAGTATAAATTAGTAGGCCATTTTCACAGTAGACATTTTGACATAGCTGGAAAACCACAGATGTAATTACTAACTATTAATGGCTGCCTTCCATTTAGCGTGAGCTAGTTAAAAAGGCACTGGTATTGTACATGCTGGCTCACTGGCATGACATATTGGGACACTTCAATGGAACAGAGGCACTGTTAAAAACGGTTTGGTTGGGTGCCCTGATAGCCTAATGATTTAAGGTGTATAGCTGTCCATGGTTCGATTTTCTCCCCATGTTTCCCGACTCTCTACACTGTGGGCTCCCAAGTAAAGGCAAAAATGCACCCAAATTACCTATTTCTCACTACCTTTATCGGTATCCAGGCATGCACATACAGTAGTTTTTGTTTTGTTTGCTCAGGTTTGGAGATATATCTGATATGTCTGCCTCTACCCCAATTTCTATACCTAATTTGGGCACGAAACCTTGTACTTTTTCTAGTGTAATAAAATTAAAGTGTTGCAGGTCCTTAGGAAGCAGAAGCACAGTTTTGGACTGAGCACCTGGAGAAGAAAGATGTGCATATGTTTAGTACCCTTATTGCCTTTATGCGCATACAATAGAGGTGAATAGAATTCTGTTTGTGGAGCTCACAGCAATGAAAAAAAACCCATTAACATTAGAATTGTGTAGGGACTACTTCTTCAGTAGAAAGTAGTTCCAATGAAAATGGTTGGCAATGAGGTCTGTGGATTATCAAGAGTAATCTTGACATTGTTTTTGGAAAGAGATGTCAGCTAAAAGTAGCCAGGTAAGATGTTGATTGGAGGGATTGTATGTGATTGAGGCTTGAGAAAGAATCCTAGACCTTTTTAGACATTGTGACTTGTCATAGTAGGAAAAGCACAGGTGTTAGGGGTGGGCGATATCACGGTATTTGTTTTGTTTTTTACGGTGAGATATTATATCACAGTATTACAAAAATGGGAGGGATATTCCACTCAAAACATGATTCTTCCTCTTTTCACTCTGTTGGCAATGTAAGGGAACATATCTTAAGAAAGAAAAAATTATTAAAAGATTGGCTCCAAATAGGAATGAAAATGAGGTATAGGCCTACATGTGTTTTGGGAGGAGTAGCCTGCCCCATAATGTAGGTTAATTAGTAAATGTAATGTGATTCATTCTCAGAGTTAGACAAGGGGTAAGATTAGGCATCTCAACAGCATTTATTTGGCAGAAAATTATATTATATAAGTACAATAGTCAGTGTACCACTGGGCAAGTCTATCAAGTACATTTGC
Source organism: Siniperca chuatsi (assembly GCF_020085105.1). Lineage (NCBI taxonomy): Eukaryota > Metazoa > Chordata > Actinopteri > Centrarchiformes > Sinipercidae > Siniperca > Siniperca chuatsi. The sequence continues at coordinate 16,998,652 of NC_058050.1, forward strand.
AGATGCAGCAACAGACACACATATCGGCTAGGATCACAGAGCAGAAGGGGCTTTTGTGTAGATTAACAACAAAGAAAGCTGAGCTTATGTTGCAGTATGAAGTTCCACAAAAACGCAAAGTGAAAAAACAGTTTCCCACATCCAACCTACTACTCCAGAGTATGTTACAATAGACGCTAGCCACATTAGCCGTTGTACTAGCAAGAGTTAAGAGTAAGAGTAAGAGTTTTCCAGTTGTTATGGGGACATTTCCATCAAAAATAAAGTTAATCCACTAGGTCCACTTTACTTCCTCAGATGGTGGGAGTAGATGAAGATTTTTGTGTTGGTTCTTGCAGCCAACAACAGAGAAATTGGCACGCTTTGCTCGTAACGTTACCTTCCACATCTTTGTCTTATCACAGTTGGCGTTAGCGAGGAAAATAGTATTTACTGGATGTAACTCCAGTCCTAAAAGTACTTGCAAAGCCCTCTACCTGAAGTACTGATTGATTGAAGTACTGTAGCTCTGCTGTAGGTGTGCATTGCATTAGGATTTTATGCTACTGGAAGTTTTTTATAGTGTTACACTGCTGAATTTTCTCAGTAAAATGTCCTGTCTTCTTCAAACATTTTCTGCTGGAGTGAATAGGGCTGAGCAGTTTGATGCGGTTGCTCGGTCAGCAATGTTTTTTATCTTGAAAATAGTCTTAATTTACCCAGAGCTCATAGCAAATTAGTCCAATTTAAGATAGTTAAGAACTAGACAGCTTTGTGCAACGGATGAAATTAGATCTGAAGTATGACTGATAGTTAGATCTAAGTCATAGTCTAAGTCTGTCTTTGTGAAACCAGCCCCCCGCCTAACACCATAGGCCTGTGTAAAATATCCTTGTGAAATCAGCCCCAGGATTGAAGAAGCTAAATGGAATTCGGCCATCATCAATTACACCTGTGTGTTTCCTACTGTGACACGTCAAAATGTCTTTCATAAAAAAGGCACTATATAGCACAGTCCTACCTCGTCTGGTGTGCTGCACCTGACTGTACTGCACCTGCAGTTCTATCACTCATGTGTCTCAGATAAAAAAGAAAGAAACAATTTCTAATGATTCTGTATTAATTGTAATCTGTGGAAATTGTTAAGAAAGTGTCTGCAGCATTCTTGGTAGAGGCCAAGGTCAGGGCTACAGTAGCTGTCACAATGAAGAGTGGTTTTTACTGAGATAGAACGTCTGCCCACCAAACGGGGGGGGATTGACAGTTAATCACAAGCACATTACACCTCTGGGATGGGCGGAACTGCAGCCTCCTGCCTTTGGCTCCAGCCTGCCTGTCATTATGATGACTCTGCGGCCTATCAGTGTCGGCGTCAGATTTATCTATCCAGCACTAGACTGTGGCCTCGTCTTGGGCTGAGCTTGGCATCTGTCCATCCATCAGCCTCTAAAGTCCTCCTGTGACTCAGTGGACACAATCTCTCTTTCTATACAGCACCATGCCACCACATGGCAATGCTTTTGTTCCCACCGTTCATTCAGAAAGCTCAGCTAAATAAATGCTACACAATGTTTGCGGACGAGGTGATGTGCTCCTACAATACAAAACTGCAGAGCCAGAGAGATGCTTTTGTCATTGTTGGAGCACTGTAACTGTGTTTACATCCACCAGGGAGAAAGCTGGCAGAGTTTATTGGGACTTAAGTGTTTTGGGAGGGATAGTGTGGGTGGACAACTTTGCTGATGGCCCTGGTGAAGGCTCTTTTAAACAAGCCGAGTAATTACTAAAAAGCATGCTGAAGGCCATTTAAGCTGCATCTGTTGACACCACTGTGCCATGAATTTCAAGATTAGGTGTATATGTGTGTGAGCAAACTGTGTGTTTGTGTGTTCATGTAGAGACAAAACGAGCAGATTGTATATAGGGTTGTTTTGCTTGAATGGCTTATTATGCTGATTTATCACTGTTGACTCTAATATCTTGGGATATAGTATGCCTAGAGCCATACAATTAAATCACTGCAATGTTGACTTTGAGTGGAGTTTTAGAAACTACAAATATCTTTCAAGTACATGTTGTGTGACAATTATGTTTTCTTAACATAGATAATTCTCAGCAAGTGCTTTGGAGAAGACTTTCAAGCACATCAGCATTTGCCGACTGCCATTCATTTCCTCTCGTGACTAGCTCATTAGCTTCGTGTCAAGACAGATGACCAAACCATGCGGTGCGTTATTATACGTCTGCGCCCTCCATCCCTGGAAGCCTCTCAGTTTACCACAGGGGCATGTCGCCATGCTGACGTGTTAATGAGATCAGTCATTGATAACTAGGAGCTAATGAAAATCTGATCAGAAAACTAGCCTGTCGGTGGACTGTCTTCTCCTTCTTTGAATGCCGTAGACACCAAGCTGCTCTGCCTCTCCTCTGTGTCCAGTGAGAAAAACTTCTCTCAGGTCTCTTAGCTGGTATGATTTGCAGTGTCATCCTGGAAAAATGTAAAATTCATTCAGTCATTTATTTATTTATTCACTCATTCATTTTCTCTACCTATTGAATCCTTTTTTGTAGCTTAGGGGCTAGAAATGACTCCAGACTCTTAACAGAAAAAGATGGGAAGACACATTGAACAGGGTGTCTTTCCATTGCAGCAATGTTAAATTTAGCTTTTCAGTTAGAAGGGGCCCCCCTTGAACCGCCACCTTAACGTGGTGGAGGGGTTTGAGTACCCGATTGACCCTGGGAGCTATGTTGCCTGGGGCTGTATGCCCCTGGTAGGGTCACCCATGGCAAACAGGTCCAGGGTGACGGGTCAGACCAAGAGCGGTTCAGAAGACCCTTATGGATTATTTAAAATCAAGGCCAGTTACGTCGCCCGGATTGGCGCTACCGGGGCCCCACCCTGGAGCCAGGCCTGGGGTGGGTGCCCGACGGCGAGCGCCTGGCGAGTGCCCGGCCGGGCACAGCCCGAAGGAGCGACGTGGGGCCGTCCTCCCGTGGACCCACCACCCGCAGGAGGATCCGTAAGGGGCCGGTGCAGAGAGATCTGGGCGGCAGTCGAAGGCAGGGGCTTCGCGACCAGATCTCCGGACACAGAAACTGGCTCTAGGGACATGGAATGTCACTTCGCTGGGGGAAGGAGCCTGAGCTTGTGCGGGAGGTTGAGCGTTATCGGCTAGATATAGTCGGCCTCGCCTCCACGCACAGCCTGGGCTCTGGAACCCGTCTCCTCGAGAGGGGCTGGACGCTCCATTTCTCTGGCGTTGCCGGGCGGGGAGAGGCGGCGGGCTGGTGTGGGCCTGCTCATAGCCCCACAGCTCAGCCGCCACGTGTTGGAGTTTACCCCAGTGAACGAGAGGGTCGCGTCCCTCCGCCTCCGGGTGGGGACAGGTCTCTCACTGTTGTGGCGGCTCACGGGCCGAACAGCAGTGCAGAGTACCAGGCCTTCTTGGAGTCCCTGGGAGGGGTACTAGACAGTGCACCACCCGGGGACTCCGTTGTTCTACTGGGGACTTCAACGCCCACGTGGGCAACGACAGTGACACCTGGAGAGGGGTAATCGGAAGGAACGGCCCCTGATCTGAACCCGAGCGGTGTTCAGTTGTTGGACTTCTGTGCTAGTTACAGTTTGTCCATAACTAACACCATGTTCAAGCACAAGGGTGTCCATCAGTGCACGTGGCACCAGGACACCTAGGCGGAGGTCGATGATCGACTTTGTTGTCGTATCATCTGACCTCCGCCGCGTGTCTTGGACACTCGGGTGAAGAGAGGGGCGGAGCTGTCAACCGATCACCACCTGGTGGTGAGTTGGATCCGCTGGCGGGGAGGAAGCCGGACAGACTTGGCAGGCCCAAGCGTATCGTGAGGGTCTGCTGGGAGCGTCTGGCGGAGCCCTCTGTCAGCAGGGTCTACAACTCACACCTCCGGAGAGCTTCTCCCAGATCCCGGGAGGTTGGGGACATTGAGTCCGAGTGGACCATGTTTTCCACCTCCATTGTCGATGCAGCGGCTCGTAGCTGTGGTCGCAAGGTTTCTGGTGCCTGTCGCGCGGCAATCCCGAACACGGTGGTGGACGCCGGAAGTAAGGGATGCCGTCAGGCTGAAGAAGGAGTCCTATCGGGCCTTGTTGGCTCGTGGGACTCCCGAGGCAGCTGACAGGTACCGGCAGGCTAAGCGTGCTGCAGCCCGTGGCGGTCACAGAGGCAAAAACTCAGGACTGGGAGAGGTTTGGAGAGGCCATGGAGGAGGACTATCGGTCGGCCTCAAAGAAATTCTGGCAAACCGACCGACGGCTCAGGAGGGGAAGCAGTGCTTCACCAACACCTTGTACGGTGCGGGTGGAGAGCTGTTGACCTCGACTGGGGATGTTGTCGGACGGTGGAAGGAATACTTTGAGGATCTCCTCAATCCCGCTGTCACGTCTTCCGAAGAGGAAGCGGAGGCTGGGGACCGGAGGCGGACTCATCCATCACCCTGGCCGAAGTCACTGAGGTTGTTGGCAAGCTCCTTGGTGGCAAGGCTTCGGGGTGGATGAGATCCGTCCTGAGTATCTTAAGTCTCTGGATGTTGTGGGACTGTCTTGGCTGACACGTCTCTGCAACATCGCGTGGCGGTCTGGGACAGTGCCTCTGGACTGGCAGACCGGGGTGGTGGTCCCTCTGTATAAGAAGGGGGACCGGAGGGTGTGTTCCAATCACAGAGGGATCACACTTCTCAGCCTCCCCGGTAAGGTCTATTCCAGGGTACTGGAGAGGAGAATTCGTCCGATAGTCGAACCTCGGATTCAGGAGGAGCAGAGTGGTTTCGTCCCGGTCGTGGAACACTGGACCAGCTCTATACTCTCCATCGGGTGCTCGAGGGTTCATGGGAGTTTGCCCAACCAGTCCACATGTGCTTTGTGGATCTGGAGAAGGCATTCGACCGTGTGCCCCGGGGCGCTTTGTGGGGAGTGCTCTGGGAGTATGGGGTCCGGGGCCCTTTGCTAAGGGCTGTCCGGTCCCTGTATAACCGGAGCAGGAGCTGTGTTCGCATTGCCGGCAGTAAGTCAGACCTGTTCCCGGTGCATGTTGGACTCCGCCAGGGCTGCCCTTTGTCACCGGTTCTGTTCATAATTTATATGGACAGAATTTCTAGGCGCAGTCAGGGGTCGGAGGGTGTCCGGTTTGGGAACCACAGGATCTCATCTCTGCTGTTTGCAGATGATGTCGTTCTGATGGCTTCTTCAAACCAGGACCTGCAGCATGCACTGGGACGGTTTGCAGCCGAGTGTGAAGCAGCTGGGATGAGAATCAGCTCTTCCAAATCTGAGGCCATGGTTCTTGACCGGAAAAAGGTGGTTTGCTCTCTTCGCGTGGGTGGGGAGTCCTTGCCCCAAGTGGAGGAGTTTAAGTATCTCGGGGTCTTGTTCACGAGTGAGGGACGGATGGAGCGTGAGATTGACAGGCGGATCGGTGCAGCGTCTGCAGTGATGCGGGCGCTGTATCGGACCGTTGTGGTAAAGAAGGAGCTGAGTCGAAAGACAAAGCTCTCGATTTACGGGTCAATCCACGCTCCTGCCCTCACCTATGGTCATGAGCTTTGGGTAGTGACCGAAAGGACAAGATCGCGAATACAAGCGGCCGAAATGGGCTTCCTCCGCCGAGTGGCTGGGCGCTCCCTTAGAGATAGGGTGAGGAGCTCAGTCACACGGGGAGCTCGAGTAGAGCCGCTGCTCCTCCATCGCCGAGAGGAGCCAGCTGAGGTGGCTAGGGCATCTGATCCGGATGCCTCCTGGACGCCTCCCTCGGGAGGTGTTCTGGGCATGTCCCACCGAGGCGGCCCCGGGGAAGACCCAGGACACGCTGGAGGGACTATGTCTCTCGGCTGGCCTGGGAACGCCTCGGGATCCCCCCGGAGGAGCTGGAGGAAGTGTCTGGGGCGAAGGAAGTCTGGGAGTCCCTGCTTAGACTGCTGCCCCCGCGACCCGGCCCCGGATAAGCGGAAGAAGATGGATGGATGGATGGATGGAGTTAGAAGGGGCATACAGGAAATGAATTACTGGAGCCCCATTAATTTGTTCTATTTTATCTTCCTCCTCCTGAGATGTTGAGAGGCAGGACGAAGAGTAGGTCAAGGCTAAGGCCACGATAATGTTTTAAGCATCCCAGCAGAGAAGGTCAGATGGATCTGAGTGTTAAACCGATACTCATTCAAAAGTTGAGGAAATACAGACAATTCAGTTTTGCATATAATTGCACTCTTGATGGGGGACAGTGTGTTTTCTCTTCTCTGTCCATGGCAGTATTGCTCAGGGGAAAAGCTAACTGAACTAAAGCCCTCAAGGCCTGAATACTGCAGTGAAATAAATGGGCAGGCTTTACAGAGGAATGTGTGAATGCCCTGTAGGCGTTAAATGTTGGACAGCACCTTATGTGTATTGTCTGGAGCCGTAATGTTGAAAGTTGCACCTGAGTTACATTTGAACATATGCTCAGCAGTTAATCAAACATGCATATAATTAGATGTTATGTAAATGTTAAGTTATGAATGTTTCCACAAACATTTCAACATTCATACAATTTTAGACTTAAAACGGTGATCAGTATCAGTATATTTTATGTCTGACTAACCTTACTGATACATAAAATATTTCACTTACCTAATGGAGAAATTACCCTATCTTTTGATCATGATGGATCCTGATATAAAAAGACCTATGAACCCATAGTGAAGCGCAGCACTTATCAATATTGTTTTACTATTATGGAAGCTCTTGGCTAATTGTGCTATAGGGAGAATGCATGTCTTTCAGGGCTGTGTGATGTGTTCTCGGAGGGTGATGGCTGGCTGATAAAGTGCTGCTGAGTGCTAGGGGGCAAGGTTTATGGATTTCTGCATCACCCTGGAGCCACAGCTGAGCTGGACGACAACAAGGTCCCAGCCTTTTTCTTCGCATGTTCAGGCTGTGTATTTTCTCAACTTTCCTGGCCTCCAGTATGTTCCAGAGGGAGGCAGTAAACCAGTCTGGCATATCACAGCCGTCCGTCAGCTGCACACTCCCAAATGTGAACCACGATGCATCAAATGCCCTTATCGAAGCATTGCATAGATGCAAATAAGAAATGTATTTGAGTGTGATTGGTGTACTGTAAAATACCATTGGAGTACTAAACATGAACATCAAAACGCTATCTTCTTAGTCTTTCCATATGTAAATTATAAACACTTCTCTTTTGATTTTCATGCAGTTAATTTATGACGTTAGTCTCAATCAGCTAAATGCAGTTTCTTACTGGCCTGGAGGGCCCTATGACATGTTCATTCTGCAGAACAGCAGTGTGGGCTTGCACTTTGACCAGACTGCTAATGGTGATGCATGGCTCTTTGGTGAGCAAATTTTTTTTACAGACCAAATGGAGCCAAAATTAATCAGGGCCTCTTGGTTATCTTGTTTGTCTGTCTGCGATAGAGGTTATAGCCTGACCACATGGTTGATTACACCCCTGACCAACCTTTAGAGCCCCAGGGGTGATCTTATCCTCGTTGTCATGTGTGCACACACACTGTCATAGAGCACACTGTGCAACAAAAGGCTACTATGTGTAAGTGAACACTGCAGGTAGTGAACTCCTGTAAACTCAGCAAGAAGATGGAAATCAAGTATGAGCTCTCTGATTAAACTTTTTGCATTACATCCAATCAAACTATGAAAAATGTTAGTCCATGTCATATTTTATTTTGACTTTGAGATTTGCTCAATTTAACCAAATATTACAAGTGTATATGACCCATTGTTTGCTGCACAATATTGCTGTGCTAGGAGGAGCAAAGTTGCTGTTCCAGTTCATTAGTGTCTAATTGCTCTGTTTTGAGGGGATTTTATGAATTTTAATGGTCCAGAATGCATTAAAAGACAAATGTGCAATTATTCTATTCATTAGCATTTCTGGCAGTTAAAGCTGAACTAATCTCTTTTAATGAGTTACTAATTTCAGTCATATGGTCAAGATCTGTGCAAGTATGTGAAGGATTTTCTTTTGTTTTTTTCAGGACTGCTGCAGACACCACCTCTGTCAGTCTGGCTGTGTCATGGTTTTGGGTTTTTGTCTAGTCATTTCCTGTTTATAATTTGATAGTGTCCTTCCTCATGTATCTTGTGTTACTTCCTGCCAATGTGAGTTTTCCCTCCAGTTTTGATTGTTTGCCCTGCCGTGATTAGTTTCACCTGTGTTTTCCCTCACTGTGTATTTAGTCTTTGTGTTTTCTTTGTCGAGTTGTCAGTTCGTTCCAGTTGCAATGTTGGATTTTTGCTTTGCGCCGATTGTTACCTGGACCTATACCTATCTGCTTACCTGTTACCTGTCTACCTGCCTGCTTGCCTGCCTGTCAGCTTACCTGTGTATCTGCCTGCCTATATGTACCTGCCTGTAAGCTACATATCATTAAATTATTGAAATCTTCCTGTCTGCCTCGGCTGTCTACGTTTGGGTCCTTTCCCCATTCCCTGCTTGCCAAAGTGTAACAGGCTGTGGTGCAGATGGACAGCTGGTGCGATAGAGTCGTCCATGCCTGCACAGGACATGTTTTTGCTGAGTGATTCCTGTGTTGGTTTGGCTTGGACTTAGAAATAAGTAGTTCCACTATTATTTCTGAAATGCTTTGTCCTTATTAGGATTTTCAGCACAGATGGTCACTCATGCACCGTGCAGTGCTGAGAGTACGCAGGACTATAGCAGGTGATTTTTACTGATTAGCACATTTCAAACATTGAGGAGGAAATAATCAATGAACTCACTTGCGGAGGTATTTAGAAGGTTCGTTGCTTTAAAGTGCTCTTTGGAAGTTTCCACTAAGGAGTTAGGAAGTCAAAATTATAATTTGCTAAGGATTTGAGTACTTTTGTACTTATACAGAACTACTCCAGCAATATAATGACACAGAAATAAAAAATGGCATTTAATTTGCTGAGTTTTTTTTTTGTTTTTGTTTTTTTTTTTGGTAAAAAGAAATATAACGTCACACTTGAGAACGCACACTTGTTGTGAAATTGAGTTTTAAAAAATATCTTAAACGAGGACGTTGCAGCTCACAGTAAGTGCTTCAACCCTTAGGCCACCAGGGCTCCCCCTGAAATGAACTCTTGTTACTCGTAACAGTATTAGTTAGAGGTACGTGTTTTGTGTGCTGCAATCTGTGTGTAAGGTGAAGAAGAAGCCCAACTGCGTGGACTCTGCGGCTCTGTCCACAGTCACATTTACTATATAGTGCACTATATTTACTGTCCGCCATTTTATTTGAGTGTCTGAATTCTGAGTGTGAATTTCAAGCTCTATGAAATGCCCTCAGATATTCCCACAGTGAAACGAAGAAAGCAGTGTCCATGCCATGTACATTACTTTCTGCTGACAATCACTCATTTCAATGCTAATTACTTGTTAATTGTGCTACACTACACATGTCAATCAGACACAAAATGACAATGATTCAGTTTCTCAATTCTCAATCTCAATTTACTGCTCACTATAGAGTAAACTACTGACTGTCTATTACAGTATATAGGGCGTAGTGAACAAGTGAGTTGTTTTGGACACATACCAAAATAATGTGTTTTATGGAACTTGTATTAGGTGATAACAAACAGACTGAGGCATGCAATAAATGTATATCTTCCTTCCTTCCTTCTTCTTTTCTTGTGTGTCCACTCATTCACCTCTCTCCTGGGCAAATCTGGCAGTTGATCCTGAACTGCCTGGAGGACAATTCAAAAGGTCAGCGCAAGCAGACTGTTGAGAAAATGCACCTTTTCTCTCTCCCCCTCTCTCTCCTTGGAAAGAAGACGACAACAACACTTGCTGACGCGGCCTTATCTTTCTCAAATGCTGGAAGGCATAGGCTACTTCGACAATAGCAACACTTGTATTTCATTTATTTTCTGTTCGCCCATTTCTACCCTGTGCGCACCAGGCTGTCTCCAGAGGTGTAGGTAATGGTCTACTGGCCCTCTACTTGAGGTGATAAAGACCTGCAGAGAAACCAGTCACAGCTCTTGCTTAGAATGAGAGGATAAGACAAAGTTAAGAGCAGAAATTGAGGATGAGTGTAGACAAAGGAAAAGCACTGGAAAAAAGGTTAAGCGTGCCCTGTGGTGCCATACAGTCTAATTCAATACTTTCCTTTCTGTCACCTTTTGCTCTGTTTATGCATTTTAAATTAGGACTTTGGAGAACAGTGAAGTTGAAAAAATAAGGGCACAGGGTATAGATGACTGAAAATGCTTTAAAGTCCAGATAGGATAGATGGTGTGCAGATAAAAAAAAAGTTGATGAAGTGAATACTGTTCATTATTAACATTTAGAAGTAAATGACAGATGTCATTTGAAATTGATCTTTGGTCAATGAGAAATACCACAGCCAGAGGGGTGGATAGTTTCAAAGAACAGAAAATGTCAATACCTTCTGTACACTGCTTTGAATATTTTTAAAGTTGTGGGAAAAAGAAGCTATGTGATGGATGACGGCTGTGATAATGAAAAATGATACAAATGGGAGAGAACGAGTATGACAGAGGTGGAGCTGTGAATGATAGAATGAGTGGGGTGGGGGTGGGGGGGTGAAAATGAGATTAGGTTCTGCACTTCAGGTGGTGCGTCAGCCTTGGGAATGGAAAACCATTCAGTCCATGCCCTGATGCAAAACTGGTAGGCTGCTCTATTGATCCAGCTGCAATGGAGAAGGCTCCTATGCAGACAACACTGGTGTTTTCACTTGTCTAACATTATGGTGTGTGTGTGTGAGCAGACATGTGTTCTGTTACATGTTACAGTAAATGTCAGATTTTTTATTTGGTTGCATAACGCCCAAGGTTTGAATTCATTGAATGTTTGCTGTTTTTGTAACATCACGGAATTGACAGTTGGCTAAACCTCTCCCCCGAACAGTGATTATCCAGTCATAGCTTAGCAACTGTAAGTGTGACTAGTGACTAGTTTTGGACTTCTCCACATGTTGAAGCGGTGTGCCAGGGGCTGTTATAAGAGTGATACTCTGCGTTTTGAGATTTTGTAGGGTAGTGTCTTTTTAAACTTTCCAAAACCAAAAACACATCAGCCAAAATGTCTCATGGAGGTAACGTTACTATGGCGGCCGCCATCGAGAAATGTGAAGCTGCTTTTGTCTACCTCTGTGTAAAATCAAGGACCCATTGTTTCATAAATCTAATAATCATTTCAAGTGTTAAATCTGCCCCCGTTATCACTGTAAACTGCATTTGGGCTGTGTTACAATAGAAATCTTGGACAGTAACAATCAGGGTACCAGGGCTTAGCAAACAGTCAGCTGCAAAATAATAAGGATGTGAAAATGTAAGAATAAGAATTCCTTTAACACAACTGAGCAAAATATGAATTCGATTCAGGCACTTTGGGATTGTAGGAGTAAACTATGTAAAAAAAGAAAACATCCTCTGAAAAGAGGGTATTGTATATACATATGAACATGGATGCTGACATACGTAATTAATGGGGAAACACTCATAATACCTTGGCAAAGTCACTGCTGTATGTTTAGAGGAAGCTGTTGCGCTGCTTTTCTTTTTGAGTGTAAGGTCAGCCTCAGCCTCCTCGTAGGAATGCTGTCATTGCACGTCATTGTGATAAGTCGATTAAGTTTGTGTGATGTCTTATTATTGGTTTGTCCCTGTATAACTTGTCCATCCTCTCAACGGGGTTTCCTTTTATCAAAGCCTCCATCTATGTTTTTTACATAACTCCAGACTTGCCTCGAATTATCCGTAAGGTCAGGCAGGAAAAAAACACCAAAGAATCAAAGAGTAATTTTATTTGTTATGTACTTTCTACATTGATGGCCAATAAACACATTTGCGTCTGGTCTTAGCAGCATGACGTTTATGTCTGTAATTTCAGTGTCTTCTACTGAAAGCTCTTATTCCTCTGTGAACAAATTCACTAGATGATGAGGCAATTTTACATTTGTGAGCTGGTTTTCTCAGAGTGAGACCAAACATCAGGGAAATGACAACACTAATGTGCCTTTCAGGGCAATGGCCAGAGCTGCACTCTTTCCTCAGTTTAGCACTTTATTTTATTTTTTTTTAACTTATTTAATTGTGCTGAAGGTTATTGAGGACAGCATCAAATAAACAGACAGTTGGGGGACATTGGACCCTCAGATATTGAGTCTAAAATCCCAAATGACCTTCTCAGAACATAGTGCAGGGCATAAAGAAGGCACCTGGTGAAAAGACGAGCATTGAGGCCAATGTGCTGAGAGCTGGCCAGGGTTTAACAGTAATGATACAGCAAGCAGCATCAAGGACACTTCTTAAACCCTAACACAGTCATTGATCCTATTATATTCAGACCTCTGGTCCCTCTAGTTTCCTGTGTATTTGAGATTGCTTGGACTCCGACCTTGGATGTCAGAGGAACCAAGCTTTGCTGAATGGGTCATATAGAGAAAGGCTCTGTACATTTTATCCAGGAGGAAAATTAATAGAAATATTATGCTTAAGCATTCTGCTTTCATGTAGTTTCCATTCCATCTCCCATGTTCATTATATATGCACTTTGCTTTTTTGTGTTTTCTTGACTCTCTGTGACCTCACCTATGTATCAATGCTGCACAGCCCAAACCCCACCCTCTGTTTATCGTCCTCCTTTACTTTCTTCGTCTGTTGTGGCTTGCCACAGATAGTGTCACCTACAGCCTGTGACCAGGTTGTAGTCCAGCAGTGCTCTGTATGAATTATGATGTGCTGGATCAGTCCTAATCTTGTTATGGATGTTCTTTTGCCCTTGGGAGGGGCATCAATGGATGGATGGGACTTTATCAGATTTCACGGTGCTTTGGAGTATAATTCATGAAAGGTGGTGTCTTGTGTGTGTGTGTGTGTGTGTGTGTGTGTGTGGGGGGCATGCATGGTAGCACTAAACACTACAGTTTGATCTGATTAGTTTTCATTTATTTTACAGCAATTACCTTTTAAGAAAAATGTAAACATGAAAGGTTCTTTACATGAAAAACAGACGAGGAAGCAGAGTAAAACAATGAAACTATCATAAGATAAGTGTGTGATTTCTGCATTTAAAAGGTGACCTGAAAAAACCAAGAGAACAGATCAGATAAAGGCGAGTTTAAAAAGTGATTTAAAAGATGATACTGGTTTGGTTGTAACCTGAGACGCCGAAGGGATTGACATATCTATAATGTACTTGAGAGTCTTACCATGTAGAGTGTTAAAGGTTATCAGTCAAATCTTAAAATCAATTCTCATACTTACAGGCAGAAAGGAGGAGGAGATGGGTTAATGTTTTGTTGTCTTCTACATTTGGAATAAACTAGAGGTGGGCGATTTACTTTGGGCTGTTGCACTGCAAGGATGACTTCATGTAAATCTGTGAGCATTAAAAGCTATTTAATTTGGGCTACGGTCCTCAGCTGGAGGAACCAAGACTATACTACTTAAGAACCTTAATTTACAAACCAAAGGACATTTGACATTGACATTGATAGTTTAGGTTCTATGAAATAAGTTTTTAAATATGCTGGAAACCATTTGGGTGGCAACACTTTATTCCCAAAATATTTGATAAAAATACCGTTATGCCTTGGAAACATTACATTCCACAGTCACATAAGTTTCAGATTTCTTAGTTACTCAGCAGATTATTTTGAATAAGAACAAAGTCAACAGGTTTATTAAAAGAGAATGCTGTCTAAATATGTCTTGGAAGCAAGGTAATATCAAGAAAATCTAATTAGTAATAAACAGCAAAGTATTTTACACTTTGTGTTCAAGTTTAGATTTAAGAGCTTAATAAATACACAATTGTGTTAAGTTTTAATAATTGTACAAAACCTGAGCATTAATCCGTATTTTTGAAATAGCACCTAGTCTTCATATAATGCTGGCAGCTGAATGTAAATATCAAAACTGATTAAGAAATGGGAATATTTAGACCAGCAGTTACATCAATCTACATATGAACATCATGTAAATGTATCGAAAAGTGCAGTTATTTGTCCTTCGAGCTATATAGTATGATGTTATTCCATCAACAAATGCAGTTTTCAAATTAACTCTGTTGGACCTGTTATATCAGAGAGGTAAGTGAACATATTGCAAGCTCAAGTCCCACTGAACCGGTGGCTAAAATGGTAGAAGAACAAAGAGACTGTCAGATCTCTCCTGCTAGACAAACTTATGAAGGCATAAGTGCTGATGAACTGAAGGTTACAGTCAAAGTGTACAATCATGGAGATGATGATAATATAGGCTGACAACTTACAGCTGAGGAGTACTTTTCAGATAAATCCATCTTCTTCTGAAGATGTTATTCAGTGTCCCCATCTCAAGGCAAAGCTAAATTGATTATAGCCTTAAAGGTTAATATTAACTAGTCCATCACTGAAGTACATACTTCCTGTGTTGAAAATGATCATCGTCATTTATCAATCAAAATTGATAAACATTTTAAACATGTTCCCCAGTCCCTCAAATGTGAGGATTTACTCCTTTTATCTGTTTTATATCAATGAAATGACAAAAAATTCAATGTTTTGGACTGGACAAAACAAACAATATGAAGATGTAACCTTGGACTACACAATAAATCAATTAATCGAAAAAAATTAATCTTTAAACTTTTTCTACATTATGTATGTTTTGCAACCAAGAATGCAAGGGCATATGACCTATTCAAATTCTCTATTAAATAAATGAATTCATAAAAAACAAAAAACATGTTCTGTAGGAATAAATTTGATGAATTATACGTAAATTATCTTCCCCCTTATTTTTTCATTTGTTTATTGTGTATTTATTACCGTTTTTCACCCCCCTACAAACATTCCCTTAAGAACCATGTTGTTGGCTCCAGAGGAAAGGTTTTGCCAAATTACATGAACGAAAATTATGCATAATGTCCATATTGAATGGGCTGCCATGGATTATCTCACAGTATATCAAGATTACTGCACAGAATGTGTCCAGGACCTCAATTTAATTTGTCACAATGTTTAATTCATGGACATTTTCATTTTCATACATCATAATGCACTCACATACAGTACCTTATTAAATATATGACTTCACCTATCTTCGATTTGAATCTCAAAAGAGGTTAGAGGGCAGCAGAATGACTTCTTCATGTGTCCCCACGTGACATTATAGTAACTTGCAAAGTCAACAGAAAGGTGTTAATAGTGTCTATATATAAAACAAAGGGCACACATCCAGGATATAACCAGCAGTGAGGACAGTACGGCTGTAGCACTTCAGCCCTTTGCTATTATTTTATGAGTCCCTTGTGGGCCTGGAGGGTGCAGGAGAGGAGACGGATTCTGAAAGATCTAATTAAGCAAAGCGAAATGAGAGTGCCGAGATCCCCAGCCCAGTACAAGACACAAATCAGGGGCTGTTGACAGTAGGCTGCAGGGCAATGGGGTTTTGCAGTAAAGGCCACACTCTATCCTCCAGATAATGACCAACCCTACTTCTGTGGTCCTCATTTTAACTTTCTTATAGCTCGAGGTTAAGGGTTTTGAATCTCAATCTCATTATGTAAAACATCAGCCTGTGAATTTATCTGTTTTGTCTTATTTGCACTTAAAGAGGTAATTAGTGTTTTCTCAGTAGCCGGGTAGTGCTGGTGAAGAAGCAGATGACTCCGTCAAGTGTCTTGTTTTGCACTTAGTCAATAGAGAGAAAGACGAAATTAACTTTTTTCTGTGCCTGATGAACAAATAAGAGTTCAGTACTCATAACTCATCGTACTTTGTTTGTATGGTGAGTTGTTTAGAGGGTGTGAAAACATTAAGGAGCATAGTGTGTGTTCTTCCGAATTTTGAGGTGCAGACTGTGTGGGATGTAAAGAATTATTTCTCTGTCTGGCAATTCAGCATTCACATGCTATTACATCTGAGTGGAGAATAAATGTCTTCAGGACACCTGGCGCCAAGGCTGTGACTGTCTGGTCTCTCGGGCTCATTTCTGACTGAGAACAGAAAGACCTTAGAATACAAGGACAACAGGCCTGATTATGTGAGTACACAGGAAGGTCTCCCAACATTGTTGTGCTAATCACGTTAGCGGGCACAGACTCAAGGCGGGACAGATGCTAGGCAAAGGGCAATGGGGTTATGTTATCCTGATTAGAGGAGGCTTTGGGGGGTTTTGTGAATCTCGTTTCCTACCTCGGCGTCACCTTGCAGAGGGAAAACTGCCATCGGTTCTTTCTCTCGCTCAGTCTGTCGGCTTTTTCTTCTGTGTGTCTCTCAAGTATTCACAAGAACTACTGCCCTATAGCCAGCTCCGATTGTGTCTCTTTATTCAACATTTCTTTTCCTGTTATCAACTGCCTACACACTTAGCAATGAGTTGCGGTAGACTACTTTCATTTTTCTTCTTGTGGATTCACTCTGCTAAAAGTAGTTAAAAGCGGATTTGTTCCTTTGTGACATGTTTGCCTTGGTTCATATGAGTGTGCTTAACTCAAATCCCTCAGTGGCTCATATACAAACCTCCACCAGTTATCTATAAATCAGTAACAGTTGAAAAACTGTGCTGTAGACATATTCACAATATAAAGACTGATTTAAGTAAGTACTCTTTCTCATATTTCTAGTCATTCTGGCTGTATATTTTTGAATTATGCACATTATTCAATTTTTTTTCACTGCATTGATCATAGTTCATTTTATCTCATAGTAATGAATTTACATTTTCTGTCAATCAAGTTTAACTTTCTAAAGATTTTGCTATTTCTCTTAACTCGACTCTTAATTTATAATTAGCCTTATGATACTTCCGATATGTAAATCGTACTACATATTACACAGTGCATACTTGTAGTACGTTATGTCACAGTTTTCCTTTACCGGCTCTCATTTTTAAAGAAAACACCAAAGTAAACAAATTGTAAAATACCATAAATATCTATTAATATAAAATACATGAATAAAGAACACTGACCAAAAAGTTAGGTGTCATTACTGCCTCTGCAAAGACGTGCATTGCAGACAGTGCAAGAGTCTGTTTGGCTGCTTTCAATATCCAATTTAAAATGATTCAACACTGCAGGCATTTTAGCTGCTTATTAACTTTTTAAAATGTATGCTTCACTGACACAACTTGTGGACGCATATATGACAGCTGGTGCAGAGGGAACAAAATGACTTAAAATAAACCAAAGATTACAATGTTGTTAGGCTTAAAGTAGCTGATAGCTACCAGTTAAAATATACATACATTGGCTTCAAAACCAATCATCCTGACTTTTAAAACTTTTAATATTTGGCATTCAGAACATGAGTACAGCCAGAAAATGGCAACAGTGTGAACAGACGGCAGAAGTGATAAACTGTTGTGGTGACCCATAAAGTTGGAATACTATAAATAACTGATGCATTTCTTCTGCTTCTTCCAGGATCCTATATGTTGGTGAACTCCTCCCAGCATGCCGTGGGTCATCGTGCTCAGCTGCTGCTGCAGACGCTGAGTGAAAATGACACTCACTGCGTCCAGTTCAGCTACTTCCTGTACAGCCGTGATGGCCACAGTCCAGGGGCCCTACGGGCGTATGTGCGAGTCAATGGCGGTCCGCTCGGCAGTCCAGTGTGGAACACGTCGGGGTCTCACGCCAAGCAATGGCACCAAGTTGAGCTGGCTGTCAGCACCTTCTGGCCTAATGAATACCAGGTACAAACTTTCAGCTCTAAGAAGCCTTTTTCACACATAGTTCCCAGTAAATTACTGGGATAATCTTTCAGGCACGGCTAGTGATTTTCACTATTCACACACCCAGCTTCATTCAGGAACATTTCAGTCTTGCGCCTTTTCACACATGCCATGGCAGTGCTGGAATCAGCTGGAAAAAATGGGGCAAGGGACAGTCCAGCAGATGGTGGTAATGCAACACTTATAGATGCCAACCGCCATAAAACTCAACAGAAGAAGAAGATGAGGGAAGGCTGAATGTACATGTACACGGCGACGGCAGAACTGGAAGACGTCTTGTTATTTTCAGTAACTTGGCGAGCAAGGAGCTATTTTTGTCCGGTGCTCTTGTAATGTATTTAATATTCAACAAGTTTGCGAGACAAGTACTGTATTTTCGTTCGTTGCAAACAAAAGAACTAGAAGTGCTTGTTTATCAAATCACCAGTGAAAGCACTGGCAAGGAAGGCAACATTAAACAAGTCACAGATTCAAATACGTCATCAGCGACAAAGTCTTGTGATTGGTTCGGTCGCTCCACGTGAAAGCGTCTTTCGTCAGACGGACATAGCCCTTTACGTGTTTGTTACGTGTTTTCCAATGTTACACAGCCATACAGTCATTTTCCCTGAAATACCCATGCAGAAAATGTTCCTGAACATTTGAGGGATAGACTGCATGTGTGAAAAGAGAGATTCTGTACGCTTACAAGTGATGATGTGACTAATGTCTTTTTAACTCAGTGTCCCTCATCAGGTTTGTAGTGTTATGACTTTGATTTCATGATGCTTTAATGAAACCAAATGCTCCTCTGACACTGAGGAGTTGAACAGTCAAGAGAGGTTTCATTTTCATGATGAAGATCTGCAGACCCATTGACTGACAGCTGAAAAATGTTACACAGTAAGGTTTGGGTGATCACCACTCAGTTTAGCCTCGAGGTGAATCTGGTGTTAATTACTTGCATTTGCAATTTAATTAGCATTGATTCCCTTGTGAAAATAGCCAATGTTAGTGTTTCAGGGCCCTAACTAGGCCTCTTGTGGGCATGCCTGGTAGAGATTCAACCCACTGAGGCCTGTGTACTGTGTACTCATCCGACTCCAACAATTTGCATGGCATGTCATTACCTACTTACAGTAGACAGACATTGACTGGTATCTACTGTGGGTGCTTGATGTTCTGTGGTCTGTAGATGGCACAGTCAGGTGAGCACAAGGGATATCTATCTACTAATCCAATTTCTTTTTTCTGCAAACTCTGCGGAGCTGTCAAAAAGCAATTAAGTTGAGTAGTGTGCATTTTATCAAGAACTGTCAATCCCCTCGACTTAATTAAATTCTGTTCAGCCCCACAAGATCTGACCTTCACTATGTAAATAATAGTCCTATGTACAAACAGAGGGCTATAGGGTGACACTGTTATACGAACACCACATGATCTGAAATTAAGGTAAACTATATTAGGTTAACAGAAACAACATATACAAAGCTTTGCAAATTTTAGTCTCAATAGAGAGAAATATTATTTTAAGCTAAATAGGTATCTACTACTCTTTCAGATAATAATATTTAAACACCTTGTCACTTTGACCAAGGTAAAATGGGCATTATTTAGTTTATTTCAAAAAGATACAGTATCTCATAAGTCTTAGACACTGGTACACTGTCAAAGCCTCATGGGAGTTGGATGAGAAGATTGATACCACTCTCATTTCTGCATGCCAGATATGAAGCTAATACCAGGAAACCTTAGCATAGCTTAGCACAAACACTGGAAACAGGGAAAATTGGCAGCCTGGCTCTGTCCAAAGGTTAAAAAAAGTCTACCAGCTTGTGGTTATATCTAATTTGTTCACTCTGTACAAAAACTGAAGTGTGGTTTTACAGAGGGTTATGTTCTTGGCCTGATTGTCTGGTTGTCACCATGAGGTTGCCAGGCAGCCATTTTGAATGGATTAAACAAACTAGGTAAAATGTGTTAATTAGAGAGCTTTAGAGGTGCTGGTAGGTGTTATTATCTCAGCAAGAAAGTGATTAAGTGTATTCCCCAAAAGTTGAGGTTTCCTTTAAATGCAGACAAATATTCCTTCTCCTGTCTTGTTAAAATGTAGCGTTCTTTATTTTATATATATTTAAAATGAGAACATAGACAGTAAGCCAAAGGAACTCTCAGCTGTTTAGAAATACCTTTGAAATAAAGACGGTGTGGTCCCTCATTCGTCCAGAAGTGTTCTTTGAAATAAACCCTCTGTGGAAAACCCATTACTTTACAGATGCTAGTGAAGCTGAGGCTACAGACTTTGGCTCTTTATATACTGTATTTTTGGGTGTCATCTCAGTAGCTAAAAATCACTATTCAAAAAGACTGCGAGCTCTACTAATCAGTGCTACTGCCAGTCACACCTTCTCTTGAGCTTTACTCCTCACACACACTAACAACTAACAAGAACTCCTGCCAGTAAAACTGTTCATCAGCTCAGTTTTAACAAATAACTCATGGCATGTTCAGTGTGAATCATTACTTTTACAATACCCTTATTAAATATATTAAATAGCTTGTGTTGCTCTTCTGCTGAATGTTTAACAATGAGTGAGCTGAAAATGGTCAAGTGTCTTGCTGAGGAGCGCTTCACTGCTGACGGATGCAGTGAGAGCTGAGCTGTGATCTCTCTGTTACATAATGGACTCTCTAACCACTATTCTGCCCTGTCACCACATCAGGACAGATAAGTCATGAATACAATAATAACATGTTTTATCCTGCCTTCTCTTTTTCTGTTAAATTTCTGTATGTGCTTAGCGGTTCTGCTCTCCTCATCCTCCCTTCCTCTTCCCCAGTGGAGTTGTGTACTTTCTTGTCTCACAGTCCTGTAAATATCCCAGTAAACAGTGATGGCTCATAGGTGAGTCAGAATTGTGCCGTGGCTTCCAATGAGAGGCTCCAGTCAGGAGAAGGAGGTTTATAATGGGCTTATGAGGAGGAGTAGATGACTCTGAAGACAGGACAAACAGTACAGGAGAAGGAGATGGGCCTAACACTTCAATTAGTATTGACAGTACAGCCTTTTAATAGAACAGCTTAAACTGCTAATGGCCTACCTTTTATGTCATGTGGGGGAAAACATAGTGTTCAAATTAATTAGATTAAAATTGATAACATTGGGGATTTGGTCATAAGGTATTGGCACCATTACAGAAAATGTATTTAATTACAGCATGTAAGGAATTAAAGCAATGCTTTTCCTCTTTGGTTCCTCTTCTTTTCACATTTTACTTTAACTCAGCTGAGCTTGTGCTGCTTCTCAGTACAAAGGGAGCAAAACAAACTGCTTCCTCAAAGTCACATATACCACAGCTTACATTGCTAATCCCCCAGCAGTCAAAAACCTCATCACTGTGGGTCTTGCCTTGCAACACGTCACTGCTCTCTGTTACACAGACAAAACAGAAAAGGGGCAAGTGGGAAGGTATAAGGCTGAATGTTTTCTTTAATAGCATTTTAATGCTAGCTATCCTCTGTTGTCAACCAGCAACAGTGCAATGAAAGCAGATAGGTAAACACAAAAAAGGAGAACAATGGCAGTCTGTTTTAGTACGGTTTGCTTCAACACAGTTCTCTTGAAATTCACCCGAGACTTTTAACTCAAAAGCACGTTTGCTGCAGCTTGTGTGCCTTTAAATACTAGAGGGTTATATCAGCTCCACAGCGAGTCTAATACAATCACTTTGGATTTTAAGTGATAGGCAGGCAGATTTACCCTGTCATTAAACTAGCAAAGCACTCTTTTGAAGCAGAGGTGGAGAATAGGTACTTCTTATCATTGTCTCTGAGTTAAAATAAATCCCAGGAGAATACGCATCATTTTGGATACGGTTTTCAAATCCGCAGGTTTTTCCACCTTATTAGATTTCAGGTCATATTAGAGCTCCCAGTTCCTTGGCTACAGCACCAGGATACAAAATGTCAGTGTAGCCCTTTGCACTGCACAGATACAGATGTGAGATTAATCTCAAGGTTGCTCAGTTCATGATTTAGGTTGTAATGAAATACCTTGTTTACAGCACACACAGTCGCTGTTTATGTCTTGAAAATGTCATTATGGAATGTAATTAAAAACAGTCAAAGCAATTATCTGATTATCACCACAACTAAAAGAACTAATGTGCTGAAAACCAAAATCACCCCAGTCTTATTTGTTCACCTGCCTGGTGATTTGACAAATTATTTTCTTGATTACTTAAAGCTTGAGTACTTTTCAAGATCTTATCATTCATTCATGACTTTGTATCTTTCTCTCTCATGTCCATGTTGCCCTTTATTTTCTTATAAATCATGAGTTCACTTATGTTCTTGTATTTGGTTGCCCTTTATATTAATGTCAGGGGATGACAAGCATTACACACACATCACTTTCTTGTATCACAGTTGTGAAATTGGGATTTGGAGTTCAATGGATTCTGTGGTGGAAATCTGAGAGAGTAAGATCACCTTGAGATGTCTCGATTGAAGATGTCGTGTGTGTCTGGTGTACATTGCCATATTTCTCTCTGCCTCTTATTGGTAGAAGTGTTTGCAATACCTGGAGAACCTTGTTATCAAATATTAAAGATGTTATCCAGCTCCTCCAAGCCAACTAGAGCCGGAGACAGATCCCCCTCCCCTCTTTACCTTCTACCACCACCTCTCTACTTCATCTCCTAGAAAATTTTCTTGTCTTGAATGACTTTTTAGACATGTTGATATTGGGTATATTATTTATCCTCTTTACCCCCTCTTTCTTAATACAATACTCACATGTCATGTCAAATGTACATTGAGAGAGTTATTTATTTTATTGCCCCTCTCCATGCTGGTTGTGAAATAGTCTTATCCCAGTAAGACTTCACTGTAAGAAATTAGGGACAAGATCCGCAGTCCTTGTTCCGTGCAAACGTACATTAGTTAATCAGAAGCTAAAATGAGGCTTTAGCAGTCTTAAGTTAGTTGAATTGAGTGGGTATCTTTGGCCTGATAGTTGTGTGTACTTTAGGTTTTAAATCTACATGTGGCCACAAACCTATAGACTAGCAGGACATATCCGTCTGCCATAGCTCAGCAAGGACACACTGTTTAGGAAAGAAAAAGAGGAATTTCAAGACTAACTTCAGACTAACTTTCGAAGATACCCACTGGTACTTGGCTAACTCAGACCGTTGATGCCTTGTATTAGCTTCAACTGAACTTTGGAATACAATTTTACATGGACTGTAGATTTTGTCTTCAGGAAGTCATTGCACTCTGCCAAGAAATAGTCCAGCACATAGTCCACACAACTTGTTGTTTATACACTATAATTAACATGTACAGTATCTCGTCTATTTATCTATACAAAAATCAAAGTGTAAAAAGGGCAAGTTTACGGGGGGGTTTGTGCTAGACTATTTCTTGGCCAGGCACAGTGACTTCCTTGAGTCTTGTCTTCACAGTTAGGTTGCTAGGCAATGTATTTTGTATAAACAAGATATAACATGTTTATTAGTCAGCTTTAGAAATGCTTTTACTCAGATTTTTTTACCTTTGGGAAGAGCCAGGCCAGCTGTTTCCCCCTGCTTCTAGTCTTTATGCTAAGCTAGGCTAGGCTAACCAGCTCTGAACCTCATGACATGAGATAGGTATCGATCTTCTCATCTCAGTCTCGGCAAGAACGTGAGTAAGCGTATTTCCCAAAATGTTAAAGACAAACTTTAATTCTTTGCCGAAAAAGAAACATTGTAGACGTACAGATTTGATTGTCACAGTCTGTGCACATCAAGCCTGTTTAGCCTCTTCTACCTCTTAAACCAGACTAGCCCACTTCATAACTTCCCCCATGATGCCATTTTGTTTACTTATTAAAGAAACAATTTAGAAAGTGGGAGGCACATCAAAGACTTGTAAATGAAAATCCTCATGTCTCAGCTTTGTCTGATAATATCTCCTTTTCCCAGCTGCTGCCTGCTGAGAGTCCTGCAAGCTGAGCCTATGGCTACGGAAAAGGGTTTGTGAAATACTGTAGAGAGTGAATTGAGATTCCTAACACTCACACTATATTCTCAGACACAGACTGTTATACTTTGACATTTTCCACCTGAACAGATTTACTTCAGCACGTGACCTTTTGTCTGTGAATATTTAAGGAGTTATTTATCTATGACTGCGTCTAATGGTGAGTGAACGCCCTCTGTGTCTAATGGTGTCTCCTGACTGGATTGGAAAAGGTAGAAGCTGGTTTATAGAGCCAGATAACTCGTCTCTTCATTTGTATACATCACAATTGCTTCTAAAAGCCAATATTACAGGGTAATGTAATATGCTCTCCTAATGTGCATTTTATAACTGTCATAAATCACTGCATGTCACACTTTTATTTTTTTCTTCTGAAGATGATTCCTGCATTTTTATCTTTTGGAAGTAAAGTAGTCGTTCATTAGAATAAAGTACAGGCATATGGAAAGTTTCATTGGGAAAGTGGCTTTCAATAAAAATCTGAGAAGGTTGTTTATTGAAACAAATGCTCTGAATGTCTCCCTCTTAATAACCTCCTATCCTAATGGCTAAGAAGACTGCGGATTAACCAGTAATCAATCTCTTATTGAGTGCTTTAGCTCAGCAGAGAGTAATAACACCTTCAATTAGACTTTCAAGACTTTTTTTTTCTCTTCCTTCTATACCATTAAGCCTAATCAGTGTTTGTTTTGTTTTGTTAGTTGGTGTTAGTCTTATGGCATGGCAGTGTGTGCTTACACAGCTAATTCAGGTCAACATATTGAAGGATATCATGCTTTAATCATTGCTGTAAATATTGTATGTTTATGCAGGTACACAATAGGAGGGAAGGAAGGTGGCAAGAGGAAAAGATGGACAGCGAAAGAAATGAAGAAAGACAATGAAAAATTGAAAGATAGAAAGAGTGAAATCAGAGAAGTCTTTAAAGTCTTTAAAATAGATCACCTGAACTTGGGGAAAAAGTGGAAATGATGAAAACAGGAAATGTTAATATCCCTTTTTTAAAGCAGTGGCATATTCCATCTCAGGTTCCAGCAGTGTCTGGGAACAAACAGGAAAATTGACTCTGGCAGAAGGAGATTAGCCTCTGTGTTCCTCCCTGAGCCCAAGGAGAGCAGCCAGCGATAGACGGAGCAGGGTCACTCTCAAATACTGAGACCCAGCAGCCAGGACCTTCCCTCCTGCTTTCCCTTTCACCTCTCCACTCCACTCCACCTCCCCTTCTGTCAGCTTCTAGCCTCCCCTCTCTTCTCTCTGCACACCTGGCTTTCTGCGTCTCATTCTGTCAGGAGTTTTTTACCTGACCCCAATCTCCTCACATCCCATCATGATGTGTCGGTGTAGGTGCCTTTAGGGGTTGCGCATGGCCAGGGTTGTTGTCACACCAATTGTTGCTGTAATCACGTTTACTTTCCAAGTCCAGAGAGTTGGACTCTCTCTGTCCTGCTGACTGTGCAAGGCTAGAATTTGGTTCAGAGGGCCTGGTGTTGTTGTTGTGACTCTTAAATTAGGTGTGCAAACACAAGCGGTTTGTGGTGGTGATGATAATTTGGGGGTCCTATCGGTTTGGGTATCAAACTTCAATACTACACTTGTGTGAAATGTGTCTTCACTATCAAAAACTGGCATCGAATGTCTGGTTAGATTGTTAATCTTGTTTACTTAATTTTTGATGAGATATTTCATGAGTTAAATAATAATGTAGCTAATTGCAGATTATTTTATGTGGGCTAAAGTTCTTTTATGGCTGCTTTGTGTCAAGACAAAATTAAACATGCATTTGAGAAATTTGGCTTATTTTGTTAAAAAAAAAAATTCCTCAAAGTGAGGTCTCGTGAAGTATCATTTTGGTATCGGCACAGAAAATCAGTTATCATGCATCAAAATTTTCAGTTGATACCTTTGTGTCATACTGTTGCTGTACAACACAGAAAGCCATTGGTTAGAATGTATTATAACTTCTTGATATAATTTATATGACTGATGCAATTGAGAAATTTGGCTTATTTTGTGAAAAAGAAAGTGAGGTATTGAAGAAAGTATCCTGACAAAAAAAAATCTTACCTCAAGGTCCACTTTCTAGCTTTTTCCTGAGCTTTCAACCACATCTCAATGTTTTCCTCAGTGGATGGAGTTTGAAACATGATTTCAAAAACTCCAATCGCTGAGGAAGGAGTGAGATGTGGTTAACATATCCCAAAAAGTATCTTTACACAAGGTCCACTTACTATCTTTTTCCAGAGCTTTCAACCACATCATCACCACATGAAATATAATAAAAAAGACTCCATTCGCTGAGGTAGACCATGAGATGCAATTGAAATCTTTGGACAAACAAATTTGTGGACCTGTTGTTAAACTGCTATCAAGTGAACTTTCATGTTCATAGAAAAAAGTCTTGTTTTTGTATCTGCACTGCACCGCAGGTTTTCATATTTGCACCGCCACCCGGTATAGAAAAATTCCAGATTTCCAGCCTTAGGTTAATAATTATACAACACAAATAATCACTGGTGAAGCCACTTTAACCTGTCAGTTATCTGACTTTGAGAAGAATGAGCTCCAATCTCGCATAACCTATTCCAGCTACCGCAGTGTGTAAACACAGACATCAGACACACATATTTAAAGTAGCTTGGAGGATATAAGATAGTTTGAGTGTGTGTGTGAGTGTGTGGTGGTCTTAGTAAAAATCAAGACCCAGTGATAGGAACCATGTTGTAATCATTTGGTCAGAGGATTATGAGAAACAATAACTCAAAGCTGGCCTTCGATCAAACGTGTGGATGGAAGACTGTCCTTGGTGCTGCGAAAAACAAACATCACCCCTGTGTCTCATAAGTCTCTCACCATTACTGAGGATGGTGATTTGATATTGATTAGGTTTCATGAGAGCCCACTGCTCATCCAGCTTATTGTTCCATAGGACGTACGGAGCTTTGTCCTCCCTTGAGTCCCATGGCCCTGTGCAAGCTGTATTATCTGCTGTTATGGCTTCACAGCAGCCTGCGCCCTGAATGTAGAATGGGGCTCATGACTCAGGCGTCACATTGTGTGCTTCCTGATGAAGCTATTATTTCTCCTGGCCCTGCGGACTGAGGCAAAATGTATCCATCTCTCTATTTTCATGCCTGTATCTTTCTCTTATTTCTCTCATTGTCTAGCTTTTTGTTTTGGGTCAGCAGATGTGCAACGATGTGGTAATGGGCTTGTTTGTAATTAATGCCTCTGTCACTGAAAGGCGACAAGAGCAATAGAATTCACACAGCCATCACTGTTCTTTAGAAAATTGCTCTTACACTTCAGCTTTGAGAGCATTAGCTTGGTCACAAGCATATGCTGTAGCTGTTCATCATGTATTCACGTTCACTTCACTTTTGCAGGTACTGATTGAGGCAACAGTTTCCAGGGAGCGGCGAGGCTACATTGCCATAGATGACATCATGGTGCTCAACTATCCCTGCTGTAAGTGCCACTTCTGTCAATGAATTGCAATTACAGAAGGTGCTGGAGGGAAAAAAGGTTTAGTGGTTTGGGGGAAAAATGTATTTCAAAGCAGCATGAAACATAAATAGGATGAGGAGAAAAGTAATGGCTGATCGACCTTTTATATTGGTACTGCAGGTTATCCTGAGTCATCCTGCGACAACAGCAGTGCTATTAAAACACTGTGACACTCAAATGCCAACACTCCCTTCCACCTGAAAACACACCTGCCGTTCTGCCTCCGGCCTTGTTTGACAGCCAAATGTATTTGATAATGAGTGAAATTTTTAATTCTCTCTCTGAAGACTTCCACACTTTCATGTTTTCTGGCCTGACTGGAAATGCAGTGTAGTTTTTTGTCACAAGTCACTTTGTACAGAGGGGTGTTTCCCATCAAGCACTACATTTCAAAGCTTTATGAAAATGCCTTCTGTTCAGTGTGGGTTTTTTGTAACCAATGGCTCCCTGCAGCGGAGGGCTTTTTGTGTCAGTGGTGGAAAATGGAGGGTAGCAGTTAGGTGTGTTGTCAGCCCCTGAGGACGTTGTGTAAAACATATTCACTAACCCCCCTGAGCTTAATACCTGGACAAAGTCTCTCAGTGTCACTTGCACACTCCCTGTAAAGCCCACTGCTGAACACAATGGCTTATCACACATTTAACATCCATAGTCCACACTGCTTTCAAATGACTTATATAACTGACACAAGCTTGAAGTGTAGTTTTCTCTCATGGGGATTCAGTGTCATCTCCCTGTTAATAATTATAAATCCCCTATTTTTATCACTATAGTGTTTGGACATGGACTTTTAAGGCATATCATGTTGCATAGGATACCGCCATTGATTTTATTAAATGAACACCGGCTGTGAGATTGGTTTGTACCCCTACTGTATGCATACCACCCAGTCAGCCACCCTGCTTCTCCCCGAGACAGCAGATGGCATCTTCTGAATGCTCCCACTGTGGCCATTAAATAATTAAGACTCTCATCAAGACCTGAGCATGCCTTATGATGTGGCACATGGCCAGCCTGCATTACTTGGCAGCGAACAGTGTGAGGAAAGAACGAGCGAAAAACCAAAGGGTGTCACAGAGTAAAAAATGAAATAAAATAAAAGCTCAACAAGTTCATTTTTGTGAATTCCGGATAAAGCATGGTTGACATTTCTGTTTTATTCTCCTGAGTCTTAGACTTTGACTCTGAAACCAGTGTTGCACTCCAATGAAATATTTATCACGTTAAAGAGTCCTGAGGATAAGATCTGACACATTTAGCTGTATAACACTGCAGTTCTTGCCAACTGTAAGGCCTGTTTTTTTTCCATTGACACTCATTTCGGTGTTTGTTTATGTTTGGCTCTCAGGCATGAATTATGAATTAACCTTAGGAGGGAGAGTCACTCAAAGGAAACATGGCCACCTGTGGGGTACCGATGTGAGCACACTCCCATTACTACTTACTGTACACAAACAAGATCAGCAAATTATCATCTCCCCCCTGTTAAATAGTGACAAAGTGTTGTGCAAAACCAAGCAGAAGATGTATGAGACCCAAACATTTGCTTCTCCCTGATGCCTCAGCTTCACTGTTACTCTGCCATCTCTTCCTGTCAGTCATCCTGAGTGACATGTCGCCTTGTCCTACCCCACTTCTCAGAGATGGCAGACAGTGCTCCTGGCGTTTACCCAGTGATTTGGCTCTGCAGGGGTCTGGTTCTCACTGCTCTATTGTTAATCATGGAGTTGGGTGAGAGGTCTACTCCCACACACTGACTCATTGGCAGCTGCACACAGCATGTTGGGACATTTTTAGTCAAAATGTGGAGGACTGATGCTTACTCTGTGGCTTTTCTTCTGCAGATTCACTCCCACATTCTGCTCATCTATAGCATGAGCCTAATCTGATGTTGTTTGTTAGCGAGTTATATGGTAATGGCTACTGAGTGACCCTCTCAACACATACATTTACACACTAATACACACTTTTTTGAAAACTGTATTTTAACACTTTATTCCAACTTTGAATTTTATTTTAATGTTATGGACATACTGTGCATGTCCACACAAAGTTCCGATGTGCTGTGGAGAATCTGGAAGTGGAAAGCAAGTATGCAACAACTTCTCTCCTCCACTGTCAACACAAGTCCACTGACATATGCAAAAAAAGCTAAAAGAATCAAAAGAAAGTTTTTTTCCCCGTTTTTGTTTCTGCACCTGCATTTGTAAGTTTATTTTGGCAATCAAAAAATAAATACATAAGTTGTAAAAAGCTAAAACAATTTTAATATTAAGTTATATGCATTAATACAATCGAAGCACAAACAAAGCACAGTGAATATAAAATGGGTACAGAAAGTCAGTACTGAAATTTAGTGCTGCTTCACACTTCACAGCTGAGAAAATCTGTTACTGCTTTGTGTTTTTGGTGAATATTTGTGATATCCAATTAATTATGAACAAGCATTGGACAAAGCTACTTCTCTCAGACATAAATGCCTGAAAAATTCTGTTTATGTATTTGAAAAAAAAAAAGCCCTCATAAAAATGTGTCTTGTGTAGCTGACTAACACTGTGAATGGCTGAAAGGTAATGGAGTCTTTTGATCTCACTGTGTTTCTCTCCTTCTGTCTCTTTAGATAAGGCGCCACACTTCTCCAGGCTAGGAGATGAGGAGGTCAATGCTGGGCAAAATGCTACTTTCCAGTGTGTTGCTGCTGGAAGGGCATCAGAGGCTGAGAAGTTCCTGCTGGAGGTCAGTGGTTTAACGGTGCAGGTTATAGCTAAAGGGACCTGTGCATCTGACTTAGATGTGTGTGAGTTTGTTGTTTGCATCACTTTGTGGTCATTTTGCGTCTCTTTGTAGTCGTTTTGTGTCTCTTTGTAGTTGTTTTGCATCTCTTTGTGGTCGTTTTGTGTCTCTTTGTAGTTGTTTTGCATGTCTATGGAACGGAGTGTTATCCTCCTAGGCACTGCTGAGGAGCCCTTGAGCAAGGCACCGAACCCCAAACTGCTCGGGGCGCCATCCTATGAGGCAGCCCCCTCGCACTGGCATCTCACCATACATTAATGCATGTGTATAGGTCCTGTTTGTGCATGTGTGTATTTCAAGCGTGTGTGTGTGGAAAACTGAATTTTCCCTAGAGGGATTAATAATGTATGCCTTCTTTGTAGTCGTTTTGCATCTCTTTGTGGTTGATTTGCTTCTCTTTATAGTCATTTGATTACTGATACCTGAGACTTCATTCCCAATCACAATGTGTAACTTAACTCTCTACATACATAACTGCATTTTTAAGTGGATGGTGTTACCCTAAATAATCATTGCAACAAGGTTTTCTCTATTTTTTAATCATTATGTGTCCCAGATGTGTTTTGTGCTTAAATAAAGATTGTAGACAGTGGTTCTAATGCTGTGAAGGCCATGAAGGCCTTGATGCCTCCTCACTTCACTGCCTTTAAAAAGTTACATTGCCTATAGAATCATTGTGTTCTCTGCTTTCCTCACTGCCTCCTGTTTTTATTCAGATCATGTGCTGTGCTTAGATATCTGTCTTTTCATCTAGAATGACTTGCTGTGTGAAGGTCAGACAGTGAATACGATCCTTAACTCTAGTGGGAATAACTCTGTGGTCTTAAAGTCCTCCTCTTTATGTAGCCTTGATTAAAGGACCAAACGTCATTGTGGTGTAGGGCTCCATTTTTTTCATCTTATGCTGCAATTACTGCACAGTCACACACTCACTGCTTTTGCCAACATCTTACCACCCACTACTGCAAGTGTTAATCACAGTTGACCTCAGGAAAACCTGCTGTATTGTTTGAAACTGGGAGATGTGTGATTTATGTAATTGAAGCGTCGTCATTCCCACCTCTCTGAACACTTTATCAATCCACCCATTTGGTCACATCACAAGGATGAAGACAAATGCTTTGGGTAATTAGCTGGCATAACCATACAGGTGCCTGCTGTAATGAGATCTCCAGGCCACTGGAATGCTCTTTCCCTGCCTCTCCTCTGCCTTTTACTGTCCTCTTCACCGTCTTTCTGTCTGCTCTGTCTGCTTCATACATGTCTGCCTGAGCTGTTTTCTGCATATGAAGTCATATCACTGTTGTTTTCTGTTGTGACCTTTTGTGTTCATTGTGTCTGCCGTACCAGCTGCAGCACAGTCTTGGCTGC
This sequence comes from Siniperca chuatsi, assembly GCF_020085105.1. Classification (NCBI taxonomy): domain Eukaryota; kingdom Metazoa; phylum Chordata; class Actinopteri; order Centrarchiformes; family Sinipercidae; genus Siniperca; species Siniperca chuatsi. The sequence goes on from NC_058050.1 coordinate 17,030,042, forward strand.
ACACGCCTGCCATATTAACAGATCGTTTTGTCGTTTCCTCGCCAATTAGCTACAGCCAGATTGTTTACGTAACATGAAGTGATCTTGTGTTAATTTGATTTATCCTGATTTCCCCTGCCTCCTTTCTGTAATCCACAGGCTAGGTAGTGAAAAAGAGTTATAAAAGATACAGGGAAGATACAGGAGTGAATGATTGAGGGTTTTTTTTCCTTCCATGTGGTCACAAGATTTGCTGCCTGCTTACCCCTAATCAGTGGGTATTTGTTTATATGTTTGTTTGCAAAGGCTCGGCCTGAGGTTTGTGTGGTCTGTGGGTTTTTGAAGGCCCAAATCAGAAGTACAACAGAAGCCGAGATGGCCTAGCACAACCCAAAAGTCTCCTTGTTAATCCCAGCATGCTCACATGCTTTGGTTTCTGTTAAAACTGGCAGATCAAAAGGTTGAGTATCAAGATTCATGTCCACCCTTTCACACAAAAAGAATGGCCTGAAAACGCGAGAAAAAAATGTCAGATTCAATGTGTTTTGTTGAGTGGACGTGGACTTGACGGATGCTAGTGGTTTTAATGGTGTGGAACAATGTGAGAAATGCCTCTCACGGTGCAACAGCAAGGTGCATCATACAATGTTCATTTGAATCGCACTCCCTCTGTTTCTCACTTTATGCCCCAACTCACTTTTGTTTATATTCTGTTTCTGCTTTGTGATCTTCTGCTTTAGGCTTAAACGAGCAGTTGTCTCACTGCCATTTCTTCTTTTTTAGTTCTATACCATAACACAAAGTACCAAACATGCTGCTATATATCCATTAGCCTATTTACTAAACTGATTAAATCTTAATGCATTAAAGCCCATCTGCCTCCCAATTCTAACTGCTGAGCAGATAAATGTTTTGATTCAATAACATTGCACACCAAGGATGACTGAGGTTGTAGATGGGCTCCATTAAGGGATGACACTCATGACATGTATTACCCCCATAATCACTATTATTTTAACAAGATTTCATTTGTTTTTATTAAAGCATGTCTTATTGTCATATTGTATGATTAAATCAGAGAGACGGTCCTGCCGTTCTAATTAAATTGCACACAATTGGATAATCCTCCTTTTTAATCACACAGCTCTAATAAGAACTGACCCAGATAGCAAATAATTTAAGTGTGTTTTGTTACATTATTAGCGTAGTGTCCTGGGAGTTCACTGGGCAATAACTGCGTTCAGGAGCCACAGTAGGTAAGGTGTGTTGAGGGGGGTGTACCTGGATGTTTTTAATAAAAAATACATTAATATATGCAACATACAAAATCACTACTTTAAATAACGTAATTAGTTACATTAGCTAAATAGTTAATATAATAAACCTTATATAGGCACAGTATAAAAACAAGAAAGCATGAAAGGAAGGTAGGAAGGAAAGAAAAGGATAGAAGGAAAATAAATAAATAAAAACAAACACTTGTACCTTGAAACAATACGAATACATTTTTCAACTGACTGTATACAGATGTGCAGATGAAGACAGTTGTAAAATATCTTCTCTGGCTGTGGAGCCCTGCGTTACAAACATGGAGTTTGAAAGATGTGGGCATTTACCAGGCAGGGAGCTTCTAATAAAGAGACTATATGGAGTTGTATTATGGGAAGTGTAGGATCCAGGGTTTGGGAGCCTGACTCACACTAGAGACTACAGTAACAGTCAAGATATCTTGGCCTTTGCTGCTTCGACTTTTCTTTTTCTCTAACTGTGTGTGTATGTGTATAAGTAGCCTATGTTTGTGTGTGTAGCTGTTGCACATGATACACTGTATGAGATGACATGTACCAGAGAGAGAGAGAGAGAGAGAGAGAGTGGGGGACATGATGACCCATCCTGTTTTCTCTGACCCTGTCCTTTCCTGCTTTCCAGAGACACAATGGGGATATTTTAACAACGGCATCAGTCAAGCACTTGAGTCACCGCCGCTTTGTGGTGTCCTTCCAGCTAGACAGCGTCCAGCGAACAGATCAAGACCTTTACCGCTGTGTCACTCAGTCCCCCAGGGGCTCTGGGGTCTCAAACTTTGCTGAACTTGTCGTCAAAGGTAAACACTCTCCGTTTTGTTGTCTCTTATTGTTCTCTTTGCGTCTTTCTCCCTCTTCTGTTTCTTTCATCCCAACCATCCTCCTGTTTTTTATGATAACATGATTTTCTGCTCCTCTTGGTCACAGTAGATTACTTCATTTGATTCAAATGAGAACTGAAAATGAAATTGATCATAACAAGCAGTGATAGCCACTAGTGTGAACACATTTCAAATTACCCATGGGACATCATTTGTGCAATCATAGACACCTATTTCAAATTGATTTCTATAACTCCTTAATCATGAATTGTATGGTGCTCAACACACATGGAGGCTCTTTGGATGGCAAATACAATCTCTCTGACGTGTATTGTTTTCTGAGTTGGAGTTGTCAAATAGGCTGCCATACTCAGCTCTTCATCTCTCTGTCATAAAGCTGTTCACTTGACTTGGACTCCTGCAGCCCCTGTCATATCATGTACCACAGATGGTGACCTCACTCCTATTACTCACTCCAGCCCCACAGCCTGACACCACTTTGACAGCATAGTAATGACATAGTTGTGGGATGGTTTGATGGCATAACAAACTCCAGCCCTCACCAAAAGGAAGATGAGAAGGGGGAAAAAAAGGATGTGAAAGATTCCCAATCTCCTCGTCCTCTACTGTATGCTCCTCCTGTTATCATGTTTTATTAAAAGTGATACAAGGGCAAAAGAGAGTTAGAGAGAGTGCAAAATGCATTTTTAGCAATGTAAGCGGCATGGCTCTGTGGATGGCAATATTGGTGTGTCAGTTGGTCGGTTGATCAGTTGGTCGGTCTGTCCATCACTTTGGTCCAGACTGAAATAACTCAACAACTGTTGGATGGATTGACGTGAAATTTGGTGCAGACATTTATGTTCCCCTCAGGATAAATTGTAATAACTTTGGTGGTCCCTTAACTTTTCCTCTATCATCAGGTCAGAATTTCTGTTTGTCCAATAATTTGGTTTGTGACTAAATGCCTACAAAACTAATGGCAATCTCATCAGCCTCGGCTGGATTTGTTTTGATTAATGTTAATTAATAAATGTTAGCATACTAACATGCTAAACTAAGATGATGAGCATGGTTAACATTATACCTGCTTAGCATCAACAAGTTTCCACTATCAGTGTGACCATGTTAGCATGCTGATGTTAGCATTTTGCTCAAAGCACTGCTGTGCCTTTGACAGCCTGTGGCTGTAGACTCTAGTCTTGTTTTGTTAAAGCATGAAGTAAATCCCTTTGATTGATATGGAATCGGTTCAGTATTGTGATACAGGCCGATTGCTACAGTACAAAATGGAGCCCTTTTCCAAAATGTTATTAAACCCTCTAACCAGCAGCTGCCGGTAAATGAGGAGTCAGTGAATGTGCCCATGGAAGGCCATGAAATCCCATTTAGTGTGCTCACACTCTCAGAAAATAAGTACTATTGATACAGTAGTACTTATGTGGTTGTTGCTTTCCTTCCTTTTTTTATAATCAGGACAAAGATGTTATTTTTGGCACAGCTCATTCTGCGCCATGAGTAGATGGGATGGCCGGCTGTAAGTCATGCTCAAGTCAACTGGCTGTAACTCTGTAATTTATTTCACAGGAGCTGAGAGCGAGTCCTTAACGAGACTTTCATAAATCCTTTTTCCCCCTACTGCTCTGGTGAGAAGAGCCTAATCACTCCCTTAATGAGTTGGATCCACTCATTTCAAGACTGTAGTTTGCATGCAGGAATCATGATGAAGCTCTCTTAGTGCCCCATAGAGGACAGCAACATGCCCACAAAATCATTCATCTTCCTCCTTAAGGTACTGTATGTCTCTGGCTTTTGTTGTCACCCCATAGTTGTTATATTTTGATCCTGAGCACAGTTGAAGATGTGTTTTCAGGGATTTTTCAGCCTGTTAAAGCATACATTTCAGTACAGAGAAATCCTTAATTAAACATAACGTAGCACTGAGAGCAGTGTTTACTTTGAGAATAGCTCTGTATACAGAGGGAAACAATGAAAAAGACAACTAATAATAGGCTCAGAAAAAATTTATTGTAAAATAAACAAAGTAAATGAAGAGAAAAATCTCCACAGCTGTGAACTTTAACTGTGAAAGAAATGAGTGAGTTGTTTTAAATATGGCCCCACTCGCTGCTTGCCTGTGGCCTAAATGTGGCCTTTCATTATGGATGCAGTACTTGACAGCCCAAATATGAGCTGCTGCAGGCTAAGGCAAGGCAAAAGGAAGCAGTACAGAGTGGAGGTGAGGTGTTGGTAATGTTGAAAGCCCACAGAGAGGAGGGCCATAAAAGACAGAGGCGCCTCTGCGGGAATGAAGGATTAGTCACAGCCACAGATCTAACTCTGATCTTTTCTCATGCTTTGTCCTCATTTCTTTTGCATTCCCTTCCCTCCTTCACACTGTTGCCCGTGTAATTGTTCAGTCGCTTGGATCTGCCAGTAAGTGACATTTGACCGGTGGGTTCTGGAATTAATCCGTGGTTTGGCAATCTTTACCAACAGTGATGCAGAGTCTCCTCGTTCATCATGGTGACCAGCTGCGAGGACAGAGCACTCAGTTAGAGAAAAAGATGTACAACACTTAACCCTTCAGTTACAAAGATCATACACATTCAATGCACTGGATGCACAGCTGTTTCTTCACTCACTACTTTGCTCAAATGTATGCAAGGCTCCGAATGCCTCGCTAATAGGGATGACTAATCTGCTATTTGTATGCAGTTTGACCTGCTCACATCCTGCAGTCTCTAGAGACTCATTTAAGACTCAGTGGGCTTTAACATAGTGAGAAATCTGTTTGCATACACCTGATTAATAAAAGTAATACCACAACTTTACCTCCCTAGACTGTGCAGCAGTGCTATGGGCCCGCCAGCAAATGCTTTTACCAATACAAACGTATGTTTGAACAGGAAAATGAAAAACACTGCTTTTCATTTCCTCTCACAGTACCTCCTTCGCCGATTGCGCCACCCCAGCTGCTGCGCGCCGGCTCCACTTACCTGATCATCCAGCTCAACACCAACTCTATCCTGGGAGATGGCCCCATTATCAGGAAGGAAATTGAGTACCGCGCCAGCCAGTCTCCGTGGTCAGAGGTGCATGGAGTCAACATGGTCACCTATAAGCTGTGGCACCTAGATCCAGACACAGAGTACCACATCAGTGTGCTGTTGACTCGGCCTGGAGAGGGAGGAACTGGCCCACCTGGACCGCCTCTTGTGAGCAGGACCAAGTGTGCAGGTGAGCTTTGACATTCTAACACCGTACAACTGGACAGGGTGTAGTCACCTAATTCAGTGGTTCCCAACCTTTTTGGCTTGTGACCCCTTAAAATTAAGCATTGTTGTGACAGGCTCTGGTCTTAGTGTACATGTGAGTTTTGACTCAGTTTGAGTGCTTTTTCCTACTCAGGTTGTTAAGGATTTTTAGAGGCCTGAAGAGATCAAAGTATCAAGAAAAAAAAAAGACTATCATCATTAACTACACACTCATTCATATAACAGAGCAGGGTATTTTAACACCTGACTCCAAAAATGAAAGTGTTGTTGCTACTGCAAACTGCTTTTCACTGGCCAGTAGCTGCTGCTGCACTGCAAGCTGAAAACACACCACCCACCACCCAGCTTTGTATCCTTATGTTATTTGTTTAAAGATGAATTATGGAGCATTGTTTACCTTATCACTTACATCTTTTCTGTGGCAGGGATTTGTAGCTATATTTGAATCTTGTAGTATGCTGTCATGTTTGTAGAGATAACAGGCTACAGCAGTCTATTTACTCTGTTCTCATTTAGGGTTTTGTGTTTTCTCTTTTTTTTTTAATTGGACAGAGACAATCCTCTGAAGGGACCCATTATGCAACGTGTAGTGCTTAGGGGAATTACAGTGTGCACTGTTTAGGTGATGCAGTGCCCTAGAGCCCTGGATAAGGGAATGCAGTGTGTTGAACACCTGGCTGTTCAGTCTTCATTGCAACCATTACCAGGATGCTGCTCTGTGATTTTCCAAATTGCATAGGCTTGTACATTTAATCTAGGTTAAAATAATACCTATAGATATGTCTTCTTTGCTCTTAATGAATTAATTCCAGAGCCACAGCTCAAAGTACTGATGCCCAACAGCCACACACCGTAACTTCAGAGAGAATCTGTCACGATAATCTGCTAAAATTCAATCAGAAAGGAGCTGATAGAAAAGTTCTGACTCAGTCACTGCATATACTTATCTCATAAGAAAAGGCACATTTGCTATCACTGGCGTTCTCTGAACTCTGCAGCTGAGGAGACTGAAAGGGAGACTTTTTTTTTTGCTGCCAGCATGACAACATTGGTGTGACGGTTATTTAAAAGATAACAGCTGGTTGACTACAGTAGCTAGCCTAAAGCAGGCTTCTTTGGTATCTACTGAAGAGGATATAAATTTTATTTGGCCAATACAATAAATGGACAAGAATTTGTAGGTGACAGTGGTGGAGACATATCAATCCCAGCACACACAGATACACACTGTAAATGGTTTTAAAATAAAGAAACAATAAGGGACATACAGTGCTATGGACAACATACTATCTGTAGGACTTCACATATTCATGATACATTTGTAGGGCTGCAACTGATTATTTTATTTAATCTGCAGATTATATGCTCTATTAATTTATTAATAGTTTTGAAAGAAAATAGTGTAAAATGCCCATTATAAATTCCAAAAGCCCAACGGTATGTCTTCAAATTGTTTTATGCAAACACAAACCAGAATATATTCAGTTTACTTACATATATGACAAAGAAAAGCAAGGATGATCAAGCATTTTTGCAGTCAGACACAATAATAGATTCTGATTAATTTTCCATCGCTCAACTTATTTAATAATGGACTAGTTGTCTCAGCTCTATTAACTTGCTTTCTACTTCCTCTTTGTTGGTCTATTCTACACATTCTGCAAAAGCGTCACTTCCCCTTAAACTACAGTAAAAGCTAACATTCCAGTAAAATGCAAATTTAAATATCAATTATTTTTCATTCTGTCATTTAGGCTTTTTTTTTTTCTCATTTGAACATTTTGTACTGCCTGCTCACATCTGTGCACCCCTGTCATCTGTCACTGTGCAGACACAGAACACCGAGGGAGATGAGCAGAATACCAGCAGGCCACACCCATGCTTACTTTAAAATATATGTACACAGTTATAGCACAAAGAGTACTGTGTTGATGCAGATGCACACACAGAGATGCAGGCATTCATTACCTCTGCCTGCATCTGCAATGTGTGTGCAGCGCTCACAGGCACACGGAATGGAGAGCTTTGTGTTACCCAAAGGCAGTCTGTGGATTTGTGTCTTCCATGGTCATCACTCTTTTCTATGCCCAACGGTCTCTTCCTGCCACACACCATCCCTCACATATCTTCCTACCCTGCTCCAGTAGAGCCTCCCTGCCCCCCTCTCCAATGACATATTAAAGCTACTCTCCTCTCCCAACAGCCAAAGACTCCCCCCATTCATCAGGCACCATGAGTGAGCTCACAACCCTCCCTCCCCAATCCCTGCACGCCCCACCCCAACTCAAGAGACAGACTGAAAATTCACAATAAAAAAAGTTTAAAAAATTTGATCGCAAGAGAGGGAAGAGTGGAGGGAAGGCTGCCATGTGGGAGTATGTGTGTGGGAGTGAGGGTAGTTTTTCAAAGTGAGAGAGTGAAACAGTAAAAATGAGGAGGGTGAATGTGCCAGAGGTGAAGCGAGAGAGGACTCAGTGTACGGAAATTGCTTTCACAGTTGCTGGTATCGGTGTTTGTGAAAGTCACTAAACTCAGCCTTTAATGATGTATTTACATTTCAACCACTGTGACATTAGCTTGTTCAACCATGTGTGGGATAAGTAATACTGCTGTGTTTGCTGAGCTGTTAAACAGGGCATTTAGATGCAGTACTAGTTCAATACAGAGGAAGTGAAATTAATTTTGCCAGTCGTCCTGTCTTGTGTTTTGTCCTTGTGGCTGCAAAGTTGCGAGTGACTGATGGTTGAATTAGTTTTTTTGTAGTGCAGCTGCATCTGCATTGACTCCTGCATGGCTTGATCTTACCTGGGCGTGTTGAGGTGTTACACACTTTACAGTAAGCTGCAACGATGGAAACCTCTTCCACCTGGTGTATCTCACCTTCTTGACCCCCCAGGAGACTCTAATCACCACCTGGTTCCCAGAGCTCCCCTGACCCAACCATCCAAACCATCTGGTTTACACTACCCCTACTGACCCCACATTCCACGGCTGAATCCTGATTGCCCCTCTTTGCTGTTGGCCTGATTAGGTTTAAGCATGAGAAAATAGATGGTGGGGTTCTTGTGGTGATTTCAGGGAGGTGGTAAGTATTCAGTGAGCAGAAGGGATATTTGGACCCTCTCTGTATTTAGGAGGAAAGTGAAGTTCCCCTCCAGAAGCTGTGTCTTGCCACCGTGACTAATTTCACTCTTCCATGGTCATGCTGAATATTTCCCTCCTTCCCAAACATGTTGGCTAGCTGGCTTCACCGTACACATACACATCCTCGCGCAGCCGAGCTGTCCTCATGCGGGTGCTGTAAAACTAATGGCCGTGAATGTGAACATGGTCTCCGCCTGGCTCTGATGGCCATCCAGGTGTGCTTGATGAGCCATTGATGTGATTATCAGCACGGTGCATTAGCACAGCTTGAAGCCCCTCAAGTAAATCACAGAGGAGAGGCGAGTATTTGTACTGCAGGTGGTCCCCAAACTACGTTAATGGGCTTCCACCTGCTGCTGGGTCACTGAACCTTCTGGAAAGCCTCTGCCCATGATGCTCTTGGTCTGTTAGAGGGAGCCAATGCTGGGGCCTGGCTAAAATTAGGCACATTTCTTGGCATGTCGTTCATCATGACTTCCACTCTGAGCCAGAATTCCCTATATGTTCACATTTGGGGTGTTTGGATTTATGTGTGCTTGTGTTTTTCCTTGCACATGGTTATAGGCGTGCATGTCTGTATAAATTTGGTTTTCCCATCTGACACAGTCAGTCCAGATCCCCTCCACGGATGCATGCAATCTAAGGCAGCTCTGCTCTGTCCTGCTGCTGTCCCATGTCACAGTTTTAGGGGAGGTAATAAACCAGAACCTGTCATATCCACTCTAACTTCCAATCTCCAAGGATCAACATGGTGCTCTGGGCTTTTGGCCATGTTGGGGCGGCTGCAATTTTCACGCCACAGGGTGCCAGAGAATGGGTGCCCGTGGCATACAGACAAATAAGACGAGGCAAGGGGAAGGGGCTGGCACAAATGTCCACTTTGAGAAAACCCACAATGAGCACACTGTGGCCTCTTTGGCGGCACTTTCATCAACTCAGCACTTAAATGCCACTCTTTATTTAGCTCTCAGACTGTGCAGACTATCAATTGCACCATTAAGACAATTCTCAGTCACACTGAACAATGGAACATTAACATTTCTTGCTGGGTGCAGTCTACTACTTTGAGATTACTGTGCCCACCCATTTATCTGCCATCACATTAGTCTGGATGAGGTTCAGATCAATGCTCTGGTCATATTTCCATCTAGTATGAGATGCCAGAGAGCAAATTAAAAGAGAAAGCTGGTGACTGCAGAGGCCTTCAGTATAGATTGGAAGTGTCGTAAAATTTTACTTTTAAAGAATTGCTCCACCACAGGCAGTAATATGTGATCAAGAAATTGCATAGGGCTATTGTATCTGATAATGTTAGCATGTTAATTTATGTGTGTTTGAACAAATAAAATAGACAGAGAGAGAAAGAAGAAGGGAGAAGAAAAGATATAAAAAAGAGTGATAAAGAGATAGAGCTAAATAATTATTTCATACAGCAAATGTGTGCATATCTGTGTGTTAGTGTGTCCTTGAACACCTTTCAAATCCATTTTCTTAGATAATTCTTGTTTTAGTGCATTAGCCCCTGCTCAGTGATGCATTAGCTGCCTTATTTAAGTTCCCTGCACTAATCTGTGCTGCAGTGAGAATCCCACTGAGTGTTCAAGTCAGTGAAGGAATGAAGACCTTGGCCAGTAACCTCAAACTCCACTGATCTCTCCCTGTAGCCCATATCTCTGCTGTCATTCCCTACCTCCCTGGCCCATTATTCAACATGCCCTATTAAAAGAATATAGCAATACAATACATTATGTAGCATATTGCTTGACAAAAAGGCATTGATTGTGTTAATAATGGCCACCGATAAATGCCTCCATTGATACTGAGGATGTCCTTGGCTTAACTCAGCCTCTCTTCAGTTTCGGACGTCCTCCTGAACACTGGCTGGTCTGTGCCTCTGTGCATAGAGGCTTCTCTGTATCTTTCAGCTAGCCATTACATTTGCGGAGGATATCAAAGACAGAGCTGTTGTTCTTTTAGTCTGAGTCACAGAAAGTCAGGGTTAACCCGGCAGTGACCAGAATTAACTTGGTGCCTTCTAAAAATATGCGACAGGCCATCGCGATGACCCAGCAGTAAAAGTGACCAGCAGAACTGAATGCCCTTGTATAGCACTGGCATTTGTGTGTGTGGATTAAACCTCAGGACAAAGAAGTATAACTACTGGATAGTCAATTTGCTCTGCGACACAGAGGCGGGGACTGATGGGAGTGCGACAGCAACCCGCAGCCCGTCTGATTAATTAGAGCAATTGGCATTGGAGTTCCTGCTCTGCCATGGGGGATGTGGGTGTGTTGTGCTGGCAGCACAATGTTGACCTCCATGTTGTGGCAGGGCAATATGGCTGCATGTAGGAGGGGAACAAGTGAAAAACTGCCAGGGTAGTCCTGGGACATCAGTGACACTATCATTTGCTGGGTGCCCTGTCTTAAATCTAATATTTCGCAATAAAACAAAGTTACCTGTGTTTTCATTTTCTAAAATTCAGTATTGTGCCTTCAGGACTTTTCTAATGACATTGCTTGTTTTTGTCACTGCATCTGTGCTTTCTTTATTACTCATTTTTCTCCTTTTTTTTCTTCTTCAATCTTTCCTCCTCCCTTCCAGAGCCCATGCGTGCATTGCGGGCCCTCATGGCCACAGATATCCAGTCCAGGCAGTTGTCCCTGCAGTGGGAGAATTTGGCGTTCAACCTGACACGATGCCACACCTACTCAGTGTCCCTTTGCTACCGCTACACCACGGCGGGAGGCGGTGGAGGCCACAACACCACCGTGCGTGAGTGCCTGGCAGTGGAACACAATGCCTCACGCTTCACGCTGCGTGATCTGCCACCCTACCACGGAATCTATATCCGTCTGTCACTGGCCAACCCAGAGGGGAAGAAAGAGGGCAGAGAGGTCACCTTCCAGACCGAGGAGGACAGTAAGTCTCGGGAGGAGGTTACAGAAAAGATAGTATGGAAAAAGAGGACAGAAAAACTAAACATGAAAAGTGTCATTACAAAGAAAGAGAGAAATCACCACTTGGATATTAATATACACTTAGTTGCCATTTATCATACCATCTTTGATATAAATGGGGTGGACAAAACAATAGAAACACCTGTCAATATGATACTATACAATTTAACAGAAATTTGAATTTGAATCAACACCTCTCTAAAACAGGCCTGAGACTGCTCACAACCAGAATTTTGTCACATTTACCTGATGCTGTGATGGTTGTTTTTGAGATTTTTCAACATACTGTCAAACTAGTGCACCACATGAGGTTAAAATACAAATCCATATATCAATCAGTATGTATCATTTTGTTTTTTATGTGGTGACTTTCCCTAATATTTCAAAATATTAACACTTCTAACACCTCTGCCAGCTCCTCTGTCTTCCTCTAACACATTAATACAGAGAGGGTGACCATCTGACTGAGCCTGAATCAGCATTAGAAAAGATCCTTTTCATTTTCAGATGAAAATAACATAAAAGAGAAAACATTATATCTGAGACTCCGGCAACCCCGAGATAGGATTTTGTGCTTATTTCTTATCTCCTATTATTCCTTTGTGCTGTAGCACATCGCCTGCATGACGGCTGAGGGAGAAATCAATTCTGCCATGAAAAAATCAAAACAAACAAGATTTTTCAGAAAGAGATATATACAGAGAAAGATAGAAAAAGATCAAGAGAGTGAGAAAGCAAGAGAGAGGTTTTTTTTTCTGAAGTGATAAAAGATATGTATATATATATATATATATATATATATATATATACACACACACACACACATATAGTACACGTCAATTATGAACGCTTTTTCCAAAAGCCTTAATAAGCAACTCTTCCAGACTAACTCAATTCAAAAATAACAGTCGACTCAGCTGTTTGGCTCTTGCTTTAGCCTCAGGCCTGAATCTCACATAACAGTCTTCCTCTGTACAGCGCTCACACAGACCATGGGGACTGCAGCCGAATCTGTTACTAACTGTTAACACAGTCTAATGTTGAATGTCCTCTAACTGCCAATCAGAAACAAGTTTACCAGCAAGCGTCATAAATTCATCAACATATTTCTACTTTGACTGAAGATTGATATGAAATGATAATATCCTTATTTTCTTTCTCTTGTCTGTGTTGTGGTTACATAACTGATGCAGTTCATAAATTAACTGTGTCCTTATCTGATGTTCTCTGCCTGCTGCTCTTTGGCTGTCTGACTGTCTCATGTGGTGCATTGTTCTGAGCCACTGTGACATTCACTTCTGTGATATTGACAGGAGAGGCTCACTGTGGGATTAGCACTTCAATTTCCCCGACAAATGTTTGTTCTGACAATTTCTTACAGTTCCTGGAGGCATAGCACCAGAGTCGCTCACCTTCACCCCGCTGGATGACATGATCTTCCTGAAGTGGGAGGAGCCTGTTGAGCCCAATGGCCTTATTACCCAATATGAGGTGAGCTCTGTGAGACAATATGTTGAATTTCTCTGCCCTGTCACTTTTAAAAATGGTTAACGATGTTAGCTTACTTGTTAGCTTAGCTTACATACTTGGATGAGCAGGACAGTTGCTTTATTGTTCATATATTTAAACAGTATGGTTCTAAAGAAAAGGCTTTGGGGATGAGGACTAACTGTTAATGCTATCTTAGATAAGAAGTTTGGCTGGGGTAACTGGATTGTGAACTTCCCCTAAGCCAATAACAAGCAGGACAGAGCCACTAACGTTAGCCTAAACTTTGATATAGTAGCATCCATTAGGACTTTTTTTAACGTAACCTGTAACCCCACACAATGTTACCCTTTTGCTTTGAGGCCCCATGCTTAGTAGAAACACTGGGTTAAGTCACTACTCTAGGTAGTAAGCTAGCCGGACATGCATTAGCACTAGCTTTGCAGTTTAGGTTAGAGCAGATAAACACACTGTTTAATCCATTCTTTACACTTTTGGTCTTGTGTTTTGGAAAGGCTATAAAGAAACAGACACAGCCATGCCTATGCTAAACTATGATTGGACAATCGCTGAATGGGGGAGGGGTTTAACTAACAGTCAATTGTAGTAGTTAAAATTTCATTTTTTCAAGTGAAACAAAAATGAATCTCAACTTTTTAGCCATCATTGATGAGAAGACCAATAGGTGCACAGAAAAGTTGAATTTTCAACATCTGCAATTCCATGTCAACTGGGCAAACTCCTTTTGCTGAGGAAGATGTGTGATATGACAGAAAGCTCCAGAACAGGTACTAAATGGACCTTGTGGTCAGATTGTTTGGAGCTGAAGGTACAGTGTGTTGTTTTGTCACTTTGTGACCGTCTTTTAACTGTAGCCCTAATTTTAATAATAATGATAATTTTAATAGCCAGCACGTCCACTTTGGACTCATTTTGAGCATCACTACAAAATTTTTGCATTTTCCTGGAACTGAAATGCGCCTGTTCTTTTGGTATTTTCGTGCCCAATGCAAAAATACTTCTCTCTATTTAGTGAGCCATTTTCTTCAAGAGCCACTGCACAGAACAGATACGTGCTTAATCACCAAACCACTCTAGTCCAATTTGTATTCTTCTTCACCCAACCCTTTAGTGCACAGTGTGCTGTGCGTATATAAACGAAAATAGCAGCGATGCTCGGAAACGCTATCACTGACCTTGTGCACTCGGTCTATCACGTAACTCTGGACTTTGCCATTACAATAGAGCCCTGTCATTAATAGATAACTCACATGCATCTGCTGTAGGCCTTACGTTTAGCAGGATAGTTATTTTGGATTTACTGTATACCCTCTGTCTGTGGTAAGCCATCAGTAGGCCTGCCTACCTATCCTCAAGCCTTCTTTCCTTGGCCTCTCTTGCAATGTCGCCTCAAGGATAGGATTTGTGGTTTGACATATAAAGTGGAAACTGCACAGGATTTTTTACTCTGTAGTGTGTTGATCTCTCTTGGCTGACGGAGAAAGCTTTATACAGAGCTGTAGAAATCCTCTTCATTTCTCTCAGATTAAACCATTGACCACTGTGCCTGAGTCCATCGACCGCCATGCTGTCCTGCAAGCCCTCCTCGCCGCTCTGTGCACTGTCTGGCATCTTTTATGTCTGCCTTTGTAGAGGAAACACAGAGGTCTGTCTGTGTTTAGTCACTGGATGGCTCATAATTCTTCACACTAAGGAGCAAGCATTAAGCTCTTCCTATGATAATCAGCAAAGCCTTTGGTTTGGCTTGTGTGGTGTCTTCAGTGTGTGCGGTGTGCACGTGCATATGTGAATGCTCATATGCACGTATTACACACACTGTGTGTGTAATACGTGCATATGAGCTTATACAGTACGTAGTGAGTGCGTTCATTCCTTCAATGAAGTGGATCTCTTCCAGCTCTTAACGTATATCCTAATATGCTCACCCTTGTCTGATTGCAGTAAGGTCATCTCATTTGCTTCTCCACTATTTCAAAGAGTATAAGTGGAAATTCTCATGAGAGTACCGTGCAGGCAAAGCAAATCAACCTCTCAAGGAAAACTTTAGAAAAGATCACTTTTAAAGGATGCTCATGTAAAGCAGTTTTTGAGTGTTAACAAGAGTTAATTAAACTTATAAACACTTAGCACACTTGAATTCACTTTTTACTGTGTGGTGTCCATAGCCTTTATAATGCATTACTTAGTATGAAAATCATTTACCACTCACAATACTTTTTGAAAAACTCCAGGTTGCTTATATGACTTTGACTTGTGCCAATGCCAGTCAAGTCCTATTCATCTAAAACTATAAATCCACATGAGCAACTAGCGCATTGATTTAGAGAAGCAAATTAATTTCTGAATGAACTGAATCATATCAATCAAACTTTAGAATTATTACTTATGATAGAGCCATTTGTGCACCGAGTTAATGACCTCCGCTGATCAGTATGAAACTCGTAAATTACTCACTTGAAATTTGTTAGCAGCTGCAATAACGAAGCATAAAATCGGTGCTAAGTTGACGCTTGATTTTATGATATTACCCTGAGACCATCTTGTTTTTTTCCTCATTCAACAACAGATCAGTTACCAGAGTATTGAGTCGTCTGATCCAGGCATTAATGTCCCAGGACCTAGAAGAACTGTGTCCAAGCTGAAGAATGAGACCTACCACATGTTCTCCAACCTCCACCCCGGAACAACTTACCTAATCTCCGTTCGAGCCCGTACAGCCAAGGGCTTTGGCCAGACCGCCCTCACTGAAATCACCACTAACATCTCAGGTATAATCACCATTGACTGACTGAGTATCTGTGCTTGCGGGGGAGTGGGAAAGCTCCTGTAAAATTGGAAAATAGAAATGGAAACAGGCCTCTCCATGTAGAGGCTGCTCTGTGTGCCATCACTGCCTATCACTGATGCAGCATGCAGGTACAGCACTAGACTTCACCCACTGCATGCTATAATTAGGATCTGGGTTTTCTCTCTTTTGACCTTGGCATCTTTCTTCTCTCGCAGAGGCAAAACTACTGCTCCCAGAGTGTAAGAGCTATTTTCCATTGCCTCTCCAGACTAGTGACACACTGTCATCTCACAGTCCTCAAGACATAAATTAACTCATAGGAAGCAGAGAAACACCACAGAGGGGACACTGCTGTGTGTTATGTATGAAGAAAGATGCAGTACATTCTTGGGATCAGAATGTCACTTCCGAGAGTCTCAGAGCTTATTACTGGTGATAGAGATCCAGCCCTGGTGTTTCTATTTCTTTTTAATGATGCATTTGTGCTTGTTAAGGGATCGGATTACACCTCTTAGGAACGCACAACACAGCCACTCCCACCCTGTCTCGCTCACACATTTACTCACTCCGTCTGCCCCTATCTCTTCACAGAGAGGCCGGGTTTGTTTAATTATAGATTTAGTGCACAGTCACTGCTTTACTGGCTGTATGTCAGACAGAACGTTGGCACAAAGCCAGACCCCAGATAGAGTCCAAAAGTCTTTGCAGATCATCCTCAACCTCCTCCACTGGCCCACGGTGCAGAACATTCACTTACACTGAGCGTCTCTCAAATCTGCGCTGACAGCTAGCAAACACTGAACACCTTCAACAGCTACTACTGTCAGCATCTTCAAGCAATACCCACCGCAGAGTATCCAGCTACACACATTCCCTCATTCGCACGCACACCTACACACCTACACATACCTACACACACACACACACACACACACACACACACACACACACACACACACACACACACACACAGACGTGTGCACCACCGTGGCTGACATACAATCATCCTTCGAACAGACTCTCTCTGGCAGCTGGCGTCAAACCCTCTTTTAGTTCTACAAACCACAACAGACCTTTAATGTCAACAAATGCACATTCAGTTTTCCTTAATGATGGCAGCTCTTTTCTGCTGCGGTATTAGCAAACCACTTTTTAATATGATAATCATTGATTCCTCATGAACACTTTGCTCTCCTTCCCCTCACTAATTGACACCTGATATTAAAGAGAAATGTGCCAGCACATCTCCAGGGAGGAGCACGACTTTAGCCAAATCCTTTCAAATTATAAACCCATTCAATTTAGCCTCACTTCCATGACTTTTAATTGGACTTGTATCCAAGACAACAAAAAGGGAAGTTCAAACAGTGTATTAAATATGAGGATATGGGTACTGGGTATATTAGCACTGTTAGCCATTCATGCATAGGAAGGGATGGCTCTAAAAGGTTAGTGTTAGTTTCACAAGACATTGAGGGGCTGAACGTGTTTATGTGGAAGGGGAAAGACTGTGTTTAAACTGAATTAATGTGGCCTAAATGAACACTGGATAAGGCAATGTGTGTGTGTGCATATGCCGTAATTATTTTTGACATGTAAGTGTGTTTCTGTGTGTCCTCAGCTCCCACATTTGATTACGGAGACATGCCGTCCCCACTGAGCGAGACAGAGAGCACAATTACTGTCCTGCTGCGCCCCGCCCAAGGCAGAGGGGCACCTGTCAGGTGAGGAAATAATCTCAAATGTTAGATCTTTTTTTATACCAAACATGGCTTATTAAAGGTGCACATCCACCCTGTGTCCAGTACATACCAGGTAGTGGTTGAAGAGGAGACGGGGAAGAAAGTGAAGAGGGAGCTGGGGGTTCAGGAGTGTTTCCCACTGCCCATGTCCCATGGTGAGGCGCAGGCCCGGGGCACACCACACTACTACACAGCTGAGCTGCCACCCAGCAGCCTTCCAGAGGCCAGTCCCTTCACTGTGGGCGACAATCACACTTACAACGGCTACTGGAACAGCCCTTTGGACCCACGCAAAAGCTACCTTGTCTACTTCCAGGCTATGAGCAACTTCAGAGGGGTGAGTGATTGTAAACTCTCACCAGTGGTGCAGTAGATCAGGCAACACTTCATCGGCTAGCTGTAGACATTAGTGTTCAGAATAATTCTGCGCCAGTGATGAGTAGTGTTAATGAGTATTCATAATGCTATGGTTGAAGCTGTAGGACAGTTGGCATTGTCTGGGCTCACAACCCTTGAGTATCTGTGCTGTGAAAGGGGTTGTGGGATGAAACCATATTGAGCTGACAGTGTAACTACTTGGAAATGATGTATGTTTTTATCCAACTGCTTTGATTCTTCGCAAACAAAGCATGTCTGAAACAGGGAATTACTTGTATGCATTACTTACAGCTAGTGACGCTGTGATTAGCCGGAATTACTGAGTCTACAACGTATGTCACTTCAGTATTTGTCTATGCTTTTCCTTTTCTGTCCTATTCCTTTCTTTTTTGTCCTGTTACTTCATGTCCTTCATTCAATGGTCCTTTCATTATTTCATGATTGCTCTTATCTACTCCTCTATTTCTTTATGCACCTAATCAGTTGAGTATCTTTGAAAATAGCCAGTGAGTGTAGACCAAGGTAACACAAAACCAGGCCTAAAGGCCTTAAGCTTTTTTCTGCATTTGTGTCCACATAACATAATCCTTGTGAATCTTGGTTGTAGACCTTGTCAGTTGAGAAGCAGTACCTTATTTCACATTGTTGTATTTTTCCATCCATTTCACCGTTCTTGAGCACATGAAGTCCTCCAGTCTTCAGTCATACCCAGAGGACGCCACATTACCTTTCCAAATTCCATTACAGGAAGAGCTGCTACCTGGGTGAGGCAATTACTTAAGGATAATTGGGCACAGGTGCAGATGATCAGAGGTAGAAAGCTGCTGCTTTAATATTCACAGGCTAAGAAATGTTGCCGTAGGTAACGCAGACTTCTGTGATCATCAGCTGGGAATAAATACATACAAGCTGGGCTACTGGTCTGTTTGACTTTTTGAGTCCTGTCAATGGTTACTTTGTGATCATGTCACTTTTTTTTCTTGCACTGGGTGTGTGTTTATTATAAAGTCCCATGAACAGAGCTGGCAGGCTCATCTCCACCAGTAGCATCTTTTTCCAACCCAGTGGAGAAATACACTGAGGGATTGCAGTGTGAGCACTTCATACAACTAGGCTACTAAGCATGGGATTAGATAGGGGAGGCCTGGATTTACTGGCGGATGGGATTAGGTTTTGTTTTGCCTGGCAGGGGGCCAGCACCCATGACCCACAATGAGTGGAGTGGAGTGGAGTGGAGTGGAGTGCCAAATCACACAGCTAGCACTGTCCCCAGTCTTTCAAACATTGCTGCCTTTGCCTGGAAATACAGTAGCAGTCACTGTCAAAATCTGGGCTGAGTCCTGTGTTTGTGCTGCAGGACTGAAACAATTCAAGGAACAAGTAACAACAGTGTGCTGGGAAGCCAGGAACTTAGTTTTCATGTCTGCACAAGGAGTTTTCGTCAAAAAACGACAACACTTACTTCTGCAAACACATAATTACAGACTCCGCTTTATTCTAGTGTCAATGTTTCCCGACATCAGACCTGCAAAGTCAATGCAAAGTCTTTGTTGTGGGTGTGATGTTTCTTCTTTTTAAGCACATGTTTTTTTATGAAGGCTTTTTTTTCTTACTCGGCATGTCCGCTAAAAAGCTTGTGATTTAGCTCAATTCAATCAGTTCAGTGCAGTTGAGGGGAAGTTAGTTTCTGGGTATATAACCAGTCAACAGCAGGGCAGAGAAGACATGTCATAGCAGGGCTATGACAACATGAACTGACACATGAGGCAGAAAAAGTGCTAATTACATAAAGATAAAATAAAAGAGCATTACACATTTCACTAACAGACCAACAAATAATACAGTTTAACACTGATGTTATTATTATAGAGTAATTATTTTTCACTTCAAACAGTTAGTCTTTTGACAGCATTAACATCCAAGTGTTAATGAGAGTGTCTATTAAAACCACAAAGCAGATTTTAAGGTTTGGCTCGTGCAGCCTGTATGGACTGTAAAGGTTCTGCAATTGCTAATTGTGTTTTGTAATATTTTGTATTTTCCTTTTGTATTTTCTTTTCCTGCTCATCCTCCATGTGCAATTACGCATTTCAGGCCTTTTACATTTCAGCACTGTGCTCACTCTGTCACAAAAATGTAGGCCAAAATAGAGAATTTTAGCATTTTAAATTTGATTTTGTACGGAAAATCATGCATTCAACATATGCATGTACTGTGGGATATTATAGTAGTTTTTGAATTGTATATAGAAAAGGTAAACATAATAACCTTATACCCACTCTTTTGGAAGAAGAAAAAAAACTGTACCTGCTCTTGAAGTAAAAGGGTAGCTGGCACTGAAAGTAGTTCTCTCCTAAGAATGAAACATCAGAAAACAGTCCCATATTTAGTTTGCCAATCATTTAAAGGGACAGTTCACCCCAAAATCCAAAAAGAGGAAAAATATGAATTATTCCTCTTACCTGTAGTGAGATTTATCCACCTATATCGTTTTGGTGTGAGTTGCCGAGTTTTGGAGATATCGGCCGTAGAGATGTCTGCATTTTTTGAATGTAAGGGGACTATATGGCACTCGGCTTGTGGTGCTCAAAGCTCCAAAAAAATATATTGAAAAACTCAACAGCAATGTCTCTTTCCAGAAATCATGACCCGGTTACTCAAGATAATCCACAGATTTGTTGTGAGCAGTTTCATGCAGGAACTATTTTCTTTCTACCGATAGTTCCTACATGAAACTGCTCACAACAAATCTGTGGATTATCTTGAGTAACTGGGTCATGATTTGTGGAAAGAGACGTTGCTGTTGAATTTTTCCAATTTAACTTTTTTGGCGCTTTGAGCATCACAAGCCAAGTGCCATATAGTTCCATTATTTTCAAAAAAAGGCAGACATCTCTACGGCCAATATCTCCAAAACTCGGCAACTCACACCAAAACAATCTAGATGGATAAATAGCACAATAGAAAAATATGTATTTTTGCTTTTGGGGAGAACTGTCTCTTTAAGGTATTTGCACCCTGAACACCTTTATTTAAATATAAACTGAATTGTCAGCTTACTTATTTTATCATTTAATTGTACAGTGCATTAAATCAGGGTCGGCGTGGTCTGTTTAAGTTTGTGCTTGTCTTGAATATCTTTGTGGAGGGGAAACATTGCACCTTATCCTCTACAACAGTGGCAGCAATGGGAGTAGTTTGAACAGTGAATGGGACACATAATATTTGGCAGTTACCCATGTTAATTATCTGCAGAGTAGCTGTCAACCCTCTGTAATTGAAAAAAAAAAAAGATGTACTTGACTGTGGATACAGACTGTAGCTTTGCAGGCCACAGCATAGTCATTTATAACATCTACTCTTACATCTCCCAACTTCACACACACACTGTAAAAACCGTGAGTGTGTGCCGTGGAGCCCTGTGTCGCATGTTGGCATTTGTGTTTTGTATTTAGAGCTGCCAGAAACCACCGGACCCTCTCGCTTGACTGGCACAGCACGGCCAGACGTGTGATGTGTGTCCCGCAATCTGGAGCTCGCCAATTAACTCTTTCTGCTGAGCTGGCACACAATGATTCAGATGTGCTTCTATCCATCACAACAGCCTATTTTTTTATCATCTACAATAAATAGATGTAAATCTACACAATGTAGAATTCAAATGCCGTCTCCATAAAGGAGGCTGGTTCAGATGAATCAGCTTTTTTGGATGTTAAATATTTGCTATAAGTAAAAGCCATGGATGCACTTTTAAACAATTTGATTAATGAATTCTATTATACAGTAGAGCACCAATAAAAATGAAGTCATGCAAGTACTACTACTTCTAGACTTGAAGTACGGCTTTGTCTCCCACTTTTAAAATGTATTACACCAATAACACAGAATAGCCATCAGCCCCAGCTGTACTTAATGTTTAGTGCTTATCAAATTTTAGCATTTTAGTTAACACGCTAAAATAGGATGGTGAACATGGTATACATTATACCTGCTTAGCATCAGCATTTTAGCATTGTCATGTTAGCTTGCTGATGTTAGCATTCAGCTCAAAGCACCACTGTGCCTGAGTACAGTCTCACAGAGCTGCTAGCATGGCTGTAGATTGCAAATGGCTGCAAATCCCAATGTGGTAACACTTTACAAAATGGTAAACAAAATTGTGAGAAGTTACTAAGGAACAAGTAAGGAACGAATCAGGAACAACGTGATAATTAATGAATCAGTAGTTCCTGTTTTACTTGATCAATTCTTGCCTGTTTCATTTATTGGTTATGATGCTGTTATAAGCTCATTGTTGCTGTCAGTTTCGCCAAAATCCTAACAGATGTCACTGATTAGCTGTGTTACTGTTCTGTAATGAGCTGTCATATTTAACAACATCAGAATTCTGATATAATGCATTTTGTAAAAATGTTTTATTCTAGGCGAACCTAAATTCTACATGTATAATCCATCATAAATCTTGAAAGCAACTATCCAAAACAAATAAATATTCATTTGCAAATAGCCTTGTGCAATAAAACATGTGCAATATATCTATATTTGAAGCTAATGAGAGACTTTGAGAGGCTGATAAATGGAAGAACGTACATTCTGTCATTCTCTGAATCTGCACGGTTGGTTTGTAGAAATAAAATGACTGACAGAGAACATGTTTGTCTGTATTTTCAGATCAAACCATCGGGTTAAGAGTTTGCTAAAGTATCTGTCAGCTTAAAATGGGTTTTCAATTTTAAAAAAGCAATTTAACTGGAGTTTGAGGAAAGCGCTTTTTGCTCATTTCCGAATGTGTACATTTGCATAATTGTTCCATAATGCCTGAATTAGCATCTGTAAATCTTAATTTGATAATGCATCGCCTACAAGAGGTGGCAGGATGGAATTGGATTACAGTCTTGGATCTCATTAGTGCTGTTTAACAAAGGTCCTTTTCATAACACCGAGATGTCATCAGCTGAAATTTGAATAAAATGAATTCTTTTTCATAGTAGTGCACTGGTCTGAAACCCTCCTCTTAATTATGCTCGCTCCCTTTCAACTCTCATCTTGGCTCCTTCAGCAAGAATCTTCTTCTCAAACACTTCACAGCTTTCAGTTTTGAGATATTTTGTAGTCTTGTGTCGTCAATAGGACTCTTAACTCAGAGGTAATTTGTCCTTTTAGTCTGAGTCATTTTTCCTGTAGTTTATCTGTGTCTCTATCATACAGTAAATTTTGCTTTTTTAGAGGAGAGTAGTGCAACTGCTCATGTTTAGTCATTTGAATATTTTATCAGAGGGTTGAAACAGCAGAGAGGAGAGACAGCACTGTGGTTCTAAATGTGGTCCAGAGTTACTTCATGTGTTTCCTGTGTTAGCGGAGTAATCATCATGTTTAAATGTTCATTCAGAATATTTTTATCTGCTGTGGTCATATTTTCAATGTGATATATGTGTGTGTCTTAGTTCAGTATTTCATGTCATCCTCTTTTCTATTATCACATCTCTTTTATGCAAAATGCAGAGCGACTCTCCCCTCTGATGCCTGTGTTTTCTTTCTCTTTCAGGAATCCAGAATAAACTGCATCCGCATCGCTCGCAAAGGTAATTCAACATGAATATTTCTCCTCTCACAAACAATGTGACCTTGAATGATTTTTCCTGCATCGTCTCTGAGTGCTAGGCAAAATTGTCTACTCTCCCATTGTTCTAAGATAAGAAATTAAGAATGTGATTTTAACAGTATTGTTTGGTTTGGTCTATATTGCACCGTTGTTCACCTCTCTCTCAAGTACAAAGGTGGGGATCGGGACAAATTTTCTCTGACGGTCCTGGTTGTTTCGCAGTGAGCCTCTGAGAAAAGGGCAACAAGCAGGGAGGGATTAGAGGTCAGGCTTTCATCCTGTTTGTTTGGGGGCAGACGCTAGGCCACACTATATCAAAGGCAGCCTCTTTGTTCTCATCAGCAGCCCACTAGACGGCTACATCTGTGGGCTTTGACCTCAGCGCGGTCCAGAAGGGTCCTCAGATCAAAACTTCCAGATGGAGCTACCTTGGCCTATCAGTATGAGAAAGCCCCCACCAGTATTTGGATTCAAAGGGACATGAAAAGGGCAGGAAAATTGACTCTAAGTCCTGATGGCAGGAGAGCCCCTCTGCCATAGTACACTGTCAGATCATGGTGAATAAAAGTCATGTATTTATAGTTATCATAGCACTGCAACAGTAAGCAGAGCCTTGCAAGTAAATTGTCTTGGCAGGGTGTCTGTTTTTAGTGAAGGCCTTTTTTTGTGAGTGAAAAACGAAAGAGATGAGGCTCTACTCAAGCATAAAGCCAAATGGCCAGCCATTTCAGCTGAGTGTCTCACTCCATCTGCCCCACAAAGACATCCGGTTGGGCATTGATTAATTATGCTTTCTCACAGCAATGGGCTTTGTACATTGTGCTTGCCTCTTTTTTTTACACTAAGCAAAGAAAGAAAGAAATGCACAATGGAGCTCTAAAAGTCAAAATCATTTCATTTTAGTAAGTAAATTAGCAAGATAGTAATGAAAATAGAGAAGAGAAGGGACGATAAGACAAAAGAAAAAGGAGAGAAAAATACACAATGGAAACTAATGATATAAAAAAATGCCAACTTTACATCATCCACATGCAGAATGATGTAACTGAAAAACACCCCCCTGAAAGGCAAATTGATGGGAAAAAAATTCTCAGGGTGATTTCCAATTTCAAGGTGCGACAGGTCAGAGTTTTTTTTGTTGCTGTTTGTGATCTCTGTGATCCCTCTACCATTAACATAGCCTCTGCATCATCGGGTCCTAAGCCATTATTATCAAGCAGCCCATCACAAGCAAAGTGGAGGCAAATGATTTTGGCTTGGATAACAAAGCTGGAGATTACATTTCAACTTCCAGGTGACAGTTTAATTAAGGATCCTCTGGCAGGCTCAACACAACAATAGACTTCCATTTCTCCTCTAAGTGCCAATTTCCACCATCAGCAGCTGGCAGGTGCATGGATTCATGTGGAAATCTATTTCATGCTCATGTTTGGCTTAATAGAAATTTCAAGGCTAAATGTGGTAAAACCGTCTTATCTGTCCAAAATGTCTGAAAAATGAAATTGATTTTTCACCTACTCATCTACAATTTTAGCCAATATAAAGTACCCCTGTATTTCATGTGTACATGTAATTTGGATTGAAGTCACAACATAAAATAAACAGCAAGTGCTGAATTTGTGGCTGAATGGAGCACCTTGAGACAGGCTTATTTTTGGTTGCAGTAGCTCGGAGGCACAAACACATCTTTGGATCATAGTGTGTCCCTGTGTGTGAAAAGAAACCACAAAAAAATCATCTTTGATTCAATCTGACTAAACCCTCTCCTACCACTACTGCAAAGTAAAGTATACCTGTCAGATGTTCAGAAATTTGATTAAAAAAAGCCATGTCCTGGGCAGTTTTAGGAGGAACAGTTCTTGTCAAATATCAAGCCAATGACTCATCATCTCTATTCAGATATGACACCATCATTGATTAACAAATCCTGCCAAATAATGAAATGATATTGTGCTACTTTCATCTTTATTTGAGATGAGGGTTCTAAAGCACCCTTAATGTGCCCACGGCTGCAGATAGCTGGGCTAAAACATGGCTCTGTTTTCATTTTCTCTGCCCCAGATCCGATTCTTCCCCAGCAGGCTGCAAGATAGAGCTCTATCCCCAGGCCTGCTCTGACTTTATGCCGCTCTCCAGATAGGTTGTGCTGTTCCAATAAGCTCAGAAGGGCTAGTTTCAGGGCTGTCAAGCCCTGGAGGACAGGTTGACACACACAAGAAAAACTAGATCAGTGGGCCCCTCGAACAAGACAAAGAAAGGCTCACTGCTCAGCAACATTTACATAAGTATGAAGCTTTATGCCAGAGAAACGAATAACCTGCTATTATGATAACGACCTTTCCAAAAGCTCACAGACACCGGGGCACCTTGAGATTATACTGTAGGGCTGTGTGGATGGCTTGTGACTGGGAAAAATATATCAATTATATCCAGTATTGAATAGAACTGAACCTCAAAAGTTTAGTGTATGTACCATAAAAATGTACCATTGCAATATCACAAGGTGTCAGTTTGATGTCATTGTACAACTTCAAGATTAACAATAAATTTAAGAACAATGTGCTGCAAGTCTTTTTGTACATGACTAATGGGTCTTAGCAAATGAGTTTCTTGTCTTAAGCTGGCATATCTGCAACTTTTGTGAAAGTAGTTTCTCCTTCCACGCAATTTATAGCAAAAATTGTTTTTTTCCCCCATCTCCATTCCTTTTTTTCTGTAAACAGCAGTATAAATAGCTGGTTTAAAACCTTTCAGACAACCACACTTTTATTCTGCGTGCAAGCCGTCATTTTGTTTGTCACAGCACAAGTTGTCATTAAGTATCTCTGAAGACTGCAGGTTTGTTGTGTTGGACAAAATGGATAATCGCTATCTGCCTTGCTTAAGGCGTCACTTCTTTATTTGCGTGTCTCTTTAATTTTTGCCAGCTATTTGAAAATACCACTGTTATTGAAATGTAGCTTTGGCGTTAAGAAGTCCATCATAATTCAGTGGATCTCCTCACAGTAGGCAGGATAAGCAGTGCAAACGTATATATTACATGTGAAAAGAAAAAAAGTTTTGCGTGCATGAATGATAAGTTCTTCAAAGCTGTGAATTTTCCATTTTCCCATCTCTATATTCAGTTTTTCACACTCTTTGCTTTAAACGTTCCTATGAATCAGTTCATTGGCACCTTCAACCTCGTTGCTTTATGTTCTGCATTTATGTTGTGCCTGATTAATGTGCATTTGTGTTTCTGCTTCTAGCGGCCTGCAAAGATCACCGCAAGGCTCTGGAGGTGTCCCAACACTCTGAGGAGATGGGTCTGATTCTCGGGGTGTGTGCTGGAGGTCTGGTAGTCCTCATCCTTCTGCTGGGCGCCGTCATCATCATCATTAAGAAAGGGTAAACGTCTGCTGATAAGTGTTGAGTACAAAACATGCCTCATTATGCACAATCGCTCCACATCTCTCACATAGTTTTTCCCTTTATGTTTTGTTTTGGAACAGTTCAGTAATCAGTTTTTATACTTGCTGAACTTTCTAAAAGGTCATGCTTGTTTAGGGAAGATGCTGCACCAACAGCCAGAGCTGCATTGTTTACCTTCCCTTATGGCGCACCAGAGGGACCAAACAACTCTCATCTGCGGAGCCTATCTGAGTGTGAAGTATTTAATTAGAGGCGGATGCAATTCAATTAGCCACTTAATTACACACACCAAACAGAGGCCTGACCCTTAAATGAGATGGTAATTGGGAGGGAAAAGGTGTGCTTTTAGAAATTATTAGCCAGTGATTCCACAGGTCTATAGTAGATCATCTACACCTCTTGCTCTGCATTTATTTAGCATCAGCTGTAGGCCAGCCTGAGTTTAACTCTCGAATAAGGCTTAACCTTCCTTACATAAATAAGATTTATTGAACTCTAAAGAACCTGCCCTGCCAAATGGGAAGTTACTCAGGGCTCCAGCAATCATTATTAAATGGCTGACACAGCGTCCAGGCTAATACTGAATAATGTTGATTTTGAAAGTCACCACTACTCTGCACATTAGCCCAGGTTCCTCTGCTAAGCCACCATGAAGTTCGCTTTTAGAGAATTGATTGCTAAATTTGCTGTGACAGGAAGCCACGTGGTCTAGTCCTTGAAGTGTAACACTGAGACATATTCAATAGATGGAAACACACGTTTTTTCTGCTTCGCTGTGGTTTGGTCTGTCAGCACCTGCTTGGTACGTTCGCATGCGTCATATAGCCGCCTGCACGGCCGAATCCTTGAGAGGATGGTTCTCATTTTCACTGTAATCAATGCATTCTGTCCTCAGCTGACATTGCTTTCATCTTACATCTCTTCTTTCTTGATTTTTTTTCTCCTTCTCCTGCACTCTTGCCAGAAGGGACTACTACTCTTACTATCCGTAAGTGACTCCACCACTTTGCTTTTCCATCGTGTTGTGATCCATCATATACATGCTTGTGCTCTGGCTGTCAGTCATAAGTTGTAGAGGAAAAGCAAAAAAGCAGTTTTTCTCACTATTTTAACACTTTATCATCCCTTTTCTGTTATCTTCACCACCATATTATTCCTTACTAAACATAACATTTTCTTTTTCTCCTTCTCTCTGTCTCTGTCTATTACAATCTCTCCTGTATTGCAATTCCCCCTCCTTTTTCTTATCCATTAATAGGAAACCAGTGAACATGAATAAGACACCCATTACCTACCGGCAGGAGAAGAACCATATGGGCTCCATGGAGCGCAGTTTCACAGACCAGAGCACCCTACAAGAGGATGAAAGAATGGCCCTTTCCTTCATGGATGCACACACCTGCGGCACACGCAGTAAGACAAATACACTAAGACTCCCACATACAGTACAGTGTACACAAACCCAACAGCTTACCACAACTACACAGTGCAATTTCAAAGTTGACACACATCATCCCTCACTTTGTAATCTTGTTGACCGTCACTCATTCACTCCATAAATGTCTGAATCATTCTGAAAGATAGTTATCATCCTGTGTGAAAAATAGTCTTTGGTACGACTTACCCTCAGCTATTCACTGCCTGTAGCTGATTCACAAAGAATCTCACAAGATTGCAAATAAACGGGAGAATTGCACAAGTGAAGTTACATATTTGAATGAAATGATTTGTGATTCTTGTCAGCACATTTCATCTTGATCTCCTTTCTAATATTGTCAGTCTCACAGAGAGGGAAAGACAGATATGTTTACTCTAAAGTTGGTACAGATCTTTGTCTGCTTCACACGTCATCTGAGACAGAGCTGCTGTCACACATCTTCATAAGATCTATTATGAAGACATCTTTGCAGACAAACCTTATCAAAGTGACGCGCCTGTAACATTTACTGTACTGTATGTGTCAGTATCAGCATGCACAGTGCCGTTATGTGATGTGAACATATTTTGAAAAGTAATACCAGCTTGTGTCATCAAAACTAAACCTGCAAGTGTTACAAAACTTGTTTCATGTTTTTATTATGTAGACATGAAGTCTACATGTCTACATAATTTTTTCAACTGGAGTCGCACTGAAATTGTAAATGTGTCTGTGTCTGGTGCAGGCGACGCTCGTAGTTTAGTGAATGAGGCCAGCAGCCTTCTGGGAGGCTCCCCGAGGCACCAGTGTGGACGTAAAGGCTCCCCCTACCACACAGGGCAGCTCCACCCCGCCGTCCGAGTGGCTGACCTTCTCCAGCACATCAACCAGATGAAGACTGCCGAGGGCTACGGCTTTAAACAGGAATATGAGGTGAAAGGGCGCTATTACACTCCTCTCATACACTCTGACAAAATAAGACAACATAGACAGATATTACTCTTACACTCTGACAACATGAAATTACAAAGTATTGCTGCTGGTGCACCAGTGTCAAGTACTGTGGACAATTATAATAGAGACATTTTAGAACTACATTATTCTAAAGAACGGTGTTATGTAAAATGTCTGCATTTACACTGTGATTGTATTCTTAAATGACTAACCATTGTAAATTTGACAGCATGATTATAATTGGTCCGTTCCTTCCTACTGTGACATACAGTGAGTGAGAGAACTAGAGGCAAGAACACTCAAACTGCAGGGATATACATAATCCAATGTCACAGTTGGAGGCTTTTTCACCTTTACTTTATTTTCATGCTGAAAATGAGAAGGTGGTCTAGTTACCTTCACTTTTATGTAACTTTATTTGTTTCTGTACCGAGGTTGTCAGTGATGTTAAAGCATCTCACTTCCCATGGGAATCTCGAAGAGACGGTGTAGTCCCTCATTCGTCCAGGAGTGTTCTATCGTAGAAAAGGTTTCAGTCGTAGTCATCTGGACACTGTTTTCAGAATCAAGACGTTTCGGCTCCCATCCGGGAGTCATTCTCAATTGTGAGAATGGGAAGAGAAATGTTTCCTGCATCGTGTCTCCCACTTCCTGTGAAGAATGTTTTCTATAGTGTTCTGTGTTGTATTTGTGGAAACACAAGTGTCACGATGAAACTGTTGTGGCAGAAGCACCATAGCGGAGTGGAGCACCTAATAAGTGTTGAAATAAAGTCATTGCTTTTCTCAATGATGCACAAGGTCACCGTCTTCATTGAACGCCTGGTTATTGTATATGAATAATAGGTGCTTCATTGCCACTTATATAGTAGCTAACCTATCTAATCCATGAATGAATGATTTAACTAAAAGTCTGCAGTTCATCCATCCGTCCAACTGTTCCATCAGCTTAACTGGGTTAGGTTCTCAGCAGAAAGCTTCCTCTGCAGGTTTCCTAGGTGCTTCCAGGCCAGCTGGAAGGTATCATCTCTCGAACATGTCCCAGTTCTATCCTGAGGTCTCCTTTCAATCCAGTATGACAGTATACCTGTTAAACGTCTTTACCAGTTGCCAAGAGCTTTCCTCTTAGTATGGAAGAGCAGCGGCACACCACCAAGTTCCCCCAGGTTTGTTGAGCTCTTTGCCCTGCTGAGGCCAGCCACCATGTGGGGGGACAAAAAATATTTTCTTTCAACCTCTTCTATCCATGATCTCATTCTTTCATTTTCTGCTCAGAGCTTGTTGCCATAGGGAAACAGTGCAGATTCTGTGCTCCTGACCACAGCAAAGTGGACCACCTTTAAACCTGTCATAGATAAGTGACATGTCACTGAAAATTGCTAATCCTCTTGGTGGATTTTGAAAAGACAACTTCCAAAATATCTCCTGAGAACTGTGGCGTGAGTGATTGGTCAATTTTATTATCCCCAAAGAAAAACTGCAGTGTAGATGCAAAAAAAGAACAGACACAATACAAACAAGGCACAGACATAGTCCGCACATGACAGTCACCCAATGATGGCGACAGCCCACAGAGTGAGTGTGGAGTGCTGCAAGCCTATACAGTACACTCAGACTCAGAGATATGAGTTGAGCTTCTTCAATTCATTCATGGATTGGATTCTGGCAAAGATACATCTTCTTCTCTCACCAGTTTGTGAAACTACTGGACACATGTCAAGAAACAACAAAGGGGTTGGGGGTGAGCACTAAAAATTTAGTAGTTTGGATATCTTTATTGGCTGTTAGTCAGTTGTAAGAAGTATCATGTTCAATTACTACATGGGGTGGATAACTGCTAGCTTAGAGAGGCCACCTTAGCTGGAGTGGTTCTTACGAGAGTGGTGTGGGAGGCAATCAATCCTCCTCTGACATCATCCGTGTGCCCTCCTCACTACCCACTGAAATTAATTAGCGGGGTTAAGAAGGCATCTGGATCACACTGTTGCTGCACGTATGAATAAATCATCCTCATTTGGGCCCAGAAAAGACCTCTGTCATGACGACAGGCATGATGAGGTTAAACGTCTCTGGAGGTGCTCTAGCTAGTAAGTTCCCTGTCCACTGCTAACAGATTGTAGGGTAGCAAAGTGAGGAAAGGGGAGTCTGGAAGGGTTGAGTGGGAAAGGAAAAAAGATGAAAGGGTACAGAGGGAGAAATGTGAGAAAAGAGAGCTCTTGGCTCCCATGCCCTATAACCTCCAAATAACCTCCTCCCAGTAGCAATGTTAGTATTTACCTCCCTATGCAATATGTAGTGCAACGTAAATGCTCTATAATTCGCGAAGGCAACCATGAGACTGTGATGCATAGGACAATTCTCTTTACTTAGGGGACCACTAGATGTTTAGGGGAACATCCCAGATGTGGTCAGGAGTCCTCACACCATAATGATCCTGCTGATGTTCAGATCCTGGAAATCAGATGTCTTGTCATGTAATGGGTGATTGGTCTAAGTGACTCTGCATTACTATGATTAGCCAGGTCGTTGTCCAGGAACTTACTAGAATTTTTTCTGAATCTGCTTGCACCACCACTGTTATTTGTTGTAAAGCACTTGAGTTTGCTTGACAGATCACTGCTCGTTTAGTTTCTTTTTGCCCCAATGCACCACAAGGTTTTACTCCTGAATTGAACCGTAAGTACGGACATGTTTCTTTGGCAGAACATTGCTTATCACCCTCCAGCTGTTGCAGTGGATGCTATCTCTAGTTTTATGTTTCAGGGCACATAATGAAGGGCCCAGATCTCTGAATACCTCTCCCCAGTGGAAAGATTATGGCTGAGAGTTGAGATCACACCCTGGGGAGAAGTCCATTCCTGTCACCTATGGCATTCGTGGAAAAGAGAAAACATCTTTTGTCTCTGGTTCATGGTTTGCCCCTCTGGAACTCTGCTTGTAGACTCATTAAACTGTCCCTCACGGGCAAAACACACTCCACTCAAAAATCAATACATACCTCTTTGTTTTGTTTTTTTCTCTCTGTACTAGAGTATGTGTTTTGATGGAGTGTCTCTCTCCATTATGAAGGAAAATGATGAGGAGTATCATATTTCACTCCCCTGGCAGGCATAGGTTTTTATTTCCCAGAAGAATACCTATGTTCTGTAAAAACATTGATCAAGAATTTACAGTGAGTTGTAAAGGAGCTTGTATGTGTGGCAGCTGCTGTCACTGCAGTCATATTCCCACTGCAGAAACTTACGAGTAAACAACAGTAGAGCTTTACTGGAGAACTCAAAACTTTCATTTACCACTTTGCGCCTGGAGGCTGAGGTTAGCAAGGATGATGGACTCATTGATTCAAAGTTAAGTTGCAGCAGGGGCTACTGAATTACTGCGCTTATTTTAAAAAACAACACCTACCTTATGCTACCTTTTTGGTAACATGAGTGGGATGCTGAAGGCATATCAAGATGTTAAAATTAAAAAAGTGCTTTAAAAGTGACACTTGACTGTGTCATTTTTTCCTTAATCTTATTTTACTCATTTCATATGATCCTCTTAACCAACCCTACCCACTGATGCCTGCCAATGAGGGTTTCTAATCAATCTTCCACAGGTCTGTGTTGTTTCCCTTCCCTCCCCTTCAATATCCTGCCACTCTCTCACAGTTTTTCTTCTTGTGTTTTTCATCACCCTGCTTCTCTCTCCTCTCTAGAGGGCTTAGCAGAGGAGCAGTGGGAGCAGAGAAACAAAGAGAGCTCAGAGGTCTAGTGTAAAAAAATACAAGGGAGGGAGGAAGAACAAGAAGGAAGAGGTGGACAGGGAGAGAAGTGATGGAGAAAGATAGCAGGACATAAAGAGAATGAGGGATTCAGAGAGAGAGGCAGACCCAGAGAGAGAGAGAGAGAGAGAGAGAGAGAGAGAGAGAGAGAGAGTGCATGGAAAGAGGAGGAAAAAGTGAGGAGGAAGGTGTAATCCCAGGCAGGATTTGGCTGATTCTTGGCTCTCTGTGGGTAGAACTGCGTTGTAATCCCCTGCTCAGCATGCAGACTTGGACAGAGTTTCACCAAATTCCACTAGTGGCTGAAAACCACAGGGGTAGACTGGTATGGATGTGTGTGTGTGTGGGTGGGGTGGGGGGGGGGGTGGGGGTTGTTTGTGGATCTGAAGGGGCTGTTTGCAGGCTTAATTTGGTCCTATAGTGGACGCATAAAAGTGGCTTATGACGACATGTGAGAGTAAGCGCTCGCCAGTGCATCCATGCAGACAGGTGGATGATAGGGAATGAGGAAATGTGTTGCTGAGTATGATGTGTTGTAATATGGTGGAGCAGCCATACACCAAGCAGGTGGTAGACAGTTCCTCTGCCTTCACTCTAATTACCAGTCATCTTTAGTTTAGTATACTGTATACAGAAGCCTTCAGTAAGCTGCAGAACAGTAAACATCATCAATAATTTATACCTCACATAAGAGGCTAGCACTTGTTTTTTGTATTTATTTTCTCGCATGGCACAGACACAGTTTACAATGATATGTTTTACTATTGGAAATTCTTGTAATTGTAATACCTGGGTTTGACAAAAGCAAGCTTCTCATTTCTAGCCAGCAGCCATTGATTTTGCCAGCTGAAATTACAACTGTCATTGGTAGATTTTATCAGCTATGTCTAGCTAGCTAATAAAGCTAACATTAGCTCCAGGATTTGGTTGGAAAAGCATCTCCAGCTGACTTTTTAATGTTTCCAGCTGAATCCTTTTAAAATGAAAACTCTATAAAAGGAGTCTTAAATACTGTAGTCTTAAAACACTGAGGCCATTCTGCCCTGTCTGTTTGGTTGCTGCATGTCCTAGACCAAAAGTCAGCATCCTCATCAGTTGATGATACTTGTAGAAGACAAATAAATAAACAGTATTGTTATTGCAATGCATTGTAGAGCTAGTCCTAGTATTTTAAGTACAATAAGGAAAAATATAACATCACCATCTCCAAATCCGATTAAGACCAGCACAGAGCTGCTAATGTTAGCCTAAACTCTGATAGCATCCCCGACCAGCTTCCACTACTATAGGTAATAAGCTACCTAGCCGGACATGCCGACGATGGCAACTTAGGTTAGAGCAGTCAAACACAATGTTAAATGCATTCCTCACATTTTTGGTTTTGGAAAGGATAAAAAAGACACCACTTTCAAAACTCTTTAAATAACAAGTATTGCTCTTTCTACTGCTCCAGGTACGACACTTCGGCAGGTTAAGAAGGCTTGCTAGGTTGCTAGGCTTTGATTGGATAATAGCTGTTTGGTCAATTTGTGAGTTATGTAACTACCATTACCTCCATGAGCCTCTGCTGTGATCCAATTTTATTCTGGGATTATTTTGATGGATTTACTCCTGATACTCTCATTTTTGGTGTACACAGAATTTTAACCCAGTAGGAATATAGCCACTGGGTTAAAATTTTGACTATAACCCATTGAGTTGAGGCTCTAACAAGAATAGGTGCTACTGGCAGTCCACGATTCACGAGGGCTCTGGGATCAGACAAGGACTATATGATGCTCATGGCACTGTTTTGTTTAATTACATATCATGCATAAACCACCATGGCCATTTCCATGGCCGTGCTGAGAAATGCACTGATAGGCTTTTATCATGCTAACCATGAAACACATTTTTCCGTATCACACATAAAACAAAAGAAAAAATGTGTTAAAGCTTTATAGAAAAGGTTTCAGTCGTAGTCATCTGGACACTGTTTTCAGAATCAAGACGTCTTGATTCTGAAAACAGTGTCCAGATGACTATGACTGAAACCTTTTCTACGATAGAACACTCCTGGACGAATGAGGCACTACACCGTGTTAAAGCTTTGATTAGTATTTATCTAAGATATTTGAATAGTTAGTATAGAAAGGCCATTTTCTTGAAATCTGTGTCTCTTTATCTCTGTAGAGTTTCTTTGATGGCTGGGACTGCACAAAGAAGAAGGACAAAACCAAAGGGAGGCATGACACCTTGTTGGGATGTAAGTCATCAGAACCCATTTTATCCTGTATTAAAAAAAATAACAGAAAATACTGTGGAAAATTTATATTTTAACATTCCTTTGCTCTTTTATTCTTATCTACCCCAGATGACCGCCACAGAGTCAAGCTCCACCCTCTCCTGGGAGACCCCAACTCAGACTACATTAACGCTAACTACATTGATGTAAGTCTAATCCTGTTTTTCTGCCTCTGCTCGACATGGGATACAAATAGTAACTCTCTTTCACACCCTGCAAAGCCGAAGTCCATCTCTCTCATTCCTGTAAGCTCACCAGTCTGCTGGCCCACTTTCACCTGGAGGCTTTCATCCAATCAAACACTCTTCCTATTGGTGTTTTGCCAGATGCCATGGTTGTCAATTGCTACACAGAATCCCTGACCCAGACTAACTCTGCTATCACTTTTATTAAAACAGAACGGAATAAATGCATTTAATGCCTTGCAGAGGAGATGAACCTTTCTGTAGGATGCCACAAATCCTCCTAAATTAAATAGACATGATTGATGTTATTCAATCTCTGGATAGGCTGGGAGGAGATGATCCTTTCCACTGTTCACCTTAGCTGTCTGCCACACATGCAGCGTCACAGTAACATTCTCACTGATCATATGAAATACATGTATATGTTGCTAATGTGTCTCACACAGTGTCATTCATACGTGTTCCCATTCATAAAAGCTAGAGGAGGCTGTGTTTATTCAGAAAGCAGGAGTGCATGTTCAGATGGTAGCAGTGAGGTTATTAACAGAAGAAATCAACCCAGATTTAGAGAAAAACTACAATTTTACTAGCAGATATAGTGTAGATACAAAAACTTGTATTTTGGTTCCCCTGTGAATTTGCTGTCACGGTCCTCAGTCGTTGTTATTCATTTGAGTTATGTCAAGGCCAAGTCTGGCAATCTGATATGATTTCTTTATCTCACAAGATTTATTTTGCCTGCCTCTCTTTGAGACTACTGTAAAGTAAATATGGCACTCTGTGAGAAGTTGAGGCAAGCTGATGTACTCCCACTCCTGTTTGAGGCTGATACGAGGTTGAAAGATCATGTCTCTGTCAAAATTTTTATAAAGAATATATTGGAAAAATAACAGATTTTTATTTTTCAGTGAGAGAAAATTACAAGGTGCATATGTTGACTATGTTGATTTTGGGTGGATTCCTCCTTTAGGCTGAATCGTGTCATCAAAAATGCTTGACACTACACAGCTTTTTTCCTCTCTTTTATTTCTCTGTAGAGAATGGCGAGTGGTGAGATGCTTTTAGAGAGTTCATTACAATGAGAGGGCATTAAAAAACCTGGCCTGCTGTTAGGACTGTAGTTATTGTGAGGGTCTCCATTAGCGTTTAGGGCACAGAGGTGCTGGCATTAGAGGGAAAACACCACTCAGTAGCCATTACAGTGTCAGAGTCAGTGATGTTACTCCCAGACAAGGCCAACCCGGCAAGCTGAATAGCAGCTACTTACCCATAGCGAAGCATATTTTGGACAGCCTGCGATTATTTCGCCAGAGGTTAAATGGAAAAGTTTTTCCTCCCTCTGAAACATCATTGCCCTTTCAAAACAAAGGTGAGAAAGTCCGCGCTCTCCGTTTCCTCTATTTCTGTCACTTAATGCTTACTTACTTACTTACTTACTTTGCTTGGCTGTGGTGTGTGTTGCTTGAAGAGGAGCAGAACTTTGCATATGTTTGACAGCTTTCTGCGCCTGTTGTAAATCTAGAGCAGTCCAGTGCGCCATGGCTGTTGCTAATTTACATTTCGTCTGCTTCTAAAGAGTAACAAAGTCTTACTGACAGGTGTAGCATGGGCACGCAATCAAAAACAAACACGCTCATAGACACACACACACACAGTCATACTGTTAATCATTTGTGTCTAAATGCTCCCAATGTAAAAATAATAGTGTACATGAACACAACTTTTACTGAGATTAGAGATTTATGCATACATTTTTTTAACTTGCTTTTCTCACTGTTTTGCAAGTGGGCGGGGCTCAGTTGGAAAAAGGTGATGTCACGTATTTCAGTGCACCGCTCAGAGTTTAGCAGCATATAAATAAGCATCTGATAACAGTTGGTGGGTTGTGTGTTTATGTTGCCAAGTTATTATCAATCAGATCTGATCAATTCTGTGCCCACACAGTCTTGATGAAGCATTAATAAATGATATATTTTCCCATTAACTTTGATTATTGCTTAGTTAGTCATGAATATTTAATATTATTTAGAAATATTTAAAGGGTGGTGGAGTAAAGAGTACCTACTTGCATTACATTGTTATTTTTTTTAAAAATAAGTTTGTGTTACCCAGTTCACAAACAAGTCCTGGTTATACACCGTGTCCATCCTTTGCTGTTGCATTGCAGCATGCAATGAAATTAGCAAAGACTACTGCTATATTTTTAAAACAGTGAGCCAGCCTCATTTTCCAATTAGCAACATAATGTATGTGTGAGACACAGCAGGATTTCGCTCGTCTACTTTCTCTAAATAGAAAATCCCTAAGGCAAATTTAACAGTAAAGAAAACTAGTCATTTTCATTTGAAAAAAAGGAACCAGTAGATTAGAGTAAGTGAAAAATGGCCTTAGGTCATACATTCCTACAAAAAATGAAATTAAAGCACAGTCCTGCTGTACTTACATAAACACACATGCACACACACACACACACACACACACACACACCTCTCTCCACCTGTCTGTAAACATAACTCCTACTTACTACTTACCAAAAGCTTCTTTCATTAACTAGCCTATATGTCTTCTTTTTCTACTCCCCTCCTCTCTTCCTCGACCTTGGACCCTGTAGATTCGGATTAACAGGGAAGTAAGTACTTCACTGCTCGTTCTTCTGCCTGCCATCGCTCTATTTTTGCTCTTTTTCCCCTCTTCTCACTTCCCTCTTCTCTTTCCACTGTCCTCTCTCCACAAATGCTCAAAGGTCAGTGTGTTTCAGGTTTCTGCACATTTGACCAAACAAAAAACCAAACAAAAATAACATGCCCTTTTAACTAATGATTTAAAATGAACACAAAGAGATGTGTCCTCTCCGGATAGAGGACCTTGCTGTCTTTGTTAGTTCTCATAAGTGGCCAAGATTCAGGAAGTTTAGTTGCTATGGCGACCGTCTTAAGTGGAGGAGTGGTAGCATTCATGCTGATAGTGTTTGGCCAGGGCTAGAGGAATTGTGTATAGCAGGCCACACGCATTTCAGACATGTCCCTGTTTATCTGACTGGATGCAATTCAGTTTAGCAATCCATCAGCAATGTGGACAGACTCAACATATTTGGAAGATGCCCTCTGCAAAAAGATAAAAACTGTTATCAGCATGGATTGCCCCATAATATTGATTTGATGAGAGCCCGGTGGGCTTGGGAGTTTATTCAGATTATTCCTGACCTGCCTTCTCCACTCCACAGAGGCATGTAAGGTAATTGGGGCATCAATTATCCTTCCAGCTGCTCCTCTCAAAATCACAACAAACAGTGAACCACAACATCCATGTGGTTTTCTGGGTGATGTTTTCACAGAGCTGTGTCTTGGAGACAGGTGTCTCCTTTACCTTGAAAGGTTAGATAAACAGCACGTCTTTTCAGGAGGTCTTCCTTTGAACAGTTTGCTTGTCCTTAAAGTGTTC
Source organism: Siniperca chuatsi (assembly GCF_020085105.1). NCBI lineage: Eukaryota > Metazoa > Chordata > Actinopteri > Centrarchiformes > Sinipercidae > Siniperca > Siniperca chuatsi. The sequence continues at coordinate 17,069,004 of NC_058050.1, forward strand.
ATGCTTCAAAGTCCCTCAGGTGGTCTTTTGTCGTGTTTATCCCCTCAAGGCTGTAGAGGTGTCATCTCATCGTTCATTCATATTCACCCCATACTCACCATAAGAAGTCTACATCTACATCAAAGGCTGTCTCGTCCTTTGATATGAAGGATCTCAGAATACTTCACTGTATATGTCAGATTTTTCAGATTTTTTTATATCATGCATTTATGTGAAACCTGTGTAAGATATTCTCCCACTCATTTGACAATAGTGGAAGAATTCACGGACAACGTTTTCTGGAAGAAAAAAATGTGGTTTTGGTTTGTGAATTCATCATCCCAGATATAGTACATATTGCATCTATAATGACAATTAATTTGTTTTTATGGGACAGCACTCTGTCAAACTGTCACAAGGATTCAGTCATTGTTCAGTCAGCTAGTCTGACGCTCTGTAGGAATCACTTTTTCAGAGATTTATCAGCAGTTTGTCAAGATGCAGTATTTACCATGTGTTGCCTCAACTGCTCCAAACTCTCTGTGGAGGCTCTGAGGGCAAAGAGGTGGTCTGGAGTCAGCAATAGGTCAGATAGCGCTGGAAAATTATACAGGGAATGTGTTTCACAGAGTGGGTTAGTAGGAGTGCAGAATGCAGAGAAGAAGGGTGAGACAGAGAGACACCCTCCCATACAGCTGTGCCTGAGGCGCAGATGGCTTACTCAGCATGTCATCCCTCTTCTTTCTTTCAGGGCTACCATCGATCCAACCACTTCATCGCCACTCAGGGTGAGTATCCCAGCAAGGCTATAGTGTGTGTTTATGTATGTATGTGTGTGCGTGTGCGTGCAGGACCTTTTGTCGCGGTGTAATAAATTAAAGATGATCCAGCCAATGAGCCCACTCATGCCCAGTCCCTTGCCAAAACCATCTCTCTGGCAAATCCAAAGGTGATAGTGTGACTACCAACCCATGAAGGCTGTGTTAGTGATGTCACTGAATTAATTATTAGAGGAGGTGAATAATTAAGCACATTAATTATAGCTTCTCCATCTCCGTGACATGTGGAGCAGTGTGTTCATTGTTGGATAGAGAACCTTTAGTTCACCCTCTGTTGCTCAAACACAAAGTCGCTTCTGATGGACAGTCGGACTCTGCGTGTGTGTGTTTGTGTGTGTGAGCATTGAAAATTTCCCTCCGCTGTTTCTAAACCCCAAGGAGTGTCAGTTTCCAGGGAGCTCCCATCACAAAGTCACTCAAGGTCTGCTCATCCGCTTATCTTGCACCAGCACCTCCTCTTCCCCCTGTTAGAGAGACAGAGAGATGAAACTTGCAAGAAAGACAAAAAAGATGCCAGGAGTGTTTTTGTCTCTCTGAGCGTTTCTTTCCTACGTGATCCTCGTTTTAAAGTTGCATGTCGCTTCCTAAACGTCTCCTCCTCAGATGACAATGAGTGACTGATGGCCCTGTGGGCTTTCATCATCAGCCACTGTTGTTATTTTGTCACCTATCGCCCCTTCCCTTCTGCCTGGAATTCCCAATAACTTTATTGACGGCACAATCTAGAAAGATTAGTACCCTGCCGTCTTAGGAAGGACACTTAGGTCGCAATAATACAAGATTTCACAACAGCAAGAACTCCCTTATCGAGAGAGCAGGCTTTGATGCTGCCGTTTTTGTCTCTTTCTCTGTTATTTCCTCCCTCTTTCCACTAGGACCCAAGCAGGAGACTCTGTATGATTTTTGGAGGATGGTGTGGCAGGAAAATTGTTTCAGCATCGTCATGATCACTAAACTGGTGGAGGTTGGCAGGGTAAGTGATGTACCATCCCCCATTCTGTGCAAAGGTACAGTAATAAAATCCACATACAAGCACCCTTTTTGAATAGACTAAACCTTTGAGCTATAACATGTTAATTTGTGAGCTTTAGAGGTGCTGGAAGGTGGATTTTGTTACCTTTGGACAGAGCCAGGCTAGCTGCCTCCCTCTGTTTCCTAAAATAATCTAAGCTAACTACCTGCTGGTTGTAGCTTCATATTTACCATACAGACATGAGAGTAGACTGTAATACTGTAATTTTCCACCTCACATAAATACCCTGTAGTATATAAATTCTGCTCTGTGCACGCCATCCTTTTCAGTCTAGGCAAGAGAAACATATTACCTCAGTGGATGGTTCAAATGACACCATTTTTCTAGCAGTAGCCCTATATCCAAGTTGGTTCTCCATCCTAACCATTCTGCGAAAAGTCAACAAATGAGGACTGGTCTGTGTGGCTGAATCCAAATAACACATCCATTAAATAAAAAAATTACCTCCTTTGTGCCTGGCGTTGGTGAAAAAGATTGCTGCCCTCCTGTTCATTATGCTTCCCACCATTATGTGATTATTGTGCTTTTTCTTTTCTTTGCCCTCCGAGATGAAATATCTGCAGAGGAACAGGTTGTTTTTGTTCTTCCACAGCATTTTAAGTGTAACCTCTGTACCTTTTTTAACTTATTACATTTCACCCCAATATTTATCTGTTCTAGTTGAACCAACTAATGAAATACTTAATATTTTTATTATAATCAATGAATTATATGTCATTATTAATGATTAATTATGGCAGATCATATTTTCTATCTTTTGCGGTCAAACTATTTGTTAAAATGAATCTTGTGAGATGTTCTTTTATTACAATATCTTATCATGCTTTGACTCTGAATCTAATGCATACATTTCAAATATGATGGAAAGGACTTTCCAAGAAATCCAAAAATGGCCTAAGGAAGGGTGCAAGGCTAATATTTTAATTCATCCAATAAACCCTAACTTAAACCTGCAATCCGTTACTCTCTGCATGTTCATTTTTATTTTTTAAATTTTTTTATAAATATTTTTGGGGCATTTTTTCACCTTTATTGTACAGAGTGAGGTGAAGACGCAGACAGGAAATGGGGGGAGAGTGAGGGGCATGACATGCAACAAAGGTTGTTCAACAGTTTTACCTTGTAGTTGGGTGGTTGGATTGATGGTAAGATAATGCTTTTTACTTAAGTCAATAGGAATGCAGTGACCTAAAACATCCCAACAGCATTGTTCAATAGCAGAGAATGAACTTGCAGCACATTTCATAGAAGTAATTCATCTGGTCTCTTCCCTTAGATATATAGAAATGTATAAGGTATCCTTGTCAAAGAGAGGGGGAGATTTTGAGAAATTGCTCCTTAAGAGGGAGGCGTTCTGGAAATCTCAATTGGGCGCTTTATGTCTGAGAGGGTGAGAATGAGGAACTAGACTTAAAGTCCACTGGATCATATTGTCTCTCAAAGAACATAATTCTTTTTGAGAAAAATAGGAAATTTTGTTAAAGGATGGATGATTTAAGGTCAGCCGTATTGAGTATTTTTTAAAGTTAGGCTTATCCTTAATATCAGGAGATTTGAGAACACTGTCTTGAAAAAGGAGGTTGAAACTAGAGAATTTTTCTGCTTTGTATGGAAGGGAAAAAAAGAGATTCAACCTTCACAACACACACACAAACAGATGAATTCATCTTACACCTTCTGCAGTTTTCCAGCTTCATTTTCCAGGAATTTCAACAAACTTTTTAACTTTGTTGCTTCACTATTTTTAAACAGGTGAAATGCTGTAAATACTGGCCTGATGACAGTGAGATGTATGGTGACATCAAAATCACTCTGCTTAAGACAGAGACGCTGGCTGAATACACAGTTCGGACCTTTGCCTTGGAGAGGGTAAGTCTCAGATTTACATTTTGCCTACCGTCTTTTGCATTTATTAATAATGGTTGTAATATTCTTAAGATTAGAAGTAGAACATTAATAGAGGGTATTAGATACTTGACAGGACTTACAGCTGATGGGTATGAGGCCTACATGTTAAATTGAAAGGAATTAACGCCAGTATCTATGTGAACTCCCCTGCCGTCTTTCCAACATAGCTGTAACAGTGTTGTGCCCCTGATGGCCTCCGTCCTGTCAATCTCCCGGGGGGATCTCTCATTGGAAGGGTTCAGAGCGACGCTGCAGTGACAGTGGCACAAACACAGCATTATCATCACAGTGTCACATTCGCTCTCCATGGGCACACGCTGCTGCTTATTCAAATCTTCACGAATTTAGGAGCTGGTGACAGCTTGTTTTTCAGCTCTTTTCCTTTCTTTTTTTGGATTTCTGTCTCCAACAAATCTTTGCTTTGCGTCGCTTTACTTTGTCGTCTCTGTACAGAGGAAGAAATTGCTGTGTGACCGCAGCCTCCCAGTAGAGAGGAGAAACCTCCCAGCCCTCCCTGAGAGCCTCAGTAATTCCTTTCTGCGTGTCTGTCACACTGCAGCTGCTGCTAGCATGTGATGCCCAGAGGCCTAACTGTCCTAGAAGACCTAACACCCCACGTAAATAATGTCCTGGTTGTCCTCACACTGAACCGAAAAATCTGTCACATCTTTCACGGAGGGGGAATGTCTCTGAATTGATGGGAGCACGTCTTAGATGAAAAAAAGGGCCTGTAGGCTAGCATGGTTGAGCCTTATAAATGTAGTGTTTTACATGTACTGCTAATGTGTACTGTGTGTCTGTTGACAGAGAGGATACTCAACCAAGCACGAAGTGCGTCAGTTCCACTTCACGTCCTGGCCTGAGCACGGGGTGCCCTATCACGCCACCGGACTGTTGGCCTTTATACGAAGAGTGAAAGCCTCTACACCTCCTGACGCTGGCCCTGTGGTGGTCCACTGCAGGTAATGCTGCAACCTGTATGTTATTCAATCAAACCAACAGTAACTTTTATTGTGAATATGGGTGTATTTCTCAGAGTATGACAAGTAATATATTAGAGAGACTCAGGACCGCTACGATGTGCAAAGGGAGGGCGTTAGCCATGTTAGCTAGGCTACTTGTCCTGTACAAAAAAAAGGAACACAAACTTGTTCTTTTACTGCTATGTTTTTTATACACACACACACACACACACACACACACACACACATATATATATATATATATATATATATATATATATATATATATCTTCTCCTCTCTGTGATTCATATGTCCACCCTTATTCTGTTTATTCAGATTTTGAAAATCACATGTAATGATCCCTTCAATTTATAAAGTACTGTGTTACAGTTTTACTATCACAGAATTTTCTGAATTTTCTCTTGCTGGTGGCCTAGCAAAGCTTCCATTAACTCAGAATTCAAAATGCCTCACGGGAGTTTCAGTTAAAGCAGACACAGCCAAAACATGATGCAGTAAAAATGAACAAACAAAATGTTCAATAATTTCATGCCAGAGTGTAACCCTATTTGAACACACAGCTTATAAGTTAATATTGTAATAATACCTAGCATAGTGGCAGTAAGCACAATGTAGAGTAGCTTGCTACTTGCCTTGTACGTTGTAGCGGTCCTCAAGACTCTCCCCTTCTCTTTTAAATCATGTAGTGCTAATAACTTGTGCTCCTGTGCAAACTGTATCCTGAAAAATGGCAACAACATTTTCCTAACTCGAAAGTTAGACTTTAAGTACATGATTCCTCATGAAAGATGTCCTTTGTGTGCCAGTGTGGGGGCAGGCCGCACCGGCTGCTACATCGTGCTGGATGTCATGTTGGACATGGCGGAGTGTGAAGGCGTGGTGGATATCTACAACTGTGTCAAAACCCTCTGCTCTCGACGCATCAACATGATCCAGACAGAGGTTAGGTCAACTGCACAGTCAGGATACCACTTCACATTCAAACTAAGTCAAATATGTAATATTTGTCTTGCATATATTCAGGAGGTTACATTACTGGCCATAATAGAGTAACCTCTCTCCATTGGAAAACTTCTGGAGAGTCAGGTTTTTAAACATTTGTTTTTCCCTCCTGTTGTTTGGAAAATCAAAGAGCAAGGGGGGTGTATTATCATACTCCCCCTCTGGGACTTATGTAAAGGTCATTGCAATAGTTTTAGAGAAAAGACTCACATTGTCTCTCAGTGTGCTGCGTAGGCACGTGCTGTTCTTTAGATGTGCAGATAATTTGCATATTCACCCCTTATTATGTAAATCCAACATTGACTTGGCTGTTTATTACATTTGTAGTTATTTGCAGGGGTGCTCTAATTAAATGCACACCGCATGTGTTTGTTTACTTAGAAATATTTATTTATTCTCCAACAGCTTTGATACACCACCCACACATGTGCACGTACACAGGACTTAATTATATTATCTGTTGTCCTTCCAGGAGCAGTATATCTTTATCCACGATGCCATTCTGGAGGCCTGTCTATGTGGAGAGACGGCCATCTTGGTGAACGAGTTTGCGGTCACTTACAAAGAGATGCTGCGAGTGGATTCGCAGAGTAATAACTCTCAGCTACGGGAGGAGTTTCAGGTCAGACTTTTGCTTGACGGCAACATCATGATCAATTTCTAAGCACAGTTTTATTTTGTTAAAATATGCGGCCATTAAAACATGCAAACACGTATTCTGTATTACACAGCCCACACACTGTAATTTGCATTTATAATGCAATTTATTAGATATCATCAACAAAAATTTTTTATTTACCTTAATGGAACCTACTAACACTTCAAGTGCTACAATTATTTTTAGTAACAACGATATAATACTAATACTACCACTCCTACTACTACAACATGCACTAGTACTACTACTGATACTACTACAGTATTACTAAAAATAGCACAAATAAACAACAAGACAATAAACAAATAGAATTCCATCCCTTTTTGCATGTACCTACACTATGTTTACTAGTACTACTACTACTTTTACTACTACTACCACTTATAATAATAATACAGTAGTAATATTAATGGATGTTGATGTTTGAAAGCTGATGGTTGGCATATAAAGTTGATAGGGGAAACAGTCACACCTAGAGGCAACCATATTGATGATCCATTGTATACATTTTGAAGAGTATTATATTTGCATGTCTGTATTGCATAGATTCTGTTGTGTATTGTACATTTGCTCATTTATGTTAAAACAGTCTGTTTGGTATTCAGACAGTTACATAAACAATAGTCAATGACTACATCTCCTCTGTTGTGGAAATGATGTACCTCACAGCACATTTTGAAATCAACAGAGTGCCAAAAGGAATAGATTAATGGATGTGTGTGTGTGTGTGTGTGTGTGTGTGTGTGTGTGTGTGTGTGTCTGTGTACAGGATGATGTTAGTTTCCTTTCGCTTTTGATTCTGTGTGACTGTCATTGAAATACTCTGGTTTGTAGGAATGCGGTCTCAGAACATTTTATTAGATTCTGATTAGGAGAGAGGAGAGCCAGCTGTGTTCCCACATGCTTTACCTGTCTCTTCCACCTCCACCTGCTGCAGTGTTCAACCAGCAGACGCACTGATTCTAGGTTTAGCATTTCAAAGTAATACTGGAAAAGGCTCAGGCTCCCCCTTTAATTTTATACTGTTTATCCTTATACTCTACATAGGAATTATGATGGATGTATTGCTTAGAATTAGGGAATTGTACTGTAGGTGGTGCGACACTCTGATTACAAACTGTTACTTCTTCATAAAGGAAAATGTTACATGCCTCGCTTTGATCTTGTAAACGTATCCGTCTGACATTGTTGAAAGCTTCTCCACCACCCAATGAGCTCTCTGTCATCCTGCAGACAGCAAAAGCCAACCGGTAGTACTGAGATCAGCAAGTCACAGATCTATTATTGATGCTGTGTATTAATGATCCAAATATTTTTTCATGTTGTCTAATGTAATTACTGCTAAATGAACAGAAAGATCATCAAAAAACTTCATTACATTTCCTTTTATTATGCAGTTGGCCTAATTTATCCTTTATTCTTTTAAATCAGTTTGTCAACGTGATGTTCAGAGTATTAAAGATTAACATTATTGGATTCCCACTCCCACTCCTCTCTCCTTCTGTCTGATTCACTTCTTTTTCCTCCCCCTCCCTAACATCTTTGACTCCTCTGCTGTGTCTCCCCACTCCTCATGCCTTCCTTCTTTTAAACGCTCTCTTCAATTTCATTTCATCCTCCCCTTACTCTCATCTGACCTCTTTTAACTTTTCCATTTGCAGACACTCAACTCTGTGACTCCCCACCTGGATGTGGAAGAGTGCAGCATTGCTCTGTTGCCCAGAAACCGAGAGAAAAACCGCAGCATGGATGTTCTGCCGCCTGATCGCGCCCTGGCCTTCCTGGTTACAACAGAAGGGGAGAGCAACAATTACATCAACGCTGCTCTCGCCGACAGCTTCCACCGGCAGGCTGCTTTTATTGTGACCCCTCACCCTCTGCCGGGCACGACAGCGGACTTTTGGAGGCTGGTCTTTGACTACGGCTGCACAGCAGTGGTCATGCTCAACCAACTCAACCAGTCTAACTCTGCCTGGGTAAGGTCAAAGTGTTATATACTGTTTTACTGCCACTGATTTGTTGACACTATAAGGAAGGTTCACTCACACAAGAGCAGCTGTTTGTGGTACTAGTTTTTACATTCAGTCTCGAGGTTATCTGAACTTTACTTGAGACTTTTCCTGACATACCCTGACTTCACTGTTTCTGTATCTTACTGTGCTTGGGATTAGTTCCTTCATGCCATTTTGTTGGGCTTTGATCCCTGACCACATTGATCTCAAGGCATGACTAGATAACACCCGCCCCAGTTTTTCCTTCCCCTCCTCAAGTTACATCTCTGGAGAATAGGCTTGCATTACCCTCCAGCCACATCTCAGGGTTCTTTTTGTTGGCGTCCCACTTTTTCTCATGAGCATATGTCTGTACTGCAATATTCCCTGTTCTTTCTTCAACACGTATAATAATAGCTATAATAATGAGTGGCAACAAAACACAAGATTTAAGTTTAAGATTCAATTAAAAACACAATGGAACACCAAGAACAAATAACTTAAAGAATATCTCATTAATTCATTTTTAAGAGGAGATTTTAAAGTAGTTAAAGCTATTTGCTATCCTAAGCGCCTATGGTAAGCTACTCCATGTAGTTGGAGCTCTAAAGGCAGTGCTTTAGCTGGTAAATAAGGGCTCTACTAGATAATCAGGTGACAAACTGAAGAAGGCTGTGAAAGTCAGCAATAGATCCTAAAGTCTATGAAGATGAAGATGAACGGTTCATTATCAAGCGTGAATGAAATGAAAGCATGTAAAATAGTATCATTAAAAGAAAGGAATGATTTAATTCTGGAGATATTTCTCAGGTGGGAGAAACAGGAATTAACAAGCCTACAGTAGTAATCTGGGGCTCCAGACTAAGGCTCTGATCAAATGTAACTCCCAGATTTTTAGCAGAAGGAACAACATACTCTGTTAAAGAACCAAAGGCTGGCACAACTTGACTACGGACGTGTTCAGCTAATAATTAAGATCTCTGTTTTGTTGGAGTTAAGCTGAAAGAGAATGACAGACATCCAGTCCTTAATGGCAGATAAACAGTTGTGCAGAGATGACAATGCTGCTGAATAATTCAACAATGTTGGGCCAGGTACGACTTGATATCACTGGCATTATAATGGAAAGAAATAAGAAATGACATGCTCTCTCATAATTTAGCCTAAGGAAAACAATTGAAAGAGAGAATAAGATTGGTCCCCAAATGGATGCTCGTGGTACACCACTCAGGGACACTGCCTGCGAGGAGGAACGACAATTGACACACACAAGAAAATTTGCGGTAGACAAACAAAATCAATCAAGGATAGTGCTGGAGATAAGAATAAGAATATTTGAATCCATTGTGTCAAATGCTGCACTGGTGGAGAGCAGACATTCCAGCACAGAGCATCAGGTAATATCAGCTTTCATCAATATATCATTAACATCTCATATTACCATGTAGTTGCACCTATATAATTAATATATGAATGAATAACTAATGAATCACTAAGCCAAAGACATTGGCGATAATGGCTTATACAGAATGTAGATTTTGGTTTTTAGGCATACATAGAAGATAGAGTCAAACTTGAAATATTAACCATGTGAAATATGTATTACTTTGTATCACCTTGAGCCTTTTTTTGTCCAAGGTCTATCTTAGAGTTTTGTAAAAATCAGTCCTTAACATTTTGCCAGTGTTTCTTGGATAATGCTCATCTGGTGGAGATATAATTATGTATTGAGTGTAAGTAGTAGCAGTGGCACTACTGGTCCGTAAAGGGTCCCTTATTTAGTCTATTAAGTTATTAACTTTGAATTAACTAAATCAACAAAAGGATTGTTTTTGTTCATCTTAGTTAAACGCATATGTAGTTTGGCCAACTTCTTGAAGTCAGTGTGTTTGACAAAAACTGAACAGAACTGGCCCAAGACTTGATCCATGCTATATAAATCATGTTAACTCTTTAGTTGATACACCAATTGAAAAGAGAAATGTTGTTTTCAACAAACTGAACCAACCAATCGAGGGCTGTTCCAGAGATACCCACTGATTGTCTGGCTTAATGCACCTCTTGCATCAGTGTTCACTGTTGATGGTTTTCACAGCACTCCATTGCTATCACTATGAGAGTATCTTACCAAAAGATATTTGTCAAAATCAGTTAACCACTAACATGACCTTTAAGGGCCTAGACAGGCTTTGTAACTGTGGAAGTCAATAAATTATCTTAATCTTGAATAATTGTTTATGATGTGCACATCAAATGTTCTGCATGCTGTTTTGTAACACCCTGAGTAGTCTGGTAATAAAACCCTCCCCAGAAAATCTACTTGAGGTACCCCTGTTTTTCATCCACTCCCCTTTAAATGTTTTTCATCTAATTTATTCCAGTGCAATGCAGTTTCTTTTGGGTCTCACCTGAAAATTGAGTTATCGCCACTTTAAGTTGTTCATTGCAAGATCTTGTTATGAACTCTGTTATAGAGTTCATTCGTGGCACTGGAGTACTCTGTCTCCCTCTTGTTGCAATCTCTCAAAGCACATTACATCTCTCCCTCCCTGCGCTGCCTCTCTCCCCTTATTAACACCAGTGTGGCACCGTAACACCTCCTCTTCTATGTAGGCACACATTAACACCAATTTTGCCAATGCTATTATTCTGCTTGTGCGTCTGCATGTCTTTTCAACTGTATTCTGTTTTTTTGTATTCATTGCATGCATGCAGACCCCCCACTGCCTACCTGCTTACACACACATACGTGCTTAATTTCACCATTTAGAACTTCTTAAAGTTCTCTCTACTTTGATAATCCAAAGTTTTAAGAGCAAAGGCAGTTTTTTTGGCCACAAATACTGAAGAATGCATGAGTCCAAGTACTGTATGTGCCACATTTAATCACTGATAAAACAATCTCCCCACTCTCTCTCTCTGACCTCCCCTCTACCTGTAGCCGTGTGTTCAGTATTGGCCGGAGCCTGGTTTACAGCAGTACGGGCCCATGGAAGTGGAGTTTCTGTCCATGTCAGCAGATGAGGATGTCATTACTCGTCTGTTTCGGGTCAAGAACGTAACAAGGGTGAGTCATTGCGGTTTGACAAAAGCCTGCACAGGACATGTTGTTCCACTCAGTGGTATTTCACAAATGATAACTGGAACCTCATTAGAAATGCATTAGCTGTGGTCTTCACTTGTAATTCAGATGTGACATTTTACCTACAGTACCTTTAGAGCTGCCAGCTATAATGTGCATCTAAAAACCCAACACAAGTCCTCAAAATCAAAGTACTCGGCTGTAAAAAATAATGTGTACCTGAAACCTTCATATGATGATTTGAATTTCTATCCAACTTCTAGAATGTGTACATACTCAAAGGCTTAATGCTTCGCATGATGCTGGATTTCTACACAGTGTGTGCCTCTGCATCGTTATCTGTCTATTATTTCTTTCTTATTAATATACAACAACAGTTCTCTAGTGAATGCCTCATGGGTCAGCGGGCGTTATCAAATAAATACACTCTAAAATAAATACACTCTCAAATATAGCCTGGAGATTTGTACTGAGCACAATGGCAGATCAGTAAAAAACTTAGACTGTATCATACATACTACAAAGGACATTTTTTGATATTCAGCAGTCCAGAAAATTGAACCAGAGCCACCAAAGTTTCCATAAGATGTTCCCATAAGAATCATACATATTATACAAACTTTCTATGGAAAACAAGAGAAGCCCATTGACATGCATGAAATAAAGGTCAGTCTCTCCCTTTTTCAATTTCTTCTTGTCATTACCTAGATAGGCGTCTTCCCTCTCTTAGGTGCCTGTTGGCATGCTAAAGACAGGACTTTCATCATCATAATGCATGCCATATTTTCAGTTGCAGGACACTCTTCAGGCTGCAAATCACACTCTCTTTTGATTTGTTCATAAACCATGTCACACATTTTTTTTAAAAGTATCTGGCATGCAGAGAATTAGGAAGACCTCATGAAACAGGCTAAATAAAGGCACTGACAGTTCTGTTATGGTAGAGAGAGCACAGGTTTTTTTTTTTTTCCAGTTGTGTGCATATGTATGAATCAGTCATTTTCACTTCACACACTTCATTGTGTTGATGTGTGTGTGTGTGAGTGGAGGTACGGTTTAAGCCCGGGAATTTACATAAGCGCATGCATGCATTCTGCTCAGGATTGCTGTCAACCAATTATTGAAGAAATCTGTATGCGAGGCGTTTCCCTGCAGCCATTAGAAGCAGTGCGACACGCAGTGCCCAGAACTTCCTTTCTTGATTGGCCTCACCTATTCTGTTGACTGCCCTTGTCATTCCCCTCTCTACCTATGGCACCTTTTTTTTCTATTCAGTGCACACCATTGCCAAGGAGAGGGCAACTTAACACAGCATGGGAGAAATCAAGTCACACAGAAATAACACACACCTCTCCCTCTCTCTGTCCCTCTCTCACTGCATTAGTGTGTATGTTTCCTATGCGTGACAATGATATACAAGGATAGGGAGTAAAAGTCAAAGGAATGCATTGTAAGCATATGTACAGTGTGTGGGTATGAGAGTAGTGCAAAAAAAGTACATTGTGTAAATCCTACCTCCGCTGAGGCAATTCCTCCATGCATCGTTGGTGTCTTTGCCAGCCCAATTTGCATGACTTACAGTTCTCCACTGGTCCTTAAGTATTAGGTGAGATTCTACAGGACAAGGTTATGAACACACAGGGACCTCTCTCACACACAGCTCCGGTCCCACTTACACCTGCAGACCCATATATATACCCATAAGTCAGTCTGCTGAGTGAGCACAGCTGCAAGTGCCAGCACGCAGCCTGGGGAGCACTCAAACACGGGCGTTAACTGGCACACACAGAAATACTGAAACAACCCAAAAATGTTACAGTACAGTACACTCATATTCCATGTGCTTAATGTTTTCTGTTGCATCTAAAGCTCCAAGAGGGCCAGCTGGTGGTGTGTCAGTTCCAGTTCCTGCGCTGGTCGGCGTATCGCGACGTTCCTGACTCCAAGAAGGCTTTCCTCAACCTGCTGGCTCAAGTGCACAAGTGGCAGAGGGAGTGTGGAGAAGGTCGCACTGTTGTCCACTGCCTGTGAGTAATCTGTTTGCTACGTGCATCATGTACTGTAAATTAAAAGAGAAGGAGATGAGGCAGAAATACATTCAGTCTCTCTCTGAAAAGGTCTTAGATAGTAAATTAGTGCTGTTGAAGAGTGACATTTAAAAGTGCATTTAAACCAAAAGCTTGTCTGGTAAAACATGGTAAATCAAGACCACATCTGCGCGATGATGAGAGACAGAGACTGTGCCGTGTCTTGTGTGGTGTTTTGTGTGGTTTGGTGCAATGAGATGCATTGCAAAGTATTTTTCCATGGTATGCTAGTATTTTGTAATGTAGAAAATCAAATTGCGGTGTAATGTGCTGTGCTGTAGTGCAGTGTGTGGTGTTGTATGCTCCTCTGTTGTCCTAAGCCCCCGGAGCGCACACCCACTGATGAATATGAATGGGTCCGTCCAACTCATTGCCAAACCATCACACGTTCATCCCCACCGCCCCCATCCAAAAGCACATCAGTCAGCGCTGTCACACAGTGTTACCCACGACAACCAGGAAAGAGATTATGGAGATCAAATCAATTATGGCTTAATACAGAATGCGATGGTTCTCACTACAGTAAATTCAGGACTGCCAAGGCACTGACGACGATTGATTACCTTAATATTGCTTGTGTACGCTGTGGAGGCTTCCGTGCCTACCTTCCCCTGCGTTTTTCTCAGGAGAGAGGAAGTGGATTGTCCTCCAGTAGTTTATTGATATTGCCTTTCATTTATGATGACCAGGACAATATTTCCGAGGAAATGCCACACTGTGCTGTTATTTCTCAATTTTCTCTTCCTTACAGCTTTTCTCATGTCGCTATTTTTGTATCAAGATAGTGTGTGCATGCTGTATGAACTGTATCAAATGCCTGTTTTTCATGAGGTGGCATGAACACAAAAACAGGGTTATCAGATTACACATATTCTGCCCTGCTTATACTGTATCATTGTCTTCTTAGAACCCACTTAAACATATTAGGAGGCTCATTCCCTCTGGCAACTGAGATATATTTGTACATATTGAAATTTACTGTACATACTCAGTACATACTCATAGCATCAGGATTGCATCATACTGACAGTCAAGGTATAAACTGCATGTAATGGGGGGCAAAACAGGGCAAGCTTATTAATATGGCATATTTGAAACACAAATGCTGTTTTAAAGTGCACAAATTACAATTAAAAAACATTTAATAAACAAGTCTACAGCCATGCTAGCAGCTGTGTGGCTGTACTTAGGCACAGTGGTGCTTTAAGTAAATGCTAACATCAGCCTGCTAACATGCTCACAATGACAATGCTAACATGCTCATGTTGGGGGATCGCCAGTAATTAGGCTTCATCCTCTGGGGACCATGAATGTCGGTACAAAGATTTTATGACGGTCCATCAAATATTTCACATATGTGGAAATTGCCATCCCTAGAGGCACGTTGCTAGCATTGCTAAAATACAACATTAAAGGATAAAAACTAATTTCAAATAAAATGAAAAAGATAAGACATCTAGCTAAGATGTTTTTCTTAAAAATACATCTTCTCCACTGCAGTAATGGTGGTGGTCGCAGTGGGACGTTCTGTGCCTGCAACATTCTCCTTGAGATGATCCAGTACCAGAACATGGTGGACATCTTCTATGCTGTCAAAACTCTACGCAACTGCAAACCCAACATGGTGGAGTCTCTGGTAAGAGAGTCTGTAAATAAATCAAGCTATGTGTTCTGAAGTGGCAAAAATATTCGTGTAATTACTCTCGTTTTCACTTTTTAATTTAAGAATATTGTATTTTTCCACAGGACCAGTATCGATTCTGCTATGACCTTGTCCTGGAGTACTTGGACTGCTTTGATGGTAGATAGCAACTAAATGTTTACCACAGCGGCGGTATCCCATGCGCTGGAGATTCGATTTTAAGGCCACCCAGTGACCCCTCTACTTTAAAGTTTGGACCTGTGGACTTGGCATTGAAAGGACTGCAAAGGAAGGAGAGGGAAAAAAAAACATTGTCATGGTTCTAACTTTTAACCTTTAATGTACAGCTGTGATTTCCTCCTTGTTGGTGATGTTTATCTCTTTTGATATTTTTTGTGCTTTTCTCGGTCCTCTTTGCCTCCGGACTAAAGCTCTTTTGTGCTAAGGGTTTCTGTAGCAGCAAAACAATATTCTGAGCTACAAAATGGACCTGTCTATTCTGAAGAAGGGTCACCTTGGCTGTGTATCATCGTTTCATTCAAACAGCGAGGGGGCTGCAGAGTTACAGCAGAATTATATAAACGTGGAAGCATTTTATTCTCTCTTAAGAGCTACATACAACAGCAGTCCACTGTGGTTGTGGCATGAATTATCTACCATACCATAAACTGCCTTATTCTCTGATGATAGGATAGATTTATTCAAATCACGGAATAAATCTAAAAAGGTTGTCATACTGGTGTACAAACAGCAACACGAGATTTTAACAAGAGACCTACAGCATTAGGATAGACCAGCCCAGTCCTCAACAGTATTGATGCAGAAACTGTACAGTAGTGCAATGTGTTGTATTTTTGCCATAATGTTTGTGCTGGATTACCATGTGTGCTATAGGTGGACGTTTCCAGAGACCACAGCACTGGAGCCTGGTGCCACCACAGGAGATTCCTGTCTCATTACTGTCACAGTGCCAACCCCATTGACTGACTTGAATCCTCTCTTTACTTTGTTCTACTGATTCATCTTGATATATGCCTACAAACATACAGTATGTACTGCATCAGCTAATGTTCTCGCTCCAAAGTGTTTGTATTTTATACCCAGCGGGAAAGAAAAAGGAGCAGGGGAAACTGTTAGAAATGTACCGACATGCCATAGTGGCGGTGTGAAAAATTATGTTCCATTAATGCTGTGGTGAAGTGTCCGAACCAGTGCTGGGTTACAGGTTTGAGCCTGTAACTCCTTTTACTCCTTTCTTGTCTGAGACATTTGGTTGTACTGTAAACTGTTGAAGCAAGCTAAACCAGTTTGAATTTTATCATAACCCTTTAAGGTAGGGGGTTCATTTTGCCAATTTTGACATGAATATTAGTTGTTGTTCCTAGTGGTGTAAAATAAATAAAGTAAATATATATAAATAAAAAGGGGCATTAACATTGTGCAGAGGGAAAAAAATGCTACATTGCGTCATCACCCACCACTGAACATATTGGTGTTTTCACATTGGTGGTCATTTTTAGTATCTTAAAATAAAAATGTTATTTTAAACAGGAGGAATAGTAGGAAACAGTTGCCCACCGACCCTGCTGCTTAGCTATCCCTGACTTGATGGACAAATAAAATCCACTGTTTTTCACCTACTGGCCAATGGCTGGAGACCAGTGGAACTGTTAATGCCTGAATCAGTGGAAGAAACTCAGGCAGGTTGGCATGTGTGATACACATAATGATCTGAGTCAGCTTTGAAACATCCTCCTAAAAGATTCCCTACACACAGACAGCAAGCAATTCTCTTTTCATTTTTTAACATTTTGTCCCAGAATCAAGAAAATATCTATTCTATACTCCATTATTGCCCTTTAAAATATGTTATGCTCCACCATATCTCCTGAAACTCCTCTCCTTTAAGTGCAGGTTTTCAAGGAGCGCGGTAAAGGTATCACTCCAGGACCTGCCCTAAATAAACAAGGAGAGAGACCTTGAAGCCCACAAACTGGCAGCTAGGTGAACTCACAGTCTGGTTCAGGTGGGAGCACCAGAATATGTGAGGAATCTAACAGTATTGTAACATCACCAGGCTCCCACAGGTTCACTGATAGAGCAGCTTGTTTTTGATGAGGAGGAAGAATGAGGTAGCTACAGTGTAGTCAGTGATCTGACGCAGGATCACTGGAGGAAGTGCCTGGACACTTTTTCTCGAGGGTGGAAGGAATGTGTACATACAGATGTATATTATGTTATGTGAATACTATGTGAATAATATACTATATGTTTGCCGAGAGTAAAGACGTACAGTAAGTAACCACTACATAACCACAAAGGTGAATGTGCTGTAAATGACCATTTTGTGAGTTTATTGCCCGAACTTTGAACAACGGAGTCTCCCTGAGTGTTCATTCCAGCGTTCTGAGTAAAACAGGTCTGTCAAAGCATGTATGAATCCACTGTCTGCTTTGCATTTCATTTAGTTAATTTCAAAATATCCCAAACCACATCATTTATTTCACCGGCTGTGTTTTCCAGCAGCCACGACTGTGTGAGTGCATTGTACTTTCACCATTCCAAAGCTTTTTATTATAACTGCTCTCTGAGTGGTAGCGACTGACCCGAGAGCGCCGTCGATTTCACTTGTGTGTCTCTGTGTGAACCAATGGTAGCCTACATGACTACTGTGTTTTTGACCATTGTATTTGTCGGGGCAAGGTGTGTATTTAATGAGAGAGACGGAGAAGACAGATGTATTTTGGGGTCAGGAAGGGGTTTGTTCTGAAGAATAACAACGTTCAACAATAAAAGAACAAAGAGGGAAAAAAGAGATGTGTTTTTGTCAACTCATCATTGGATATTCTGTCAAAAATGCATACACAACTAGAAGATTTGGTGTGGTTTTATAATTGGTTTGTCAGCAGAAGCAGAGAACTGACAGCTGGACATGGACTTCCTGTCTATAAGTCTTTGACCCTCCTGCGGTTTCTCATACGGATGTGTTGTTGTAGCAGTTCCCTTCGCCTTGAACCACATCGACCATTTGATCTCTCCCCTCTTTTTAATCTCTCACCTTATTTCTTTCCCTTTCCCCTTTTCATCATACCCCCCCACCACCACCACCTCTTTCTCTCTCCTCCTCTCACCTCCCCCATCCTCAACTCCTCCCCCATCACTTTCATTTCTCCCTCTCATCCTTCTCCATCTCTCTCGCTTTGCTGCTCTGCCCAGAGTAAGGTGACTCCAGACCACAGACTTCCTCTCTCACCAGCGGCTATGTTGAATAATGCAGCAGTCCTGCAAACGGATCCAGTGTTTAGCAGGGGGACAAGCCAGATTAATTAGAGGACAAGACATCCTACTGTTGGGCTGAGGACAATGTAGACCATATGGATTCGCCTTTAGAATGTTTGGAGGTTGATCA
Organism: Siniperca chuatsi; assembly: GCF_020085105.1. Taxonomy (NCBI): domain Eukaryota; kingdom Metazoa; phylum Chordata; class Actinopteri; order Centrarchiformes; family Sinipercidae; genus Siniperca; species Siniperca chuatsi. Next base: position 17,087,618 of record NC_058050.1, read on the forward strand.
GCTTTAAAAACAAACTTTCAGATATGGTAAAGGAGTGTATTGATAAATACAAGTGTTATTTAGATGAGATTTTTCATTTGTCATGTCAGTGAGAAGGAGCGAAAATGCATTACAGATTTAACTTGACAGAGAGAAGGAGCTTTTTCATGGAGGCAGGTCATTTGCATTATCCTATTTAATATCTGCAAGATTTTCTCAATTTCCTTTTTCACCTGCAGAAAGCTATTACAACATGAAATCCTTAGCGGCATGCTCCATCATCCTTTACTACTCATATTTGACCAGTGGTTTAAATTAGCGGGTAATTGGAATCTTATCATTTAATTCTGATGGTGTAATGACTGCTGTGTGCAAGGTAACTTATAAGTCTTTTCTCTCTGGGCTTCCTGTCTTAAATTCCTCCACTGACAGGCTCAATGGATGTCGGCCTCTCCCCGGTCTCCCTGGTGAGTCTCGCACTAGATACACTGTCGTGTATTTTCTGTAAAACGGCAGTGGGGTCTGACAGCCAGCAGAGTCAACTGATAGGAAGGAGGGTGCTATATAGCTGCTATAACTTCCCTCAACTAGTAGTTCTTACGTTTTTTGTCTGACCATTTATCAGTTACATTTAGCTAATTATTTTAACAGTTTATCCACTACTTTTAGTTAAATATTTAAACCATGTATCTTAGCTAACTACAGTGTATTTCAACCATTCATCCATTACTTTTAGCTAACTTTGTCAACCATTCATCTGTTACTAAGACAATTTATCCAATAGTTTTAACTATTTAAACCATTTTACTCTTAGCCAACTATTGTGACAATTAATCCATTACTTTTATTTCACCTGTTTATCCAATAATTATTTGAAGTAATTATCCATTACTATTGGCTATTTATTTTAAATGTTATATCCGCTCTTAGCTAACCCTTTGAACCATTTACACACTACTTTTAGCTAACTTTTTCGACTTCTCTGCTAGCTTGCTAGCTAACTAGATTTCATGCCTTTGCTGCAAGGCATAGTATTTTAACTTAATTAGGTGGGTGGCAGGTGTATATTTGGATGGTTATTTTCTCCCTAAACACAAGTATTTGGATACATTTTTAATCATAACTTTATTTTTTTCACTCCACAATCTTTGCATCTACCCCCCAGCAACTGCACAAGTACCCACTGGGATACATGTCCCCCAGGTTGGGAATCACTGCTCACTTGGTGCCAAATAGCTACAGAGACATGATACAGGCTGTAAATGTTAAATGTTTCTTCTTTCATGCCAAATGCTTTGCTAATAGATGCGGATAAAATCCAATATTCTCTGGGAGAATATTGTCACAAAAGCTTTTGCAGATGACCTTGCCTAAGCCTCAGTCAATAAGTAGGAAGAGAAGTTGCATATCCTTTAACATGGAAATAGTGTTAGGGGCTTTTAGAAATGAGAAAGATCTGGATCAATGTATTATATGATTTCTTAGAAGCAATACAGACTTGTAAACAGACTGTTATTCTCTGAGGAGAAATTATTTTCCTCTGTCTGCATTTTTCCTATAAAATACACACACATGCACACATTATCTTGTCTTACCATCCTGGTGGTACTCAACTTCTGCTGGATAGTGCAGCAGACAAGACAGGTGGCTCCAGCTTTGTGCTCAGCAGAGCGAGGACAGAGGAGCTGGCCAGATGGCTCTGTCCACCATGTTTTCTCACTGGTTCCATTGCCGCAGTCGGTCTGACTGGAGCCCTTATCTCAGCAGTGTGCTCTCAGTTCAGTGAAAGTCATGGTTCACATGAACAAGGGGAAGAGAGGGAGCTCCTGATGGTTCCAGCCCAGATCACTCAGGCAAACAAGAAGCCAGAGACAGATAACCAGAATCAGAGGACACATGAATGACTCAACTCTTTCCTCTTTATCACACTCACCTTTTGCTGTTACAAAACCCCACAGTAGTTTGCTTCCACCACAGACACCAGCTACCTTTAACTTAGGATGCTTTGACCTGTATCAGTTTGTGGCCTTGAATTCAACAGCTGAATTAAGCTAGTGGAGGGAAACCAAATGGTTGGCATGAAATGGCCACCTTAAAATAAAACAGGGCAGAGGGGAGCTGTGAAATCCTGGGAAAGCAAAGAATAAAGTTTAGGAAGTTGTAGTGCTGAAATGTCAAAGTTTTACACACAAAATCTCTCTGCCACTCCTATCTTGATAACAACACAATACCAGGTGAAGCAGAGGCTGAAGTTATTTTGCTCCAAGGATAATCTCTCGTTGTTAGTACACATATAGCGATGTTGAGCCTTGAGGATTCTGGAGAGAAGCTTGTAAATGATCTCATGCCAACATGAGCCAGTTCTAGGTTGTGGCAATAAAGCATCTCCAAGCTGCCATAAATTTGAGAGATGGGTTTATCAAAAGGTCAGCCCTTTGAGGGACTGGCTTAGCAACTGGATTTATCCTTCGGTTTATTTAGAGCAGAAAAATGGGGCCACAAGCGACGACTAACATCAATCATACTTCATTTTCATCCTTGACAAACTTCAACAAGAACAGAAGTCTTTTTGATTTCCTTTAGGGGTAGTGAACAAACGCTGGGAATATACTACAGTCAGTAAAGTGTACCATTTCCCTTTATTGCTTTAAAAATAATAAACTTGTCAAAATGATCCAGGCAGACAGCAGCTACTGCACATGGATCTTAATTAGTGTTTATAGAAATAGTAAATAAACTAAACTGTAAGCCTTTATTTTTTTTTGTTGTATGCACTTCTGTCATAAACAGTAGATAATTACATGTCCAGTTGAGTCTGTTTAGTGTTGATTTCTGCCTTTGTATTTGTGGCAACTGATTACATACAATGTGTTTTTTAAGCCATTAATACAAAGACAGGAGTCTAGTTAAAATTAATCCTGCTATCAGTTTTCAAGGCACTTAAAAACAAAACAACAAAACAAAGACTTCCCATCATTTTGATTGCTTTCCATGTTCTTACTCTCTAAGTCTCTGTTTACCCTTCTGTTCTTCCTTCATCCACCTCTCTTGTCCCTCCTCCCTCCCGTCTTTATCTCCCTCATTCTCTCCGTCTTTTTTCCCCTTTCTCCTCCAGCACTTGTTGAAATAGATGCAGCCACGAGAGGACAGTTGTGCAACTGATAGTACTACATTAACCTCAGGGAGAACAACAGTCGTCCTCCACTCTCTCATCTCTCTTCCACACCAGACACCCCCGAGTGCAGGATGCTGTAACCCCAGTCCTCCCCCTGACATCCCTGGAGCCCTGCGTCCTCCGGTTCATGCAGCCCTGTAGCTGCAACCTATCTTCCTTCTGCCATGGCTGAGTAATGTTACGCTAGTTGAGAAAACAGTTCTCTGCATCCTCAATGAAAATGTGGCACAGAACACTACTCTCAACACTATTTCTTTCACACCTATGTAGTGTCATTTACAATGTCCTCATTTCATTTAGTGCCTTAGTCTGTGGAGAATAGTCACTCTACTAATATGCCTGCAATCACTCTCATTTGTTTTATTAAGGACATTACTGTATTTGATTTGAATAGTAGTTGCCTAAAGTAATAGTTTGACACTGTGGGAAATACACATATTCACTAACTTGCAAAGAGTTACAGTGGTGTGAAAAAGTGTTTGCCCCCTTCCTGATTTCTTTTTTTTTCATGTTTGTCACACTTAAATGTTTGAGATCATCAAACAAATTTAAATATTAGTCAAAGATAACACAAGTAAACACAATTGCAGTTTTTAAATGAATTCTGTTATTATTAAGGGAAAACAAAATCCAAACCTACATGGCCCTGGGTGAAATATTGATTGCCCCCTTTACATCCTTAGTGTAAAATCGACCCGTTGTAGTGTTAGGTGGTGTTATGTGCTGGACTATTTCTTAGCTGGGAGCAGTGACTTCCTGGAGTCTCCGCTCGTAGCCTGGCAACCTCACAGTGATGACAAGACTTTAGGGTGTCCGTGTCACACAGACTGTTTCAAGTCTTTGTTAAGCAAAGCTAACCAACTGTTGCCTGTACCTTTGTACTGACAGAAATGAGAATGGTATTGATCTTCTCTTCTAACTCTTGGCAAGAATGTAAATAAGCATATTTCCCAAAATGTATCTATTACTGTCTATTTTTTATTTGCATAATACGTCACCTGGTCACATTTCACATTGTTTTCTGGGAGCATTTTATATTTAATGCTCATTTAAATGTATAATATATAACTTTTATTCATTAAAATGTCTAAAAACAACTAGACTTATGTTATATATATATTGAGTTGTGTGCTTACATTATCCCAAATGTTTCCAACAATTTTCAAACCTAGAGAAATCCGTAATTTTAATCAAGGTAACGGTGCGTTTCATTTGGTCGCCTGTCAATGGTGTCATATCCCCTTTGCGCTTGCTTTGTGGTTGTCTGCCAGTAGCTGTCATAAATTGACTTTTCATCCAGTTTTAAGCCACATTTTTACAATACACTTTTTAGATCTAGGTCGTTTTTAACTATATATTTTAACTGGATTTTAATCGGATTAGTCATTGAATGTCTGGATCTCAAGTTATCAGAGAAACAAGCTGAGCAAACACTAGCGGCAGCTCGGCTCGCAGCCCCTCTGTAATGTTCTGTCCTGTGCTTTATTGCTTTATTCATTGTTTTTACCAGTTTTATTCACCTGGTCCGTTTGTTTTGGAGAGGAGGAGACCTCTGCGGATCATTCGGCTTATGATGAATGATGAACACTGAAGGAATCCTGAGAGGGAGAAGCTGACTGCAGTGGCGGCAGTGGTGGTGAAGACAACAACTCCCATGATCCCATGCTACTTCACAACGTCTTTTGTTAATTGTTTTCATGTGAGAGACCCCTAGCGGCGATCACTACCACTGATCGCCCGTACACCTGCGAGGCATATTGGTTTTACTTTTACCTATCCCCATGCAGGTCAATGAGACAGTGAGACTGACTGACTTGGCTACAAATTGGTCTCTGGGTTTAAGAGTCTTGTCTCTTGCCTAGAGAGAGCAACTGTCAGTGTCATGTTCTGGTCTTTCACAACCTTCAAACCTAATTAGAGGGAGGAAAGTACTATTTCTCTTCATCTCTCTCCATGGCTTTTCCATATAATACTGTGCCTGGACCACAGAGCACTGGGGATTATGCTGTCGTATCATGTAGGCCGGGCCCTCGGATCAACATGCATGCAGATATGAACTCTTTAATATTTCATTCCACAGGTTGGGCTGTTCGTCTGTACCGGAAGAATACCTCCTTGCAAAAAAAAAAAAGTCTTTGGAGACTGCTGTCAGACAGGATAACAACAGAATAATTCATGGCCCTGTTTTCCCTACATTTGACTATCTCGCTACTTTTTTTCCTTAGCAGCCTTTTATCATTTCACTCCTGCTCTTGCAATTTCCCTTTCAGTCCTCTTCTTTTTTGTGTGTCTCCTAACCTTTTTCTGCCACCATCTGTATCTGTTTCCCTTTTTGTAAACTTCCTCTCTTCCTCTTTATCACCCCACCATCCTCCTTTTTACCCCCCCCTGCCCTTTATTTTCTCTCACAGCATTTCACCTATTCTGTGTCAGGTGAGAAGACTGGTGGAGGTGGGAGTCTCTGACAGCTGCTGGAGTGTCTGCAGAGTGGAGATCTTGCTGTCCTCAGCTGTCTGCTCTGCCGTGTGACCGGGGTGATGGGGTCATGACATGCTTTGCGGAGACATGTTTTTGATGTTGTTGTGTCGCTCACAGTGGAGAGAACACAGCATCCTCAGTGGGGGCCACCTTCACACTACACAGTGTTACAGCCAGCCTACTCTGCACCTGTCACAGCATCACATTATACATTAACAGCAATGCAGAGCACTCCAATTTAGCATCAGCGATATGGCACAAATCAGTCATATTGGCAGCGTAATAGATGTTTGTTTCGTGTTGTCACTATTGTTTGAAGAGCTGCTGCTTCACTTTTAACTTTGATTGTAGAGTGGTTGAGGAGAGCTGGAGAAGGGATACAGGGGGAAAATCAGAGTGCACTCACAAAAACAGACAAGGAAAGTCACACTCTCCTAGGTGTGAACAATAACTGGACTTCGACTCTATGCTTAAGTTATTTCAGAGTTCAGTGATGCACTGTGGCACTCCTAATGGCGTGTTTGATGTTAATCTGCTGGAATGAGTAGAAAAATAGGAAAACATTGAACCGTGTTGCATATTGCATTAAGCTTGACATGTGTCTCTAAAGTGGCAACATCTGATAGTAATTACCATGAATGACCAAATGCATGATTGCATTATGGATGGAAGAATAGCTAGTTACGTGAATCTCTTATTATCGCTCCCAGATGGCAGCTATTCTTCTCCTCTCACAGGTAAATTCACTCATAAAGAAAATGCCATGTCTTTAGGTCACTGGGAGGAGGACATCCACTGTAAGAGGGAGTACATGTCTGCAAATGTATTTACTACTCTGCTCTTGTCATCTGGTCGTAATAGCCCTCACCAATGTGTAATGCAGATTAAATGCACACAGACAAATGAAGAGAGTTCACTCTACACAAACATATCCAATCATGTTAGACAACAGAGGCAGAGGCACAGGATAATAATAAAATTTGTGTGTCTCTGTCTTTCTCGCACATGAATGCCTGTCCGACGCCCCACTGTGGGCAAACTCTGTTCAGCTTCTGTCAGTTGACAGGGTGAAAGTCTCTGACATGTTCAGTGGTTTAGACTGGTCTGGGCTTAATATGCTGATTGGTTACCCCAACCTGCTTTTACCTTGTCAGAGATGTTGACAACATCGGCGACCGGATGTGAGAGATTGTACATGACGAGTGATGAAAACAAAGAAAAAATCTAGTTGAATGTGAACAGCGGGTTGTGTGAGGACAAGGCTCTCAGCCTGACAATGCCTCATCTCCTCACAGACATGCACCATTAGAGGTGAAACAACAGGGGCGCTCGTCTGATCTCCTTAGAACAAATGTTAACTCCAAAGAGTTTGGCCCATTTAGAAAAGCTATTTGTCACATTGAATTCAAATGAGATTAATCTGTATTTTTTCAACTAATGCATAAAGGTTCTAATGATGTTTTTCATTGTAGCATCACTCTCTTGTGGCTCATTGTGGCGTGGAGTGCATTGATGGAATGTTAATATGCTATATTTATAATGATGTTGATAGCAGTGACTGTGATTAACATATGATGCGTCTATTGCTCCAAATAAAAATGGCTGTCAATCTGTGACTTTCTTTTTTGTCTGAGAGTTTGCCTGATTTAAACTCAACAGAAATCCACATGGACCTTCTCTCAGGTTAAGGTGTAAATTGAATAGTACACCTTCATCCTTGTGTCAAACTGAGAGAGTGAAACACTCCCTTATCCTGGAGCTCTGTAACACCTCCATAATTAGCTGTGCATACAGACCCATAAACCCAGTGGTTTGTACTTAATAGTTCCCATGCATACACACACATATATGTGTACATGTTCCATCTAATATTTTAAAAGAAAAGTGTTGTTAAAAGAAAAGTATGTTCAAATTAGGATTTTCTGTTGATGCAACAGTTTCTGAGGACCTGAGCTGACTTTTAGTTATTCCTCCTCACCACCTGTTTGTGCTTGTTCTAAATAGTTCAGCATTTTCTCACCTACCTCTGAGCTTTCATGGTTCTGGCTCTTGGGCTTTGTGAAAGCTGCTGCTTAGAGATTGTTTGCAGCCGCAGGCACTTCCAGCTCAGTTCCAGGGGAAAGGAAAAGCAATTCCATGCTTGGGCCACAGTGAATCCGTCTCTGTCAGTTCCGCTTCTTGATGCCCTCAAATCACATTCCCCCACCCATCCGCTCTCCCATCAGCCCTTGCTGTTCTGTGATCAGGGAGTGAAAGAGCATCAGCCTAGAAGTGAAATGAGGATGCGCTTTACATGCTCCCTTACCATACCATCCTCCTTGATGTCATTCACTTCTGTTCCCTGGCACTTGCAATTTCCCGCTCTGCAGTGAAACTCCATACTTCACGCAAGAGTAGTCAAAGCCTACAGTTATAACATACCTTCTCCTCTGTCTATCGAGCTACATGAGGCTAGTTGTTATTCTATGATAAATACACTTGATTCAAACTACCATTATTACCTCGAATACAGATTTGTTCTCTATAAAAGTACAACTCCCACTATTAATTCACAGACAAAACCATTTTTATTAGTTGTTTCATATTGCAATGAAAATAAATTGAGTAGAATCAAGCTTGTAAAATGTAAATATTGGTGTCTGCCATGTTTACCTGCAACCAAAATAAATTCCATTTGAGTTTTATGCCTGTATTTTGAGAGATGAACAGCTTTTGGAGTCTTTCGCCAAGATTTTGTTTTTCGAAACTATTAATACTTTGCCTGTGACACTTTATATAACAGATGAAGTAATTAATCAGTTGTGTGAGATCAACATTTAGGTCTTTTCTTTATAAGTTTGCAAATCACAGAAAGCTCTGCAGTCATTTCACATATCATGCAGTTCCTCATGTCAGTGAGTTGATCAGAGGAAACCTGTAGATGTGACTTATTTCAGTAGGTCAGTACCTGCAAGTTTATTTTTTAACTACATTTATCCTGCGGTGACTTCCTGACACTCTCATTAAAGCATCTTAACTACCCAGAATTTATTGCTGTGAAAACTTGTCATCTAGAAGTTTTACTTTCCACTCATTTTACCCTCAAACTTGTGCATGTTATTGTCACTTCTTTGCCTTGTGACTAAATGTGTTGCTTTGCCTTTGTAGAAAACAGTGACACATAATTTTTGAAAGTGATGAAGGCACACAGAATGATTGATGGCAGCATATTGGATGGGAAAATAACGTTCCGGACCGTTAATTTTACCGAGTCAAGGAAGCAGCCTCAGACTGTCAACACAGGAAATGAGTAGGATTTATCTCTGGCCTAGTGTCTGGGTAGCTCTCTTGCGCTGGATGCATTTATAGGGGACCACAGTGATGGGTTTCAAAGGTTGTGTATTACACATTGTAAAAGCTTTAACACAAATGTAGACTTTGAAAGATGACATTATTATTGCTTATTATGGGCCAGCCATTTTCAACAGCCTATTTAAAACCTTTTTTAGTTTTTGGTAATGACAAATCTTAAAGAAATGCAAATGAATGTATAAAAAATAGCAGGTGCTTGGAGATGGCGGTAAAATAAACAAATACTTGCCAGTCCAGGCAGGGTTAAACTGACGGTTTTCATTGTCAAATTTACCTTTCAGGGTTGACAGAAACACATTTTCAGTAGAGCACTTCCCTACTTGTGACTGTCAATAGTCAGATGTTTTAAAAAGCTACTAAGCGTGGTCGGAAACCAAGATAGTGTTACTTTTGCCAAACACATCAGTTAGTCATCATCTAAAAAGCCTTTCTCTTGTAGTGTTAAAAATTAAAGTGAAACATTTTGAAAATACAAACAATATAGCATAAATCTCTCTAAGTATGTAAGCAAAGCAGACAAACAGGGTTATATTAGAACGAACAAGTCTGATCTTACATTTTTCCTTATCGTACTTATAATACAAGGACCACCTAGCTTGACACTGCAATACAAGAAACATGCTGGAAAAAAATCGATGGTCGCTGGCTAGAAATGAGAAGCATGCTTTTGTCTGCCTCTGTTTGAAATCAAGGACCATACAGGAATAGTAGGAAAACAGGAAAAAATACAGGAAAAATATATAGGAATTTTTCCTTTGTTATGGTCTTCTGTTCTTCACAAATATATATTTGTAGTAGCCCTACAGGCTTTGGAGGTATCATAGCATCACTGTCAGGGATTTCTTACTGTTTCAGATGTAATCAGGTTCCATGAGAGCAGAACAGAACTGATGTGAGCTGACACACATATTTTCCCTATGCCATTTCTGTCTCCTCTCGCATAAGTCACTGTCAATGACCCCTGAGTCAGGAGAGAGGTGTGAGTGAATCATACACCCTCTCACAGAACTGCCGATAAATCTTGTTGTGAGGTGTGACAACACCAGTGTCTCCTCGGGGTGAAATACTGGTTGGCAGAGGTAGTTCTAAGAATTTTTAACTGGGGTGGCCCAGGGGGAGGCAAAGGGATGTCTAGAGGTGGCCACAATGTGTTGTTAATGTGCGCGCACAACGTGCAGACTTTCTGTATATGCATTAATATTCTACTAATAATAGGCTAAAACATGCATACACATAACTGTTGATGGTCCGTCTCCTATTTTGCAGAACCTTTATAGTCAAGTAGGCAAATAATAAATGACAAATATATAGGACTTTTTTCTGGGCTCATTTACAAAAGTTGAGGCTATTAAGTAGTCAAATGCTCTAAGCAAACCACCAAACAAAAATGCATTATGTAAATTCTGGTCTCTATCTTCCTCTAAATCAACTCAAAATGACTAATCTGAATTATAAAGTATATCATGCATTATAGCATATACTGGTATAATAAGACTTAAGAAATAGCCTGGATGTTTTTGGATAAAGAATAAAAAACAGGTTTTTACCATATTTAATGCTGTTAAAGTCATGGACTTTGTTCTGCAGAACAAACTGCAAGGTGTTAGGCAATCCCTGCCATGGTACACCAACATAACACCATTTTATAGGCTTGTTTTAATTTACTAGCATGAAGTGACTGGATAAGTAACATGTATCATTACAGAGTTAGTGTGAATGTGATTTTTGGACAAAGCAAATGTGTATTACCATCTTCAGGTTCCTGAGCTTTATTATAATAAATAATGCTCTGACCTGTAACTAAACCTCTGCAAGTATTTGTATCCTATGGATATATAACAAGCCATTCAAAGAGCTGATGAGGCCTTTTACCAAAAGGTAGGCTACATTGAACTGATAATAATAATAATAAGCTGGCTTCATGAAAGCTATACATGTGCTATAATGAAATAAGTTTGCAAGTGTGCTACATATTATTCTTATTCTGATTATTATGATAAGCTCTGTACATAGATAACAGTGCAATGTCAGCATAAGCAGCACTTCTATGTTGAAGTAATAGACATCTGATTAACAAGTTCAGATATTTTACAGTATTTGTATTTAGGGAGAGGGAATTACCTGAATCTGCTGCACAGCTAACATTATCTGTGGAAGGGATACTTTGTTATTCAAGAGCAGGCTCAGATGTTTACAAATGGCACGTACCATTTGTAAACTGCATTGTAACGTTCCTCTGAAAAGTTATGTCCTGCTGGGGTCCTGGTGCTTGCACGTGTTTGTGTTGTTGCAGAGATGGGAGTTTTGTTTGGTTTATGTTCCGCCGATAGCTAAACAACTCTCCCCTTAAAGGAGCAGTGTGTAGGATTTAGTGGCATCTAGCAGTGAAATTGCAGGTTGCAACCATTTAAATACAGCTCGCCTCACCCTCCCCTTCCAAGCATGCAGGAGAAACTCTGGTGCACGCAAAAGGCTCTACAGTATCTAGAGCCATTGTTTGGTTTGTCTGTTCTGGGCACTGTAGAAAAATGGTGGTGCAACATGGTGACCTCCGTGGAAGGGGACCTGCTCCCTCTGTAGATAAAAACGGCTTATCCTAAGGTTACGAAAATACAACCATTCTTATTTTCAGGTGATTATACGCTGATGAAGACATACTTATGAATATTATATTTCATTTCTACCAATAGATCCTTCTTAATTTTACACACTGGACCTTTAAAGGCAAAGCGGGACAGGCCAGATGTACATGCCTGGCCAAACACCCGCCTCACAGCGAGGTGGAAGCCAATGACGTGGCAGAAATTTTGGGGTGGCATCTGGGGTGACCAATCAGATTGTAGGGGTGGCATCCCCAGAAAGGATATTATATCTTGATGACATCCCTTATAAGCTCCTAGTTGCTATTCCTGTCTTTTCCAAATACTGTATCAATTAATCTAATGTCATAATCTGTCTGTATGCTACAGGCAAACAAAACCAGGGCATACATGCATACTGTACTTCCCCATCTTTTTCTTTTTACAATACTGTTGAAAAAAAGATCAGTTTTAGTCAAAGGGTTACTACTGGCAGTCAATGTTGTATCAGACACACAATGATATCCATATAGAAAATGTATTATGTACAGCTGCTCACCTATGCATATAACTATTATTAAATAGCTTGATCTCTGCCACTCTTTACCTGCACTGGAGAGGAATGCTGCCACAGCAGATTAAATGATGAGCATATGTTGAAGGCCAAAGAGTAGGTGTGTTTTTACTGTCAGAATATAAATGGGTACAGCGGCTTGTTCTTTTACTATGAACAGACAACATCTCTAGTTTGATCCCTTACTATTAACACCCTGTCAATCACACAATATAAAAAGATGGCCTGAATTGTTGCTTGCTGTCCGAGGTCTTGAACTCAATCTGCACTGCAGAAAAGCAGTGCCTCCACACAGGCCATGAGAGAGAGACATTGTAGAGTCCTGGCATAGTAGATTGCTACACAGTTACACTGTTATTCCCAAAGGAGAGGGGTGAACAACAGGAAACTCTTGCTATTATTACTACCTTGTTTGTAATTTCAGACTAGACATGACAGGAGAGTGGCAAGCAAAGGTGTCCGTTGTGCCCTCAAAAGAAAAGTGTAGTACATAACCTTTCAGAGCACTTCAAAAGCACAACAAGGCTTCCCAGTGTAGCAAAAGGATTATTTTTCCATGCAAAAATAAGCGCGTGAGCTCCGCTATTTAAAATATACATGTACTTTAATATAGTTGAGGTAATACAGCAACACCACTACGAGAGAAAAATGAAATAAACATTGTATCACTGCAGGAACTGCAACAACATCCACAGGTCTCTGGAAGAGCTGATGGCCTGTAACTGCCACAAATAATAAAGTCACAGTTTGATAATGGAGGCAAGTGATAGAGGCAGCTAATGAAATCACAGATCCAACTGAAAGGTCTAGTTAGGAGGTTGTAGTAGCATGATGCAACATGCTGTAATCAGTTTCATTAGTGTAGTTGGTTTTAGAACAATGCTTGTTGGTCACTTTTAGCAGCGTCTTACATAAATGAACAGTTAAAGATGTTGGAGTTTTTCTTACAAAACAGACAGTGGGCTAAAATGTGATTTTGAACTGCAAGAAATCTCAGTACCAAAGTAATTAAAACTCTCCATACACATTATGATCTCTTAGCGATATTAGACAATAGGTGAAATAGTTGCACTTTTAACTTGCTGTCTCTTAAACATTTCTTAGATAATAATTGGAAAAAAATGTGAATCTGAGTGATTACCAACAGTTTTACACATTGTCTCTGTTATTGCCATCACCACCTTTCACCAACCCACATGACTATCAGCTGTTTAAGACATAAACTTGCATCCATCCAGAGTAGTAGTAATGGTATTCACCATGCTCTGAAAACAGTCTTCTTGGCCAATTGACCTTTTCATAGTAGATATTTGGACTTTTTATAACAGGAAAAGCACAGTAACTAATAACGTAAATTAATGATGGCTCTGTTCCATTCAGATATCCCAGTAAGCCATGCCAGCGAGTTAACATGCACAGTACCATTAATTCATGTTATTAATTCCACCTGTGCTTTTCCTGCTCTGACATGACAAAATGTCTGCTGTGAAAAAAGGCCTATATTTGGACAAGAGTGTGTTTTAGTTTGACATCTATCACCATGATACATGATGGTAAAAGCAAAGTGACACAATCAAACTGTACAATGTTTTTTGTCTGATTAAACTAACTTTTGTAGATTTCCCCCCCTGATAATTAAGGCTCAAATGGTTTTAATGAACTCAGTCAGAGGCACTTAGCACCACTATATGCTACTGACAGGCAAGCTTTTAGCTTTACTCAAGCATCATCTCTCAGCACGACTAGTAAATGCTCTGAAGGGAAATCAACATTAAAGCTTCCATTTCAGCCCAACTACCAAGATAATCTATTATTTTGATCACACAGATTTAATTGGCTATTCATGTAACAAAGATTTCATTTATTTCTTTAAGAATAGTGTGGGTTTGGATTTTAGTTGTTGCGGCCTCCAAATCAAATCCCATTAAGGATTCCTGAAAAGCAATCGGCAGCTGCAATTAGTCTGTCTATCAACTTTTATCATAAAAAAAACCCCTACTAAATACATGTTTTTCTAAGAATGCAGAGAGACCCAGTAATTGTCGTACAGAAAAAAGGAATAAAAAAGCTCTGACAGCATTTAGTCTAGACTAAATGCACACATCTGCTCCAGAAGCAGCATATGTAACACACATCTAACAGTCTACTGCAGTATGAAGATATCATGTCTTGAATATGTGCAGTGTCCCCAAATTGACAGTATAAAACAAGATGGATGATGTCAATTAATATCAAAAGTACCAGTTATTGCATAAAAAAATCTTACAGGTATTTAAGTTTATGTAAGTCAATTTTCAGTGTAGATTTTTGGTAGTTTTAGTTTATCTTGAAGGTATAATGATTAAGGACTTTTGTTTTGTTTTATTTTAACTTCACACAAGATTTAATTCAGTATATTACAGCCTTGCAATAACAATATAATTAACCTTGGTCCATCCTCATCGAGCTGACAGCATGATGCAGTGGTTATGTGACCAGGACTTTACAAATGGAGAGATAATTAAAAAGGGATGGATCTCCAACCAGGGCTTCTATAATGACCTTTCACCAAAGACATAAACAACTCTCATTATGACTGTGCCAACAAAGTCTCCATCAAGATTGGGGTATAATTAACAGGAGAAATTTTAAAATCCATTGATCTTCTAGCTTTACCACCCACAGCTGGTTGTTCTTGTGTACCCTGTAGGCTTAAGCCATTAGTCTTCTAACTAAAGCATCATAAAAAAAAGCAATTCAGAGACTCTATGAAGCAAATCTCTAAACATCAAAGCATGGTTATGTCAGAAATTGTGATAGAAATGAGAGACAAGTTTTAAACAAACAAATAGTTAGGGAAACTTTAAGAAATAAAATGTGATCACATGAAATCCAGCCCCTTTGCTCCACCTGAGCTGAAGTTGAAGTCCTTGAGTTGATGTTGCTGCACCATCTGCTTTGGATGCTGTGGGAATCTGAGTTTCCTCATCCTCAAGCAGTCTGGTCTATTCTGATGCTGAGTACCCAGGTGTTCCTAGTCCTTTTAAAAGGATAAGTGGCTCCAAGTATGGACTGCATACATTTTAAAATACCTGGATTCCTAAAGCATATGCTCACTTTACTCCTCAGTGTGTTGCAGAATTAAAAACATGCTGTAAAATTATATTCACTCAGAAAAAAATAAATGATCTTCCTCTTTATGACAGCAATCAGGCTCACAGTTCTCAACAGCAAATGGAGCTGACAGAGAATAGAGGTACAGTGATTTTGGCTCTACCACTCTCTGGAGCACAGCTTACCTAAAAGACAGTCTTTTGAGAAGACCTGTTATGGACATGGGAGAGTGGTCTGATGGGAAGAGCGTGTGAGAGACAGACAACCCCTGTAATCTTGTCTGGTGTTGAAGCCTGGTCCTCTGCTAGGTGTGAGAGTGATGATATTACACAAGATTATCCCTGATCCATCCAGCACAGCCTCATATCCATAACTGACTGCCAAGAAGAGGGTGGCTGGGCTTTGTGCTATGATACTGAAAGCCTGACTCTTTGAGCTATAGTAGTCAAGTATAATTTAGCTGTTATAATGGACTTTATGGTTGTGTTGGAATATTTTCATTGAGAAGAGGTTTGTATTTTAAGCATACAAGCTCTGAAATTATACCAATTCTGTTACAACCAATATGTCAACTTTATATTGAGCAGCTCTGTCCCAGAATCATTAAAAGGCTCTTAAAGGGTCAGAGGTTTTGATAGGGTACCATTTTTGCAGGCATTTCAATATTCCAGATACTTTAATAATCTCAATGTTTGTGTGAATAATTCATCCATTTCAAGCTAACTCTAAAAACAACGAAACTTTGATTAACGTGGATCTGGTGACAGTGGAATCAGACTCACATCAATGGATTTGTAATCAAAAAGTAGCTGTGATGTGAATTACGGCTCTTTAAAGGGAGCCGGATCTTATGGCTCCGTTCCTTTCCATTGTTCATTTTTCTTTTTTTTTTTAGGGGGGCGTGTGTTACTAGGTTTATATGCAAAATAATCAGAAAAGATAATCATAGGGTAAGATTTGGATCAGATTCAAAGTTAGACATCCCACCAATATAATTTAATTTATCATGTTGTGGACTAGTTTAGCAGCACTAAATTACTCGTATTGCCAAACCTAAAGTCAACTATCTGCATTGTAAACAAATAAAGTTGCCTTGCCTTGAATGCATGCAACATATTAGAAAACTCCGCCCAGCTGGTGTGATACCAGCGTACACCGGGATAGTAATCAAGTGGACCCACTATCGCGCTGTGAGTCGCAGACAGTTTGTGACTAGAGTGGTAACGTTACTGTTACACTGTTCACGTGAAGGGGAGTGGATTTTGGGCAGGCAGTGAAATTTGGGCACAACGAATAAAAGAATGGCTCTCACCACCTATGACTCGGTTTCCTTCGTTCGTACCAAAGAGCTGTTGAAAATAATCGGATCGTTTGCGAATGTAACATTACTGACCACATCACTGTCGTGCCAATAATGACGTTAAAGCACACCTTGGAATGTAATATTGCGATTATACAACAGTTGCCAGCAAAATAATAGATATAATCAAAATGTATATTGTGGGGCAATTTGCTCTCAAAATAAAACCTTTTTGCTAGTTTTATCTCCGTTTCCCGGAAACAATAATAACTGGAAAACAATCACTCACCTCAGTAGAATCCTATGTAATGAAACCTTGTTTAGAACTCCAGCAAGTAGGCCGATCCTTAGTAACGACTTAGCAACAGAGACGATTTCTAGTTCCTGTTGAGTCAGCCAGCCAACTTAAGATAATGCTTTCTAGAGATCGTGGGATTTCCCAAACTGAATAAATACAACACATATAAACACAAAACTTCCTTGCTAGCTCAGTTTTGTTGTAACTAAGATTTCTGCTGAAAAAAAATAATTTTCCATGGACAGATTTAGCTACTATGTCCGCAAACTTCACATGTATTTTTAAGCTATTATACAACAAGTAGTTCGACCAAGAAATCTGACTGGTCAACTAGACATTTAGAACGTGCTCAAATCAGCATGACAGCACACCGTGCTCATCACGAAAAATATTACTCCGCCAGGTGCGTGCCTCCATTGTTTGCGGTGAGCTGGAGACCAAACAGTTTTGTGACCACAGCGATTGTTTGGTCTCCAGGTCTCCTTGTTGTTTTTGAAAGGCTAAACGCCAACAAACATGGACTGAAGCAGAATATCAAGTTAGATAAAAACATGTTGTACATTTTGGAAATGATTACATCTATCTTTTTCAATAAATTTTGACTTTTGGACTTTACAACGATCTGGAGTTATTGGAAATGTTTGAATCACATGGAAACTTTTTTCAGCCTTGATGTTATGGCCTGGCATCCTTCATCAGCTGGTGATCGGTGGCGCAGTGCTACTAGTTTAAAAATACATGTGAAGTTCGCAAAGTAGTAGCTAAATCTTTTATGGTCATGCGATGTTGAGGCTTGTTGTAGAAATAATTCGCCATTTTGGGAAATAAGCTTATTCCCCTGATGAATGTGAAGCTACCGCCAGCAGCCGTTTAGCTTAACTTAGCATGATGACGGGAAACAGCTAGCCTGTCTCTGGCCAAAGGTAACAAAATCCACCTACCTGCACCTTTAAAGTTCACTGATTAACATATTATATCTGTTTGTTTAATTTGCACAAAAACCTAAGTGTAAAAACGACATGTTGCAGTCACTCCCTGTTTCCAGTCTTTGTGTTAAGCTAAGCTAACCGGTTGCTTCATATGAGAGTGGTATCAATCTCCTCAACTAACTCTTGACAAGAAAGCAAATAAGTGCATTTCCCAAAATGTCTAACTCTTCCTTGAAGCGTACACATTTAGTAGTAGTTTCTATACAGTATGCTCCAGTAAACCGACATTCTTGAATCTTCAATTTGAACACATGTATTCAAATTGAAGGCAAAATCAACTGGATGTGGTCAGAAAGCAGCTGGTAGCTGACCTTAAGCTGCCGTTTTTAGTATCAGGGGAAACTCTGCCCAGTTACTGCATTTTATCACCATGTTACGTGCTTGTGGCTCAGTGCTGCGGGGCTGCTCAACTGTGAATGTTAGTACAACAGACTCTATGCTCTATCAGATGAGATGACCAACCTGATCAGGGGCCAATGTCTTAGTCACAGCATCCTGTTGGTCTGTAGCCCATGTCCAGAGAGCTTCTTCTGGACTGCTAGAGGGTACACAACAATCCTTTAACATCTGTCACAGCCAGAAAATTGTCCTTCACAGCAGCAGGGTGAGCAAGCAGCCTAGAGGTTTGAAATAATATCACAAGTCCAATGATTTTATTTATAGCTTTAATACAAAGATGAGTTCTTCATCTCAGTCTCATCCCAGGGGCTTATGAGGTCGACCGACAGTGTCATAAAATGTTCTGGCAAATGACATTCCCAGAGACAAT
This sequence comes from Siniperca chuatsi, assembly GCF_020085105.1. Lineage (NCBI taxonomy): Eukaryota > Metazoa > Chordata > Actinopteri > Centrarchiformes > Sinipercidae > Siniperca > Siniperca chuatsi. The sequence continues at coordinate 17,106,203 of NC_058050.1, forward strand.
GACCCATGGCCTTAAAACTACACAATGAGCATAAAAGGGACCTTTACTCTGCCCATACATGTACTTTGCAAATGGTGAAACTTGAGTAAGCATGTGTGTGTGTGTGCTCCTCTATACACATAGTATGCATTCTGTGCATGTGCACCTCCTTCATGCCCGAGTGCCTCCCACTTTGGGTTTCATGGGACGCTATTTGAAGGGTGAAATGATAAATTTTTAGAGACAAATCGGTAGATACAGGCTGAAAAGTAACAGTGCACCCGTAGGCTACTCCCTTTTTTAAATAGTCTTCTTTGTCAGCTATCCATTTCGTCTGGCCAATCCACATCCTGTTGTTGCTTTCCAACTTAAACTTACAGATTCTCATCATTCCTACACACAGCAGGATGACGATGCTGAGAAATGTAATCTCTCAAAGCAGCAAAGGTTAAGATGAAAAAATACAAAAACATGCAGATTACAATATGCCTTACACTTAGAGGTGTCACACTGTTCAACCCCATGTACCACCCTGACCCAAGTGAGAGAGATGTCCAACTGTCTGCTGTATTTAGCCAGTCTACCTCTCTGGCCTCAGACCCACTCACCCATAGCTGTATTTATTCATGCCTTTCAGTGTCCCAGTGACTAATACCCTTCCTCCAAATGGTTGTAGGAATATGCATGAGTATGAGATCTCGTGGGAATTTCAATCTTTCGTTGAATCATGTAAGTGTGTCCAGCATGTGACCATGGTGAAAGCTTAAAGCCACAAACAGGGAACAGCAATATAAGAAGCTGACTAACAGCAACATGCCGTGATGGCCATCCATACAAAGTATAACCACAATGCCTGAGGGGTTTGAAATTTCTGATGTGTAGTAAATGTACAGTATAGAGAAGAGAAGAAAAAGAGAAGCTTTTTCCTTCACCAGAAGCCAAACTGAACACACTCAAAAGTACTGAATACACACATTTCACAAATGTACCATACAGGCATATAATGTGTCTGACACAGACCTTTTGATACACTGTAAAAGTATGAAGTTGTTTCTCCTATTAGAAGGTACAAATGTGCTCCGATTCAACCTGAACTAAAGGCATACTAAAGGTATGGTAAAGGTAGCATAGTGATTGAGACACCTGGGTGGTGCAGGGGACAAAAAGCACTACAAAGGCCTGGGTTCAATGCCCAACAGCGTTTTTTGCGGGTGAGAAGCTGTTGAGGGATCATGTACTGTAGCTGTGGTAATGTACTTATATAGGTTTCTGCCCAAGCCCCCTGAACTTTTGTACCCCAAAATGTGCAGTTCCACCTTTTTCTGAGAGTAAAATACAGAATTCTTCTTGGTTCATATTTTTGCTATTCTTGTATTATCCTTATTCATTTACATATGGATACAGTTGATATATAAATGATACATGGTATAGAGTGGATACAGGACATCAAGAATGAACAGGTGTTTCAGTACAAAGGAATTGAATCTGCTGAGATTTGATTGATAAACCAAACAGCCACATGGTCCTCAGTAGCTTTGATCAGCTACACACAAATCCCCAGCTATTGCTGAAATCCCTAAGGAAGGTCTTATCCCATTCTATACAGTTAGCGTTGAAAACTTCTCTCAAAATGTTTCAATATTTTCATTCAAGTATATGTGAAAGGAGGCCATACACATATTTTTCTCCTTATTCCCATATCATTTTGTTTTATAATAGCATTGGAAATGTAGCAATTCCTTTTAAATTTTCATGTCACTTGTCCTAGAGCCTTTATGTTTGAGCTAGACTCTGAAACATGCAAGGATTATAGATATTTACTTTTTTAGGTGAGCTGCTCATTTTTAAACCTGAAAAGCCTAAATGAGATGTTAAGATGGAGATTTTTTTAAGTGGTGTGAACAAAACCAGCAGAGAGCAGAAGAGCAGTAGCAAGATTGAACGAATGCCATAGCCACTAGAAATTAAGCCTCCACTTCAGTTAAGAAGAAAAAGGTGACAGAGCAGCTGTCAGCAGCCAGTAACAGATCATGTCTCACTTTGATTAGGAGTGTTTTAGTACAATAGTCCTGAAGCCAGGTTGGAGGATGTGGTATTTATTGAAATCATATTTTGCAAACTGAAGCACATCTCTTTCTCTTCTTTCTTCCTCCCCTTCTCCAAAGTGAGACACCACTGGATGGCTTTCTATTCTTGGGGGAATGCTTTACATAAACAGCTGGAGTTGGTAGAGAGCACTCTGTATTGAGCTCTCAGCTCTTTCAATTTCTGCATTATAATAGCTTTCACAAACATCATCAGAAATCCTCTGCTGGCAATAATGGACCTCTATTCAATTGCTGGCTCACACTTATTCCACCAAGTGACATTGCCTGGTCTTTTGGACATCCTAGATAATATTATCTCTTCTGCCCATGCAATCATTATATTTCTACAGCACACACTGTGAATGATCTGTAAATACACACACACACACACACAGACACACATTTCAGGCAGGATGCATGCTGGCACAGACCTGCACAAGTACAGTAATTAAAGATATCCAACATACACTACTATACGCTATATTTGTGAGGATAATGAACTGACAGAAATAGGAGCCTTTTCCACTGGGCTAGGTCATCATCTGAAGCTAATTCATTTACTGCCTTCCACCCAAGGTAGCAACAAAGGTTCAGTTCTTGAAAAGATCGCTCACTATTTTCTGTGTATGAGGGTTCTCTACAAGCAGTAGGCGATGGGGGGTTGTTAGCAAAATGACCAAAATCCATCCCCCTTGTTAACCTGCTCAAAAGATGCTCTGTGCTTTGTCTCGTAGTGGCGCTTCACATTGCCGCTTTTAATAATCGCTATGGTCTCTGAACATATCCGCTGTCTACTTTTCTCTTTTTAGAGCACGCCATGCAATTGGTCTGAGAGTTTCCTTTGCGGCTCAACTAGTGCCGTAAAGACTAGAAAGCTGTGCCAGATAAAATAGATATGCTCTGTCAAAGTTGAATCATTCTCAATAACTTATCGATATTCTCTACAGCAGACGGGATGGAAGAGAGCAGCATGACAGAGCCGGGTCAGAAATGAACAGTGCTTGGAGCAAAATTGCCTTTGAATGCTCATAAACTATGACCACTATGGCTTCAAATACAACTGGAATTGTTTGTGCAGTTAGAGGTTGCCATAATAACTGATACAAACAAAAGGTTTACTTGGAGCAGGAGTGTTTTCAGCCACCTGATACCAGAGAAGTGCCTAGGCTAACTTACTGAAGCTCCAATAAATACTCCAAGGTGACGTCTTGTCAAGAGATAAGCAGCTGCAGTTTGAATGGCTACTCTAGCTAATGAGTGTTGAGTGTTGTTAGTACCTTAAAACTTCATTTAAAAGCAGAGTCCCAATTAAACGCAGTCATTTTACTGGTTGTGTGTGGCTGCACATTTTGACAAATAATGGGCCACTGGTCCATTCCCCCTTTTAAAAAGAGGTAATATTCTTTGATACAAGTGATTCCTGGGAATTAATGAGTCAGTGCAATTTCCTAAGTCTGGGTGCAAAAGCATGTGTTTTTTTTTTTTTTTTGTTTTTTTTTACTTTTGGTCCATAACATGAGGGACCAAGGACAGGAGGACTGAGATTTCTAATCATAATTAACAGATATTCAAAAAAAGAGGCTAAATGTTGTTTGATTCTTTAGCAGTTGATTTCAAAACTCACCCTTTACAGCTCAATATGAAGGTAACCTTTAACAAAAACTTCTACTCACCTTCACCCGCCTCTTGCTTGCCACAACCTCCTACACAGTTAATCTTCCTGAAGATGGGGAATTCAGAAAAATAGAAAAGACAACAAAACGGATGTCTAAGGGCATTTCACATTCACAGACTGAATCCTCTTTATCTTTTTTGAAATATTCTCCAGCAGTGTTTATTTTGTTAAATTGTATCTTGCATTTTTTCAGCTTTGTGATTAGCCACTCTTGATGACATAGACTAGGAAAGAGAGAAAAATAGACAAAGAGCAAACAGATGGCAGGGTGAAGCAATTTCGCTGAACAGACCAAAAAACACAATGGAACACAATGTAATTGTGGCTATTACATTACACTGCACACACCAGGTTTCCCTCGCAGATTTTACTGATGCCTGAGGGGAAGCAGTTCTGATGAAAACCGTGTAATTTGTCTACTCAGGCTTATTTAATATGTGTTTGTTCATTTGTACTGCAATAAAATATAAACAATTTTTTCAACCAAAAGAGCAGACACTTAAAATTACAACACTCCCCTTTTGTTTAGCTTCAGTTTAATTACACAGTGACAAAATATAATCAATGATACACATGTTGTCCCAAATGGGAAATGTCTCTATTCTGCCACTGACTGAATATTACCTCCTGCACAATGAGTGCTACCTCATTAACACTGTATGTATTGGGGGTAGGTTAGTGCTATTTATCAAGCTGGTGAAAGGAATATAATCCTGGGAGAACTAATGGAACTGATATTCCTAAATAATAATAATACAATTTGGTGTTATATGTAAATCATGAATGTGTCACTGGTGTGTTTTGGTCTCCCGGTTAATTGACTGTTTGCTGAACTCCGCCCCCAAACAGGGATTGTCCAATCATAGTTTAGCAACCGTAGCTATGCTCAGTGGGCATCAAGCTTTAGATTTCTCAACATGCCAAAGCTGTTCATGGAGCTGTAACAAAATAAATACTCAGCATGTAAAGAGTTTGGAGGGTGGTCTTCTTTTAGTTTTTCCAAAACCAAAAACACATGAATAAATGTGTAAGGAATGCATTTTAACTGTTTCTTGTCTCCTTTGTAAATTGTTAGCATGCCCTTCTAACTACCTACAGTGGTAACGGAGCGTTATTTCCAAGGCCAACTAACTAACTACATTAGTTTGTTGGGTAAAAGGTTACCAAAAATATAATCCCATTCGAGTTGTATTTCACCATGGATCACGGAAGCTATCAGAGTTTAGGGTAACGTAAGCAGCTCTGTGGTGCTCTTTATTGGATTGTGGGAATGACAACTACGCTCCAGCATCCCCAGCATGCCAAGATACCAAAGTAAGATCCTTTTTGTTTAACCAGAAACAGAAGTCTTGCTCTAAAATTTCATGAGAGGTGAGTTGCTGCAAGAAGATGGCTGTGGAAATGTGAGTCAGTAAGTCATCTTACCCAGGATTAAAAATACTGGAATTACCCTTTAAGACCTCTTAAGAGAATTCTTATTTTAAAATAAGTCAGCTGGAAATATTAAAACGTCAGCCGGAGGCAGCGTTTTAACCAACCCATGGCACTAATGTTAATCACCGGCTGCTGGCTAGAAATAATGGGTCTGCTTTTGTCTACCTCTATCTCAAATCAGAGACCCATTTTTTTAACAGTTACCCAGAATTTTTATTGTCATGTAAGAATGGAAAGCTTGACAGACATAACAGCAGTTACTAAGAGAAGCGGGGCTTAGCGAATGGTCAATTATGGCCAGAGGTCAAAACAGATAGAAGAGAAGTTAATGTTTCGGACATATGGTGTGCTTTCTGAAGATGAAAACTTTGCCTGTTTCCTCACAATGAAGAAGATGCTATAAAGAACAGCATCTCTCAATGCCAAACCCACTGAGATGAACAGATGAAGCTTCACAAAGATCAGAGAAATGCTGCAGAGGCAAGCTGCACATATCTAAGGCCAAGGATGGGCATTGTGTCTTTTTTCTCTTTTCGAGGACCTTTCAACAAATAAAAGAGTAAACAAAAATTTTCATCATCACAGGTCAGAGGGTAATTCCCACGAAGAATGGAAAATAAATGTCATTTCTATAAGGTTGGACAACAAGACAAAGCAAAGATGCAGAGAAAAATCCTCCCCGCGAACACTGTGGCAGGTCTCAGGGTAATTTTATGAGCACATTACCAGGTTCATATGTAGCTACTGGCCTTGTAATCACCTTTGTTGTCTCTTCAGTGTCTACAACCATTCTCTGATTAGAGCTTACAGCCATGGCTCGCTGGCATCTTCGCTTCAAAAGAAGTTTTGTATTGACTGAACCGAATGAAATCAGAGAAAAGTAATTTTATGTAATTATAATTCCTCATCTAATCACAACCGCTGATGCATACTAACAAACATCCTGTAACAAAAATGTTTAGAGACTAAAAAGAAGCTTTAAAAAGGAAATGGTTTGTCCTTCTCACTATTTTCTGTAAAGTCCTTTGTATGGATCTGATAAAATAAACATACACAGTATAGGCAAATACCATTCTGTTGGAGCAAACAGAAGGAGACATTATCTGACTTCCTTCCAGTCACTTTACCTGTCTTGTATTTAAGAGTCATACAGAGCAGAACAGTTCAAAATGCTTACAAATTCCTCCAGAGAATCACCACGGGGTGTGAGTAAGCCTCTGACTGAACTTGATGCAGGCAGGCTACAACTGTTGCAAAGTGCTGCTCTTGCTGTGGCAGACCGCCTTTGAAGTGATGGAGAAATTCATTTGCAAAAACTAAAGGAAGTCATGGTCTGCTGAGCCCAAGATGTGACTATAGTGTGAGAAAATGGTTTCAGATTAAGTCTAAATGATGTGATGGGATAGGGATTTCTTTCTAATCCAGACTGGTTTTTGCAGCTACAGCTAGTCATAACATCTCAATAATTTCACAACACTGCAGATTATGACAAAGATTCAGGGGGAATATATGTAGGGCTATTTACAATGCAAATATATTTCAGCTGCCTCTGTATTTCATCAGGCAGAGGTTATGTTATAAAGTACAGCAAAAAAACTTATTAAAATTAATAAACTTTCAATTTCTTCAATTTCTTTTTGGCAGAATGGTACTGGATCTATCAAATATTTTTTCTCTCTGTTGGTTTTCTATGGTATCTGCAGTGGGTTAGTCTGTCTGTACATAACCATGCATACATTTACACATTATAAAAATCGGCTACAGCAGAGACTAAACAAATCACATTTATAATAAATGATAAGCTCAACTGGGGCGTATACAGTTTTCTGTTTCATGTTAAAAATGATCATTTGTAGGCGTTTAACTAAATCCTGCTGCCATAGGCGGTTTTACCATACGTCATAGGTAGGCAGTTACTTGGGGCCAAAGAGCCTCGTGAATTTGTATTTCCTTTGTTTTTCTTTTTATAAAAAAAAAGTCCTTTCTGGTCACTGCAAATGAATGATAATCTGTAATAGATAAAAACGAATCAGTCTACATGTAAATGTGGGCCTATCCAATAAAATATCTATATTTGACAATATTTATTATCACCCACATTTTAATGGACTATTCCACCTTGACCTATACATAATGCATTTGCGCTAAATGAAATGACGTAGCAATTCGAGTTACAAACGGAGACAAAGGTAGGCTATATTTCATATCAGCTGCCGCCAAGTATAAATATCAGAACACCGGCTAACTGTAGCCTGTAACATTAACATGATAAACAGCAGGGCTATGGCTACATACTGACACTCTCCCACAGACACACAAACACACCGGAGAACCTCTCAGCCGTTAGCTCAGTTACAACACAGGTACCACACAGAAACTTTTAAAAACGGCCATGAATGTGCTTCTAGTGACAGTCAAAGTTTCAGCGGTCTCTCTGTGCTTCAAGCGCGGACATGGCTGCAGCTGCTCACGGGTGGCTGTTCCTGCTACACTGAGTGGTGGTCAGTCTGTCCAGTGTTGACAACTCTTTTCCAATGAAAGTAGCTAGCACTAGCTCCAAAAGTCACTAAGAGTCGCCAGATGACGTCATACGCTCATTTGCTGATGGCATCATCAGGCATTTATTTGCATAAGGCTTAGTGCAGTGAGGGAGAGATCACCATAATTTAAAACATATAAAACATTGATCGACATGCCCTGAACGTAACGACATAGCTATGTGTAAAAAATAAATGGTCAAACTGCAGGAATTAATTTGCTTGGCAACATTGTGTAACTTAGATTAGCACTCAGCAGCTATCATGCTCAAACCATGAAGCTGTAATGTTAGTGGGCAGTGAGGCAGAGGCTAATACGGATCAGATTCCTGCTCACACATGTGCGGTGGTCAAGTTTTTGGTTTAGAAGCAGTTATTGTGGTGATATCAACAGTAGAGGTGCAGCTAGACTCTCACGCACAATGCATCTTGGTACATGTAGGTGCTGCAGGCACGGCTCTGCTGTAAGTGCCGCTGAGGGGGACTCGGCTTTCTCGGTCAATATAGCATGCACTGAGGAATTTATTGCTTCATTACCATCAACACTGACTGGACATCCACATAAAAGGTGCAGAATTTTTCCTTTATCAAGACATTTATTGTGAAATATTTGCAGGACTTTGTTGTGGAAAATTCTGTGACTTGCATATATACATTAGTGGAGTCCCGGCTGAGTACCGGCTTTTATTTGAGGAAATAAGGTAGTCATAGCAGAAACCCCACGTAAGCTATAAGTATTTTATGTTGATAAGTTAAAAGGAAAACTCAATGTAGAAAGATAGGACTGGCATTAGCAGCGCCACAACAGCAACGCTGTCTGTGTGGACACCACATATGTGCGAGCCGTAGCAGTTCAGCGAGGTAGCCATCACGCACAGATAGAGGTAGGTGGCGTGGCCCGGGCATGAGGTGTCTAGTAGCCAAAGCGAGACAAGAAAGGAAACAATTTGTGTTGCTTTAAAGCATCATATCGTGCCATTCTTGTCTTTTGTACCTTGATTTTTTGACATGTTCTGTCTTGTTGAAGTTATACTTCCTCTCTAGTGACACAGCCTCTCTCTCCGACTGTGTTTTGTTAAAGTCAATAAGATAGAGAGGCTTGTGAGCGTCACTCTGAACTCTCACAAATTCACATGCATGTGAAGTATTCTGAAATACACAACTTGTATGTGCATCTGTTTGTGTATGTGTTTTCTATTATGTTATTTTTTATTATCTTTAGAGTTTGAAACAGCCCCTGTAGACTGCAAAAGACTGTAAAAAAGTTTGTGGTTTGCTCCTTCATGAAGAATTGTGGCTGTAGTCAGCTTAGATTCACAGCAGCTGCAATGGATTTAAATAAGGACACATTTTCATAGTGGAAATAAAGTGTCAAAACATCCATAAAAAACTTCTCAGCACACTCCTGCAGCATAATCCACTTCTCCAATGACCATCTGTACTCCTATATATGTTCTAAACACTCATATTTATGTCAAAATATGACTAAGGCTTTTCAACCCTCATGCACAGCCCTGTCGAGCTTACAAGTTTGCATGTGCGTTTGTTTCCTGCTCTTCCATTGGTCAGGAGAACTGCTCTGTCCAAGCTCCCTCATTGGCCTGTGTGGAACTGGACCATTATACATTTAGTGAAGACAAAGAGAAATAACAGAAAATTAAATCAGGCGGTAAAAACTAGCTGCCTTGGTCCTACTGTTTGAGTGACGTGCCTGGCAACCAATCAGTAAACTACAGTATGAATTCAGACCATCAGTGAACTGAAAGTGGGCTTGTCAGGCACTTATTTTTCTTATGTGTAGACTAAGTGCTAGACCTCTGAAGTGCCTAATTGTGCACACAGAAACAGGGGAAAGAGCATGTACGCCCCCCCTTGGTGATGTATCCTGCCTTGGCAAATGCCAAAGGATCAACCAGATGCTGAAACATCTGTGAGTTTAATGCATTCATTGAAAACTCCGTATGGGGATTCTCCCTTGTTGGTATGGGGGAGAAATAATTAATCCTTGTATTATTCATCGTTTTAACAGTGCTTCCCCGCATATGGTGGCAGTTGCAAAGGCAAACACTGTACTTATTGTCACATATGGTGCTACTCTGTTGATTCAAACGCTGAACTGACTTCAGAAAACACACTTCTTTCTGCAGTTTTACCTTGACTTACTGCAGGACCTCCAGGTTTTATTAAAAATGACCTTTTGATTATAGTGTCAATAATAGATTACAGGGTGTTTCCTCGCATTTTGTTTAAAGAATTGTACAATACATCCCAGCTCTAAAAAGGAATAAATGGTAAAGAAAATAGATTTATGGATATATCCATGTGTCATCATAACTGTAACAAAGATTGTCTAAGATACAACTTGATTAGGCTAGTCAGTTTCAAGGTAATCTTTTGTGATTGGATGTGTAGAGACTAATAGGCTATGTCAAGTATAGTGGAGGAGCTAGGCCCTTTCAAAATTACACATTTTAATGTCCCCATTAAGCCAGTTTGTGTAATATTTCAGTCTCCACAGCAAAGTGCCAGAATGCATCATCTGGCCAATTTTCATCAAATCAGACCTGTGGGGCCTGAAATACTCTCGCACCTGAGACATCATGTTCAACGGTATCATGAACACCGCCTGATTAATGTTCCCCCTTGATGTCATTGTGTGGAAGACAAATAAATGTCACCCACAAGGGCAAAACAAAATAAGAGACTCACCAACTGAAAGAGGTTTGAACCTTGAAGTAACTAAATCAATTATTTACAATCCAACCCCAAATACATCTACATTAGGCCACAGGCCCTTTTAAAAGAATTTAATATTTTATCCCATGGAACTCAATCAAAGATTTTTCTTTATCAAAGATTTTTTAGATGCAACTTTGAACCGGTTACATAACTTTATAATAACTTCAGATTAATTTGCTAAATCAATAAATTTTTGGGGGAATTCCCAAAAGAACAGTCTAGGTCCCTGGCAGCAAAGGAAAATGCAGACTTGTTTGTGAATGACAATTTGTGAAATGCAAAATTTGCAGAATTTGTTAGTTTAAAGGAATAGCTTGACATTTTAGTTTAGTAACTATAGACAGAGCCAGGCTTGCTGTTTCCCCTTATTTCCAGTCTTTATGCTAAGCTAAATGGCCGTAACTTCTTTTTCATCGTATAGACGTGAGTGGTTTTGATCATCTCATCTAACTCTCGACTAGAAAGTGAATAAACATATTTCCCAAAACATCAAACTATTCTTTTAAGGTGTAAAAAATTTAAATATTTTATAGGATGATGCACTTTTCTGGTGTAAATCTAGCTGTAACAGTGTTCTAAACAAGCCATAAGTACCTTAAAAAAATTCATGATGGAAAGAGAAACAGTCTAAAAAATTATTTTACAACATGATATAAATGTGAACAGACTGCAAAGCAAAGCATTGATTGTAAATTGCAGATCAGCACTGGAGATAAACAGACACTTAATTTAAAGGATTAATTAAAAGGATTTAAACTGTTGCAGGCAAAGCTTTGACCTGCTGGTATTTCACTTATTTTTGTCCACAGACTATACAGCAAACAATGAAGAAGGGTTGGTCTCTTTCTGAATGTTTTGCAAACTATTGTCACCTTTGTGATGAGATCATAACACTGAGTAAGAAAAACAATGTTAACTCACTGTATTATTGCTGACTTGTAAGCTCCCCCCAAGGTTGTGTGACATTTATCAACCCAAGGTGGTACAAAAATGGATCCAACTTTCAATCAATTTGTGGCCGTGTGAGACCCAGTCTACTAGAAATACTCCTGTTGGTCCTATTGACAAGCCCTGCTGTCGGAGGACACATAGTTTATTTAGGTAGACAATAGATTAAAGGAATAAGGTGGACCGGGTTGATGAGCATGGATTGCTGAGTGTGTAAAGGGTACTGTGCAAAGTTTAAAGTGGCACAAGGAGACAGGTTATTGGCAGGTACACAGAAAGACTGTGAGATAACCAGGGCTGTGCAGAGATGATCAAATCAGCTGTTGTTTGAAAACAGGTTTAAACGGTGAAAAGTGACCTTCATTAAAAAGCAGAATGCATCTTTCACTTTGGTTGAGCATGTGAGGATGATGATATCTAGTCTGAAGTAAACTGTGAGAACACCTTTTGTTCTCAGAGACAAAACCTTGGGGTTTTTCTTTGTATGGAGCCAATCCAAAGGTAATGTCTTTGAGACTGCTCATTCTTCCATAGCAGCCAGCCACAGTGCAGCAGGAAAACAGAGGAGACAGGAAGAAAACAGTGCAGCTGTGAAAATAGCTTGCAACGGGAAATGGTTAATAAAAACAAAGCAGTTCAGGAAGAATGTGGATCAAAACACCCTCAGTGAGATGTGAACACTAGTGGGCAACATCATCTGCTCTGTCATAGATGTGAGTACTCCGTCCAGATTCTTTCTGCTCTTGTTTATTTCAGCTGGAGTTGTTATTTAAAACAGCTGCCTGCTGTGCCATCCCAAAAGGGAGTTGGTTGGATGTTCAGTTTGATAAGATGAGTCACCTGCGCTCACAAATATTTCCAGGGAGGTCCAAAAGAAAATATTCAAATTTGCTGACCCACAAGGTTTTATTTACCCTTTCATGTGCTGAATTTAACAATTCACTTAGTCAATTAAAATTATGTTTGTTCAGCTATAGATAGAGGCACTGGGGGAAAGATGAAGCAGACCTTTATAAACCTGAGTTTTTCAGGTGGAGATTGGGGAGTGAACAAAAAAAAACACCTTTCTAATTAATTTGCATTCTAATCTCCACAGCCACATTGAAGGCCTGTGGGCCGACTTTGGGGATGTTGTTTATTTCCTCACTTCTGATAGACCTGGAAGAATAAAACTACAACATTTCATTTTGTGAACCACAAATATGCATGCATAAAGAGTTCTGTGCTCCTCTATACAGTGAATGAAACTGTAATACTAATAATAGGACATTTATCACACTAATATGTCAGGATAATAATTATTATTTTTGTTATTAGAATACAGAGATATAGTATTATGCTGCACTCTTGGTCATATGGGGTTAAAATTTCTGTTAAGGTGGGCACTAGATATGTATGAATTTTAAAATATTGAAATTGATTCTGTAGCTAACAGGTCACCAGGGAAACCAGGAGTGGATTAATGTGATCTCTGTTAAAACCCTGATGGCTGAATCTGATATGAGTACAACTACAGGGACTGTATGCTTTAATGAGCAGGCACTCTATGCTAAAAATAGACACCGTCATTGTACCACAAGGCACTATGTATATACTATATATATATATATATATTATGGATGTAATACACAGTATATATGCTCTCAGAGTCTTCTTCCACCTTTTGCTTTATGATGCATGCATTATTTTGATGTTTTTTAAAGCAATTCCTCCACAATGTGGGGTCATATCTTCTTCTTAATTAAGTTAACTAAAGTCAGAAGACATCTCTCCAACTAATTTTACCCTTTTTCTACTGTAAATGTTTCCTCTGGGCATAAAAAGAAAACTACTGCACTATAGTCAAAGTTCTGCTTGTTTAGAGACAGTAGCGTGAGTGCTTATTCAAGCTAAAATTGAATCAAATTGTGTTCTATCAAATAAACAGCATCATGCTCCACAGACTTCTCCCTCCCTCTGTCTTTCTCTCTCATCTCACTTTAAGTCTTCTCTTTCTATTGCTGTTCTTTGGCTCACTTCTTATCAGACGTGTTCAGCTGTCAGTGGAGCATCCACAGAGACGTCAGTGTACCGGGCTACTTGGCAATGGTCGAAGCTTTTAATTTTCCCTACTTTACAATATTTTAAATATCTTTCTTCACTTAAATAATTTCCCCTCGACATTTCCTCCCACCATTGCACAGGTGACCTGTGCCTAAAAGAATTGCTAACTATATGCAGATCTATTTTTGAATAGATCGATTTTTCACTGCAAGTCCTTCTTCCTACATCAGACCTACAGATAATTTCCCCTATTAGAGGTTGTATTGCCACCATACTAAAGCATACTTGACAAAGATGAGACATGATAAGTGAGTGTGTGTGCAACATGGACGAGGAGGTTTGGGTGTAGGGTAGGCAGATAGTTAAATGTCTTTCTAACTAAGCAGTAATTACAGGTAATCAGAAAGCCTGTTATGACAGACACACAAACATGGTATTACCTGGATTATAATATGTTTACATCAGTAATTATTTCATGGATTCTTTTGATTAATATATCTTTCACAAGTTTCTAAAAGTCATTAAAAGGTCAGCATGACAAAGACAAACGGGAAATAAAGAAAACAAGACTACAAGTCTACAACTAGGCTAGCAGCTCTATGAGGCTGTACTCGGGCACAGTGGTGCTTTGAGCTAGATGCTAATGCCAGCACACTAAAATGCTCACACTTAATATGCTAACATGCTGTATAATGTTTAACATGTTAATCATCTTTTAGCGCAGTTTGCGCAGCATGCTAACATTTGCTAATTAGCACTAATCTCTATTGAAATACTTTATTGATCCCAGAGGGGAAACTCTTTCGTTACAGCTGCTCTCTATCACGTCGATGCACACTTGAGAATAGAAGGAACAGAAGTACTAAGCAAATCAAAATATAATACACTATAATACAGGTAAGACAAATTAAGTACAAAGTGGATATAAGTATAAAAGTGGAAAAGTGTAAGTACAAAAGTGGATTTAGAGGTTGATAGGTTGATAAGTATGTACGGTATAATAATACAATGTAATAATATAAGTAATAGTAATAGTGCAATAATGCGTACTGTCAAGTTAAGTTAAATGTAGTTTATTAAGATGATTATGAGATAAATAAATATCTGAAAGCAGAGTATATTGCACAGCAGTATTAAACAGAGAATATTACACAATTATTTCAAGTATTGCAGTGATGTTAATGGTCCAATGTCGAGTTTAGTGACTTACGGTCATATAGACTGACACTTAGAGGGAGGAGTTAAAGAGTTTGATGGCCACAGGCAGGAATGACTTCCTGTGGCGCTCTGTGGTGCATTTTGGGGGGATGAGTCTTTCACTGAAGGTACTCCTTTGTTTTTTCCAACACGTCATGGAGTGGGTGGGAGACATTGTCCAAGATGGCATGTAGTTTGGCCAGCATCCTCCTCTCTGACACCACCGCTAGAGAGTCCAGCTCCACCCCAACAATGTCACTGGCCTTACGGATCAGTTTGTTGAGCCTGTTAGCGTCTGCCACCCTCAACCTGCTGCCCCAGCATACAACAGCATACAAGATAGCACTGGCTACCACAGACTCATAAAACATCCTCAGCATTGTCCGGCAGATGTTGAAGGACCTCAGCCTCCTCAGGAAATAGAGGCTAAACAGTGGCTGCTATTTCAGATATTTCAGTCGGGACCAAAGTGGTGGACTGACACACTGACATTGATAAAAACATTACCAGTCTCAGTTTATGCTTTAAAGGACATTGGAGGTTGCTTTTATCCTGGTGCTCATCAACCCCTGGGATTGAACCCTAAAAGTGATTGTAGTAAAACACTGCATAGTATGGCATACTATTAAAATGAGCACTTTCACTTTACAACTTATGGTTTGCCATAGATCTTGCATAAACTGTCAGCTGACAAACAATGAAATGTGTGATCAATGTAAGAATGGTGTCAGACAATTGTAACTGTAAATGTCATGCTAATTGTTTAATCACAGCTATCTAAAGGTGTGTAAATGCAGTGTGTTTGTGTGTGCATTAGTGTATTTTGTGTTGAAAAGGCTTGTTTTAATCACCCTTTTTGAGTGCAGCTATTTGATTTGCTTTGCCCGTTGAGTGCGTGCTGGAGAGCAGCAGTTTGAGCTATGAAACACTGATGAAGTTTTGAACACATTAAATTGTCATGATGGAAAGAAAACTGGGAAAATAAGGTTCTGTTTTAACATATAGCTTGGGTTTCTAGTTTTTTTCTAATCAGAGCTGAAGAAATTAGGTTTGTGATTTGTGTGAACATTGCCACCACTCTCTAATACCTTTTGAATAATAAAGCTAGACAATTTTAATCCCAAGGTTTAGTGAAAGAATGGCTTTATGTACTGTGTTAGTAGACATGTTTTGATTATAAAGTGCTCTTGTGTTACTGCCTCTAGCTGTTGTTGACTATATATATTCCAGTGTATGATAAAAAATAAACTCAAACTCAAAAACTACAGCAAACTAGATTTGATGAAGTTTTAATGATTTAAAGAAATTAAGAATGTGCCTATGGTCACACAGGATGAGCCGACAGTCAGGAAAGCTGCTCATCAATAACCTGGATAATAATAATTCTTGGAGCAGTGTTCCAGGAGGATGGCAGGGTACATGGCTATCTCTCTGCCTCAGTGCATAGGGGACCCAGAGGGACGGACCCATTAACAGAGATACTGCCTCACCTCAATCTCAGAGCGTACCTCCTGACTAATGTCAGCCATGTTTAACAACCACCTGACTTATCGCATGTACACACAGACAGAAGGCAGCAGCGATGAAATCAATCAAGCACAGAACTTGTGTCAATTGCTGATTGGAAATAAGACATTTAGAAAACACTGTAAGTTGAGATGTGACACAACCAAGTGAATCTGGAAGGTTTGGGTTATTTGAGAATGGGTGAATATTTCATCTGCTTTCTCTACAGAACAAAAACCACCAGAGTGCAGAATTTAGTGATCTGTTAAAGAACTGATTTACAACCTTACCGATGTATGTGGCATAGTATGACATGCCTATATACAGTTAAACGTCAATACTCTCCATATATAAAAGAAAGGCTACAATTATCCACACAAATTCCACATACAGATGGGAGAAAACCTGAAAAAAAGAGTGGAGAAACATCAAATGCAGATGCTTTCATGCACCAGTGCTCACTAAATGGTTTGGCGAGTACGAAAAATATGTGAATAAAATATAATAATAAATAAATAAAACTTTATTTACAGAGCACTTTTCAAAATAAAGTACAAAGTGCTTCACAGAGAGAGAAATAAAATACCACAGTGAATGATAAAATATAAAATACATAAAATACTTAAAAACAATAAAATAAACAGCAGCTCAGGTAAAATCAGGATATGCTTTCCGATAAAAATTTGAGAAGACACTTAAACAAAGACACTGACTCAGACAACCTAATTTCTTCGGGCAAGTTGTTCCAGAGCCTCGGGGCCCTGATGGCAAAAGCTCTGTCCCCCTTAGTTTTCAACCTGGACTCAGGAACAGACAGAAGACCCCTGCCCGAAACTACGAAAGGGATAAGGAATTAAAAGGTCTAAAATATAACCTGAGCCAGGCCATGAAGAGCCTTAAAAGTAATCAATAACATCTTAAAATCAATCCTAAAACAAACAAACAGCCAATGTAAATGCTAAGGCCTTTACAGTCACCAGTTTTCAGTTCAGTTTTGAGTCCTGGTATTGTGCTGGCTCACTGTCACAGTGTCACGACTTACTGGGATGCTTAAATAGAACAGAGCCATCGTTAATGTTATTAGTAACACCTGTGAAAAGTCAAAATGTCTGCTGTGAATAAGGCCTATTGGTGAAAATAAACTATGCTCTCAAGGTAACCTGATGCCAACACCAAAAGGTATTTTTTATATGCATGTGTCACGGTCCGGCTCCGCATCACCTCCATTCCTAGGCTGTGTTTCATTAGTAGTTCCACTTCCCCTCAGCCCTTGATATTATGTAACAGCATACGTCGGCCAGAGGGAAAGTGGGTGGGGGAGGAGCGGGGAAATTAAATGTAACGCACCTGCCCTTGTAAAATTTGAGACCAAACTATCATGGCTTAACCGCCAGTTGTAGGCTCAGTGCTATACTGCTTTTTACAAAACGGCAAAAATACCTGCAGACTCATTTCAATGAAGCAACGGTGTCTTCTGCGTGTAATTGCAAAATGTAGGCACTTTGTAATTAGCTGCATCTTTTTCTAATTTAGAAATTTCTGTTTGTGATCTCTATTGAGATCATCTCCATGATTATCATAACTAGGCCTAGGCTAGGTTGACTACGTTTATGATATCTTGTAAAACAACATTTTTCATTGCGTTTACAGATCATGTTGGGAATAAAGAAATCACACAAGCTGAACAACAATCCAAGTAAATATTAACTATTATTAGTTATGACATTTTTCAGTAAAATATCAAGCTATCAATGAGATTTTCTTAAGAAGGTATCTGCTAACTAGGCAACCAGAGTTTTACGTACATTACTGCCATCTAACCATGGATGTATTTTCTTTCACCAAATTCATAACTGCAATGCATTGTGGGTGATATACACCTCTGAGCGACCATCGTTGTTGACTCGCTCCCTCAGCCCTCCGAGGGTCGATCTCACCAAGTTCACTTCAGTTTTCAGACAAATTGAACAACACTTATGATGGCGGCAGGGATTCTCCCAAGAGAGAAGTACGGAGGGAAAGTCAACGAGGGCATCTTGAACAACTCATGAAACGCAGCCCTAGTGCCTCCAGTTGTTTTCCCCCCTTCCTGGTGTTTCCTGTTTGTCCTCTCTCTCTTTCGCTCTCTGTGTATGTGTGTGTCCATGTCTGGGCGTGGCGTTCTGCCTCTCTCCTGCCGCCAAATCACCTGCACACCTGCTGCTCATCTATTTGTCAAGCTCTTGCTGCCAATCCACCTGCACACCTGAGAATCATCCATTCATCTCCTCCTGCTGTATAAAACCCTGGCTCTCCTCTCCGCTCTTTGCCAGATTGTTCAGTTTGCCTATGTGGTACAGATTATACCATACATCCTTATCAACCTCTAATTTTATTTTAGCTTTTATACTTATATCAACTTTGTGCTTACTTTATCTTACCTGTATTATAGTGTATTATATTTTGATTTGCTTAGTACTTCTATTCCTTCTATTCTCAAGTGTGCATCAACGTGATAATGAGCAGCTGTAACGAAAGAGTTTCCCCTCTGGGATCAATAAAATATTTCTGATACTGATGCTACGGTCAAGCTACTATTTGTTATTCTCTTGTGCCTGTGGAATAAAGACTAACCTTTGTTTTCCCTGTGTCCCTGGGTCCACACTCACCTGTGTTCTCTGTTTGCATGCATGCCTCGTCCAGCGCCATTTCCAGCCTGTCTGTCTGCCTGCCCTGCTCCTCTGCGAAACCCTGAGCCTGCGTTCACAGACTTTTCACTTTCTAGTTTTGTGAATAAATCCATTTGAACTGTTAAGAGCCCTTGTCCGAGTTCTGCTTTTGGGTCCAGATTATTACGCAGCGTAACAGCATGTGAGGTACTGACGGCTTTAAGCTGTCTGTCCAACTGGCTTTCATGATGTGGTAATGTTACAGGAATCAACTGTCACTTCAGTGTCTAAACAAACCATATTGTCTGGCTTTGCTTGAGAGAGGTATTTACAGTAAATCAGAGTGTGTGTTCCTGCGCTGTGATGGGAGCAGGTCCTGAAATGTCATGCTCAGTACCAGTCTTATCTGAGTCTGTGCCCAACATTGTTTACACCTTTCAAAGTGTCATAGGCTAAGTTGTGATAAAACTTACACTTTTCCTGGTTTCACAACTGATATATCCCAGTTTCAGTTAGACTGACTATCTGTAAGTGGTCCTCTGGGGCTTTAGCTGTTACTGCACTGCTTGTTTGTATATTCAATACTTCAAAGAGCTCTTTAGCACTGGGTGATGCATGTTGAAAACACACAGGCAGGTGGTAGTCAAAGGATACCAGGAAACAAGGGAAAATTTTCAGCACCAAAATAGGATGTTAACCATGTGACCCATGTCTCCAGCACTCATTTACATTCATTATCTCACTACATGTCAAACACAGCCAGAAGCAGCAGCAAAGAAGCCATTAAGCCTTATCTATTATTGAACAGTCAAAGGCCTTCTAATGGCTGGAAATCGCTGACACCAAGATTTTTTCATAGTCGTATGATTTACAGTCTATCCCTGCTTCAAAAGACAATAAAAATACACACACGCACACACACCCTAAGCAGAATTGTTTTCATGAAATGTACATCTTGTTGTGAATCTATACACCAAGAGCAGTCAGTGGTCTGGCTTAATCTCTTCTCCCTGTTGTTCTGTGTTGTGAGTAGAATAGTTAGAGTTGCTTAGCCATGTGACAACTCTGCAGCCTCTGGACATTTCTATTCTATGCGCCGCAGTAATGACATTATTATTTCATGTGGATAAAGACATTGAGAAGACAGAGATGGCTGCCCTTTCCCCCATAACACCGCAAAGGATGCGGCGCTGTTCCACTGCCTGCTGTAATATGCGTCTGTGGGTTCACTGCGTTAATATGACCGTTCAGAGGAAACGTTCTCAGGCCTCCATCAGCGGCCTTATATTTCCTGACCATTTAGGCTGACAAGCAGTGGCACTTTGAGAGAGTCGGGAGTAGTCCGACACTCATCATGGATGAGGCTCACAGTACAGTTGATCCTGTGGTGAGTCATAAAAGACCTTTGCAGTAGCACTCACAAGTTAGAAAGGTCAGCAGTATTTTTAATTTCCAGTGTGTTTTACAGCTATTTAAACTATTAATTCTCACAAATGCCTGTGTACAGTATATGTTCAGTCAAGGAGAGTGTACTCTTTATCCTACATTTTCCTTTTTCAGGATGGATGTCATATAAATTCCTCATAATTCTAGTTGAGATAACAACACAACCACAAGGTCCATTTAGTAGATGTTTTGGAGCTTTGGAACATATTACATGATCTTTATCAGCTTTTTAGTATTGTAGATGTTCATCTTTTCAGCCAAAATGAGTGAGAAGTTCAAATGGCTTTTTGAACATCTACATTTCCAAGACAACTGAGCAATCTCCATCTGCTGATGAAGCTCATGTGATAGGATCGAAACCTCCAAAACAGCTCAAAACAATCCTAATTTTGTAGAGTAAAGAAAATCCTTTTTATGATGTTTTTATGCTCTTGACATCACTATTTCCTTGCAGAAATAAAGATTTATAATACTCCTGTTTAGATTTCTTTGTTGTCACTGAAATTGAGTCTATATTTGTATTCACATAATCCACAGGGAAGATTTGTTGGGAAAAGCTGAAGTACACACATTTTTTTCCTACCACTGTTAATTTTGTGACTCCCCATTGCCAATTTTGGAGACTCAACAAATGTTTAAAACAAGTGAGCTGTCAGCGAGTAATTTTAAATATACTTATAACAATTTCTTTTAAATGAGGCAGTTAATGTTAATAATGTTAATAAGTTGTTTACTTTATTGAGTGTTCAACCTGTCACATTCTTGTCACATTCACAAGCCCTCCATTTATGTTTGAAAGCAGCTGTGGCGTTATGATGAAGGAGAGGAGGCCCGTCCCTAGAGTTAAATAACCAGCTTAAATAGAGGGATAGCACCTCGGGTCTCCTGTGTAACTAATGAGAAGGCAATACTAAAAGCGCTGTGAATTGCCTGTGAACAAAGCTGACTGGTGTAAGGTGAGAGCTAATCAGGGACTTTCCATGCTCTGACAACCCTGTGTGCCTCCAACAATTACAATGCTGAGGATTAGTGAGTTGCGCAGAAACACACAATATGTCAAACTGCAATCATTAAATGATGGTTCCTCTTGGTTGCCACTGCCCAAAATCACATGGTGCATTTGTATGCAAATGTAAGTTAGTAGCAGTCCTGCTTCTGGCATAATTGTCATCTGTGGTTGAATGGTTATATTTGATATCACACTGGAAGAATTTACAGCATTTGTTTCTGTGGGAGGAGTTAAGACTGTTTACCAACACATTGATAACCCTAAAAAATTGTACATAATGCAGATTATCCACATAATAACAATACTAATGCATACACAATGAGCTAAAAACTTTTGGAGACTCTGAGTCGTACCTATTGAAACCAAGCTAACTTTCAGGTGAGTCTTTTGTTGGCTGTTGGGAGTAAATTGTCCTGCTAAATAAAGCATTCTTTTCTGTGAAAGGTGATTCTACACTGCAATGTAAACATTAAAGAAAAGGTTTGACATTTTTGGAAATACACTTATTCGCTTGCTTACCGAGAGTTAGATGAGACAATTGATACCACTCGCATGTGCCTCATGCTAAATATGAAGCTACCACGAAGAACTGGTTAGTTTAGCACAAAGACTGGAAACAGAGCAAAACAGCTGGCCTGGATCTGTCCAGAGGGTACAGCACCTTTGAAGCTCATTAATTAACACGTTATCTGGTTTGTTTAATTCATACAAAAACTAAAGTGTAAAAACGTCAATTTGGCATTTTACGGGGTTATGTGCCGACTATTTTTTTATCTAATAAATGAGATACAATGTAATAATAATAGTAGGGCTTCCAATGTTAACACTCGCAATTAATCTGGAAACCTTAACACGTTAATTTTTTTTAATGCAAATTCATCATATTACCAAGTTTGACTTCATCCCATAATTCCAGTGCAGGTGCTTACATGGCTGTATTACTGAAAGGCATGGCAAATACAGATAACACAATGATTGACGAGACATCCCCCGGTGTGCTGAACAGCAAATTTCGTTTTAAAAAGCTTCTGTGGACGTTTACCTAAAACCAAAGTTGTATGCACATATTGCAGTGATGAACTTTCTTTCCACCGAAGCACAACAAGTCTGAAGTACCATCTTCAGGCAAAGCACATCTTTGCTGATGTTAGCAAAGATACTAGCACCGAGATAGGATCGAGCCATGTTTGTGAAACTACACTGGCAGAGTGTAGCCAGGGCAAGTCTGTCAACAAAGCGACAACAACTAAGCCAATACAATCGCTAAATGGATTGCCATAGACTGCAGGCCCATCAACATTGTTGAAGACCAGGGGACTTAAAGGCATTATGCAGATCGCCTCAGACGACCCGTTAAACACCTTCGAGGGGAACTATTGTCACAAGAATTCATGAATTGTATGGCAGTGAAAAGGCAACGAAAGCGGAGCAGTTGGCACAAGCTACATTTATTGCACTGACTGGAGACCACTGGACATCAGTAAGCAACCATAACTACCTCACTGTAACAGCACACCTTATCGATGACGAATGGCAACTGCACTTGTTCACTTTAGGTGTAATGAAAACAGAGCAAAGGCATTTTGCCAAAGCATGTGTTAGCCAGTTTCATGAAGTTGCAAAGGAGTGGGAGATAGCGGACAAGGTCAGCACTATAGGCACGCTTGCAATATGCGGCAGTAAGGAGTATACCATTCAAGCATATGCCCCATGCAGCCTATATTATACAGAGGGTAATCACAATGTCCCTCCATGACAGCGGGTTTGACGGTGCTTTAGCCAAGTGCCGTAAAATAGTCTGACATTTCAAACACTGTCCTGCAAACACAGCAGAGCTGAAAGTTCAGCAAGCCTCTCGTGGGCAAGAAGAGGAATCACTTGTCCAGGATGTACCCATGCGCTGGAATTCAACTCTTATGCTAACCTCAGCTGAATAAACAGGCTAGCAAAGTTGGAAACACTGCTGGAGCCATGCAGGTAAGGTGATTTCCCTATCCTCTCATTTTATATTATGACAAATAAAATTAATATAATAGTCAACTTTGTTAGTGTATTTGTAGGTATGTCACTGAGCTCCTGGCTGGTGACAAATATTTGTCCTGCTCTGTGGTGCTGCCAGCACTCTGCCACCTCTTGCGTACGATGGAGGTCTCAGATGTTGACCCTCCCTATATAATGCGCTGCATAGAGGACCTCAACATACAAAAGGAGAACACAAACCTGTAATGGCTAACACATGGGCCACACTGCCTACTTCTATCTGTACATGGGTACTACCTAGCTGAGCTTGCGCGCGTGTGGTGTCCACACAGACAGCGTTGCTGCTGCTACTTCCAGCCCTACCTTTCTACACTGAGTTTGCCTTTAATAAATACAATACAATAAACGCCTAGTTAATAAATGCAGGTATTCTGTCCACAGAAACACTAAAGGGCTTTTAATCTGAGACGGATGCAGGAGGTGTTTTTTCATTTTTTTTAAAATTTACAAATACAGATATCGAAACTGTAGCAAAAGATGTATGGTATGATGTTGATATGATTCTGAACAGATCATTTTCACTGTCTGTTTTTGCTGAGAGCCGTTGTCACAGCCTATCATGTTCTCACCAGCCAGTAGTCACACTCACCTGTCATTAACCACACACATCGCACTCCCTCATCTGAGCATTAATCCCAGTCACCTGTTACTCATTACACATCTGCCCCTATAAAACACCATCCCTCACCTGAGTCAGTGTCCGGTCTCGTTTGTAGTAGGACAGATCTTTGGATCCAGCCATCACTATGTCTCAGACTCCTACCTCGCATCTGCACGTGTCTTCCCTTCTCCTGAGTTCCCGATTCCTGTCCCGTGTGTCTCCAGTCTCCAGTGTGTGTCACTACTCCCCCAGATCTCCAGCTAAGCTAGCCAAAGGACGGTATCAATACCATCTCCTCTTTGCCTGTTTACATCGTGTGTAATAAAAACTATCTATCTCATCTTGGTGTCTCCGGCCTACTCTGTCCGTAACAGCCGTGCGCGTGTCACCGGAAAAAATAGGCGAGAGCCCTGCTCTAATCTATGAATATCGGCGCCAAAATGAAAAGCAAGAGGTTCCGCGACATCTGTACTTGTAAATATAGCAACAAAAAAATTTGTTCTGTAAATTGTTCTTTGTCTTATCAAAAATATTGCTCATTCAGTTTCTTAAATAGGCCTACTCACTGTAGCATTCATTTGGGTGAGATATTACTTTGCAAACAAATTACAGGCAAGCTGTTTACATTCACTTTGTAGCTGTTCTTTATGTGGTTGTCTGCTACTTCATTATGGATGTTGTAGGCAATGCCAAGCATTCCCTGAAACTTTTTGGTAACACTTTATTTGGATAGTCCACTAGTTTATGTTTGTAACATTTCAACAGTCTGTAGATGTTTAATAGACTCTCAATAGAGTATATTTGACAAATCATGAAAATACCCCTAACCAAACCTTTATTTATGAAACAGTTGAATTGTTGAATCTCAACTACTAAGCTGTTGAAATGTTACAAATATTCTATAAACTATCTGTAGGCGGACTATCCAAATAAAGTGTAACCTACTATTTTACTCTGCAAATTAAGAGATTCTAATTCTAATTCAGAAATCATCAAAACTAAGCTGAGATGTTATAAGACGGTGTAGTCCCTCATTCGTCCAGGAGTGTTCTATCGTAGAAAAGGTTTCAGTCGTAGTCATCTGGACACTGTTTTCAGAATCAATATAATAATATATAAATATTTCCAGTTCCCGTCCAATTTTTTCACAATTGAGAATGACTTCCGGATGGGAGCCGGAACGTCTTGATTCTGAAAACAGTGTCCAGATGACAACGACTGAAACCTTTTCTACTGAGATGTTATAATAAAGTAAAAAAAAAGATTCCTCTAACCAGTTTGTCATGCATTTCCTTATTCCATCTCCCCTCAAAAATACACGTAAATACTAGTATTTTAAACTTGTAATTAATCATGATTAATCACAGCCTATTATTGTGTACTCTTACATTTTTAAATTGACTGACAGCACTAGTTAATTTGTGATATTTAGAGGTGCTGGTAGGTAGATACTGTTAGTTGGACAGAGGCATGCTAGCTTTTCCCCCATGTTTCCAGTCTTTAAGCTAAGCTAATTAGCTGCTGTTTGTAGCTTCATATTTACCATACAATCATGAAAATGGTTCATCATGGTCTCATCTAACTCTAGCTACGAAAGTGTATTTCTCAAAATTTTAAACTATTCCTATAAAGTGTCACTTCACCCAAATTAAATATTATTTTTAGCGTGTTGAGCACCACAAGAGAAATGCCATTTGCCTCAGTTGTATTGTGGTGGTAGCAGAAATATGGAAGTTTTTATTAGACTTTATTAGTTGTAACCCACAGAAAACAATCCACAAATGTGTACCATGACCCACAAATATTTCACTATGCACAAACATGTATTTTTGTGTTATGTAAAGTCATATCCACAAAAATACAGAGCGATTTTCAAATATGCATAACTTACTTGGTAAAAACGTATTTTAATTTCACATAAAAATTATATAGGTTTTATGAATGTAAATTGTTTCACCACAACAAATACATGTAAAGTGATATATTCGCATTTGTGGATACATTTTTATATATGAAACAGGTTTTGCACATTTTTGCTTCCTGTCCGCTTGTGGGCCATGTAACAGTTGTGACTATCCTCCTATTTGTTTGTGGAATTTTGTCCAATTCGTACTGCAGCAGATCTGTAAAAAAGGCTTTGTAAATTAAGGTGCATTTACCAGCTACTCCAGCAGGTGGTGAGATTCCCTCACATGAGCTAACGGAACTACAGTATGTACTGGAAGAAGAGTCATCTGTTGAACCGCCCCTACTCTGCCTCTGATTGGCTATACCATTCCAGGCATCTGCTAAATGCTAATGTTACCCTAGCAATGATTGTAACCGGCGCTATGACCTAGACAGGGCCAGGAGGAGAGCGACTCAGCCACGGCAGCTCACGTTTTTGTTTCTGTAGCACGAACAGGCACGCTCACAGTCCCCGCTGAGAGCTGGCTGGAGCTCTCTCAAGTGATCGGTCTAATACACAAGAGGATGTTATTTCCCTGTTGATGGATGGTTTGTTTAAATATTACATCACAAATGTCCATCTAAATCTGCTGTGGTACAAATTGGACAAAATTCCACAAATAAATAGGAGGGAAGTCATAAATGTCACGTGGCCCACAAGCTGACAGGAAGAAATCTACAACTATGCAAAACCAGTTTGACATGTAAAAATGGATCCACAAATATGTAAATATCACTTTACATGTATTTGTCGTGGTGAAACAACTTACATTTGTAAAACCTATATCAGAGTCAGTTATGCATATTTTCAAACTGTGCAAACTGTGACTTTACATAGCACAAATACAAAAATAAATGTTTCTGCATAGTGAAATATTTGTGGGTCATGGTACACATTTGTAGATGACTGTCTTCTGTGGGTTACAACTAATGTCCAATAAAAACTTCCATACAGAAATCAAATCATATATGTGTGTGTGTGTGTGTGTGTGTGTGTGTGTGTGTGTGTGTGTGTGTGTAAAATGGTGAATAGACCCTTTAGCACAAAGTGAACAAGTACAATCTGATGTGGATTTACTGTACAAGCTGGGTACTCAGACAGTCTGCAATATATTAACATGGTTTTCATTCTGACAGTAGTCTTCTGCCTTGACTCTCAAAAGCTTGACTCTCTGTCAAAAGACAAAAGCACCATAAGGTTTAGCATTAGTCATTAATGAGGTGACTCTCAGATCAATTCTTATCGACTGAAGGCCTCCATTATTGGCTTGTAAGACATTACTGTTATACCATTATCCCTTAATTATATTGAAGGCAGAGCACTGCTGGTGCGGCTCCCTCTCTAGTACAGTACAAAATCAGACAAGCTACTAATCATCCTTTCTAACTCACACATGGCCCGGGGTGTTACCAGCTTTACTCCTTCATTCTAATGGATTCATTAGCAAACATTTGTTTAAGGCAATGCACGATATGGCAAGTGAATGGAAAGGTACACACTTAAATATTTGCACTTGGACAGTGGACAACGGACAGTTAAATATTTTTATGGGACAAATCAAGATACACGCAAAAGCAGCAGGAAATGCATTGCATAACTTAGGAACTCAGCGAGTGCACCATTACATTTTCATTTTTAGTCAAGCTAGCAACGTGGCTCTAGGGATGGCAATATCAGACTGTTGGTCGCTTGCTCCACCACAATTGGAAAAACTAACTATTGGATGGATTGCTGTAGAATTTGGTACAGACTTTCATGATGCCTAGAGGATGATTCCTGATGACTTTGGTGATCCCCTGACTTTTCCTCTAGTGCCACCATTGCTGACATTTGTGCTTTTTGAGTAAAATGTCTTGACAACTTGGATCATGGATTACCATAAAATTTGGTACAAACATTGCCCCCTTCAGGGAGAATTTTTATAACTTTTCATGTTGTGCCATCATCAGGTCAAAATTTCAATGTTATGACCAAATAAAAAACTAATGGTTAAAAACACCTGATATGCCCACTTGGTTGGAAACATGTTTCCAAGATATGGCATTCCTCCCAAGGTCTCTGTAAAACTGCAAACTTGTGTTGTACAATTCTGGGAAATCAGACACACCCACAATATAAGCTCTTCCTCCATTTTTCCTTCACTTCCATGCCTGCCTGGCTGGCTGCCTCGTTTCTATTGGCCATGTCGTCACAGCACGCTGCGCCCAAAGTTCAACCTGGCGCGAGCTCGCCGAGCGGCACACTGCGCTGCACGCGCACTTTGCTTGGCACAAAGCAAAACCGTTGTGGTGTGGCACAAGCCATTGGAAATAATGGGTTTCAGAGTACAGCGGTGCCATTGTCGCATTGTGTCTGGGCCTTCAGTCATGTATTTTATGTCCCGTTTTTTCCTTTAGATAGTCAGAATTGCTATTCACTTTAATTGTTGGTTAGTTTTTGCTCAAGACTACTGATCTCTCTCGATGCAGTTTGTCTGTGTTTAGCATAAGCTGTCGTGATTTTCAGGTTCTTACTTTGAAGACTCTCATATTAAAGTGCTTAAAGTACAATTACTCAGTCTAATATGAATAACAATCAGCACCTACAATTACTTTTTAAATGTGTTGTTATTTTGTCTACTTTGCAAATGTAACCATCATTTTAATGTCCACCAATACATTTTCCACAATGAGACTTTATTGACTGACACATTTATTTCCTAAAACAATAATTAAAAGTCAACAATCTATCTAGACCACCTTGTCCACTTTTCTGTTTGGAAAACTATGGAATTATGCACATACTTTATGCCTTTGAGTTGATGGCAGATCTGTCTGGAGGTCAGAGCTGGAAGATGGAAGGTGTAAGATGGAGGGAGAGGGCGCTGGTCCTTCCCGTCAGAGATAAGACAGCCAAGAATGATGGGGCCAAATGGCAGGAGAAGAGAAAAGGGCAAATTATCTGATATACCAGAGGCTTTGAATTCTCTGTGAATACCAGCAGGGAATAAACAAGATACTCTACCATTCTGACACGGTGAATGGAGGGCTAACACTTTAACCTTTACTTTTTTTGTCACATTTGGAAGTGGCTGTTCCCTTTTGTGCAGTGAGATTTTCAGCACGTGGAGCATGATTGAGTCCTACTGTAAGATTAGATACAAATTTTAAAATAAAAAACACATCATACATGTTGGCTTGATGCCTTTTATCAAACAGCACATGTAGAGATAAAAGAAACCATCACATTTCAGTTATTTGACTGACGTCAGTTATGATGGCCTTTTCCTCTGAGGGCTTAACGTGGCTTTGTCAGCTTGAGGTTTTCAACATTTCATTAGATCATTTAGATGTCTTGCAATGTCCAAAATATTATTATTCTCAAAAATGTATGGATACTATAGTCATTTTCTGATGGACAGATTACCAATTCAGATCCAGTCGTGCATTCTTCTTCAAACATCCACAGATAATGAAAAAACAAATGTATGCTCAAACATGTATTGATTGTTCTTGATTTTGTCGTATGGTATTTAGTTGTCTAGATCTCCCATCAGATTACCTGCTCTTCTCTCTCCTCCTGTCATGGTGATGGTCCCCTGTTGGTGTCTGACAGGCGATGCAGCCTGGCGTTTGACCTCTGTGTTCTATGTTCCTCTTATGTGTGAGTGTGAGCTGACAGCAGCTTAATGCCAGTGTAAAGGCTTGCCTGTGGAGGAGACAGTGAGAGAGGGGACTGCTGCTTCACTGCAGACCAGTTCCCTACCAAAGCAGCTATCTATAGCAGCAGGCTCATCAGCTGTCACAGAAACCTCCGCACACTATTCCTGTCCAAATTAATTTAATAAAACCTATCTCATTTCTTCCATTATAATTTGTAGCTTCCCCTCTTTCTTTATAAGTTCCTGTCCATTTCAGCAATCTGTCCGTGGCCTATCATCAGTTTTCTTTTTCTCATTCACTGTTAATCATCGACTTGGACCAAAACTCACCTTTTTTCTCTTGCTTTGTAGTTTCTGCAGCTAACTTTTAATTCCTTTTTGGTGGCATTACAGACAACCAAACATGAATATCTGAACTGAAAGCAAAGTCATCATTATCAGTGCAAACATGAAAGAAAGTAATTCATGTAGAAAATGTCTGTGCATCTCTGGTCAGCCACCTCCAATGCACTGTATGAGGAAATAAGCCACATAAATAAGAAAAGAATACATAATAGATAAAAAGGAAAGAAATATCAGAGTGGCGAGCCATGTTCTCTTTGAGCTATGTTAGTGAATATGGCAGGATTTGATAATACGTCTTCTCTAATGTTTAGTCCTTTTCTATTTTTAGTTTGACACACAACAGTACAAAGAACCATAACAATATCTGCTTAATCTCTGCTCTACCTGCCCAATAAATTCACAAAATATTGGATGATTGAATTGAATTTACTTTACAAGGTGCAGCTCTTCAATGCAATAGCGTGATGCTTACCAGTACAAAAAAACATTTAACTTGTTCATTTTGTCCTTATTTATTACAGTGAAGTGTTCTTAAATCATCTGATGCTATACTAAAGAATGAGATTTAAATAATGGTTACTTATAAGGGACCATGTGCGTATATTCAATAATAATGATGAAAAGCTAACTGGAGAAAAAAATATAGCAACATAGCACTACTCTTTGCTGTAGCCACATATATCAAACTGCAGACAAAAGCTGACATTATAACAATTAATGCAACAGTTGGTTAAAATCATCAGTCAATGAGAAATGGAATGGTACATACTGTAAGTGCTGAATCCTGATGCATTTAATGCAATCTCCTTTTGTAGACATAGGTATAGCTCACAGCATTCAGCTAAAAACCACCTTCATCACATGCAATTTACTTCAGTCTGAATCTCAGGCTGAAACGAGCAAAGATTTCGTTTGCACCAGTGGAAATGGCATGAAGAGAGCAAAAAATAAAGATCGCTGCTCAAGCTCAATAGATGTGAGTGATTTAAATCCCCTATTATCTTCCATTACAAAATCATCATTGATGCAGTCTCTCTCCCACCGCCAAGCCTCTACCCATTGAGTCCAGCCCCACTCCCAAGTTCCCCAAGTTCCAGGAGGAACATCTGAAGTCTATTCAGAGAGAACAAGCTGCAGTCGGTGAGGTGATTACTGAACATCAATGTGATTTTACAATACTTCTTTTGCGCCTTATCAGAAGGCAAACAGTGGAGGATGATGAATGTGACATGCTGCTGTCCTGAGGTTTCCCTTCTCATCAGTAACATGTTGTCTTGGTACCACTGGTAGACCCTCAGGCATCCAAACATTTTTTATTTTATAAGCTATTGCTAGAGAGATTGTTTGTAATTACTCAACAGTGATAAACAGGCTGCCACTAGATAGCCATTTCTGAGGAATGTTGGATGCACATACAGGCTGTAAAGGAACATTTCCAAGCTACTTAGGTGGGCGTCCATAACGAGCTGGGGGTCTGTATGTATTAAAATTACAACCACTTTGGATATAATTCAAATTGACAGAAAACTCACTGTTCTCCTGCTAACAGCCCTTCTCACAGTGCCTAGCTCTTCCAGTATGCACACAAATCAGGAAGTGAGTGTGTTGACCTGGCTCACCTCAGCATAGCTCTTCATCATGTCTGCAAGCTAAAACCAATTGTTTGTACCTGTCTGATACATGTGCAAACACAGGCACTGCATGTATGACTTATCTGTTTCACCAATGACAATTTTAACGCTAATGTTCTTTTGGGGTGCTGGAGACCACAGACCCTAATTAACAATTAAATAAAATATACTTAACATTGTTTTACCAGCTTGGTAAAGTATTTCATGACTTTTCCTAATTTTACGAGTATTGCTTATAAACATGATTTTGAACTGATGACATGTTTCATAAGTCCACATATGCACAGTTTTTAACCATATATTGTATTTAACCATGTTTTACAGCTGGGTTCTCTGTAAAACACAGTTAACTACAATGGGTGGCTCAGTGACTGGTGTTAACAGTACTTTTTATTCAGCACTACCGCTTCAGGGCTTCAGTAGTCTATTTGGCTTTCAGATACTGGAGTTTTATAACAGTTTGTCTTATTGACCCCAATGTCATCATGTAGAACAACATACAGTACTGTACATTTCTTCGTTTCTAAAAAATTTTTTTCCATTTGGTGTAATAATAATGCTTTACAGAATGGTAATTTCTGTATTTTGTCCTCTTCATCAAATGTGCAAGCCCAGTTTGTGGCAAAGAGCTTCATATTTACTGCATAGAGATGAGGTTGGTATCACTATTCTCAACTAATTCTCTCCAAAAAAGTGAATAAACATATTTCCCAAAATTTTTAACTATTTCTTTAAACAAAGACCATGATTCTTTAAGTCCTGTAAGTGTGTAAACGTAACCATAACAAAGTTTAATCATGCTTGCTACTGTACAAACGGAAGATATATTTTAATTGTTGTTATTGTAGGAAAAACACAATGAATGTTTTAAAGATACGACTGTTATAGTACACTTAAAAATGTACCAATATAGCTTTTTGCTGCCTTGGTAGTGTATTTTGCATCCAGGCTCACTAGCACATCTAAATGGAATGGAGCCATAATTAATGCTATTAGTTATACTATTTCTACTATGACAGGTCAAAATGTCTTGATAAAGGTCTATACACAGATTGTGTTGGTATTATGGGGCATTGTAGATATATGATTAAAACAATCAACGTAATGGACATTTTCTTTCATATCGTTTCCAGCTTTGACTGAGTTTGGGGACATTTCTTTGCAGACCATATCAAGTTGCTCATGCATCCATCTGTGTGAGAACATGACAGGAGTGGGTGTAACAAACTACAAAGAGGAAATTGTGGCTGGCCAGGTTGTTTACCTCAGTGCAGTGAACACGGGATTGAGGCACTAAATTGAAAGACAGGATTATAGAGAAAATCCAGATAGAGATCAGAGGATGTCTATTTAAAAAAAAACCTTGGTCAACAAACCCAGCCCCTTTCTCATCTCACTAAAAGTACACCCCTTCTCTTGCCTTCGATCTTTTTCCTGTCTCTCAATATCTACCATTCGTGGAATAATTCAATATGCAGCAAGTGTATCTTATAGTATTACATTGCTGAATGAAATTCACAACCTTCCTCTCTGGGCTGGATTTTCACCTGCTGAATCTTCTCCATGGGCTCTTTAGAAATGCTTCTTTGACTTTGCGTCGAGAACGGCTCTGCGATTATGCGGCTGTGCTGATTCTGGCTTTAGATTAAGGCTAGAAATTCTCAGGTCCAGCTGAGATAAGGGTAAACCAGGTGACTTTAGCAAAAATCTGTCTCTGCTGGGAGTTTAAGCAGCCTGGCTATCTGATACTGGAAGCTATGATCAGGAGATACAACCATGGACAGTCTGAAGTGTAGTCCTCTCGCGTACTACCTAGATACACGAAGGTTATCTTTCAACATCACAAAGAGCCACTGTGTTGCTCCTCAGGGGGGGATGGTGTACGCAGTTGTGAAAAATCTCACTGTTCCCCAAGGAAACAAACCTGTGGGTGTCAGCTGTAGATATGGATACCAGCCATGCAGCTCTGATGAGTTTTTGAACTTCAGTGTTTTAACATTCAGCATCAACAACTCATGATACATTCATGATTTATGATGCACTTGGGTGGTGGATTGATTGTTTCTCGGTACTGAAAAAGGAATATGATAACAGTGATGGAATAATAATGGTCGACTTTGATTGTGACCTCTGGCATTGTGGTATAATAACATGTGCAGCCAAATCCGTAATTCAAATAATAATTTTGATAAAAAAAACCTTCATAAACTCTTATCGGTTCTGCTTTGCAAATCCATGTCAGTAAAGCAAATTTATTTAATGGCTAAAACATTAAATCAAACACTTTTGCTTGACTGGAAAAGCCAATTATTTATCTGGTACAGTG
The DNA here is from genome assembly GCF_020085105.1 of Siniperca chuatsi. Lineage (NCBI taxonomy): Eukaryota > Metazoa > Chordata > Actinopteri > Centrarchiformes > Sinipercidae > Siniperca > Siniperca chuatsi. Next base: position 17,139,982 of record NC_058050.1, read on the forward strand.
TATCATGAGTATTATGGGCTGTAGGGGCTCTATAAAGGTTTACGAAGTCCACTCTTATCTAAAAAGAAGAGGTGGTGTATTGTTATATGTGCTGTTAAAGGCTTAAAAACAGATCAATCATCCTCAGGAACATTTCATATTAGTCTACAGAAAGGCTTTCTATTACTGCCTCTAAATTATTTAACACCATTACACATTCACATGATGGACAATTTCATTCCAAGTTAAAATCTGCATAATTTCTGCTATAAGTTATTAAGAAACATATTTTGGCGGCCATGTTATGAATTTATTGTTTATTCAATGTCGAGGAAGACATTAAAAAATCAGCCCAATGATAGCTTAAGTCTTACCACATAATAAACCAAATGAATGGTTGTGTGTAGCTTTCACAGAAATGGATTCATCTTCACTTTGACTGATTAAGCTTAGCGCACAGCTGATGAAAGCAACAGAGCAGGAAATAATCACAGAAATACTAACAGAGGAATGGAAGTGATGACTCCGTTTGGATCTCTGTTGTGTTTTGAAGGGATGTTGAAGATCTACATTCATACCGGTCTCATTCAGAGACGGCGAAAACCTTTCTCCAATCATTTTATATTGATGAACTAAGGCAGGAAAATCATTTATTTCACCATGAAAATCCCTGTTAAGATTAAACTTCATAATCCCCTTTCACTGAATAATTTCACAATCACAGATAAGAGATTATATTCAGTGAAACAGGTTATAAAATATCAGAGTGTGGTTTCTCCAAAGTTAGAATAATCCTTTATACCCAACTCAATTTCAAATATTGTTATCTAATATGCAATATGCACTATTTGAATATATTTGAGGGGGAAAACATTCAGAGAGTCTGTGAGGCATACACAGTGTATATACCGAACTGCAAGAGGCAAGGAACTGTAACCGGACTATAAGAGGTCTTTCTCCTCTTCTACAGTATGTCTTCTGTATAAATAAGGGGAAATATTACTGTATGCCTGCATATCTTTTTAAAAGGGGTAAAATATTATTTCAGAGCTGGAGCTAGTGAAGCTAGTGACTTTAGATATTGTATTTATTGTATCAGAGCTGTTGTTTTTACGGCAGCCACAATTGTAGGCAGATCCTTTGTTGATCACAAACGACAAATGCATGGTCTTTCATCTAAATATATAAACCTTTGTAATTTTGTAATAAAGTTTTAATTATCTCATTATGACGTAACAACAAAAGATCCTAGAGATGATCTTAATTATGTAAATGATCTCAGTTGAGCTCTCACTTGTTATCACGTTGTCATGATGTCACACTTTGTGCAGTGTATCTGTGACTTTACTTGCCCTCTGCAATAATGGCTGATCATGTTTTTCACATTTCTGTTCTAACAATATCATGGCTGGAAGTGCCTGTCAAATCATCTGCAACAACTGCTTTATTTGGAGTCACACCAATAATAATAATGAAATGTGAAAAACTTAATAGCATTTGAAACTCTTTTTGCTAGATGCCTGATTCTTGTCAGATGGAAATCTCCTGCTCCACCTACCCATTATTCTTGCATTAGAAACATTTTCTACTTTGTTAAACTGGGGAAAAAATGGATCTACACTAAAAGGGTCAGCTGCCAGTTTTAAGACACGGAGACCATTTTTTACATATGCTAAAACACATTCACATACCGTATTCTGTATTTTTTGTTAACTTATTTGAATATGTTTTTTGTCTTTTATTGTTACTCCACTACATATGTGAATGCATATGTACATTTTTTAATTTTTGCCATATGCAAAAAGTTTTCTTTAGTTTTCGTTTATTCGGTTTTATATCTATTTAAAGGTTATATTGATAACATTTTTATGTAGACGAATGTTTAAAAAAATAATAAGGTGCGGAATAAAAGTATCACTTTTCCTAAAAAAAAATAAATAAATTATGATTGCGAATTAATCATTTTAAAAATTCCGATGGGTCCAAAATGAATGTTTTTTTTTTATCTCTGTGTGAGATGTCGGACGTTTGGTTCCTGCTTCTAACAAGGCTTGTGAGCCAATAGTATAACGACGTTGAACTCAACAACTACGGTACTCACGCCATACCTGCCAACCCGTTTATCCCAGGATCTCATGTATTTCAAGGTCATCTTCCAGCGGCCTCCTATTTTGTTGCTTCTGGAAACTCCTGTAATTTGCTAGATAGTCTATGACACAATATGCACACTACATAGAATTTCAGAATATGTCACCGCAACCTGGCAACCCCCAACCCAAACCATAGGGCGTGTGCTTTCTGGGCAGACAGGCCATCGTCAGGACACCCCCAAACACCGAAAAAACAACCTCTGGACCAACCTTTTTTTTAATAATCTGCTATGATTTATTTATGTTTTATTTATATTTATATATTTTCAGCAAGAAAACACTTCAACTAATGTTAGGTAAACACTACGCTAACACTAACGCTAGGTAATGTCGACTTTTACTGTAGCTGTCTGTCTAATGTCTATCAATAGCACTTTATAATCTATAATCTGTTTGGAAATTCAATAAATAACGTTTGGAAAAATATCTCATATAATAATGTTATGGCTTGAACTCCTTGTTGCCCTCATGACAAAGTTATGCCAAATATCCATTCATTGTCGGGGTCATGGGAGACTGGAGCCTATTACAGCTCATACTTGGTGAGAGGTGGAGGATACCCTGGACAGGTCACCAGTCCATCACAGGACTGACTCCATTCATGACAGACAACTATTCAGGCTTCCATTCACACATACAGTATTTCTAATTCACCTCACCTGCATGCTTTCGTACTATGGGAGGAAACTATTCAGAAACAGTAAGAACATGCATATAGTCTAAAGGAAATACCATGACACATCAGATTTTATTGTAGACAGCTTACATGTATGACACAGACAGAAAGCGCAACTTCAATCAGCTGCCTAATTAAGCTGTGATTATACGAAAACCATTTGAGACCATTAAACTATGATCATGAGCAAAAATATTTGACGTTGAGATAATGAGAGACTTCAGTCATGATCTCAAGATAACAAGAGTAAAATATAAATTTGCTACCCTCAGCTTCTGTACAGAATTCCTCCTGATTCAGCGATCACATTCAGGCTGTGTGGACAATTTCTGTTTGACATAATGATTGATGCAAATTGTACTTCAAATTCTTACAAAGTGAGAGGACGTGTTGTAATATTTTCAATAAAATCAATAATATATGAGCATGATTTTCGGTTTCTGTAAATATACATGCTCCCTCATGTTTTTGTGTCTGTGTCAAAGCCCTGATGTGAACTGAAAGTATCTGTATCAGACTCCAGCACTTTTTAAAAATTAAACATCAAATACTAGAAGCATGTGCTGTAAAAGAAATTTGCTTCAAGCAGGCAAGAAACTGATTCTAATTATCCATGATTCAAAACATTTTGTTGATGTTTGTTTTATTTTCTACACTGTGCAGTACTTGATTAATGTCTACATTTTTGTGACTTTTGTAGAAATATAAGTCTTTTAATCAATGCAATTCAGAATTTAATTGCCTGTAAAGCACAGCTCAAGTTGTAGTAATTTTGGTAATTGGTTAACACTGTTTACTTAAAATGATTCTGATAATAATTATGTGTTGCTGCTCTCAGTAATTTGCTTATGAATATAGAAGAGAACATGATTCATAACCAGTGATCAATAAAGATGAATCTGTGATACCTGCAGGCTCAAATTTGAACTTAAAGAAACAGTTGGTTTAACTGCCATAAATATTATTTGTTTTGTTTACATATGTTATTTATATGATTTATTTTCATGAATATTGTTTTGTTTTGTATTAACACTATGCAGGAAGTACATTTACATTCTATGTTGTGCAGGAGCACATTTAGTTGTTGCAATTTCCTCCAAGAAGACATGTGAAGCGGGAGAAGTTTTATACTCCACTCAAAGGTTTAAAGTTCCCCTACAGACACGTTTTAAAGTAATGCTTTAATACATTTGGTTAACATGGTTATCCCACATAAAAAGTAAAAAAAAAAAAAAAAACTCTGAAAAAGGGCTAAAAGCATATCTACTCTTTCTCCATCATTGAGAAATCCTGGATCTATGAAGGCCCCGCCCACCACTGCTGCGTGTTAGGTTGACCGGTGCCGGTGAGAGCATGGATGTGGGTGAGAGATATACATCCATGGTGAGAGAGCAGTGCGCATCAAGATGGCTAGAGTTAGAGGAAACATTGGAGAGATTCAGCCATACATGTCTGAGCCTCAGTCAGACCCAGATGAGGAGTCTATTGTGCACCAAAATCAGTGACTAACAGACGTATCAGAATGGTAAATGTAGTTAGCGTCTTTTATTTGTTTATGTTGTTTGTTAGCTTGTTAGCTTGCAACTGGCACTGGCTGACACAGCGTTAGTAGTTAGTGAAACATACAATAATATCCGCTACGATGGTACGGTGTGTTCACATTGTTATTATGTAACATTGGTAGATAGTTGAAGGAAGCTCCAGGGTCCGGTTTACATCCAAAAACTGCACACTCTAGCATGTTTGCTGTCAAAACTTTCATTAGCTTAGTGCAAACTCTTGCTCTCTGTACTGAAAAGTCCGCTCTGCGCTGGAGGTTTCAGGTTTCTTTGCCGGTGGCATTGCAATTGGCTTTTGAATTTGTGACGTCCCACATTTAGTTTGTGGAGTCCGTTTGAATCTCAGATTTTAGGAAAGTGTAGTCATCTCCCCCTTCAGTAGAGGAATGTGAAAACACCTCTCTAGTGACAAACTTTACACAGATACAACTCGTTAATGTCAAGTTCTGACATTTTAGGAGACTTAAATATAAGAAAAACACATTTTTGAGTTGAGAGGAATTTAAAAGTGATATTGCATTGCCTGTTTTGAAGATTTTATGTTTGTTCAAGTGGACTCATTCCCTCTTGGTTGTGTGCAGCCAGCAAGGTTTCTACAGTTTGTGTGTGATACAAATGCGTGCTTATTCTGTACATTGTCATGTATTTGAAGTACAATAAGGAAGAATAAATCCATTAGTAACAGAAGAACCTTGGTGTTGTGTATTTCCTGGAGGGAGTGATAGTCGTTGTAGATGCTATAGCTCTCAGGTTGGTATAGTCTAGCACAGAAGGATTTATTTAAGTATAAGGTAACTTTTTAAATATGTTTTCTTTTGACCTTTTTAGTTTATAGAAAATCATCTTACTTCACTATTATTCATCAAATGAAGATTAAGCCCTTGCCTTTTTTCATAAAGGAGGGATGACTTGAATGTATTATCCAAAGTTGACATCCTATTCTTTACCAAGGAGAAGGCTGCTGCGTTATGTCAAGGCACCAGAGGCTAGTAGATAAAGTTGGATGAAAGTGCCTTTGATTGTATCGTTATCTGTATCAGCTGTTGACATTTAAACAGGACGGGTTCATTAAAATATTGACCTTGTGCACGTGCTTATATTGGTTGCCGAAATGATACTAAATGTAAATCTTCTCAGTAAAGGTCAAGCACAGCGAAGGACTGGGAGCATTGCTCACAAGAAAAAAAAAACAAACTAAAAAACAATTACACTTTTGTCATTGAGGCCTTGTGGGAGTCACAAGCTATAAAGGCACCAAATGAAAAGCATAATTGACTGTTTGCTAGACCCGTCCCTCAAACAGTGATTGTCCAATCATAGCTTAGCAAATGCAAGCAGGTCTGTCAAGTTTTGGATTCCTCCACATGCCAAAGCGATGTTCATGGGGCTGTAGTGAGAGCGATACTCCGCATATAAAGAGTTTGGAATATGTTTTTTTTTTTTACTTTCTCCAATAACAACACAAGAGACAAAGTGTAAGGAATGGATTAAACACTGTGTTTGTCTGCTCTAATGTACGCTGCAAACATTAGCATATCCAGCTAACTAACTAGCCTACTGTGCCTACAGAGATAACCCAGCATTACTTCTGAGGCCAGGGGCATTTCATACTACATTCTAAAAATAAAAAAAGCCCAGTTCAGTATTAGCACATGCACTGTGTAGTAGTTCCACAATGTGTGGGAGCCAGTCCTAGATGCAACTGTATCAGAGGTAGAGTAACATTAACAAAACAGATTGGTAAGTCCTGATCCTGAAAGCCTTGTCTTCATAAAAAGTGAAACATGCTCTTTGAAAATACAAACAAAGAAGCATTAATCTAACATCTGTTTTGCTTGTCCAAGTATGTAAGCTAAGCAGCCAAGTGAGTATGTCAGAATGAAATGAGAGTCTGATCTTACATTTCTCCTCATCCAACCTCATTCCTAGGTCGTCAAATACCAACATTTTGTCATGCCCCTTGGCATCTCATACAGACGCACAAGATACCCTTTAGCGTCTGTATGAGACGCACCAGGCTTTCATTTAACTCCAATGTAAAACCATCTGCGGCAATATTAGAGGCTAAGAGGGTCCTCGCTTCTCCAATAGGACTGATGCTCACAGCGTCTTATAGCGCCGCAGTCAGGTTAATATTGGAGTGAATGGATGGCCGAAGCAGTTCCTCTGAACGTATATATGTTATAGAATACATAACAATAAATTATCAACACACTACCTATAGATATCAGGGAAGACAGCTCGCAAAATATTTTAAAAAGAAAGCTAAAGACTTATCCCTTCACTTAAGCCTTTAACTAGATATGACTCTTTTGCTCTTTGCTTAGCATTTATGCACTACTGCACTTCTTTTGAAGTGCTGTATTTTTACTAGATTTTATGCATTTTTTACTAGATTTTATGCATTACTTTATGTTTTTACTTCTTAACTTTATTTTTTATAGATTTATTTATCATCATCATTATTATTATTATTTAGTGGATAGATAGAAGGATAGTTCCAGACGATGTTCCAGACTTATTTCTATCTTTGTCCCTGGTGTTTTCAAGGTCTACCAACTTTTTTATTTTTTTTAGATGGAGACAGTCTGATCAAAGACGTATTGGAAACTAGGAACTAAAAACTGGAAAATTGAATAATAAAAGCAGACATTCAATTAAATATTCTCTTAAAAAGCAGACAAGGTAGAATGTATCCTTCAAGTTCATCCCACAACTTCAGTCTATGCACAAAATGTAAATAAAATGGCTGTTCCTCAACTCTTGGGTTACTGCGCTTCCTGTGTAAAGAAACAGATTAATTAATGGATTTACACTGAACTCCCCAAAACCTCACTAGTGTGAGCATTTGCTTCACTTAATGACAGCCACATCAGACAGTACACAGCGCAAACATACCAAAATAGAAGTGCTGGCTTACAGGCGACAGGAGGGGCAGAGAAGCTGCATGAACATGTGTGTGAAGTTGAGAGGAAGCAGGCAGAGGAGTCATTCTGAGAGCTCCCTACAATCTCCCAGTCTATTCCCTTGACATTATACTCCCAAGATTCCTCCACGCTTTATGTGAAAGATGTTACCTCTTTGAAAGATCAACAGAATAGACCCTTGATGACATTAATAAGGACTTCTGCAGCTGCAGAGACACAACAGCAGCAGGAGGAAAGGAAACCAATTTCCCTGCTGATGTTTGTGCTCCCACAGCGCCCCAGGTGGGCTGTTGCTGGTTGTAATGTAGGTGTTGCAGGGGAACAATTGGTAAACAGCCACTAATAGATGAGTCTACAGCAACACACTCAAAGAAAAAAACATGACAAGTGAGGAGCAAGTTGCTTTTCCATTAAGTGCAATACAATAAAAAAGACAAATGTGTTGTTTTCTTTCTGAGGATTTAGGGTTGGGAGGTTTTATTAACAAAATATCTATCTAATGGCATCACACATGCTCTATTGCCGACCATAATGCTGAAATGGCTGATGTATGTCGTTAAAATTACACTACAAAGAATACCAATGATTGTGGGCTTCAATACAGCATATGAGCCATTTCTAAGTTAAATTTCCATCCCCTCAGGCTGCGAACGTCCAGCCGCACATCCTCATTTTTGGAGAGAGAAAAAAAATAAGAATGCTTGTGTGCTTTCACACAAATATAGTGCATCTGTTTTCATGCAGCTGTCTGGGTCCGGGAGAGCCAATGATAGATCTGCTGGCTTCCAAATGAGTTTCATGAGAGCAACCTTCATTTTGCAATAAAATCTAATGTACAGATGTAGAGGATAACAGCTCATATAATGGTCTGTGTGCTGTCAGAACAGCCTAACATGGTTGATGCATTACAAAGTCCCGCTTTCTCCTGATTTCTCTTGGTCTGAAATATGAGCAACTTCACGTTGCTCTAAGTCAAATAATAAAGAGTGATTGAATCTGATTCTACCTTGCATATTACATCAGGGAGGTGTGGAGCAACAGCAGCTGCTTTAAAGTTGCTTTTTGGGCAGTTTTTGTTTTGCCAGTGATGGCCCTTAATGAATCCATCCTTGCCTCTGAATATTGAGAGAGAGGAACGACCCACTGTGCTGAAAGAAAGACATGCAGCGTTATTATAAACGCACAAACACGGCAGCACCATTGAACTGCCATCCCCTGTAGGACTGTGCTGTCTGCTACAGATTCACAGGGTTCAATGTGTGTTCAAACTGAATCGGGCTGGCTACACCCCTGCTATAATGGGCCTTATCTGACAGAAGGATTAGTGTTCAGCAGAGCAAAAACACCATTTAGCCATGGTCAGCTGGGAGGGTGCTAGAAACCCCTGTGTCATGCATTGGCTTTGTGATCTCTCAGCAAATGGAAGGAAACAGAGAAGCTCTGACTTTGCCTCATTACTGCAGCATGCATTTATTGGAATTAAGGAAATATAGGGTAAATACAAATAACCAGCAAGGCTAAGAAAATGTGAACGTGTGAGAACAGTGGAGTTCACTGGGTGAGGTTAACTAGCCTTGTCTTACTTGCTTACAGATTAGAATTAGTAGGCCACAAGAAATCACATAAACCCAGTTGCTCCCTTTGTTGTTTATAGTGGTTTTTAAGACTGTCGTCTGACAACAAATTAAATATTAAAGGGAGTTGTCGTTAAACAGCCAGTAGCAACGTCTAAAGAAATGCATTTCAGCTTTGACATGGATCAGTGGCTTATCTTTTGTTCCACTTCAAAGGATCATCTGCCATTAACTGTCATTGTGGGGTAATTTGGTAGAATATTTGAAAATGCCACAGTAAGACCTTAAGTGTTTAAAATATCTTTTCTTATTCGATCAAGCTCTTCCACCTGCTGTGTGGAGAGAAAAATAAAAAGCCTAGAGTTTACCTCGTCATACTGAGTGGCGGGAATGATTTCTCCCCAAACAACTCTTGCACTTGCACTAATTAGAAAATAAAAGGACAAAAAATTTGAATTAAAAATGATTCATACAGAAAACATCCCTTCACACATATTTGCACATTGTTATGTTACAAACTCTACAGAGTATGATATCAGAAATAATCCAAAACACTTTTAAACACCCTCTCATCGTATCACTGTTTCTATGGCAACAATTAAGACTTCAGACCATCAGGGATCTGAATTTAAGATAAAGGCAGAGCAGGGTCCCCTGCATTCAAAAGAGTATGTGTCACAAACAGCTCTACTGGTTTGGAACTGACAACTTTGTGTAGCAGCTGGCATTTCTTTGACTTCGGCGCTGGCCTGCTCTGTAGACTGAGCAGCAGTGATTCATCTTCACATGTTGCCCTTTGCCTCTACTCCAGGAGAGGATCTGCACAGTCTACCACGCTGTGAAGATACAAAAGCACTTTGTTTTCAAAAAGGGAAACAATTTACAGCTCGGCAATAACTGGAAAACACTGTTTTGCTTTGGGGCTCCTTGTATATTATGGAAGAAATGTAATGCTTCTGTTCTTTCACTCATTGTTTAGTAATACATATGCATTATAGACGCAAACACAAACATATTTAAATTCACTTTAAAGTTTATGTTTCTCCTCTTAGCTATGATGTACTGCAAACTAGAAAACTTTCATCACGTGTATGACAGTTTTGTTATTGATTCTCTCTTCTATCCGAATGGAAAGCTGGCTTGGCTGCGCTGGATCGTTTCAGTAAAATCAATGGATGGTGATTAGCTCTGCCTCATCATTCCCCTTTAGCTAGGATAACAGTTTTCTTTTTTATATGGCCTGTCTCTTTTCAGCAGGAAATTATGGTAATAACCAAAATGGAGAGTTGTAAAAAGACATTATTGGATTTCATCTTGATCTTTAGTATTCAAAACTATGACAAGCAGCTCCTCATTAGGATATCTACTTTTCCCCCTTTGTTTTCTTACACTACACTACTTGTATATATCATCATTCCTGATAAGTGTGTTGCTCAAAGGAGGGAAGTTAATCAGTTTGTGCAGAGTGATATACTGTACACTGTTTCTGTCCTAGCGCCTGCAATTGATCAGCCCAGCCTATACAAATGCAATGTGGTTAAGCCCAGGAAAATCCGAAGCAAATGTATTGTTGTATGTATAATATTTTCTTGGTGCAAAAGCACTGGCATGAACATTGTTTTTTCTTTATTTTGTAATATTTTTTCATTCAGTTTTCCCTTTTATTCCCCCATTCCTACCATTCTATCTTCCTCACATTTATGTTGTTTATAGCTGAGTCAGATGAGGTTTACTGCTTTTATTGCTTTGATGCGATGAGCGGCAACTCTAGCAGGTTACTATTGATTTTGCAGGCTTGATAAATCAATCATCGTCCTCCTCCTGCAGGTACGTACAGTGCATTGGGTGGCTGTGGCTCAGGAGTTTGGCAGCTCCGTCGCCATAGGTATGTGAGTGTGCGTGTGTGAATGGTTGAATGAAAATTTTAAGGTGCTTTGTCCGTTAAGGTAAAAAAGCGCTACAGTATATAAGTGCAGGCCATTTACCATCCATTTGACATACCGAGCCTTTTTTTTTGCTCCATCTCCCCCTGAGTTCCTCCTTCACCGCTCTCATCTGAGCCTCCCCAAAGTTATTCATTATCTTCTACTATCTATAGAAGCTTGTCACATACAATGTGCACAAATTGTGCTCCTAATGCAGCTGCAGCCACTAGAGACAAATCAAAAGCTAGAATTACCATATCTTACATTTAGCACAGATAAGACGTGGGTGGCAGTATATACTGTGGCAAAACATACTGCACTTCCTATAGTGTAACATATATTGTACTATAATGTTCTCCCTGGAGTTGGATCATCAGGTTTTTGCTCTGTTTAAAGTTAAGTGGTATGTGTTTTCTCAGTAATCTCAGTTTCTCAGGCTTTGTAATTGTTCCAAGGAACATATCAAAGTCAAACAAATGAATACTGACATTCATTTCATGAAATCCTAAAAAACGACAGAACAAACATCTCTAAATTTCAGTTTTCCCGACAGCAGATAATATGATAATGCTGACCGCAGAGGCTTGCCTGGACCGCAACCACTTCAAGCCTCCGCCTGAACAGTATTTACTGTTTGAAGTGGTACAAACTATTACAGTAATTCGAGACCCTTTTTGTTGTCCCCTTATCCGACAAAATTTCCCAAAGGTTTTTTACTGTCACAGTATGGAGTCCTCCACTCTCCTGTTCGTGTCTGTCCCCCTGGGCACAAGCATCCATGTGAAACAGCAGCGCTGTTGTTCAAACTGTGGAAATGGTCGAATGAAAACAGCAGGGACACGAAGATCTTTTAATGACATGAGAAACAGACACTCCAAAGACACTCTCTCCAGTAAAATAATGTATTTGCTATTGATAATTTACATATAGGATAGAAAATATATACTTTAGCTTTGGTTTATGCAAAATCCTTCTATAAAATTATCGTTATCAATATTACATTGCAAAGTACTGTGAAGCTGCAATTTAAACAAAATAGCATAACCAGAATCACAGAAGCACTTCAGCCACCACGTCTGTGTTATATTTTTCTCTGAGTCTTGTTGAGCTTGGTTGTAAACAACCCAAGCTTACATTGCACACTATCATGAGGTACCAGTGTCTAGAGTACAACATGTCCCTTTCTCAATAATTCAACTCTTACACTTGTGGACCATAGGACCTGACACGGCGCAGCAGATAGTGCAGGTGCAGCACTTTTTAGAAGCAGAAGAGGAAGAAACCACACCCAGACCAAAGCCCATATGGGTGAGGAACAATGTTCGATGAGACCTTGTAAGTTTAATCAATCACATCAGCCGATGACAAATGTCACCTCCATTAAAAAGAGACCCCCTTCCCAGGTGCTTGCGAGACAGGAAATCGGGGGTTTACTCTGACTAAGACGGATGTCTCACAGCAGAATAATGAATTGCAGATACACTGGAGCATGCATTGGAGTTTACTGCCATTATTTGCAGTGTTCTGTGTGTATATTTTACTTGCAGGACTACAAATCCCACTAATAAAAGAAAGGAACAAGAATGACTCAAGCAAAGCTATTTTTTCAGGATTGCCAATACAAACTGACTCCAGTCCATACAGAGTATGTTAAGGGAGCTTGCATTCCTATTTATTCCTATTGTTTATTTTGAGTGGGAGGCGCTGGAATGCAGTAAACTGTCACATGGATTTAGACTTGCCAGGAATCTGGGAGGCAGTGCTGTCTTCATAGCTGTTTGGATGAGAGCATGAATCCTACTTGCCTCTGCTGTTTGTGCAGGGATTTCCAAAACCAGACGGAGGAGATTGTTGTTTTGCACTCACTTTCCCGCTCATTCACTCATTAATTAACTCATTCATGTGGAAAGAGATGAAGGTCAATGGTTTCATGCCTTTCATACTTTAAATGGAGCATATTTTACATGTTTGAATGCTAGCAGTCTTATTCTTTACTGCCTATGTTAGCCGACTGCTACTGCTCTTGGCGTGTTACCCCCACCAACTGTCAGTCATTGGAATAGTGTAAAACCCATGGCAGGATGTGGATCACATGGCCCGTATGCTTTCGTGTGTGCATCTGTGTCCTCCTGTGAGTTCAAACAAATGGGGAACCGTGTGTAAAGACATTGCTCCATAGCGCTACTAGTGATCAAAAACTCCACTGGGTACCTTTAATTCAATAGCTAGGACATCTTTATGGGGCAAAATGAAGACATTAAAAGAACAAAATCAACAAATATATTCAGATGATTGGTAAAAAAAAAAAACATGACATCCAACTTTTCTGATTTCCGACCTCCCAGTTGTTCCAACTGTTGTATTGTGTAACGTGTGTTACATTAAAATGAAATAAGCAAAATACACACCACATGAGACAAATATCTCAAATGAAATAAATTAAATGTCACCACTGCAACAAAATCCCACGAGACTGGTTATATAGCTGACTGATGCCATATAAATGAGGAATGAATGTCAGCATGATCATTTTACAACAAATCTACACAACAAAAAAGTTGTATCAACCTTGTTTCCTGAATCTTTCTTTCATCTGAGGACATGGCCAAAGTGAGACCATTTCTACTTCAGAATGATGCCAAAATGCTGTTACATGTCTTAACTACAAGGCAACACAAGGCAACTTTATTAGTATAGCACATTTCAACAACAAGGCAATTCGAAGTGCTTTACATAAAACATAAAAGCAACATAGGGCAATATAAAAAAAAACATTTAAATACAATTAAAAACAGTTCAATAGAAAATAAAAAGATCAAACAGGAGAGTAAAAGTTGATGAATCATTATTTGATTTAATTAAAGGCAGTGGCAAACAGAAAAGTCTTCAGCTTTGATTTAAAAGAACTGAGAGTTTCAGCAGTCCTGCAGTTTTCTGGGAGTCTTGTTCCAGATATGTGGTGCATAAAAACTGAACGCTGCTTCTCCATGTTTAGTTATGACTCTGGGGACAGAAAGCAGACCAGTCCCAGACGACCTGAGAGGTCTGGATGGTACATAACGTAGCAGAAGATCTGAAATGTACATTGGCCCTAAACCATTAAGTGCTTTATAAACCAACAGCAGTGTTTTGAAATCAATTCTTTGACAGACAGGAAGCCAGTGTAAAGACCTCAGAACTGGAGTGATGTGATCCACTTTTTTGGTTTTAGTGAGGACGCGAGCAGCAGAGTTCTGAATCAGCTGCAGCTGTCTGATTGATTTTTTAGAGACCTGTAAAGACACTGTTACAGTAGTCAAGTCTACTGAATATAAATGCATGGATAGGTTTTTCCAAATCCTGCTGAGACATAAGTCCTAAATTCTTGATATATTCTTAAGGTGGTAGTAGGCTGACTTTGTGAGTGTCTTAATGTGGCTGTTGAAATTCAGGTCTAAGACCATGACTACACCAAGATTTCTGGCTTGGTTTGTGGTTTTTAACATTACTGACTGAACTTGAGTGCTGACTTTGAATCATTCCTCCTTGGCTCCAAAGACAAATTACTTCAGTTTTATTTTTGTTTAATTGAAGAAATCCAGTTGTTGATTTGTTCAATGCATTTACTCAGCGCTTGTAATGGACCATAGTCCCCTGGTGACATTGTTATGTAAATTTAGTAATCAGTTAAATTATTACAACCCTTTACTGGATTACCTAAAAAAAAATACAATTCCATTTAAATCAGAATGTTGCAGCCACAATTTGACTAATACTAAAAGAAGACTATTACTTGTGACACTATACTGGTTGCCCTTATCTTTTAAAATTGATTTTAAAGTCATTTTATGTGTTTAAACTTCCTATAGCTGTGATTAGTTTTCATTTTATGTTCAAACTAGAACTCTCAGATCTAGGACTATATAGGACTAGATTGTTTGAATTAATATTTTTAACATATACACTGTACATGGTCAGACAGAAAGGAGTATAGTATAGTATAGTGTACCACACATGGCAACAGATGCTACTGTCAGGCACTATGAACTGGAACAAGCTGTGAAGAGGGTCTGGCACCTTGTCAGGGTGCTATTCACAGTCACAGGCAAACAATATGTTAGAAATGCTGTCAACGGCTTCATGTGATTTGAGCCACCAATGAAAATACCTCTGGCTGGCGTTGATCCTTTCCTATCAAAGGAAACTTTAAGAAAAGACAAGAACTGATGTTGAACTGTTATGATCCAATCACTACCTCTGTCAAATATGATTTCTTTTACACAACCTTGCAGTCAGAGCTTTGCAAATTATTATTTGAGTTGACTAGACTCAGTGGTTTTGAGCAAACAAACAGTTAATTGGATCCAAGTTGATGTATTGGTAATTCTGTTCTCATTTACAAGGCAATTAGAAGTCTGCACAAGTAATCATCACTCCATCTGCAGATCAAGGCATGCTTGAACAAATTATTGATACACCTTAATGCAGGAAAATGAAATTCTAGGGAGGCAAGACTTTTAAGGGAGACTTTTCACTTGTGGATGGTCAGCATGTAATGTCAAATGTGTATAAGTGACTCACAAAGAAACTGCATAGCATGTTTGGTGCAGTCTCCTGCTAATCTATTGGCTTTGATTTCTAGGGAAGCCCTGAAGGCAAGTGAGGAACAAAAATTCTGGTGATCCATTTTCTGAGTCTGATCGAAATAGTTTTCTCTCCTGTGTTTATGACTTAAGAACAGGTGAAAAAAAAGGTTTTGCCAGGATAATCTTTCTAACTTCCTTAATTTTATTTTTTCATCTGTGAAAACAGGTGGAGTTTTGGCAGGTACATTTTTTTTGTCAGGATCAAGTGTTTGTTGTTGTATCAAGTGTTTGTTGTTGTAATGCTCATTTCGGCCACAAGAGGCTGAAGTGCACCACTATCCTATGTTCTAAATAGGACTAAAAGTATTCATGTTTTCTTCCAGGTGAGTTTAAATTTCTCCATGAACTCTTTACTCAACTTGTTAGAAAGTTATGTAACATTACTGTCATGTCTTTCTTTTGGCTAGAAATGTATTTTAATCGGCGCTTCACCTGGAAGCAAACATGAATGCTTTTAATCCTATTTAGTACATGGGGTAGTGGTGCACGTCAGCCTCTTGTGGCCGAAATGAGCATTACAACAACAAACACAGGAGCAACACTCCTGCCAAAATCTTTTTTTTTTCACCTGTTCTTAAGTCATAAACACAGGAGAGAAAACAATTTAGATCAGACTTAGGAAATGGATCACCAGAATTTTTTTTTCTCACTTGCCTCTCAGGGCTTCCCATTGCTGTTTTTCCTTCTTGAGCTTTATTTAAATTCCAACAAAAAGCATATGACTTAATACAATAAATATCTGTCCTCTAGTCAGGAGAATGTACCATCAAAGGAGAAACAGAGCTATAAATCATGACACAGAAGCCATCCCAATGCTCAGCTGTGTGCTGCACTGTTAATATTGTACTGTAAGCAGATGTTGCACAACAAACACCAGAGGCTGATGGCCAAAGTCTCAAACACTGCACTTCATTAATTTCATTAGTTTGGTCCACTCCTCTGAGGGTGAAAAAGATTGCACTGCATTGATTAGCATTAATTAATATTGATTGGGATTAATCTAGTGGAACAAGGCTAACATGTGAGAGCTTAGGTGATATCCCGTGAAGAGATTTCTGAAATACCTGCATTGACTCATTTCTGTAATGATCACCATCCAAATTACAGCAATGGGATGCTGACCAGTAAGTACAGTAAGCACCTGTGAGCAGAGTTTTCTGTAATTACTAAAGGGGGTTGGAGAAGTTAGTTTTTGAGTTGTAATACTAATTGAATAATAGCTCACCTTGTCTGAGTAATTAATGGATAATACAATGGTGACCCATTACCCTGGGGTAATTGTCCAGAAGGGCTGTTAGAATCAATATTTCAATCCTACCTCAAAAACTAATTTTACATGCAACAAATTCAATTCAGTTTAATTTGCTTTTGTTATTGCCATTTTAAAAAAATCTTGCTTTCTGTAATATCTACACATGGTATGATTAAAGTTAGGGGAAGATTGTGGTTATGGAAATAAAATATGGTAAGGTCTGGTTAAGGTTGGGAACTAAAACACTTGTGCCTACGGTTAATAAGAATGCAAAATGTAATTAACATTAAATATGACAATGTTAGTCTATGACAGGATGCAAACTCCAGTCACCCTTACCCTTGCTCTCATATACAGTAGGTCACACTGCCTCCTGCGTTGGCACTGCAGAATTGTCCAGTATTGAAGTAATTCCTATAGTAGGGATAATGGGCTGAGGAAGGTGAAGCTCACCTGAACAGTCTTTTACATGTTTTGTGTATTTTCAGTCTTTGTCTCTTTAGTCTGTTTTATTATTCTGTAGCCCTAATTTAAATAATTTATGTTTTATAGTCTGTAAAGAATCTTGTAACTTTGTTTTGCTGCTACAATGAAGTTTCTTGTTCTTATTGAACACTTTATTCTGCAGGGTGTTGTAGAACAGAATGAAGAGAAACAACAACAAATAAAGTTACATCATTGCTGTAGGTGTGTAATTTTTCCTGGATATTAGAAGGCCAGAGAATTAAGTGGACCCATCTAGGAATCTCATTCTTACCCTAACCTTTATTCAACTGCAAAATCCATCTCTAAAATATGGTTACTGCACCCAAAACAATGTGTGTATCCATCCCACTGAGCAAGCAATTAACATACCCTTCTGGAGGACTGTCTGCAGTTATCAATTCAAATATATCCTATTTTTTACCCACAGAGCCAGCATGGCAGAATTAAAAGTTGAGTCAGGGGAAGCAGTGACGTATGGCCAGACATTACTTATGCTCTGGTAATTTGATTATACTCACTCTGGGCAGCATGTTGTGCCACGCGGGCACAACATGCTGGGGCTAGGAAATATCAAATTAATAATTGCAATTGACAGGCAGTCCATATGTCAGTGTGTCGTGTTAGGTGGTTGGGCTGATGGTCTGTTTGCCTCAGCCCCCTCCCCACTCAGACTTCTGTGCAGCCTACCAGCAGGCCTGGCACTATAGCAAACCGCTGGGAACCATGTGTTTATTCCTCCTCCTATATATCCATGGGTAATGCAGTATACACACTGGACATACAGCTCCTCTCACTCTTTTGCCACTTTTTTCCCAGATTAACTTCTCCTGAGAGAAAACTGGCATTCAAATGCAGAAAACAGCATTCAGCTGTAAGAAACATTTCAGGAATTGAATAGCAAAGTCAGGTAAAAAAAAAAAAAATAATGTAATAATAGAAATAAATTCCAACTATTACTGTAAATCAAATTAAGTATCACTGAGGCAATGAACTGAGTGTTTCTTTCAAGGCCAAGGAGCATATTTAACTACATTCATTTGTGGAGTTAGGGGTTACGTTAAAAAATGCCCCACATGTACATGTGCATGCAGTGTTACCAACTTGGCAACTTTCTCGCTAGATTTAGTGACAAATTTAGCGATTTATTCTGGCCATCAGGATAATAAAATATATTATATTGTAATTCATTCCCATGATTGCTGCACAGCTCTTCTGCCAACAGCGCTGGATCTCTCCCTCTCCTCTTGCGCCGTGCTCACAGGCAGCAGTAGGTGTGGCGTGTGGGACAGGCAGGTTTCTCTCTCAGTCTTTCTCTCTGAATTTCTGTATTGGAATCAGTGTTAGAAGTTACTGTGATTCCACTACTTTTGGCGGTAACTAGACTAGGTAACTAACTACTTTTTCAAAATAAATAACGCAGTTACAATTACTGAAATTTAAATGGGCTTGTTACTTGTTACTTTTGTCTTACCAGAAAATAGTGGACAACTGCAGAGGACAGCAGATAAACACAGCCTATTCCTAGTTTTTTCCCAGTTTATGATGAGATTATGAACGTCACCCGACCACTTCATTCAGACCAAATCAGGCATTGCAGCAATAATTCGCAGGTTTATTTGTGCTTTAGAACTTAACCGCTGTGAAACAATCAGAAAACAACATTTTATTTCTCTTATTCACCGGCTTTCTCACTCCTGGCACTCCCTCTCCTCATTCAATTTCTAGGTCTCTTGACCACCACTGTCTCTCTCTCTCAAACAAATTAACACAAAACAAAGTTTTATTTCAGCATATAGGTTAGACTGTAAGCCAGACACAAACTTCAAAGCTGGGCACACTAAATAAACCAAGTCAGGACACAACTGGGGGAGTATCATAGTTTGGTCCATGAACTCCACCTGGATAGCACCCAATTTCAGTGATATTTCTGGGTGACTGTGAGCAGTTTGACCGGTCTGATCGCTCCAAAAGTTGATTCTGTTTCAACTGTGTGCATTAATAAGAGAATTGAAGCAGACATTTAAAAGTAATGCAAAAGTTACTTTCCCTAATAACTATTTACTTGCAGTAATTTGTAAAATAATTCAATTACTTTTGAGAGAAATAACTAGTAGTAATTAATTTGTAATTAATTACAAAATTTCAGTAACTTGCACAACACTGATTAGGATGTTCCTATAGCTTGTAAATATTTAAATAGTTTGTTTGATCTTCTCCCTCCCTTTGTAGATTTTTTTTACTTAACTTCAAATATACAATGTCCATGTAGTGAGTTTGTGATTATTTGGCTAAAGATTTACCTTTGATAGCCTATGGTTTAAGGTAATAGGCTACTTTTAGAGACTTTTGGAGCTAGCGCTAGCTATTTTCATTGGAAAAGAGTTGGCAACACTGTGTACATGTACTGTTTAGTATTTCCCCACCGTGTTAGCTATCAGAGTTAAGGGTAATGTTAGTGGCTCTGTCCTGCACTTTATTGGATTTGGCAAAGTTTACACTCCAGCAATCCCAGCTAACGTTACTTGAGATAGCAGTAAGTTTGCCAAGTACATTGGTTAGTCCTCATCCTAAAACCCTTTTTACTTGTAACATTAAAAGTGAAAACATACTGTTTGAAAATACGAACAAGTATGTGAGCTAAGCAGCCTAAGATGGTTACGTTAGAATATTAGCTTAATGTGGGAGTTAACATATTTTGGGAATTTCATGTGAGTGAGTGTAAGGACAGAACTAGTGATTCATGTGATATAAAGTAAAACTAAAGCCAATATGTCTCCTGGAGGAAGCACAGTCCATATGCTGCAATAACAGCCCTAAAGGACAAAGACTATGTAATGTTGGTGAGCTGAGGGGGATTGTTAGGCTGCTAATAGAAAATATCTAAAAAAGAAATCTGATCTGACATAAGACATTGCCACTTCTGTGAATAATCTACTTAAGAGTTCTGCAAAAAACAAGCACACACACCACAGGGGAAGGAAGTTGTGGGAACAAGTAAATGCCAAGGACTGCCCTCTAACACACTACTTACGCAAACTGGCACGCAGTGTAGGTCAGTTTACTTGATTTGGTGTAGGCAACATGGATTACTCATGATGCATCAACCAATGCTGACAAAGTTGGTACACAGGTTAGATAAGCCTCCTGTTTTTATGCTCCCAACCTCATTCATTCTTTACTAAGAGACACTTAACTAAGTAATATGTTATCTAGTATTCTAAAACATATTTACAATGAAACAAACATTCAATAATATAACAGCTGCATGTACTGTATATGAGCTTATTTATATACTGTAGCCATTTTAAAATGGTTTAAAACAGTGTCAGGATGAAATATCTGCGCTGAAATATAGATTCACATGAACAATACTTCATTCTAAGGAAGCAAGTTCAACTATCTTGTAGAAATTGAGTCAGACAGAATTTCTTCAATTACAAACAGACACAGCTGGCATCTGTTTAGCTATTACTATTACTATTTAAATACTTAGACTGCTATAAGAAAATCCATTAATTACATAGCAGAATGTGCATTATTGTTTCCCTGTGTACTCAGATCAGATAGTAATGCCTTGCGCATTGTTAAAGTGTGTGCACACCGCATATTATCTTAAAACATGACTTGAAGCAAACTCTTTGTGTAGAACAAGATGTGTTAAATTAAGAGATTTCATTAAGGTTAGTGTATGGCAATGACATATAATCACAAAGTATCTGACAATAATCCCACTCAAGCTGTTTTGTCTTAAATATTCTTATTTATGTACATCCAATTTCAATTCAATTTTATTTATATAGCGCCAATTCATCACAGAAGTTACCTCTTTGCACTTTTCCTATAGAGCAGGTCTAGACTGTACTCTTTATAATGTAAATAACCGACCACGAAGGGATTTGAACCCTCAATCTTCTGATCCGAAGTCAGACGCCTTATCCATTAGGCCACGCAGTCAGTAAACTTAATTTGTCCAGCTTACATTCAGTCTCAGTGGATCATTATTATCTTTAGTGAGGTTAACAAAGTATTTGCTGTATTTGTCCAGGATAAAGTCTGGTAGGTGGATGGGCTGGTAGCCAAAACTGCGAAGCTCCTGCTTGTAAATACATGGGGGGAACTTCACTTGTTAGTAAATGTGTTGTAATAAAATTTTAAATAGCTTGTATATTTAAATATTGTGTGTGTGTGTGTGTGTGTGTCTGAACAGAGTTGCATATATACCAACATACCACAGAGTGGGCTGAGTCATATACGGTGGAATCAAGAGAGAATACATTGTTATCTGCATGTTTTAGTGGTGAGGATGATGTGTTTTGTGCCTTGCTATTTAGAATTTTTTTTAGAAATTCTATTTTCTTAAAAGTGTGATAAACAATAAAATGCAACTAGACTAATAGGATGATATCAGATTAGTCCTTTGGATAAAAAAGAGGAAATATGAAGGAAAATGGAAAAGAAAAGAAGTTGTGCAATTTATTCATTCATTTAAATGTGGACTGAGGCATGATTTGTGTGTCAGTGAATCATTTTACTTTTATTCCCCCCTTTTCAGAGGTATCACAATCTATAAGACACTCTGAATATTGTTTTGACATGTTACTTATCCTGCATAATACTACTGTAAATCTGCTGTTATGTTATGTTACGTTAGTGCATGCCCTGTGTTGTGTTGTGTGAAACATTTGCTTACAGCTCTTTACTGATTGGTCAGAGGACACCTAAATGAGCGTGATTGCAACACTGCATAATTTATGACTTCCCTCAATATTGTTTTGACATGTTGCTATGATCGCCACAACACAAGGATGTTAATTATTCACGGCTCTAAACACTGCTCTGATCAATAATTAACTAGAGAAACTGAGAAGAATCACTGAAAGCACAGTGGACTGAAGTACTATAGAATACATTAAAACAACCCTTTTATGTGAAATAAGTGATGTGTGTACTAGCGTTACCATACTGGTGAAGCATAATTAGTGAGTAATGCCGCTCAAAGAGAATGTGTCTGCCAGCTGCGGACTCATGTGTGTCTTGTAAATGCACGTAGTTCTTCTAAATGTGCACATGGTAGATATTTGATATAAATAAAGCAAGTGAAACAACTCAGCAACTCATTAAATTCTTATTGGTGCCAAACTGAAGCTGAAAACTACTAAAACTCCAGTATTCAACTTGTTGATTTGCAAAGGCTTGGCAGCTGTGCAGCTATGTGAGTCTGACTTGTTTGTGTAAATAGGAGGTTGATGACTGTAGAAATGATTCACCCACCACACTGCATAAACAGAATCTCGAGATCAAGGGGTTGGAAAGTTTGCTTTCATGGTGTTTGTTTGTTCACTGGGAGGAGATAAACATAGGTAACAGCTTTTTTGACATGGTGCACCTACTACACAAAATCCACTAAAAACTCAAAAGGCTTGTCATTATCACACTTTCAAGTATTGTTCTGAAACACAAGCTATGTAATCTTTAATTATGTAGTGTGAATGTATGTTCCTTGTGTGTGCCATATTGGTTTGTATAATCAGAACCACTTAACCACAATTGTTGGATTCTGACACTGGAACTATTTGTGCAAAGCTTGTGTGTATCTTTTAGATTTGTCTAGTGTCTTGTACTGTATATATACATATATATACTGTATATATTCTGGCATTAAGGAAAAGACACAACAACTTCGGAGCATTGTAATTTTTGCCCCGAGCCATCCACCAAAACATGTGTGATGATGTGATGCCAGGACCAGATCAAAAATCTGCAAATCTTTCAAATATAATTGCAGATTGCCATCCAACTCAATACTGAAGTCTGAACAGGTGGAATCACTGTGCGGTTGATATGAAAAGATGTCAGAGTATAAGTTGACCTAAGGGTTCTGCATAAAACTTGTCAGCATAGTTTCCTTTCCGCTTTGCTCTCAAAACACTCTGCCAGAATGACAAAGGAAAAAGTATACATGTCATCCCTCATGAGTGATGCAGAGCCCCTCTGGAGCTAACACTAACAGATATGTCACTTTGCTTATACCTGTAAAAGCGGCTTACTTGGGTTCATCATTGTAATGTTGAAAATGTCAGAACGCAATGGGGAGATGCATCATGTTCGCAAGGTATCTTAAAATTGCATCTGAGATGTTTGGGATAACACCTCGGACAGACAGACAGACAAACAAACACAGTCATTACTTTAGAGTTACATTAAGAAGTTTTAAAGGAGACATTAGGAGACAGGTAATTTCAGTCACAGTACTTATTACAGCTACAAAAGGACACTTACCTTTTCTTTGTTCCTATTACAAAAGAAGAGCCTTGTTTTGAGCATTACAATATGGTAATTTCACTTATAGTATGAGACATAACCTTGACTGACAAACTGAAAAATTAAACATTTCTTTGTTGTAACCTATTTATTTCAGTTGTTTTGTTGTTGGGAGAGTGGAACGAGGGGTTATACACTGGCCGTACAATCCTCAGGGTTATATAGAGCAGATGAAGTTTCAACAAACCCTTCAAACATGATCAAATTACACTAAAGCACCTGTGTTCCCTGCTTTTCATTTAATAAATAATAATAATAACAACAGGCTGTAAATGCAGTCTGTTATGCCAATACAAACCTAAACTTACACAGACCAACCAAACCCTCGACTCCAACTAGTACAAGTTGTGTGCTTTTTTCCCATCCCACACAACACAACATTCACGACGAGAACAAAATGTTTCATCCTAAAAAGATGTTCTGGTTCAGTCCGAGACAGATGGCTTATTGACTGCCCGCCACACTGCACCTTTCCTTCTGACACAGTTGTGCTATACTGCTGGCAATTTTTGAGTAATACTCTTGCTGTCTGGCAGAGGCTAACATGTTCTGTCCGAGAACGGCCATTGAACCAATCACCTCCTGCTGTGCAGCTGAAAATTACTTCCAGCCAAATCAAACTTTACTGTGAGGAATGCTGCCCTTCAGTACAATGACAGCGATGTGAGTG
This sequence comes from Siniperca chuatsi, assembly GCF_020085105.1. Taxonomy (NCBI): domain Eukaryota; kingdom Metazoa; phylum Chordata; class Actinopteri; order Centrarchiformes; family Sinipercidae; genus Siniperca; species Siniperca chuatsi. Next base: position 17,164,126 of record NC_058050.1, read on the forward strand.
AGCAGTGTTCCTTCAGCTTTGATTTCAGAGGCATCCAGGGGGTCTATAGATGAAAACTCTGTTTTCTGAGCTTTAGCACACTACTGTAAAAGCATGGCAACAATACAGTCACTCTTGCTTTTGGCCTTTCAATTTCCTGTTGTAAATTTAGGGGGAGGTGATGAGAGAAGATGAAACATTCACCCTTGATTTATTGTTCATGGGTTAAACTGGGTTCCTGCCGTCTCTAGTTTGTGGTTTGAAGCAGGGATTTCCTTGTTACATACCAAATTAGTGAGCAACAAACCGTCTTTAATTCCAAACATCTCCTCAGCCTTTATGTGTTATATCATCAGTATCACACCGAGCCTCAGAAAACCACACTCTCTCATTCCAAATACGTTGTGTGAAAGTTTACTGAATTACTAGCTCAGCTAGCTTACTTGTGTTGTAGTAGCTATTTCTATGGTGATGGTCGTTGTTTGTCAGACTGCTGTAGTCTCTCATTTGCTTCCATCTCTGTCAGTCCTTTATGTTGTATGCTATAATGTGAATGTGTCAGATATTTGCTAAAATGTAGGCGCAAGGAGCAGGCACAAGCAGCAGATGTCAATCTACACAAAGCGACTTCCAGTGTAGACAAGAAGTTATAAGACAAGATATGCAATGCATAACGTCAATTGAGGTTTAAAGTGAAGTGTAACGTTTTAAATTGCAGGGGCTGCAGTTTTTTCTTCTAAGTCTAGATAATTCATTAATTATTAATTAATAACACCACATTAATTTTCATACAGTCCCTTACTGTCCTTCAACTTGACAGCGACAAGAAATACTTATATCCCTCTTATGTTTTGTTTCTATCCCAACAGCACTTAGCAATACATAAACCACCAACTCAGACAATCTAAGTGCTTTAAAAATGATGTTACTGGCTATAATAACCTTAAACAAAATCAGTGAATGTATATTTAACAACTATTTTGTGAAAGTACATGTGAATTAATTTACTATGAGTACACAAGTTTTCTAACCAAACCTACACTTTTGACTGACATTACACTATACTGCTGTTTTGTTAATGTAATTCTCAGATAGACCTGAGGAAACAGTCTCAAACCTATGAATAGACTGACACCACAGTACATTCTCACACAGGCATTAGATAGGACCTAAGTGCTCTGCTTACTAAGCTTGTTCCTCTTTAGCTGGTATCTCTGGGGCAGTAACTCTACGCCCCTCTCTTATCTTATCACAGGGTTGCATTCAGCATAGCAGCACACAGCAGAAGTCACCTTGGTGCTATAAGAGATGGAAACACTCCTCCAGAGAGGCCAGTCATGATGTAGAGATGTGTGCCACTGCAGTCAGGCCGATCGAAACGAGCCTTGGATACTGGCTGTGAACCTGCTGTTTACTAAGGGACTATCCCAACACCAGTTAATCAGACTGCTATATTTAAGTTTAAGATTAAATTTAGGTGTAGCTAAGGTGGGTTGAACACACAAATAGTATCTTATAGTGCAACAAGTCCTCCAAATTAAATTGCTTTACCCTCCAAATTGACCAACATGAGGTTCTTCTGATCTGCCACCTCTATGGTTAAGGTTTGGTTAAGTTTGGGCAACTTAAACGTCTTGATTAAGGTTGTGAAACAATTGTGGTCATAACTGAAAGAAACCAATGCTTAGTGTTGGAGGGAGACACTAGCAATTCAGCTACCAGCAATCCACCCAGACCTCCTCCCTAAGAGTTTCTGTGGTTTTATAACAAAGTTACATTACCCTTGTCAGAGACAAAAGTCGTCATTTCCACAGCCACAAGAGGTCGCTTGACAGGAAAACACAAACACAAGTTGTTTCAAGAGTTGAGAGGACAGTCTGGGCTTAATGTGACCATGAAGTGAAACTGTTTAGATGCCTGATTATTGTAGTGATCTTTATGAAGTGCTTTAAATACTGCTTTGGTTATAGGCCTCATATATATTTGAATTTGTAGGTAGAAAGTGCTAAACATATTTAGAGGGGTTATGCACTGGCCACACACTCCTCAGGGTTAGGCAGGTGAAATTTCAACAAATCCTTCGAACATGATCAAATTACACTGAACCTAATTTTCATTTAATTAATAGCAGGCTGTCCAGTGCAGTCTGTTATGCTAATATAAATCTACATTTACACAGGCCAACCCGACCCTCTCAAACAAATCTCAAACACACACTCAAAGGATCAAAAGGATGTTCTGGTTCAGTCCGAGAGACAGATGGCTAATTGACTGGCTTTTAACTTTGTATATCTAGAGAGGCTGCACATTTTCTATTGACTGCAATACTGCCAGCAAGCATGTTCCAGCCATTACAAGAATGGCTTCAATATTCAGCCATAGTGGATGTCACTTGCATGGAGGGAGCTCAGATTGTCTGAATGATTTGGGCACTCCATGATATTCTGGGTTTTGTTTTACATTGACATTACGAAGGAGACATTTTTGGATATCAATAGCCTCTTTTTTCCATGAATCTTAAAGTGCCCTGTGGAGTTTTCTTGTAAACAAACAAAAGTTATGTTTACATTCAGTGTTACTCACCAAAGCGCATTGTGTGTATCCTTGAGGTCTAACAAATGTGTTGAATGCATTTTCTTCCTCATAAAACACTTGCAAAGCCAATTATAAAAAGATTTTAATTCCATTGTTGCATTGTTTTCACCCATTGCTTACTAGCTTGAAGTTTTCTTCTTCCCTGTCTTTGTTCGCACATTGCAGAGTTTCTAGGCGTGTTACTGCCACCTGTTGAGCAGCAGAATTGTGTGAAACCATTGGCAGGAATGTGTATCGTGGTGCCTGCATGTTTGTGTAATTGCACATGCGTCCATTTTGTTGGTCCTACACGTGGACCAAGAAAATGGGGACCCCACGTACAAACATTGCCCCACAACGCTACCGGAGTTCAAAAGCTCCACAGGGTACCTTTAAGTGCTCTCAGCTGTGGCAAACCTATGAGTAAACTGGTTGGTAGATTGGTCACACAACACACTAACGAAATAATTGTATGTCAAGGTCCACTTACTTTTCCAGAGCCTTAAACTTCATCTCAGTCAGCTATTCCTAATATATTCCTTATTTTATTTATCTATTTGCATTATGATTCTGCAGATAAGAGGGAGGATCCTATAACTTCCAGTGCCTCCTCCAGTGACCGTATGTTTATCTGAAAATGAAATTATAAATTAATTCCACAAATAATAATTACTTGCCAACAATTATAAAATTGCGAAATCCAGAATCAGAGTCTTAACATCACTAGATACTATATAAGTAGATAACAGTCTTTGCACTCATCTAATTGGTCTCTCTATCCCACCACAAGAACTGTTCCAGTCATCTTTATTTACAGGCCAACACCGCTATCAGCACAATGAAGTTACTAATGCTATTACCACTTGATTTTGATCATAATCATTCTATTAAATAAACAACCACAATTGCATCTTTTGACTGTTATTAAGGAGATAGACTCTGGCCACATTTTCCTATCTCTTATCGTCATTATCCAGTGTTTATTTGTATTCTCCACACAGAAAGCTCGCAGGCAATTATTAAGTCTTTGATGTAATGGAGAGAGAATGTGAAGAGGAAAAATGAGGATGAGGATGGGGCAATTACATATTTTATTGTTTTTTTTTTTTTCCAGCTAATTAACAAAATAAATCTTGCAGTCAGTTTTGCACCACTGGAAGCGTCTGTGTTCCTATTGATTGCCATGCTCCACATGAGTAAGGATCACTGACCAGTGGAGGGGGAAAGAGATGTCATGCACTTCTTGTCCTCTCCAGCCATAAAAGGAATATTATCTCTGAGATTATATCAGGTGCATCTGCTTTTTCTGTATTAACTAACGCTTCCTATTGACAGGGGAAGGCTCTTGAAGATGTCAACAAGCTTATTGATAACCCTTTTATGCTTTATTCATAGCAAACTCCTCTTAATTTCAAGCATTACTCTTAATGCCAGGTCCTTGTTAGCAAAACATGGATGCATATTATCCCATTTGTTTTTCTCTTCTTCCATGAGCCTGATAACACTCTCCACGTGCTATTAAAAGTCACTCCTCACGTCCTGGTCAGTCTGCTGAGTCGATTCCAAAGACAGTGATACATGATTCAGACACTTCAGCTGCTAATGGGAATAATTAAGAAAAAGCAGTGTGTCTTGCAAGCGTGTTGCAGGGTTGATTTATTTGTTACAGAGTGATTTTGTGCTCACATAACTCCCCATTCCTCCAAAGCTAAGGGGTCTGAAGTAAGCGTTCCAGATTGACTTCCACTTAGTTGAATGAAATGATACAATCTAGAGTGACCAATAACCACAGAGGGCGGCGGGACATTGTCCCCAAGGTACAGTCACAAGGTGAAAGTGATAATCCATGCTTTAATAATGTCTGCTCCCAGTGAACATCAACGATGGCTGTTTCTGTGCTTCTACAGAATCTGTCTCATAACAGTCTTGCCAAGTGACCTTGTATCCCTACTAAGTCTGAAACAGTGAGGCACAAAAAGTAAAAGGGAAAAATAGAGATAAAAATTTTCTGCAGATGAATGTTTATAGAGAGAATATCACCAGACAATTGAAGAGGTTTTGAAAATGTGAGTTGCATATTAATGCAAGCTGCGTTGAATATTAAAAGTAAGTGTTAGTTTGAATACATACTGATAAAGTCACTTGAAGATCTCAGATTTTATCTCACCCCTCACTAGGGATAAGATAACAAACATAGCCATTGCTCAGTGAAAATGCAGTTTTTAAATGGAGGTTTTTATTATTAAGGGAAAACAAAATCCAAACCTACATGGCCCTGTGTGAAATAGTGATTGCCCCCTAAACCTAATAACTGGTTGGGCCACCCTTAGCAGCAACAACTGCAATCAAGCGTTTGCGATAACTTGCAATGAGTCTTTTACAGCGCTGTGGAGGAATTTTGGCCCACTCGTCTTTGCAGAATTGTTGTAATTCTGGGCCACTCCAAAGTCTTCATTTTGTTCTTCTTCAGCCATTCAGAGGTGGACTTGCTGGTGTGTTTTGGATCATTGTCCTGCTGCAGAACCCAAGTTATGATAGGATACCAGTACCCCTCAGTTTACCCAAGTGTGTTGAGGAGGTACTACTGACAATGACCAATTATGTACAATAAACATCTTTCATTAAAATGCAATAGTATATTGTACTGTATCATAAAACTAAACACAACTGTGAACAACAAGAAATCTGTGAAGCATTTTCTATACTGTACACAAAGTTCTGTATACAAAGTTATGTAACCAAAGCACAAACAAAGATCACTCTAATGAATCAGATATCCACACTTTAAGAGGTACATTATACAGTAAAACCAAGACTAAAGAAAAAGTCAAGAAAAAGACCATATAGTCTCTATGGAGTTTTGTCAAATCAAAGGACCCTGAAACTGAAGCAGCTAAATGAAATTCAGCCGTCATTAATTTTATTATTTAGATCTGTGCTTTTCCTGCTGTTACATGTCATAATGTCTTCTGTGAAAAAGGTTATATGGTTGTGATGTTTTGATGCCATAATATGGCTCCTTCACATATCATTTTACCAAAGGGCAAATAATGCAATATTATTATCGTCAATATTATAACATTCCCGTCCCCCCGGCTTAATGTGACTATGAAGTGAAACTGTTTAAATGCCTCATTCTGTCATGGTTTTGGGTTTTTGTCCTGTTATTTCCTGTTTTATTTTGTAATATTCTCCCTCCATCTTGTGTCTGGTAGTTTTTCTTCTGCATTTGTTCCCACCAGTTCAGCATGTTAACTTCAGTCCTGTATTTTTCCTGTGCCTCTGTGTGGATTTACCATTGCTGGGCTCCTGTTATTTTTAGTGTTACCTGGACTGCATTTGGGTCCTCTCAGTTCAAAAGAGGACTCAAATGCAGGACTCAGGCAGGCAGGTTGAAGAACAAACAATGAGTTTATTCCTTACTTAAACAGCAACACAACACAACTTAGAGTGGCTGAGAAGTCGATGTAGGCCTTAGGCCTCATATACAATATATTTGAACTTTATAGGTGGAAAATGCTACACATTTCTTGTTGTTCGCTCTGAGTAGTTTTGTAGTAAAATGTACAGTATGTACTATAATGCATTCCAAGTCCATGCAAGTCCATTGTATACTGTATAATTGGTCATTTTAAGTCATACCTCCCCTACACATCGGGGTATGATTGCATAATCACTATAAAGAGAGGCCTTTGTGTTGCTCTGATATAGGCTTGTTTGATGAAATCCAACATAAGAATTGTTAAATGAGACCAAGGTACAGGGAGATTTTTTTGTGTGTTTTTGGAGTCAAAATATCCTACTTGATATCTAACTCCCATTTAGTCAGAGGAAGCCCTCCTGTCTTGCATCTTACATCCATCCATCCATCCATTTTCTACCGCTTGGTCCCCGTTAGGGGGTCGCGGGTGACTGGAGCCTATCCCAGTGACTTCGGGCCTTAGGCAGGGCACACCCTGGACAGTGGCCAACTCGTCGCAGGGCGAACACAGACACAGACAAGGACAGACAACCATTCACTCACACATTCATTCAATACGGGCAATTTAGAGTTATCAATTAACCTACACATGCATGTCTTTGGACGGTGGGAGGAAGCCGGAGAACCCGGAGAGAACCCACGGTAACACGGGGAGGACATGCAGACTCCACCCAGAGAGATTGTGTGATGTTGGTCCGGTCCGGTTGCATCTTACATCATATATTATATATAGTCAATAGTTGTAATCTTGGAAACCATCACAAGAACTGACTGCTTTTATACAGATAGAAAAATAGTGCAATTATTGTGCTAAAGAAAATTAGCATTTTAAATATTGTTATAATTGCAGTGTGACTTTTGAACTCAACAGCAATACCTGGAGTAAAAGTCCAACTGTTTTACAATTTTCTTCTTATTTGTAAATTGATTTATTAAGATAGAATTGCAAGCTGAGATAATCAGACTATAAAACTGCCTGCTCCACACACAGCACTCCTCATCATAAAGCACATACAGCACTTCATATAATGTTCATTACTGCACATCCACTCTACAAGCAGTGCAAATGACTGTAGTTACAGTACGTACACACATTAAGTGGAGCAGATATGGTGGGAGGACATTCAATGGGTTTTATTCATGGGATTACATTTGTTGAAATGCTTTATGTAATATACACTAACTGCATATATGACACTTCAGGATCACTATTAAAACAGCACAGAAAAAAGATAAAAAATACAGATATATATTTTCTTTCATTTCAACTTTTGGGGCTTTTGTATTAATGCAGCCACTCTATGGAAAATGAGATGCTGAAGATAATGGACTGAAAAGTCAAAATAGGAGGATATTTTTTAAATAGACATTTGCATGAAAAGCCCACCAAATATTTCTTCCTCTAAGGGAGAAAGTAACATTTTATCTTTGAAAGCTCGGTGAAGAAAATAATTTCATTAGGTAGATTTCCATTTTGTGTGAGACCATAAAGAAGATGAAGTGTGGTGTATGCTGTATGTCCTCTACAAATGTGCAGTTTGTGTTTACTTGAATAGCAGATTGTATTTGTTTGTTTCGATCATTTTTTAGGCCGGGTCCTGAGGGAGGCCGTGATCGTCGTGGCAGCTCTCTATTCATCTGGGCTCCATGGGGAGTTGTTTGATGTTTTCATTAACCTGTACTCTGCTTGTCTGGAGGCCGCAGGGTGGCTCCTGGACCTTGGCGCTCCATGCCTCTTGCACCTCACATGCGCCCAGGAGAGTTCAATAACATGCCCTGCATGGGGGCTCAGATGACTGGTGGGCTACACTACAGCCTTGGAGAAGATTAAGCTTTATTTCCCAGCTCAGTGTGTGCAGAGGAACAGTTCAGGTAAATGCATACACCACTGGTGTATGACGGGACGAGTTATTTGCATTGATAAATAAATCTGGACATGTTTGACAGTGACAAGTGAGGAAATACTTCTGCAGTCATAAATGGCACAGAGGAAATCCAGAGATATCAATTTGCAATATTTTTTGTCTTTTCTTTTATAGGATTTTTCACATTTTGACATTTGACATTTTCAGATGGAACATTTCCTGCACATTTGGGATTGAACTTCAAATGCAAGAAGAAAAAAAATCAATTATATATTTCAGGTTGTAACAAATTGTATCAACCAATGGGTGTTTTACCATTTAATACCATCTTATTCAGCAAATGGTGGAGTGATTGTCATCAAAAATATTACATTTTTAAACATCCAATTAGCCTTATCTTGCAGTCATTTCATTCTCTCATGGTCATTGTACAACAATTTTCTACTGTAATTACAAATGTGTTTATGGTGAGCCCACCTGCCTTGCACATAAAAGATTACCTTTTAATTTAATTTCTCGTCATTTGAGTGCTTATAGCCAAATTTTTTAAAAATATCTGAGATTTCACAATTTCTTATTACATGCAAAAATGTCACAACTTTATACATGCTTCGGTGTCTGTATTTTTCATTTGCTGCTCATCAGTGAGTCACAGCTCTTGTGTAAATTTCTTTTATTCAGTATTTACAATTGCAATGGGGCAACTAAATGAGTGATTAGACAGGTGATTTGTTATACAGATATATAACTACAGCTTCACAAGGTCATCACATCTTTATAATAACACAGTAGAAGAAATGAAGGCACAAAACTGCATAAAATAAGATAAAGAGGCACAGAACCAGCAGCTTTAGTTGGTGAAATTATGTAGGCAAGTCTAAAACTCAAATTCAGTCATGAGTTCAATAAGGTCATGGCATATTTAATAAAAGATTTGCCTATGTACAGTATACAGGCTACATACTGTATATCGGTGAGTGTGATATATATACAGTATATGCCATCAGTGAGCACAACAGGGTAGGGCTTCTCAAAGTCCTTATCCTGGCAATCCTTTGAGGTGGTTCTTTCCACAAACCATACTGTGTGTAGCTATAAGGCTGCCAAAGCTGCTGGCTGTTTTATTGCTCTCCTTCAGGTATGCTTGTAGGTGATGTCTTGGCTTCTGAATGGCCTTTTTGCAATGGTTTACTTCTTTTATGGTGCATTTTTATACTTTAATTCTGTTGATTTACATTGTTGTGAAATATCCATACTAATAGTGAGCATGGAAATGTATTTATGTTTATTTTTGGATCACTACGTGTGACAAATTACTCAATGACTCAAACACTCATGTTTGAGTGTTATGACAGGATTTATTGATTGATTTAGTATTGCATTTCAAGATTATTGTCTAGTATGGGAAGTGAATTCATTTGAGTATCTCAGTTTGTGTGTGAAACTACAATTTTATGACACAGAGCATACATTACAAACTAGGGTCGTAGTGATTGAAAGACATGGCCATTTATCAGGCAGGGAAAATCTAATCGATTTTGACCAAATCTGTCACTTGAAATTCTCCCAGCTTGATGGAAACACAATACTAAATTGCTGGAGTACCAGGCTTCAACCAACACTAACTTTGTATACAGCTATACAATGCTTTTGCTTGTATTACTATTACTAGAGTCTGCTTGTATTACTATTCTTTGTATTAACTACATCCAAACTAATAAGCTCCTCTTCTATGGTTCATGCTGCTGCTAGACTCAGCAGCACTTTCTGTTTTTGTGATAATATGCTTAAGTAAAATAATTAGTACAACATACATAGGTCAACGTAGGTCTCCTTTAGTTTTCAATTCTGAATAAGTTATTTCAAGTCTGACTGATCTTTCATGTTTATTCCCCTTCTGTTGAAAAGCTGGAGAGTTGCTTCATCCCCATAAATCAAAAAATTAGGCTGGTGAATAATAATAATAATAATGATAAGAAAATGTTAAAATAACTGAGGAATTATGGCCAAAAATATGAAAAAAGGTTTTAAAAAGAAGAATTTCTGAAATGAAACAGTCACTCAGAGCTGCTATCTCGTCAGTGGAGTGAATTGATTAAAAGCAGCTTTTTCCTTTCTCATCTGAGTGAAACATTCACTTACAATTCAATTACTGAGGGGTGGATCCTATATTATTTCCTTCCTCTATTATGTTTGTCAGATGTTGAGAGCTGTAAATGTGTCTCTTTAGAGTCTGTATGCAAACAGAACATAATATGTTCACATTATTATTTTATTTTCCCATTTGTTTACATTGATTAGCATACTGTTATTCTGATAGATATATTCACAAGAATAAAAATATAAAACAACTCATTTTAAAGGAAAAATCATTTTCACATAACACATACTGACAAAGTTAGGACTTATCTTAACAGAAATCAACAAACTTTCAAATTCACAAGAGAACTATCCTTTTGCAGAATTAGGTTTACAAAAGTGATTCCGAAACCTTTTTTCAACGAATGGTGCCAAATCACAGTCGTGTCTATATAAGTGTTTTTTGTACTTTTACTACCTTTATCAATGTACAGTCACGACCTTTCATTCAACAAAAAGTTCAGATGTGAGTTATAAACAGACTGTATAAAACATGACGTAGTGTCCGTGACGTCACCCATAGTTTTCTGATGAGCCTTTGTGAAGGTCAAAGTGGGCGGCTCCCAGCAGCTCCGCCCTTTGCCATCTTGGCAGTCCCCGCCCCCAGCTAATCCAAAAATGGGTAAAGAGGTGGAGCTGAGGCAGGTGAATGAAGCCTGGTTGGTGAACCACCTAGTGCCTAGCCACCTGAGAGGGCACCCACCTGTCACTCAAAGCAGCAACGTCCTTAATTATGGATAACTTTAAGCCTTACCTAGAGGCAGAGAGCAGCTGTGAACACGCCCCGTGGATCGGGGTGTGGAATTACCAGGTTGCAGTAACAGATGGGTTGAAGGGCGCCTGGACATGGCCTTGAAATACTGGAGAAATCTGGGAAAACAGGAGTGTTGGCAAGTATGCTTTAAGCCTTAAAATAATTTAAATGGTTGAGTTATAAAAAAAATCACACCGCTCACAGTTGTCATGAAAGCCTGAAGTGGCCATTCAACGAACTGCAGTTTTTGGCACCGCATTTGCTTAATTTATCAGCCCCCAGAGATTGCCACTTGGTTATAAATAAATCACATCAGCGCGATTACAAACTGTAAACAGTCTGTAGTGATGCTGAACCTTGAGCGTCTGTCAGAGCCAGTTTGAGATCGCACCAACACAGGAAACGCATGCTTGAATTCGTCCAGCTTCCATAGAAGTTATAGATAGATGGACGTGTAATTGGACCGGTTACAGAGTCAATGGTAGAGAGCTGACAGGAAATGAGGGGTGAAAAAGATGAGGAATGACATGCAACAAAGAGCTCAAACGAGGGATGTCGCGATTACATGGTCAGAGCCTTAAACAATTAGGCCACCAGGGTGCCTCAACCTTCATGTTATCATCATCAATCATTTAAAAACTGAAACTTAATGAAAGTGCAATGAAATTAACCCTGTGTCCTATAGATTACATTTCCAGAAGTCCTCCAAAATACGTTGTTTGTCCACGACCTCTAGAATGACACATAGAAGCGTTTTCTGACCTGATGTTTTGTTGACCCAGTCATCCAACCATGAACTCCTCACGCCCTCTATGGACTTGGTCACTCTAAAATAAAGTCACTTGACTTGACTTCCTACTTTGCTCCCATCATAACTGCTATGGCCACTAGAGGGCTTTGTCACTTCGACATAAACAATGGTGGAAGAAGTACTCAGATCTTTTACTTTGGTAAAAGTTGCAATTCCACAGTGTTAAAATACAAGTACATAAAGTACCAAAAGTAAAAGTACATTATGGCCCATTTCAGAATTATATCACTGGATTATAATTAGTGATGCATTAATATGTAAGCATCACTAATGTTGCAGCTAGTAAAGGTAGGCTAATTTCCAACAGTTTTATATACTGCCAGGTAGCTTAATCCATAATAATACATCATGATTTATTAGTTGATTTATGTTTTGTATTAATAATCTGAATCTGTAAAGTAACTACTAACTAATGTTGTCAAATAACGTATTAATATTGGCTTCCAAAATGTAGTGGAGTAGAAGACTAAAGTAGCAATACTCAAGTAAAGTAAGTACCTCAAAATTGTACTTAGAGACTGTACTTGAGTAAATGTACTTAGTTACATTCCACAACTGAACATAAACATATGTATGCATAGGATATATGCACTTGCTGAAATGACTGTTTCTGTCGTTCTTCTTGTGGAGGACAGGCTCGTGTATTCGGACATGACTATTCTGCATTAACAATTTATTCTCAGAGGCAACGCTCTTTGCCAGCGCAAGAAGCAGTGTGACGTTCATAAAGCACAGGGAAGAGTGAGGGTGAGGCTCTGTCTCAAGCAAGGGTCAACTGTTTGTTGACTATAGTATCCTGTTGAAATGAACTAAAACCAATGGCTCCCTAAAAAGCAAAAGAAAAACCTCTTAATCAACTTAAAAACCTGTGAGTCTAAAAGGGCTGTAGTAAATGTGCCATAACAACAAACACCAGCACACAGTGCACATATTCACAGAGATCCACAAGGGATAATAAATCAAACAGATTAGAAAATGAAATTCATGCTTCATAAAACTTTTAGTAGGAGCACCCAAATCACTGTTAGTAGCCTGAGAATTGCTCCCTCTTTCCTCTGTGCTTAACTAAGCCTTGGTATGTAGATATAATGTGCATATAGGTCACAATCTGTCAGTGTTACCTGACTACAGGTTAATTCTCTTCTTGTGAGGCTTAGATTTCAGGTTGTCACTGAGTCAGATTCATTTCCTCCTCAGACATCCCTTAATACCGCGATTATCTCAACTCATCCTTACAGTGCTGAAACATCCTTTGCACTTGATTCTTTTTGTATTGCAGCCTTTTGTTTGGCTAGTCAGTCTGGAGGAGCTAATTAGAAACCATTTGAAGACTTGTAATATGTTAAATATTAACTCAGACTGGTGAAAAGCCTGCAGTGACTTCTTCTTTGTGAGATTAATAACAAGGAAAATGAAGGATATCTCTTCAGTATATTGATTAATGTACTTTATATTTCAAAGTTAAAGCAACTTTACACTCAAAATGTGTCTGCTTTTTTATTTAATATTTTAGCAGGGTCATCCAAAGCTTGTCTGTTCTGAATGAGAAAATCTATAAATTCAGCGGCTTTTGTTTTACAATTCTCTGTGTGAGCATAGCCAGGAATGTTTAATGGCACGTCTCAGACTCTTATATAGCTCCTCAGTGGGACACCGTCTTCCATGTACTTTTCCTCTGAGTGAGCCAATGGATGCATACATTTTTCTGATTAAAATACTTTCTGCTCCCTGCAGTTCTTACTGGCTGATAAGTGACAACTTAATAGAAGGCTATTTCCTGTCGGACAACTCTGCTGAGCAGACATTGTGCTGTTTGCCGGAGCCATGAGAACTATTCAAATTAAACTATTTAATTTGGTCATACAGCTGATGCTGGTTCTGGTTTTATTTCTGTTTCCCTCACTAATTTATTCATTCCTGTTAGGATTCCTGAAAGGCAGTGTGAAATAGCAAAATCTACTCGCAGTCCACACAGAAACAATCTCATCACAGTTAAAACCACTACTTCCGTCCCCGCTGTTGAATCAACTCAATTTTGTCTACTCAATGTAAGGTCCCTTGCCAATAAGTCTTTCATCTGCCAGGATGTTATCATGACCAAAAACATTGGCTTTTTCATCATCACAGAGTCCTGGATTAATCCTGATGAATGTGCCCCTCTCATTGAGTCATCCCCCCTAGATTATTTATTTTTCCACCAGCCAAGACTGACAGGTCGAGGGGCAGCCTTGCAGTAATACACAGAAATGTTTTTAGCTGTTTCCCAGTCTCGCCTGGCTGCTTCTCCTCCTTTGAGAGTCTTACTTTTATTTTAAAGAACACACTGCCTATTCTATGTATTTTAATCTACTGACCCCCTAAATTTACCTCCGGTTTTATTCAGGATTTTTCAGACCTTTTATATTTATTTGTCATTATGCTACAATGTGACAGAGTTCATTCTTGGTGATTTTAATATCCGTGTTTGTTGCTCTTTTCCTCCTCACTTACTTCCGATGTTTTCAAAGTTTTAGAGTCTTTAATTTGACTCAATATGTGAAGCAGCCCAGCCATGACAAAGGGCACACGCTTGACCTTGTGCTCTCCCATGGTTTCTGTGTGGATGATGTGAACTTGATTGATTTTGCCATCCCTCTCTAGATCCCTCTGTTCTAAGTAATTTTAGACCCATTTTAGACCCATCTCCAAGCTGCCATTTTTATCCAAGATTTTAGAAAAAGTTGTCTCCACTCAACTGATATATTTTATGAAAAAATTTGAATCTGGTTCAGAATTGTCTTTTGACACTCAGGTGAATAAAGTGGTGCAATCCTGCTCTGCACAACTGAGACAGCTAATCAATATCAGGTCATTCTTTCCTCTGCAGACTTAAAAAAGGTCGTCCGTGCTTTTATCTCTTCCAGACTTGACTATTGCAACGCACTTTATTCTGGTGTCAACAGGCGAAATATCCAAAGATTGCAGCTGATACCAAACGCTGCTGTCAGGCTTTTAACACGTACTAAGAGAAGCGACCACATTACACCGATCCTTGCTGCCCTTCACTGGTTACCAGTGAGTTTTAGAATTTGATTTTAAGATTTTACTGTCTTGAACGGTCAGGCTCCTGCCTATATCTGTGATCTGCTAACTCCCTATGAGCCTGATCGCTGCTTGAGATCCTCTGGCAGGGCCCTACCTATGGTTCCAAAATCTCAACTTGTCACTGAAGGTGACCAGGCTTTTGCAGTCCGGGCCCCTCAGCTGTGGAACTCACTACCTGAGGATCTCAGGCAGGCAAGCACCGTATCCTCCTTCAACGCTCTTCTTAAGACTCACTTTTATCATATGGCTTTTTCTTAATCTGATGGTATTTGTTGTAATTATTTAAATTATTTTATCATGTTTATATCTTCAGTTCTGGATCTTATTTGCTTTTATTATGTGTTTTTATTGTAAAGCACTTCGTAACTTTGATTTGAAAGGTGCTATATATATAAAGTTATTATTATTATATGAGGCAGAGGGCAAACACGAATTAACTGAGGTAGGCAGACAGCCAGAGTTTATAAATCAGTTAAATTGAAAATCTGCAGCTTTTTTGTCAACTTGTCAACCAGTTCATTAATTCATATGTCAAGACATCCAAAGTCTCTCAAGAAATTATGAAGCTCATACTACTTAGTCAAGTGCCAATTAACATGGAGACGATATAGAGAAAAGGAAAAAGTGTCTGCAGTGCTTTGGATAAATCGCTGTCACTAGTTTTCTTTTGAGGCACAGTGGAGAGCTTTCTAACTGCTTTCTTCAGGGTTTTAGAGAAGTGTACATGACATGAACTGCATGCATGTTGATATTAGTCGGTCAGTCCACCACTTTGGTCCAGACTGAAATATCTCAGCAACTGTTGGACAAATTGCCATGAAATTTGGTACAGACACTCATGTTCCATTTATGGATGAATTGTAATAACTTTGGTGATCCCTTAATGTTTCATCTAGCACCATCATCAGGTCAAAATTTTAATTTGTCCAATATTTTTGTTTATGACCAAATACCTGCAAAACTAATGATATACAGCGTCAGCTATATTTTGTGTTTGGTGCTAATTAGCAAATGTTAGCATGCTAAACTAAGCAATCCCTCAGGAACGGTGCTGGGCTGTGAGGCGATTTTGGCATAGTGGCCACACTTGGTACTGTAGCATCACATGACGCAAACTGGTCCAAAAATACCTTTTCCCATATGCTCATTACAAAAGGAATGGCTGTAAAACAATGAATAAGCGTCACAAACATCCCAAAATTACTCTGTATGATCAGAATTTGATCCATTCAGCCCAGTAAAATTTGGAAAGTCCAAAAAAAGCCATATAATTAAATTATTTCATGCCATTCATGTGTGCAAAGAGCCAACAGGAAGTCAGAGAAGGACTCTAGTGCGAATGCTTTATGGGCCCAAAAAGCAGAAGCCTGAAAAACTTTTGATGAATTTCGAAAAATGAAAAATGATTTTTTTAAAGGAGCTGTATGCGACATTCACTAGATCAGCATCTCAGACCAAAACAAATGGCCGCTATGGCCCACCAGACTCCATTGATAAACACAATAATATTACCATGCAGATCATCGTAAAACACACTTCATTCAAACTGGACAGAAACAAAATAAAACTCACCAAAACCATCTCTGTTAGTCTTTCTACAATCACCAACTCTGGTTTGGTTGAAATAAACCCTTAATTGACCAAAATATTCTGGCTATACGCCTCAGCCAGCACCCGCGAAACGGACAGCAATGGCTGCTGGGGACAAATGCGCCCATCAAATTATGTCCACTAAAAATGCAACATGACAACATTATGGAAAGGATCCCTAGGAGATAAACATTTTTGTTAAACAGTAAGATCCTTTTTGTTTAACCAGAAACAGCTGTTATATAGCGCCTGCTGGCCACCAGACTCCATTGAAAAAAACAATCATTTTACATTGCAGATCATTGTTAAACACACTTCATTCAAACTGGACAGAAACAAAATAAAACTCTCCCTTCTTTGTTAGTCTTTCCACTGATCCAACAATCACCAACTGGTTTGGTTGAAATAAATCTTTAATTCATCGCATTAGATGAGAAAAGAAACAGCTCTCCTCACAGATGAACAGTTTCGCAGGGAGGAACTCACATGCACTAACATGCACATGCAGCCGGACCGGCTGTATAAACAAAGCACAGACATCATACCTGCTAGACATCAGCATGTTACCATTGTCATTGTGCGCATGTTAGAATGCTAATGTTAGCATGTAGCTCAAAGCACTGCTGTGCCAAAGTATAGCCTCACAGAGCTGCTAGCATGGCTCTTTGTCTTGTTCATAACTTACATCTGTTTGCTGTGTAAACAAAATATGGTATTATATTCAGCTGAATAAATGATAATACTGCATCTGATTTCTAATACTGTTGTGAAAATGAAGTGTTTGCGTGTCTCATATTACAGTAACAAAATGCAGTTGAAGCAGTTCCTCTTCTACAAAAAATCAACTGAATGAATCCTGCCTTTCTATTTAGATTCTCTTTGCGTAGAAATAGTAAGCAATCCTGAAAAGATCGCCACCAAAAACACAGCAATATTTCTCAATACATGAGAAGCCAGTGAATAGATGTATCCAGGATCTCTCTGCCACTATCACCTTTATAAATAACACTGTTAAAGTCAAAATATCCATCTTGCCACTGTGTGTGGCACATGAAATGATATTCCTTTACGACGGGAGCACTTTGAGATCCACAGGGTCTTGGTGGGCTGAATAACTGACAGGAAGATGTGTGAGACAAAGACTCTGTGCTGCCATTTGATTGATGTGTCATCTCCTACTCTCCTCATTTAACAGTAATAATTTCCATCCAAACTGGACATTGCTTATGTGAAATCATGTTTCTAGGAGAGTTTAGGTGTGTGTGTGTGTGTGTGTGTGTGTGTGTGTGTGTGTGTGTGTGTGTGTGTGTGTGTGTGTACCTCTCTGTCTATCTGTGGTGGGAGGTGTCGTCATTGTGTACAGACAGGAATGTTTTACCCTTTCATCTCCACATTTCTGATATCTAATTTAGCCTCTGCTTGCTAAATATTACATTGTCTTTACATACAGTGCTCTGACAATTGCTCTGAAGTGGAGTAAAATAAAATCTCTGTTATTATCTGTGTAAATGAATGTGCTCATTAGAAAAAGACAGAAACATGCGTTGAACACATTTCCCCAGCCTGTTGGGCCACTCAACAGTGGGCACAGAGCTTTTATTTTATTTAAAAGTAAGAAGACACTATCAAAAAGCCACAGTGGGAAGCAGCCTACGATGGCTTGTAGTAGAGGCGACTGTAGTCTTTGGGCCTGAGATTTGTCCAAGTAAAATGTTCCACAAGACATTATTCCACAAGGATATATGATTATCTCAGAGGATGCTTTTGAGACACTGATCCATATTCCAATAACTGCTTGTGTACTGTGTGAAATCAACTGTTGTACAAAGCCATTAGCAGTAAAAAAAAACTGATAATATTGATGACTGACAGATTTATAGAGTGGGAAGCCCACCTTCCCCCAGACCCAAAGGGAAGAAGAGGGACTCTCCTCTTGCAATGGCTCCCCATGCTGTCAGGATTATTTATGAATGTAAATACTGCTTCCTCTGCCTAGTAATTACTTTAAGAGTGCACTTCAATTAGAGTAGCTAATTAGTGTTTATCGTGTTTATGTTTTTCCTACCCTCTCTCTCTCCCTCTCTTTATGGGTTTGTGCCTTTCTGTCTGTGGCCTTGCTTTCACTGTCATCTTTAACATCTGCTGCAGAAAACTCTGCCCATGCAATTCCTCACTTTTTTTAATTAATGATGCGGTATAATTTAGTATTCAAATGAGTCTGCTTTGAAGTGTGGGAGTCATTAGGCTTATCTACTTCAGCTCTCCTTGACTCACAGGAAGCCACCAGGGGACAATCTGCTGCTTCACACAAAAGTTTTATATTTAAAAACACAATCCAAGGGTTTGACCATGAATGCAGGACTGCACCTGCTTGTTTTCTTGTCTTGCTCCGATAATTGTGTATCTTTTATCTGCTAATTCTACAGGACAACACTGTGCCTTGCAAAGTAACCTTGCTCTGTTATTCACTCTGATGGCAAGGAAACTGTCCTCATAGTTTTGTAGAACAGTGACCGAGCCAACGCGTGTCATGTGCTTGTGGGATTTAGAAAACAGAACGCAGTATTGAAAACAAACTTTGTCAAGTCTGATAAAATGGTTAGATATTCAATCCTGCTGCCGGGGACTGATGGACAATAGGTTGCTTTAAATGATTAGCCTAATCATTTGCCTCACCTGCCAAGCTCACTATATATACCTTGTTGATCTAGATCATGGCGGTGTAGTGCCTCATTCGTCCAGGAGTGTTCCGTCGTAGAAAAGGTTTCATTCGTAGTCATCTGGACACTGTTTTCAGAATCAAGACGTTTCAGCTCCCATCCGGAAGTCATTCTCACTGACCTTCTTTTGTTTCATAATGGAAACAAAAGAAGGTCAGTTTCAGGTGAAACTAGGCAGGGCAAACAGCAGACACTCAGGAAGACTCCTTCCTGAGGGCAGAGCTTAAGCAACACAGAGTAGCTTAAATTTCTCAGAGTTCTCAGATCATTTTCGCAATTGAGAATGACTTCCGGATGGGAGCTGAAACGTCTTGATTCTGAAAACAGTGTCCAGATGACTACGACTGAAACCTTTTCTACGATCTAGATCATGGTTGCTGAATCTTGGAGACACCAGTGTCAAGTTCCTTCTGCTCCAGTTTGTTCTTCCTCATTATGAGAGTTATTTAGTTATTTTGTTAGTTCAGCGCCTTTGTCTGTAGCCAATTCACTTAGTGTTTACCTGTCCATTCTGGCAGTACATTTTCTTTTTTGTATTGAGCCGAACAAAGAAATATTAAGTTTTGGAAGTCACAAATTACTTGTGTGGTAAACAGCGGGATCCCCAGATTTTCACCGTGTGTGTGCTGGTGTGTCTGTGTGCACTTATGTGTATACTGGAATACAGGACACCCTCTCCAAACTCATTAACGCTTCCTTTTGTAGATGTAGTCTGACCTTAAATTGCCATTACTGCAGTAAACTCACCTGCGTCAGTTTCTTTCAATCAGTCTACCTTTCTTGCTAAAATGGAAATTTACCATTCAGCTGTGTAGCAAAATAGTTTTAGATTTCATGAACAAAGTGGAGTCCACAATCTGAAAATGCAAACTATGCAGGCGGTTCAACAAGTGGATTAATCAGACCCCCATCCCGAGTCAGAGCAGTACGGCTGATTACAGAGCAGCTTGCAACAGGTGTGGCATCAAGTGCAAAAAATCACCCAGCGTTACAACTGAATGTCCAAGAACAATAAAGTGAATGAATTTCCCGTCCCTGTACTGAATGCAGTAATAACTTTGGATCAGTCCTATGATGATGGCCATGCACTTTCCATGTAACCACTCAGATGTAAAAAGAAGAGGAATCACTCTGTAGTCTGTATGTTTGGCATTGTGTTCTTTACATCTCAAAGATAGTGTATTTTTAAGAAGAAGAACTGTTGCTCTACTAAAAATGTCATCACATAATTGAATATGTAAGAATACCATCAGAAAATTATAATAAATGTCCTTTTATGGTCACTTTTCCACAGTTATGTTTTTAAAATCAAACTTATTTTATGGTGAGAAATCCGGGGATCCCAGGAAAAGAGTGATATGTTGGTGTAATGACTGGAAAATCTAACGGTGACATCAGCATTGTATTAGCTGGTGTAGCATCACAGACTCGATGTAGAATGTTTCAGGTTGATCAAACTGAAAGCACAGTCAGACTCAATTAAGGACCAAAGATTCACCAATAGAATTGATAGAAAATACAACAACAAAATAAGAGACTTTAGCAGAATGCTACCTGTGCGTGTCTGTGTGTATTTTTCAAAATGCCCTCCTAACATTGGCTGTACAGTAGATGCATTATCAGGATTCATGCAGGTTCTAGCCTCCTCACAAGCTAAGTTGATAGGATGAGATGAGGAGAAGGACGAGAACAGAAAGCAGGTAAACACTGTAGGACGTTGTGTCTGTGCACAGTATGTTCTCTGTAGGCCAGACGGTATCTGTCACCGTTGTGTATTTCTGTGAGTGATCTCTCCACAGTGGTTGATTGTGTGTATCTGTTAAGTCAGCATCCTCCTCCTTCAAATAGACCTCTTTCCTGGAAAATAGACAGAAAGCTTTCCAAACATTCTGTTTATGGGGATTTTTTGTTTGGCATGAAAATGAATTTAAAGCTAAATATAAAATCAGAAGGAGTTAGACTTTATTTATAGAGCACTTTAAACTACAGTTACAAAGTGCTTTACACAGGATAAAATAAAATAATAAAATTGCAGGATGTAAGCATTTCATTCAACTTTAGCAAGCATTTCAGTAAGGGGCTCTGAGTAGTGCTGGTGCTGAGGATGGGGTTAAAAGAGCAACAATATATTAGGAAGTTACCATTAAAGGCCTTAAATATAATTTAAAATATATTAAACTGGATTCTAAGACGCACTGGAAGCCAATGTAACACTTCCAGGACTGAAGTAAAATGCACTACAGGCATATAGTGCTGGTCAGTAGTCAAAATGCCACATTCTTGACCAACTGAAGAGCTACAGTTGTTGAACTATTTATATATGTAAATAAAGAGCTGTAGTAATTAACATAGGTGGAGGCATGGCAATGTGCTCATCCACATTTTTAGGCAACGTTTGTGTTTAATTTAACCCTTCTATACATTAATAAGCAGTATAAGAACACCTAGTGAATGGTTTATAACACACTATACAGTTATACACACTATAATGTAGTTGTAAGCAGATAGAAACATTTTAAGTGTTTATTAATTTATTTGTCAACCATTATAACTCCTCCTACAATATGAAGCATCTGTAACTGATGTATAAACAGATAATGATTGATGAAACATATTTTGCATGAACATGGAATATGATGTATTTATTTATTAAGGTAATTATATTTGTTGCTTACATTTATTAACAAATGATTTATACTTGTATTTATTAATGACATATATATATATATATATTTATACCTACTTATTCAGTCTCATTGCTACTGAGCAAACTCCATATGCTGATGAAGGCCACGAGATGTGAGATTCTTATCTAAACACATGAAGCGAGCCACACAACATGCTGTTGAGAAAGGTTTTGTTCCGAGGCTGTATTTTTAGTTATTAGCGCTGTTGCAAATGTTAATGGGATTTTGTTACTTCTGGAACAGAACCTAGAAGTTCTGATTTCACGTCCGCTCTCTATTATTTTCAGTGTAAACACCTTGCCGCAGCCACCCAGCAAGGAGAACAGCCACGGCAACCCCTCGCTTTCTGAAAGCACCTTTTTTGATGACAGATACATTGAGAAACACTTGAATGCTAATTTTGTCAATATTTCTCAGTTGTGGGATGCACGAGTGAACTAGACATTTCATATGATGAACTACATTCAGGTCTGAATCAAAAATAACTAAACAGCCAATTCCAATTAGCATATAAATGTAATTTGTAGAGGATAGACATCCAAACTTTAATTCATAGTGTGACTCACTCAAATCAAAATATACCCAGGCACCAACATATAACACAAACCCTCTGTAATTTTGACTTCTTCACTAAAAGTTCTGACTACTGTCCTCATGTAGCTTTAAAATCACTATTTCAGTCTAACCAAAAGCTTTCCAGAACCTTTGAAAACAGAAAATAGCCTTTGACACAATACTTTTCAGAGATTCTTTTTCAATGTTTTGTCACATCAAGGCTAACATGAGGTTTTACCTTAGTTTGGCCTTGAGAAAAGACCCATGACAGTTCCCAGACGACTCTCTGCTTTCTAATGAGCACTCATAGTTAATTATGAACGAACGAAAACACCAGAGTTGATGCAGAGTTTCAGCATACTGCCTTGTCTACATGGACTAGACTAAAGAATATTAATGATCAAAGGCATAATTCAGTCTGTTGCTTCTCTGTTCATTAATAAGAGGAGTGTTAACCAAAAAAAGCTGCATAAAAGAAGAAAAATCAAGCCTTGTTGCCAAGAAAACAATATTAATGAAAAAAGGAAAACTGACAAGTGTAATTTGACACTTTTTCCTCTATCATACTCTATCAAAAGCCTCTTGTTCCTGAGCAAGTAAATGGATTTATGGGAAGATTTGTACCAAAATAACATAATGCAGCCATTTGCTAAATTAAAATAAGACCACTGAAAGAACAATGTATGCCTGTCTTTTCTTTTTCAATCCACATCCACAGTTTGTCCCAATTGTTTCACCCTAGTGCAGCAGGTAAGATCCACATATTCTCAGAGCCAGAGGAGAAATACGCTGCTGTGTTCAGTTATTTAATTTCTCTTTAGAGTATTTCTGCCACTGAACATCTGTATATCCAAAAATGTAATAGATATTGAAGCTCGAAGAAAGGATGGCAGACACACAGGTGAGACAGAGAATGAAAGAGGGAAAATATGAATACACAATATTGAATAAGGAGCAGCTGTCTCTGATCCTCATTATTCAATAATGTATAATCCTCATTCTATTACTTTTGGATTCAGTAATATAAGCATGTGGGCCGGTTCCATCCGGACACCCCGCCTCTGCCCTCTGTACAATAATTGTTTGTTCTGGCTGACTGAGCCCCTGTATCTCCCACCGATAACGCTAAACACAATTTCCCCCAGGAGCGGAGTTTGCTGAGAAAAACCTGTGCAGTCCATTTCCCAGTAAAGGGCAAATTAAAGAGGGAAAAACAGGACCCTTCGGATTGAACATGGTGTGTTCAGCATGTTAGATTCTTGAATTTATATATATATATATATATACATTAATTCAAGGATATATTTTCAATTAAGCTCTATTTTGCATCTGTCTGCCATCATTCAATTCAATTCAATTCAAGCAGGTCTAGACTGTACTCTTTATAGTATTAATTACAGAGACCCAACAATTCCCACCATGAGCAAGCATTTGGCGACAGTGGCAAGAAAACACTTCCTTTAAGAGGCAGAAACCTTGGACAGAACCAGACTCAATGGTGGGCGGCCATCCGCCGCTGCCGTGTTAGGTTGAATCATGGAATTCATGGCAAAAATACCTTCTTAGCTTAACCTTCACCATGTCCTTGTGACAGACTTGCTGTCATACAGAACTTGAATTTAATGTACATTCATTATTTGTCAATAATATACAGAAAAGTACTGAACTGCGGTGGTTTGATTCACTTCTCCCAATCCCTTATTTCTGCATCAGTGTCCCTTACATTGTGCACTGACTTGGTGATTTCATGTACAAACCTATAGGTGGAAGATAATGTGAATCTATATAAGTGCTGTAACATACAGGAATATTGGTGGGTGTCCATCATTGATCAACAGCAACCTGTCCTGGTGAGGACCTGAATGGGAAGCAATCGGAAAGTCCCTATGTGATTGAAATGTCCCTGTTGTGTATAGATGTCTTTGAAGAGGAATGACTAATCAATAATGTTCGCTATTAAGTTGCTCTTTTTTTCCTCTCCATTTTCAGAGGTGGGGGATGGGTGGGTTAAAAAAAATTGCTCCCTGTCAGGTGCGTTTGCATCTTGCGGGGTTCAATTTATCTAAGGTCCAAAAATAAAGAAATTGCTGCCTCCCTGTTGCCTTGAGCTTGGAGAAATAAACAGTCAATATTTGCTCCTGGGGACCTGCGAGTGGACGCGCACATAAATCACCCAGCATGCACCTGTCCAAAGAATCAGCCACAGAGTCCTGTGTCATCTCGTTTAGGATCACGCTGCTGCTGAGGCTCCCCTTCATCTTTGAATCAATGTGCCGGGGGGCACTCAGAGCTGCGGTGGCACTCCTGGTAGAAGGAATAGAAGATGAAAATTACTTTTCCATCGTTTCCCATTGTGCTCCCACAGCAGCCTGTTTACATGCACTTTAATGCTGTTGTGATGAAGATTGCAGACTATTGGCCTCACACTGGTTCCCCCCAGTATAGGTCTTTCTTTCATTTCCCTTTTTATATGTTAATATAGGGCAGTTATGCAGTGAGATAATTGCTTTTTTACAGAAAAGTGTTTCTGTCCGGATCATAAGACAGTTAATAATTACAGTCTGAGCTCTTAAATATCTGAAGAGAGTATTGCTATCTTGCTTTGTTAATTGATGCCTTTAAATATGAAATAATTTACCAACCTACCTAAAAGCTTTCATTATTCAGATTCAAACATAATGTTCTACTGTACTATATAGTAGGCACCTTTGGACAAACAGTAGCTGTAGGTTTAGTGCTAATAGCGATCTGATGTTTGCCATATCTCCAGCTGACAAGTGTCAGCGGACATCCAGCGGGGAAAATGAGTCTGGATACATCACTGGCTCAGCCATTTCTGATGCCCTTTTCTGAGACAAATAGCCCTGTCCACTAATGCAACAGGAGTCTCGCATCACATCCTGTGTCATGAGGGGCCAGTCTGCCTGGAAGAGCCTCTAGCGGCTGTCATTAGGAGGAAAAGGGCCTAAATGCCTGCTTCCACTGACCAGGGCAATCATGCTGAGACAACAGAGGTTTATATACAATTTCTCACATAACTTACTTTTGCAGACGTTCTGTCCACTGTAATAGTATGTGGTGTTTGTAGTTACAGTACTATCAGTTCAATTTTGTGTAATGTTATATAAATGCTTCATGTGAACTGTGTAAGTACATAATTAAAGACTTTGTCTATATGAAATATGCAGTGAAACAGTGGAAAATATGTTACTGCCAAGCATGAGTAATGTCTTTGAAACCAGTGTTTTGTCTCTCAGTCTAATTGTTTTATCAGTGGGATATTCATTGGAGTGGAATACGGACAGAAGGCTGGCGGAAGAAAAATGGAGATTCATATTGGATAATGGCTTCCTCTCTTCCTGCTTTTCCCGTCTGCCAGTCTGTCTGTCTGCTTCTCACTCACTCACACACACACACATCCCTCTGGTGTCACACAAACACATTCAGGGGCCCTGGCAATCTGTTCAATCATTCCCTTTTGCAGGTCTTTATACGGTTCTCTGAGGTCTAATTATCAGTGACAGAGGACTTTACCCAGTTTAACAAATGACAGAGCATAAAGAACCATTGCTCCTTCACCTCAGTAAGCAGGAGGTTTTAATATAAAAGCCCCTTAATAGTTTGTGTGTTAAGTGTTAATCGACAAAAATCATTGTCGGCCTTAAAGTGATGAAAAGGCAGAAGGATGAGAACATAAATGAGAAGAGGGAGTCATAATGTTCAGTGGCACACTTTTAATTGAAAAATGACATTTAATAGAGAATCACATACTGTAGATGGATATCTTCCATTACTGTGGTGTCATACAGATCAGCATTGAGTGACCCAGTGAGTCCCAAGGACACAGACCAATGGCAAACAGTAAAAAAAAGGCCAGCAGCCATACTTTTGGATACCTTTTCAGGATCATGAAGAATAATTTTTCTATTGGAAATGTGTTGTGAGATTAGCATTGTTAGATATTAAACATGGCATCTTATTTAAAGTAATTGCATCCTATGTCTTTGATTCCATAAGGAAAGGGGTTTCTATTTTGTCTTTAATTTGTCCACATTTACATGATGATTCATTCCGGTCTTCGTTGTTATCCAAGCTTAGTTATTTCCGTATTTTAGATCATGGAGAGATTCCTTCTGATTACAGCAGAAGAGATGAGTACCAATATATGAGTCATGCAGATAAAATACTGGCTTTGTATCATCAAGAGTTCTGTTAGAAAGTCTACCTGTCACAACAGCCATTTATAAAACAAAGAGAGCAGAATAATGAATATCTCTGTGAAACCTAAATCGTTTAGAAATACAGAAACAGAACAGAGTGAAGAGGATCCAAGATGAGATAAGCACTGATCGAAGTCTATTTCACAAACCTTTGCTCTCAAGTTTCTCTTCTTCTGTTATACTTTGTGCTACTGAATCTAATTTATTCACTTGGCGTAGCTTGTGCAGCATTGCTGAATTAGGAAGACTGGAAGCTGTGAATTGCATTTATCAGCTGAAGGAGTTAACGACATGCCAGGTGGGATGATATGAAAGCCTTGCTTCAACAGTAAAAGAGGGAATACAAAGTTAATCTAAAAGCAGTGGGAGGTGTACGCTTCAATACATGATAGGACGAGAGGGAGGCAGCTTGTATTCCACGCAAAGCGTAGCTTTTCAGCAGAGATCTTAATGAAAACCTGGGATGAACATTGTCATCCTTGATGTCTCCTGTTGTGCTCCGCTGCCTCTCCCTAGATAACTCAAGGAAAACCTCTTGTCAATGCTTTATTGAACTTGAAGATAACGACAGCTGCTAATGCTGTCATTCTGCCAGAATCTGTAGCTCACATTGTCTCCGCACTTATCAGCTAATTTGTGGGTTTCAGGTGAGAGGAGGGAGGAGCTGCACAAAAAAACAAAAGGAGATTATGGACGCATGACCTACAATATGTCCTCTGTCAAGGATATGTCCCCAGTTTTTACTATGGAATTGTTTTAAAATCCATTGATTATTCTGTTAATTCATCCAAAGCAGTATGAATTTTCCCTGTTGACATTCTGGTTGTAATAATTACTGCTATAAAGTATGTTGTTTGGTTGGCTGTCAACAATCTTGGGTTTGCAAATACAGTCGTATAATAATGGGAAGGTGAGAAATATAATGTTTATGAATATGGTCTTGGCATTAATGCTATATTTCTTCTGCCAATTCAACCACCTGGAATGGAAAAATAAAAATACACAGTGTGCATGCCAAGTTAGCACAATCCATATGGCAAATGTACACATTAAGTAGCACATGTTGTATCTATCTGTCAGCTGTTGTTCTTTCTCAGCACTGAATACTCAGTCTGAACATTTTAAGACATCTAAGTTTGTTTATATTAAATTAATTGTTTTGGTAAATACTTAAACACTGCTGACAGTCAAAGTAGAAGATAAATACCATTCTCTTTACTGTGTACCAAATAAAGAGCTAGAGCCAGGCCAGCAGCTGGTTAGCTTAGCATAGCATAAAGACTGGAAGCAGGGGTAACAGCTAGTCTGTGTCAATTCAAAGGTTAAAAACAAAATTATAAGAAAAAGACTCCAGAAATTCACTGCTTCTGGTGAAGAAATAGTCCAACACATAACCTCCCTTAAAATCACACAACTTGCCGTTTTCACACTTTTATTTTTGTACAAATTAACGTGTTAATTCTTTTAACTGATGAGTTTAAGAGGTGTGGGCAGGCAGATTTTTTTGTGACCTTTTGACAGAGCCAGGCTAGCTGTTTCCTCTTGCTTCCAGTATTAATGATATGCTAAGCTAAGCTAACAGTCTCCTGGTTCCAGCGTCAAATGAACTTTACAGACAAAAGAATGGTATTAATCTTCTCATCTAATTCTCGACGAGTAAGCAAATAAGCGTATTTCCCTTTTTACACTTGTTGTCAGAGTAATGAGATGATTAGTTTGTAATGAGAGTAATGAGTTTGTATGTAGTATCACCATTGCATTGCAGGAAATAGCTTTATCCAGATTTCTGCCCGAAATCAGGATACAGTGTCACAGACATCCCTTATATGCTTTCTGACACAATGTACAAATCTTTAAAATATCTTAAATCAGTTTGTTTTCATATGTTAACATGAAATTCATAACATAAAATAAACCAAACATTTACAGTGGCTACAGTATTCATGTACATCTCAGTCTGCACTTTTCTTTACAGAGAATATGTAGTCCGCAACAGTGGAGTGTAAAAGCACACGCTTTCTGAGAGGCATGAAGATGAGGTTTCATTATGTAGTTAGTTATTTGTTCCTGTTACTCATAGTCTTACCGCTGGTGGGCTAGACAGCTGCCGGCTGAATTAAAAGCCCAATCACACTAGAACCAATAGAGGTCAAGTTCAGAACCATGCTAGCATGAAAGATTGGTTTGTGCCAGAGTGATACAGATGGTCCACTGTCTTTAGCACTCACTGTCAATCATACATTCCTCATAGCCATTCATGCTCTCCTCACACACACGCACACACACACGCACGCACACACAAAATCCTCTCTATCTCAAGGCGGCATAACAGTGTGAATGTTTCATATTGGCAGGAAGTAGTCTGCAAGCAAACAGACCCCAAAGATATTATGTCACATATCATTACAACGATGTGCTGAAAACTAATGGGTTTATGATACATGTATCAAGGGCCTGTTATCCTAGTGACAGTCTTTGTTTTACACTGGGAGGCATGGCAGAGTGACCAGTAAGCATGCTGAAAAGCTTTTTTACCAGAATATAGCACTGAAGTTGCTGTAGAAGCCAAACCTGTGCAGTGACAGAGTTCATGAACTCCTGCTGCCCCGAGGCTCATGAAGGCAGCACTGTAGATGAGGTATATTCTGTAGAGTACTTTGAATTGCCTCAGTGTATGAAATGTGCTCTACAAATAAAGCTGCTTTGTCTTTCCTTACATTTCTCCAACTAATGCTGCTATCTATTCCAAGCAAGCAAATGACCCATGTGGACAGTAAATTAAACAGAAGAGAAATATTTTTATTACTATCTTTGTTACATGCATCTTGGACTATGTGAGGTTTCAAAATTACATTACATTACATTTATTTAGCTAACGCTTTTATCCAAAGCAACTTATAATAACCATGTGGATTCAACCCAAACATTGTAAGAATCATGCAAGTACATCAACTTCATAAAATATGGTGAACTGCTTCAAGTGCTGCATTTAGAAACAATAAGAGATAGAGAAAGTGTTTGTTTTTTTAATGGGCCAAGGCGCAGTCTGAACAGATGAGTTTTCAGTCTGTGACGGAGGACGCTCAGAGTTTCTGCTGTCATGATGTCAATCAAACCACAAAACATTCATAACAAACAGTCAGGATTTTGTTGAGTGGTAGCTGGGCCCCCCTCAAAGTAAATGATGCAATTACAAATAATTTAGCCAATAATGTCTAAAAAATGAAAATGTACAAACTAAAAGTGTATAAATTAGTGGTTCCCTCTGTGACTATTTAGTCTCTAAAATAGACTGAAATTAGTCATCCTCTCTACTCTGAGATATTGCAGTTGTAGCCTACATCAGTCTGTTTTCCATGTCTGTGACAACTGACATCTGAAATTCCACAAATACAAACTGTAAAAATTTGTAAACATCTATAAAAGATTGTTTTCAAGTTCTATGTGTAGTACTGGGCAGTGGGATGCTAACTCATCCTTTAGTTGTTTCTCTGATGAGGACGGAGGGGGTCGGTGGGGTTTGTTAGAAGGTATGCATCAAAAGCCTGAATCTCCAGCCTTTCTGGTGAGTTTGGACTTTTCAAATCCCCATAGCTGAAAATAAAATCTTGCCAGATGGGAGTGAGAAAATTAATTATCCTTCTCTCCTATCTGCTGCACTGTTTTCCACCCTGTCCCAAGAAGCACCGAAGGCACCTGGTATTAAAGCGTGTTTACAGGGAGAACCAGCGCTCTCCTGTATGACACTCGAGCACACATTACTCTGCACAAAGAGGACAGTGACCTCACTACTGTATGTGGTTAAAGTGAATTCTTTCTGTGCGCTTCTGTAATTATTTACTCATTACATAAAAAGTGATCAACAGCGGACAAGTGACGTACAGGATTCAAACTCTGATTACAGCAATACGAAACACCATTATGGGTAATTTGCTGCAATGGCCAAAAACACTAAATAGATAACATCTTCATCACTTACACTAAAACTATATTCAAATTTGTCTTATGATAGTGGGTTTTTATTTCTCACAATTTCCACATTTGACTTTATTTTCACTGTGTCAGGATTCATAAGCTTCTGACTTAAAAACCTCCCGTCTTTGTCTGCTGTTTCCTTGCATGAGCCACAGAGATATTAGTAATGCTCTACTGCCAAATAATTCACTAGTTTTAACTTTGTTCAGTGCATAAGGATACATGCCTTGCCTCCACCTGTGAGTTCTTTTTCATGCTTGTTAAGCAGACACATACACACACACACACACACACACACACACACACACACACACACACACACACACACACACACACCACAAGTCATTCTGTGTGAGTGTGTGAACAACACTGAAACAGTGAGGAGTTGTCTGATCCCACCACTGGAGGCCAGTGCAATAGGAACTGTAAACAGGTGGCACAACAGTCACCAAATGGATTTCTAGTGAATGTAAGTGAAATTTTGAGGTTCTTTCCTCGCTCACACATACCTGAAGCCAACAAATAAAAGTGATTTGGAACAATACTTTCTCTTACTTACTTTTCACTGAGGCACAGGGAACTGAATCCCAAAGAAGAGCCAAACTCTGCTTCACAAAACAAAACCTACTTTGTGAGACAGAACATTTCTCAGTACAGCTATTTCTGTTTTGTTTTACAACTACTGTTCACTCCGAGGGAACATGAATTACTGCTTGCACTTTAGGGGAAATTAAATATAACCTGAGAGTAGAAATAGTGGAGGAAACTGAAAGACTGATTTGGCAAGTAGAGTTGTGCTGATAAGAGATGAAAGACAGGTTTTTTAAGGTATTGTATTACTGTAGTTTAGGTTTTTTGCTCATCTCTGTTTCAAATTCCTCCTTTCAGCTTAAACCTGGATAGAATAGCTATCATGTCAAACTTAAACTACCCCAGTTTGTCAATTCAAAAGTATATTATTGCCTATTATAGGGTGGAACTTTGGGTATGTGTTTTGGTTTCTTATTCTGAGTTTCTGAGCAAAAAGATTTCAAATCAAAGTTTGACGTGGAGAAGAAAATAGAACAGAGTATCTATAAATATTAATTCAGTACATATTTAACACATACCTGGTTACATGTATCCACTGGCCTATTTATTATAGTCTTTGACTCCTCCTTTTTTCAGATATTTCACTGATTTCATCCTTGTTGCCATCTCCTTTTTATTCCATCTGTTTTGCCCAGAACATTTTTTTTAAATTCTACTCTATTCTACTCTACTCTCTCTTGATTTCAGTATTTGGTATCACTGTACTAAGGAGTCATTGTCCTTCTGTTGTAGTGATTAAAGTCATCTGCTCCGTCTTTTATGTCTCTTGATTATGAGGCTCTTTGTAACTTTGTTTCAATAATAATGACTTTTTATTCTGTATTCATTGTATGAATTAGTCATTGCATTCTTTTTTCTGGCCCCTTCTGACATGGGCATTTATGTTTTTAAGCCTGATGCCTAAAACCAAGACATCAAACTCATGCAAAATGAAAATACTTTTACTGGAGATACACAATTATTGCCAAAAAGTTGCTGGAATAAATCCTCAAAATAAACCACAAATCTTTGGATACTGAATATCTTCCTTCACCCACTACTACTACTATCCAGGTGCCCCTGAACATGCACCTTCTTCACAGTTGTGGAGTTTGGGGCCAAAGATGGATGAATGTGGCTGCACTGCACAGCTCTGTGGAGTTAAAGTGGAAGCAAGAAGCATGATATCACTAGAAAAGAGTGAAAAATATATCACTAATCATTATACAGATGATTATGGTCAAGTGTTGCCCAATTACACAACATACTTACGTACATCATCGTTGGTTATCCATACAATGCAAAAGTGATATAACAAATGTCTGAGAAATTAGTGTAAGTAAAAGAATTTTGCAACATCTGCGTATTACAGATTTAATAGTGTTTAACAGTTAGAAATGTTATCATCATTACCAATTATCTTTTTCAAGATCCCTCCATCAAGGTGGTTATATAAGCATGTTCTCGCTTCCAGTGAACCAGATTACAATCTTTCCTCCACCTCAAGTATTTACATCACCAAGTCATTATTCACCTTTATATTAAATTTTATCTTTACATGTGACATTAACTGTGTAGCTTTGCACATCAAAATACATGTTCTACCCTGAATATATTCTATGGTTGTAGAAGCGAGGTAAAGCTGAATAGAAAGTGTGAATAAAAATTTATTTCTAATGGGCCTTTCTTTTCTGTGAGGCTTGTGTGTGTGTGTGTGTGTGTGTGTGTGTCAGATTCCTAGATCTCTTTTGCAAGGCAGATGGACACTAGTGGGCAGAAAGTCTTTAAAGCCTGGTTAGGGCTTCACTGCTCTACCCTTTAGAAAAATATCATGATTATTCACAGAGGGAATCCCAGCGGAATAAATCAGTGAGTAAGATAGATTTCCCTGGCCTTAAACCTGAAAGGTAAATAAAAACAACAGGTGTGGGCCAGCCACTTAGACATTTGTATTTCATTAAACTGAGAGCCTATTGAAATATTATACTTTTTAAAATTCATAATCTGTATCAACCTACTCTCCAAAGTTGGCTATGAAAAGTGTATTTTTAAGGTAGCTGTTATTTTGGAAGCTGAGCAGTTTAGTAATAAACCAAAATTAGCACATAAAAGTTATCCCTGAACTGAAAAGTTAAGGGATCACCCTTGAAGTTATTACAATTCACTCTGAGAGAGACATGAATGTCCATGAGAATCGTTTCAATAGCGGTATAACTTACAGTATCATTTCTATTCTCTTTTGCACACAGCCACTTTAGTCATACTGTTTAAACTGTATGTGCAAACCTGTTGGGTACATTCTTGAAATAATCCAACTTGATCAAACAATCAAAAGTGAATATTTCCATCTGTTGCTCTGCCCTGAAAGGCTCTGAATTGATTCAAGTCATCCACATGTTTGTAGCCTCTATCAAGTGGTATAGATGTGTATAAGCGTTTTGATTTCTGTTTTTTCTCAGATGCAAAGCCTGATTCTGAAGGGATACATGACTGTATTTTATGTGTTGCATGTCAGCTGGTACTGCAGATAACACAGGAAGCACATTTGAACGTTTTCACATCACTGACATGAATCCACCAGGGATGTTGCTTTCATCGTGAGTAGCTGTGCTGTCTCAGCCACTGGCCAAGTAAAGTGTACTGACAGCGTGGAAAAAACAAAAAATCTGCAACCTTCTGTTGAAAAGCCCACAACCTTTTTCCTCTCGTAGACAGATTTAGCTGAATTTAAATTCCTTTCATACATGATGCAAAAATGTGAACACCTACTTTGCTGGAATGTCTCAATGCCATTAATTGGGTCAAAAGCATTAATTTCCATTTCTACATGTATCGCAGTACATTTCAGCCCACACTTTAGAATTTAGACTGAAAATGTTGGTCTGATAGCAATAAATAATGACCTTGCCACCCACTGACTATTACCACCAATCCACAGACACCACGTACAGAACTGACAGTGTTTCTGAAAGAAAGAAAGTGAGGCACCAAGTATTCAGAAAGCACCATCTGTGGAAACTGTCAAGCGTCAATTTTCCTATCCCCTCTGTCCTTTTACTCACTTGGTTGAGCTTGATTGATACTGTAGCACACCATTCCCTCTTAATCCTATGCATTTTTAAAGAAGTAGTGGGACGCTTGCTGAGAACTCATTTCCAATGACTCTAACCATATTGTAATAAGGCAGAGATAGTGCTGGCGTGGCGCTTTGTATTGATTCAAGGCAGAGGTCTCTGAATTGTGATTCATTACAAAACCCAGCAAAGCAAAATAGAGAACTAAAACACCCTCTTGTGTTGGGAATTTTGCGGGGATATGTGATATATATGTATACTCTATGTCCCCATTTCCCCCACCTATAAATGTTCTGTAAAAATATATCAATACACACTGGTAACTATTGGACAATATTAGCATTTCTTGCAAAGACATTAAATCCAAGAGTTAGCATTATGCAGCTGCTCCTTTGCCAATATCAACTGCATATTTCAGTGCACAATAACCCAGGGAGAGGCAAAGACTGTTTCCGGGCTATGCTGAATATTTTAACACCTCTGCATATTGTTCTTGAACTGAAATTGTTGTTCATCTTAAAATGCCTGCAGCAGCTTCATCTTTCAAATTGTTCCTCCTGTTGAGAAGAGCGGGTTCCGTGGAATAATTTACACATGGCAATCACTGAATTATTAAAAACCGTGTCAGAGGAGATGCCATAAATACACACATTTTCCATTGTATGCACAAACACGAGAAGACAATACACTTGGACAGTGTAACTCAGCACTTGCAGAGTCACCAGCTTAAAAACTTGGATCATTATCTGGAAAACCCGCACAGCTGACGCCTCTGAGAGATGTCTGTTTTTGAGTTTGCGGTGCTTAGCGCTGCAGAGCAATCTGACTGGGGGAAAAAAATAAAGCCATCAAAACCGAAAAAAAAGACAAGGAAATCATTTTAGCAACAAAACTGCAGTGTCCACATGTTTAATGTGACTGTACTTTAGCCATTTTGTCTGTTTTTATCAGGTCAATAGCAGCACTGACTACAGAGATAGATCATATACTGTAGTGACTTAATTACCATATACCGTACAGTAGCCATTTCCCTATTAAACTGAAAATTGTTAGCTTATTTCATATGTTACATCCTGGGCAAGAGAATATAACTGCTTAAAGGTCAAGTCACCAATTATTTGCATCTATGTGGCTTCTCAGTGCACCTGATTATCTAAGAGAAATGTTCCAATTCACTCACACTTTCACACACCTGCCAACACATAAACACACACACACACACACACACAAACATACATACTCAAATTTGTGAGGAATGGAATGACGTCTCTGATGGAGAAACCGTGTGCATACGCAAGAAAACAACCCAAATGCTGAGACTAAACAGCAAAGCTTTTCTAAGGGTCCCTCCATCTTCATTTGGCTGACAGGCGAGCCTGAGTGTGTGACAGGCTCTGATGAAAAGTGTATCTGGGCAAGCTTTCTAATGAGAGCAGGGAGTGGTCGTTACAGCTTTAATCTTAGCAAAGGGAACATAAAGAATTTTGCAGGCCTGATGTTAAATAATGGCAGATTGTAATGAAGTGACACAAATTGATATTAATGTTCTTGTTGGTACAGCAGGGTCAGGAGGCATACAAACTGTGGACATGGTGGTTGGGGAAGCTGTGTAGAAATAGCCTTTTCTACCAAAGGGCAGATTATCACGCAGCCAGGGCTATCCACACGAGCCATCCTGAGGAATTGCTTTTTCAGTTGAACAAGTATTTTGTGTTGTTTCCAGAAAGGGAGCTGTTAGCATATTCATTGTTGCAGCAAAAGCAAAGCAAAAGTATTGTGCTGTCAGTGTATATACTATGCCCTATATTGGGTTGTTAACCAACCCAATGTGTTGCCCAAGGACATGCTTGATAACAATTGGTGGAATAATGTAAAAAAAAAAAAAAGAAAAATTGCATGGAAAGGCTGTTCAACTGCACTGCAAACAGAAAAAACAGATCCCCGCAGGCAGTGTCCTTACATATCTCTCTTTCTCTCTCTCCTGCATTTCCTCTCCTTCCCTCCTTTCTGTTTCTCTCTCTCGTTGTCTCTCAGCACGTTTGTGTATGGTCATAGACAGTTTCATATCACTTGTGTACCCACAGCTGTGTGGGTGTCTGCATGTGTTTGTTTGTGTCTGTGCGGTTCTTTGTGCTATTTCCTTATGTCAACATCATTGTGGACCGCATCAAAGCAACTTAGACTCCACAAATCCTGTGACAGCTGAGCTGTGTTTTAACAGTTTCACTGCTGCGTATTCACACAGCGAACCATGCCTTAGGATGTGTTACATTCTACAGTGTGCTGTAAAGCTTGTTACTGCACTTTTTGGCCTGGATGAAGACCTCATTTACTTTCTGACCTCTCATGTACACAATATTTTGGCAGTATATAAAAACATATATATATATTCTATGTGTATCTGTATGAGCCACGTCAAAGACACATTTCCAACAAAGGTGATGGACAAGAAAGTGTTTCTGATTTTGATGCTGTCACCTTGTTCTGAGAACTTTTTAAGGAGACATTTTTGGTAATATTCTGTATTTTGAAATATAGGAGCTGCACTTTTTTTTAGCTTTATTTAACCAGAAAGTCTCATTGAGATCAATATCTCTTTTACAGGACAGACTTGAGAAAAAAAATACATATATACAACATCACAATAAGACTGTTCAGTCACAAAAAGCAGTCATCACACACATACATACATCTTTTGGAGTTTAGCACAAGCTTTAAATTAATAAAAGAGGCATGGAGGTTGTCAAAAGCAGACTGCAACCTGGTGAAGGCCTGGTTTTGCGGGAAGAGCTGATGGCATACAAGATGGTATCAAAATAAATATAATTTATATATAGGGTAAATAGCAGCAGGCCTAATATTGATGTGGGACACCTTTATCAACCATCTGGAGACTTGATTTGAAACCTTCATTATGCAGAATCATCTAAACCGATGAAAAGCAGCTTACCTAACAAAATATTATGTATCAAAAGCCTTGGACAGATCTAAGAGTGTTGCTTTTTATCAACAGAATATATCCTGAGATTTCCCCTACATGTGACAGATGCCTTTTAGCAGATGACACACAACTCCACAGCTTCGCTCTATGTCCCAAAGTTAAGTTAATATTTTTAAATTAACATCTGAAATACTCAAATCCAATTAGAATCAGATACACTCATTATTATTCTAGGAATATCTGATGATGTTATAAATTTAAGCAACTCCCAGCACTGTTTCCTATCCTATAGTTTCATCATTGCAAAGAAACTGCTCTGCTTCAGTGATGTGCCAAAATCAGAATCTGTTTATTGAACATTACAGTGTTTGAAAAAATGAGTGTGCAAAACCAATAGAGGGATACGCATGTAAAATTCGGAGGTGCACGACCACGTGCTGCAACGACTTGGGGAGCCTTCGTGCATAAACCTAGCTTTACTCTCTCGTGTAGAAGAGCAGCACACGGGGGGAAAGCGAAAGTGTGGCAGCAGCATGACAGAGGCCAGGTCAGAAATTAACAGAGCTTGGAGCAAAAGTGCTTTTTTTCTGTTCTCACTTGTTATTTTTCAAATAAAACAAATCCTTGTGCCGCAAAGTGAGTTTTATTTATTTTTATTTAACAATATAATGTCATAATTATGCATTATTTCAGAGTTTAGTAAAAATAAAACTCAGTTCAAGGGGCAAAAAATAGGCTACCTTTTAAAAAAGAAAAAGGCACAAGCAAGCCCCCCTCCACCCTCCCTCTCTCCTCCCACATGCAGGGGGTGCTCCCATTTGGCCATCCCCCCTGTTAAAAATTAACAAATTACCGACTGCTTAAGAGGGACTTGCTAGCATCTTTGGAGCTTCAGCCTCATTTGCCTATGAGAAGGAGGGTGTGGTAATTTCACAGCAGGGAAGCCATGTGAAGCAGGAACAAGCTATGGTGATGATCCACCATTCCAAGCTGTGGATGACAAGTTCATTGGAATATAATTACTTTCAGCACCTGCTTTTGTTTCAGTGACGTCTTCGACATTAATATTTACTGGACAAGTGGCTGAACACTGGTTCCCCCAGAATCTCCCAGTGCAAGGCCACAAGTCAACACAGGGGGTGTGCACGGCTCCTCTTTTCTTTGCATTTGGCATAAACCAAACACCACGGTGTGATAGGGGTTTGTTATGCCTGCTGTCATGCTCAAGGGCATTCAGAAAGATCGCTGGGTCTGCTTTAAGCAAAATGTTAACCCTAGGAAAGAAAGTATGTCCTTACATCTGTTCACTGTGCATGCTTACAGCCAGGAATTTCTATACTTGTTTGTTCATTTTTCAAAACAAAACTCCTTCCTGTAAAATTTTAATTTAGGCAGAGATTTGGTCAGGAAAACACAGTCTAATATCTCTTTTAGACTTTTGACCTAGCCTAACTGAAATACATGTGTTGTTGCTCAAACCAGTAAGATGTGTGAAATGTAGAAACAGAAAAACATCAGTATCTAACACAGACATAGACACGGATCACCTCACGCTGAAAAAACATACACAATGAATAGAGCAGTGTTCCAGCCCCTGATAAAAACCTAAAAACACTAAGCAATATTGAGACCATGCTATCTGTATGAATGAGACAATAGTGTCTGGAAAGATTTAGTTGCCATCATCGAGCGAGCTCCTCCATTCCTGTCAAATCTACCCCAAGGTGTGCAGAAAATAATCATGGATAAGAAAAGTGACTCAGTATTCTTTCCTTTTGTTCTGTTAGTGCTTGAATAATGGCCTGGGCACTGTGGAGAATTTCCCAGAATGAATACTGTCATCTTTTCAAAGAATAAGCATTATGCATTAACTTCATTTTGACTGAGAAGTCTTTGATTCCAAGGCTCATTTCTGATTTTGTTGCCCTCAATTAAGAATTTTGATTTGAGCCTGAGTTGGAGTTAAAATTTGGGGCATGTTACCTGTTGCCTCCAAATAAAGGCTTTATGTGAGCAATTTATACAGTGACACGTGCTGTCAGTAGAATTATTTATTTGGGAAAATAGGCATTAGTCACACAAACATAAATATAAAAAATATAAAATATAAAACCTAATTGCATGACATAATGTAGGTGATTCTTCTGGATACATAAGAAAAGTTCGACAAAGCTGTAATTGCATAGAGAGAAAGAGCAACCAGGAGAAATCATGAAGTCATGAGGTTCCTCGATTAAAGTAATTCCTTCCTTTTTTGCTTTCTCTATTCCCTCCACAAAAGCCTCCATGAGCTCACCCTCTATTCTCCAGACATTAAAATGTCTCTCATTTCTTCTCACTAAGGAAGGAAAAGAGAATAGGTCCTTTTGCCTTCATTAATCTGCTGACTGGCTTCTCCTTCCTGCCCCAGCTCAAAGCAGACAGAGCACAGGCCGATTTAATGTGAAGTTAAGTGATGCTGAGGCTGCAGCAGCAATCAGTGTAGAGCACTGATGTCTGCAGAGGCAGCCCAGGCTCAGCGTTAAAGAGCAGCCATTAGCCCCCTTTTTAATGAAGCACATCTCATAATGATATCTATTCCTTTCTCTTTACCTCCATGAGAAGAAAGGAACAAACTTCCTGGCTCATAAAGCTGCCATTCTCGGGTATCAATAGCTGCTCGGGGATAGTTCAGCAATGGAAACCAAAACCACTAAGGAGCATGGTGGTGCTTAGGATCCAGATGGCCAAAACCCAGAGTGCATTCACACAATGTGATTTTAAACATCACAACCAAAACAAACTGATGATAATGCTACATACCCTGCCACAGAATGAAAAAAGTGACAGGAACATCAGTTCACACTTCTGTAAGCTAAACCAAGCCATTTCTTTACTCTGACTTATGAGTTTCTTTGTGGTCCTCGTAAGCAGTCCATTAAACACCAAAATTTATAGAGGTTTACCTCCCTGAAGTTGAATGGCTGCATAAGTTCAGTTGTTAATTGTGGGTTGCAACTCTGTCTCCTAGAAATTGCATTTATAGCTATACTATTAATTTGTAACAGCAAATACATTTTAAGAGAAACGTAATGCCACCCAGATTACAGTACATGTTGGAGAGGCACTCTGCAGATTTTAAACATGAAGTTCAGTTTGTTTGTCACAAGGATTACTAGCCTGTGAAAACAGGTGTATAATGTCTGCTGTGGCTCAAGAGGGAGTTTTCCAAAGTTTGAAAAAATAACCCTGATTATGTCATAGTGATGTCATCAGGGTTATCTGTCTTGAGACTTTTTGTAACTGAAACATGCGTTACAAACGTTAGGCGTGGGTTTTCAAAAAAGTAGACATTTAGGAGGTGGGGGGGCTAATGAAAGCAGCATAATACTCTTGAGTTGCATTATGGGAAATGTAGGATCCAAATTTGTCAGAGTTTGACCCATATTGGAGACTAAAAGCCCTCTGTGAGTTCCCAAACTTTATGGACATGCAATATTAAATTCCATGAGTACCCCTTTAAGATATTCTCTGATGTCAAATGTCACTGGGCTACACAGATATAAAGTGTTGTGTTATTGGTGTAGATCCGTGTAGTTAAAATTTACAACCCAACCTGTTATATTTAATGCTTTCTGATATTTGAGTTTCAGGATTTGTCCATTCAAATTTTTTTGCCTTCTGTGCAGCCTCAATCACTGATAATGGATTTTAAAATTTACAGTGCATAAGCTGTTCTTTCCAACAATTTTACATGGATCCAATGTTTCTTTAAAAAGATACCTTCACAGGGACCAGTTAACATAAGAAGAGGCACTCTGTAAATCAAATCCTTTCTCTGAACTCACCACATTTGAGCAACTTTCAATAATAGCATTCAAAGCTCCCCTAAAGTCTCCTTTAGAATATTTTTAAAAGGCTCAGATTGCCCTAAACATTAAAAACACATTAGGCTACATATAATTTATAGTCAGTCAAGTTCCCAAGTAAAGGTCTTTGAGAAAGAGAAAAAAACGATAAACTCAGACACTTGAATGTGCAAGGAACAATATAGAGTATATCCAGAGACAGACAGCACATTTTCATAAACGCAGCTCTTTGCATGGGAGATCTAGAGAAAACAGTGAGACACTTAGAGAGAGGGAGATGGAAAAAGCAGAAGAATGAAACCAAATGTGAACTCCTTGTCATAAGAGTTGCGTTAGTACTGAAGCACTTTTATGTAATGAGAGCTACTGCACTAACCTTTAGAAAGACAGGCATAACAATAGACTAGTCAGGTGTTTATCTTTGCTGGCAAAGCGAAGAATGTTTTTCATGCCACCAGACGGCGGCTTATTTTTTAGATCACTCTGAAATGGACTGTTCAGCTATAGTTTTCAGCTGCTGAATTCCCAGTTTCGTGACAGCAAAGGCAGAACAATGGCCTATTATTTGGGTTATTCCTTATGCAATATAAAGCAAGCAGTATTTAAAAGCGTGACACACATTTTGGTGAGTGTAAGGAGAGGTGGGCACACTGGCAAGTCGCTCCTGCTCACACTTTTCTGTCAAAGAGAATGTGGTGGAATTGATTTTTTTTTTATAGTAGTAGTATTTTGTGTGCACCGTGCGAACTTAGCAGCAGAAAAAGGAAGCTGTGTTTGTGTTGTTGAAGAGCTCATATACCACATCTGAGGAGAAAACCCTCAGCTGCTGCTCTGCGTTCACAAGAAAACAACTTTCCAACTCAGTTTCTGGCCTACTAGCTCCCCCTGCTGCTTGATAAAAGAGATAAATCACAACAGAGAGGCTTTACATGTACTGTGCAACTCCACACCTCTTCACATCAGTCTATTTCTCACCAAAACATCCCTCTGGTGAGATATACGTTTTTTTTCCTCATGTGGAGCTACAGTAAAATCATTACTGGGAGAAATTATGTATCAGCTGACATGGAATATTCATTAAAACGTTGAGAAGAGGATCCCTTAGCTCACGAGTCATTAAAATCGGAATAAAATATAAATGACCCTGGTTCATTTGTCGGGCTTTAGTGTCTCACTCACAAGTATCAAAATGTTTGATAACTATCTACACTGGAAGTCAGTGATACCACAGGAATACAGATTATCTACATGGCACACTGTGTCCTGTGAACTTCACCTTCCTAAAATTTAAGAAATGCCACTAAAATCACATGAAAAATGGAAGACAAAATGTATGAAATATGGTCTATTTTAGATGCCTGTGACCTTGAAAGATAAGAGACTTGATAGGCATATTGATTAGCAATTCTCTGCAGACTAAGGAATATCAAATGAGAACCATAGGATCTGTCTAAACTACAGACAAAAGAGGATGATGATTAAGTTTTTTCACATGCGAGAATCTTTCACTGTGAATTTCACACCTAGTATGAGTCCTGTTAGTGGCAGCTGAGTTCTCTTCACCCTGTGTTTTTCTGCAGGCTAGAGTGCCCACTAAAATGCAAAGAGCCACAGGGACAGGGAGAGAGAGAGAGAAGAGGCTTAATCTGAACGTCTCTTTATAAACTGGAATTATCAGCTCCCTCGTTAATCTTCAAGGTACGAAACATTTGAATTCCATAAGAGCCGCCTACTACAGTAGATTGTACTTTACCCGCCTACTGGAGTGTCAGCTCGTGTGCATTGCATATTTGGCCATACGGCGGTATGCAGCACACACAGTCCTCAGACATTGTTTGGTGTGTGGGAGCTCATTTCGGCAGTGTTTGACAGTTAAGCTTTT
This sequence comes from Siniperca chuatsi, assembly GCF_020085105.1. Classification (NCBI taxonomy): domain Eukaryota; kingdom Metazoa; phylum Chordata; class Actinopteri; order Centrarchiformes; family Sinipercidae; genus Siniperca; species Siniperca chuatsi. Next base: position 17,206,875 of record NC_058050.1, read on the forward strand.
GTTTCTGTGAGCTTTATGTTTGTTAGTGTTAGCTAAGGCAAAGCTCCTCAGAAACAAGGAGAGGGAGCAAAAGGAGGACGTTAAGGATGACTGAGGGAAAGTCATGATAGAAGGTTTGTAATGGTTCATGCTGGTGATAATAGCCTCTAAATGTAAGTGCTGTTGGTTATAAATCTGCTGTTATTCCACTTTTAATGAAGGAAATAACAATGTCGTTGGCTCATATAAAGCAGGATCCCAGATAGAGTAGAACTAAAAATAAAGTGCTAATTTTCTGCACTGAAGGGTTATCTGCGAGTGTAATTTCATAGACATGAAAATATATGTGTCCCTGCCTACAAACACTGGATAAACATGATGGTCCAATAAAGAAGTAGTATCATCTCAGAACATCCAAAGCCTGTTTTTGCACCAGCTCCGCCCTCTAATAAACTATGACAGCTGGTTTAGGCCCTCAGTTGTTCCAGGGCAAAACAGCTTTAATCTGGTTTGGGGGCCATAATGAAATGTTCTGTTCATAAGGCCTGTAACCATATTAGGAGGAGGGAAACTTGATATTGAGGTGGCCTCCATGGCAACAGTGCCGGGGGCTGCAAGTCCAATGTTTGGGAGGATTTTGAAACAGATTCGTCGGGCTTGAGGGGAGATGACAATGTGGAGGGGGGGATGTTGAAGGAGTTGCATTTGCACAGTGAAAATCCCTTGGGAAATAAAATTTGAATTTTTCCTCTGATCTTTAGACTTTACTGCACATGATCCTTGCTGTGGAGAGTCAGTGGTATCATATCACACACAAGATGTGTGTTTTACATTGTAGAAATAATATATATACACTATAAGACTATTGGCAGTAGTTCATATTAAGGATTTTTCCGAGATGATGAGTTGTTGTCCTCAACCGGGTGTCCACAACAACACAGAGTCCAAATGTCAAAGCAGTGGAAAGTTTTTGCAGACTCTTTATTTTCTCCTGCTCTTTGCCCTTGATTGAGCATGCTGTCACTGTCACAGGTCAGTGACATGTCCTCTCCTTGCTCACCTCCTTGTCTTAATGTCCTGGTCAAGTGTGGAAGGTCTAAAATAAATACTCCCTGTGGCATGAGCAGCTTTAATAAGACAATACTGAAAGAGAACTGATCACAGCCACAGGAGTCAGACATTTAGAAAAACAACACCCCTGACACAGAGGCCTAACAACTCTGATATAGAGAAATAATCCAGCTCAAACCACCGCTGTCAAACACAGGAGAAGAGGACCCAAAAATGACCATCGGAGACAAGGGGAGAGGAACAGTGTTGTTGCACCAACCTAGTATCAGAGCAGTTCTTGAAATAGTCACGAAATTTAATCCATAGATTTGTGTACATCGACATGATTTTTCCACTTTTTTCATGACACTCTGCACAACTTTCAAACTAATAAGGACGACAAAGTCTGCATATGGATGAGGTTGGGGGGGTGGGATGGGTCAAACACGAGAGAGCAGGGTTTATTTCCTGCGTGAAACCAATAGTCGACGTTGATTGTTTTAAGGAAGTATTTATTCTAACCAAAACAATGATCTTTTCCTAAACCTAACCAAGTAGTTTTGGTGCCTAAACCTAACCAAACTGCAACCGTCACCTGAAATGTTTCTCAGCAGGCTTTATTTTGAAAGTCTAATTGGATGTTGCGTATTTATTATTTCTAACTTGACCGCAAAAAACAACAACAACCATGGAACAGGCACGAAAGATACTTCCAATTGAAATACATTAGTTTGAAAGTTGTGCCAAGTGTCACAAAAAAAAAGGAAAATTCATGTCCATGTACACGGATCCTATAGATCAAATTTTGTGACTATTTCTCGAAATGCTGTGATACTGTGTTGCGTTGCATACAGACAATTGATAAGTGAGCCATGATTTAATTCCTGCCAGTTCCTACAAACAGACCTGTACCATCATCTATACCTCAGGGAACATGCTACATGTTTTTTTCCCCGAAAATGTGCAAGAAGAAATGGATTCGTTCAACTATAACTTAAACCTCTAGCTGGCACCACATTGACAAATCTGTTGATTTTATCTACAATGTCCAGGTAATTAAGCTAAGAGCAGATGAGACGATGGAGTCATAAAATGACATGTTGCTCTTCACATTCCATCCAACAAGACAGTGATGCTTACAACAGGACCAAACTCTGAATAACAGAATTCAACCAGACCACATGGTCAATGCTGGACTTCATTTGAACACCACAAACTTCAAATACAGAAGTGCCTTATGTATTGGCTGTGCTATGGGCTCAGCAGTACAGAACTTAAGTGGAGAGAAATGCACGGATGCATAGAGACATGGGAAGCTCCACGCCACAGTGGTATTTGGGCATAAAAAATCAAAACCTGCTAGCTGGTGGCTTTCACAAAACACATCAACACAGGGGATGATAACATCATTTTCACAAAGATGGATTTTCATAGAAGCATATTGGAATTCATGGACTGTGCCATCTCCCCTCAAGAAAGAGGGAGCCTTGAAGCATTATGTGCGCAGAAAGCCCACCTACACAAACCAGTATCTCCTATTTGATTTTCACCATCCACTTGAGCATAAATTGGCCGGCATTTGAACCATGCACCACTGAGCATAGAAAATATCAACAAACACTGAGGCTAACACCAGGGAAAAGATCGCACTTCCAACAGGCTTTGAGAACCTGTGGTTACCCTGAGTGGGCCTTTGTTAAAACCCAAACATCCACTTTGTGGCAGCTGCCTTTGAAAAGTACCAGTCCAGAGGAGTTGTGCAAACCACAACATTCTGGTATTTTACAAACCTGGCAACACACTAATATAATGCTTAGTTCACCCAGATGACTGCATACCTAAACATGAGCAGAGCAACAGATACAGTGAAGTGCAGTGAGCAGTGTACACAACATAGAAGAGCCAGCAGATCAGGTCAGGAGCTGTTCATCAATTTACAGGATGAGAAACAGGTTTGTTATCAGCCTCAGCTGTACTAATTAGCAAATGTTAGCATGCTCACATGCTAAACTAAGATGGTGAGCATATTGTACCTGCTAAACATCTGCATGCATTGTCATTGTGAGCATGTTAGTATGCTGACGTTAGCATTTAGCTCAAAACACCGCCGTGCTAAGTACAGCCTCACAGATGAACAGGAACTTGTGGTTATCTGCCTTCTTCTAAAAACAATTCCCAGTACAGCCTGTGGCAGAGAGCCAATTTGAAAACGCAGCCTGAACCAGTTGTCAATCAGTTTTTAATTCGGCTAATCATAGGAGAAGGGGGAGGTTCGACACGAAGAAGCAAACTTACCTTGTTTCTCAGTGTTTAGATCCGAAGTTTTCAGCCCTAGTCAAAGGATCAAAGTATCAACAGACAGCAACATTTTTAATTAGCATTTTAAAATGATTGTAGACAACTTTTTATCATAACAGAATATAGTAACTTTCACCACTGCTCATTTTAGAAATCAAATGTCGTAGGTTTAGAACAGCATTTGCCGGAAAGCTAGATGCCGGCGGCTAATGAGCTACCACTGGCTGTATGCAGTAAACTGCAAGCTAATGTTAGCTAACTCGCTAACCTCTATGGGAAAAACAGGCTTGAAAAGCAGTGGAAACCTGAAGTGCAGTAGTGCCCTTGCCTTATGAAAGACGGAACAAACTTTTAAATTCGACCCTGAAGATTCAGCAACTGGATTGCTTATTTCTCGTCTCAAATTTGTTCAGAAACATATTTTGGTGGACTGCTAAGGTGAAATAAGTGAACGTTTTCGTAGCCTACTTCATACAACAGAATCCTACTATGCACACTCAAACCCCATTGGCTCACAGAACTAGTGGCCTCAGGAGGGAGGACTACAGTTGGACTCTTCTCCGCCCACCGGGCACGACACTGGGAAAGTGAAGGCTCGCTAGCTAATGCTGGAAGCCAGAAACAAACTATGATCCAGTGTCCCTTTGATAATCTAAACAAAGAACATGTTTTCCTGCGGTGACCTTTCTAAAATGAGCAGTGGTTTATTTCAGACAAGTATGTCCACTAATGGACAGTAAAACTGTTATTGTACTTCTTTATTCAACTTTCTTTATTTTGCCTGTTATGTTTTGCAACATGTAGCAAGTCTAACCTACAGTATTTTGATCTTCCTCTGTAAGTTCAGTACAAATTCATGTCTCTTCAATAAAATTCATCAATATGAAGTGAGACTTCATATTGATCAAGTGAGAAATTAAAATGGACATGGAGAGTTACATTTTGGCTCAAGTCTTGCTTCTGGGGTTACTACATGGTATTGACACAGCTCAGACACAGATTTGTGGTTATGTAAGCTCGCCTCACACTTCAACCCCAGTCACGTTGTCTTGGCAACTTGCCCAGAAACAACAGTGCATCATCATGTAGCTGGGGAAAGATAATTCTACCACAAATTCAGGCTTATCACCCTCTATGATACAGTTACTGATTTCTAACTTTATACTTCTGAGTCACAATGATTGGGCAGAGCAGGTGACAGGCATATCGCAAATGGCGAGGAAGAGGATCAACTAAATCCTTGTCTGTGTGTATGTGGATAAACATGTGGTAGAAGCACAAGCACAAGCTCACACACACACACAAACACACAATCTGATAAATATGTATGCAGAGTGAACAAGCAAATCCTCAGTGACCTGACCTTTAATTTTGTCTGTTTGTCTGTGTTCACAACAAGTTCACAAGTAGCTGTTGAAAAATCTCTGTACAGGAAGTTACTAATGGCACAGTAGTGCCAATATGATGTACCACATGTTAATACTGTCCCCTCCTATTCTATCTCCCACACCTCCCCACACACACTCTTCAGTACCCACCTGAGTCTCATTCACGAAAGGAATTCAAGTGTCATCATCCGCATCTTGCTTTGGCTCTGTTCCTCTGGGTCCTCTGCTCCCTGTCTGTCGCAGTGGAGAAACGCCACAGCTCAAGTACACACTACCTGTTTGGCTGGTGTTATATTGCTCCATGGAGGACCAGATATCAGGATTGAGCCACATTTGCATTTTAATTTTATATTCCGCTCCATAGCTTCCACATTTTTTAACTACATTGTGCTTGTTTAATGGTCCTTGGTGAAATGAATGTGCAAGTTAATAATAAACAAAGGATTTCATTATGCAAATACAGACCTAAGTCAGACCCCAGACCCCAGACACAAAATGTTTGTGTGGATGTTTGCTGATATACAATCTGTCAACTTGTGGCTTTCCACAAGAAACAAGACTCACTGAAGAGTAATGTGTGCGAGTATTATTGGATTACCTGCACTCAACAGCTCGATAAGATACAGATGCTGCCCGCAATTATTTAAAATTTATATTTAGCTTTGGAGATGCAAATATCTTCTGTGCTTATGCAGCACTTTCATCATCTAGTACTGGGTTGCACATGTGAGTGCATGTGTGTGCATGTTAAAAAAAGCAAAATACTATAAATTAAGTCATGACTAAATAACTCAGGGTGTTTTATATCATTACTGGGGGGGTGGCAGAAGATACCTTTCACAAACGATTGTGATAAGTCTAAATGCAAGTCTTAATTGAGGAACTAATGTTTTGTTAATTTAAACGTAAACATAAATTAACTACTTTGAAGGGAAGGGTTGAGGATGGTGCGAATGAAGGTAACAGGTTTTGAAACATATAATGGAGGATTTGTCCTAGCAAAGACCATCTGGAGAGTAAAGTGAGCCTCATAATACTACATCTGCTGTCTGGTAAGAGCTGTCAACAAATATAAATATTGATTCACTTTGAATGATGTTTTCTTTTGAAGTCTTTGTTCCTTAACATAGTCAGTGTTCTTGCAAAGATCCAAACAACAAAAAATGTAATTTTACTTGCATGAATAGGTGACAATATTTCATTTTCCATTGGCCATTTTTCATCCAAGCCAATGTCTTTTTAAAATGCTAAAGGTTAATGTGCATTTGCAGACATGTCTTTTTCTATGATCAAACACAGTGGATTCCAGGAGATGAAGGGTTGCACAAAATGTTATTTACTGAGCTCACTCTGGCAACAGTGACCTGTGGAATGGGCAGCTATTTATTTTGAGGTAATTAGAGTTTTGAGGAGGAAAGGGACAAATGAAGCATTTCACACTGCTCTATCTCCTTCAAAGCACCACTATGCTGAAGCCACAGCTAACAAGATAAATTCTTAGCAAAAGCAGTCAGCTTTTAGCTGCTGAGTGATGCAACAGAGAGTACAGTGTGTTAATGTCAACTTGCTTATAGTTCCTTTCCACAGTAAATTACAAAAAAGTGTTCTCTTCTGCACTGCAGCCTGATCAGTTTGCCATAATGATTCATTCCAATGAAATGCTCGCCTGGTGCCAAAGACGTTTTCTAGCTTCCGGGTTCACTTCCGGGGCATGCAGCCCACTGAATATGCGCAGTAGTGTTTCTCCCGCTGGCCCCGCCTGCGAATTCCCGCTCGGCCCATAGACTTTACATTGTGATGACGTCACAGATTTTTAAATCACTTTTCTCGGCTCGAGGAAAGTTTTACAAATATAAAACCTCCATGGATCAAAACTTCATAATAGAAAAAGTCATAATTGACCTTGTTTGCAGTACGAGGTGTCCTGTCAACTGTTTTACAGACATCTCTTTTATAATGGTGGTCTATGGAGAAAATGTTTTTTGGGCTGCAGGGGAATTTTTCGTTGCAATACCGCCAATGGCCAATGGAAAAATTGGCTGCAAGGCTAAGTGACGAGGTCGTAGCCAGTTCTTATTATACATCCATGGTTGGCATGCTAACATTTGCTAATTAGCACTAAACACAAAGTACAGCTGAGGCCAATGGAAATTTAATTCATTTTGCAGGTCACATAACAACGTATTTGACACATTAAATGTTGACCAGAATAATGCCAGATGAAAGTTAAGGGTTACCAAAGTAAAATTCACACCATGAATGTTTGTACAGTTTCATGGCAATCCATCATAGTTGTTGAGACATTTCACAAAAACAAAAATCACCAAAGTCAGCATGATTCATCCTCTGGGGATGATGAATGAATTTCAAAAGTTTGAAGTAAAGTGGTTGACCTTGCCATAGAGCCACACTGCTAGCATGGCTAAAAAATGTGACATAATGTACTGCTACCATGAGAGCAGGCCAACAGCCTGTTATTGTTGAAAATATTGTTCTATAGAAACCAAATAACCTGACTGAGTGTATTATCACAGTCTGAGCTGTGAAAAACACGTCTTAAATTACATGGCCTTAGAAAACAGTGGCAAAAGTAGGATTGATCAAGAGCAGTAAACAAGATGAGCCCTGAGTGACAGTGTAATTACCAAAAATTAAAGTGTGAAGAAAGGCCTGGCATAACTTAAACTCGTCTTCCTCTAAACTTAATAATACTCCCAAAGGTCACATTTGTTTTGGCTTTCAATCTGTTAAATGTCACATACAAAGATGTTTTAGTATTCCTTCAATGGATGCACTGCCATAATGGCTAAAAGAATGCTTAACTACCTAAGAAGAATGCCACATATGGTCTAGTAAGAGTAAACACCTGCTAATGGAGGTGTATTGTCCCTAGATTGCGTTGTATTTTTTTACAGAGTCACTGAGGTGTGGGTGATTGCTGTTAGTCTGAGGTTGATGTGAGATATAGTATACAGTGCAAAGGTTTTTGCAGCTACTCTTTAATTTTTCTAGCTTCAGTAGAGTCTGTGCACATTCAGTCCCTGCCAGCTGGCTATAGCACACTCATTGGACAGGAAACCTTTTCTTAAACACAATGTGAATACCTTAATTATTTTAACCAAGCATCCTGCCACATCGGAAATTACTGAAAATTGGAAAATAAGTAGGAATTTTGTTTGTGATACTCTGCAGAGGAAACATTAATTTTCCCACTTTCCCTCCCTCTACAATGACATTGCCTAAAAAACAGCATCCCTGGAGCTAGTAGGGTTTTAGTGCTTCGGTCAATGATGCTTCAGCAGGATGGATACCTGCTGTCATGGGTTGTTTAAACCAAGCCTTCAGTCTCAAATTCACACTCTTCCAGTTAAAAGATGATGTCCCTCACCACCATGCCACTCTGCTTCCCTCTCTATCAAGCAGACCGTTCTGTTAGCAGAGCATATCAAACCATCTCTCAACATTTCTTTGAATCTGCCTCACTACTTTCACCCCTTCATTTTCTTCCCAATTTCCTCAAAACATGACCTTTTTCCCTGTCCCTCATCTTTTTTAAGTCCCTCAGTCCTTCTTTTCTCACCACCTGAGCTAAAATTGCTTTCCTTACTGTCTGTAATAAGTAGTTCTTCAGTGATTTGTGTCTGACCCGCCACCTGACTCCACTCCTGGTTGATATTAAAAAGAAACAAAACCTTTGCTGTAATCTGAAGCATTTGTCAACATTTAATAGCATTTTGAACTGACATACCAGCTGGCTTTTCAAAAATCAAACCTGTAGCTCAGAGATACATGATAGAGCTATAAAGATTTCAAAATGATTTCAGTATAGTTGAAATAACCACATTAGTTCAAGAAAACTGCACTCGCATTTAGTTATAAAAGTGTTCACAAAAGTGACAAAGAAACTGGAGCAGCCTTGAGACTGGGCTTGTGGACAGAAATGGCTTCATTCTTACAGTTCCTGTCAATCACAAATATCTCTCTCTGTTGCTTAGTTAGCTCTGGCTTCTTTTCTTTTTCCATTTTTTTTTCTTTTGGCCGGAGACAGACTCAGTAAGTCGGTCACAACGTGTCCCATGTGCTTCTAAGCCAGCAAGTTTCCATTGTCCTCATTCCACAAGTCATGTGGAGAGATTTGCATATAATGGGCCACCCAATTTGAACTAAAACTGGTTCACATTTTATGGTCATGGAATTACTGTATCTTGTGTAACAAAATAGTGAGATAAGCTAAAGACACTGAAGTCCAGATGCAATATGGTTTGAGAAATGTTTTCAGCTCATTTACTGAATAGTACTATTTTATACTTTTTAAATGAAAATGCTGGTGTTTCTTTTTTTCTTATTAACAAATCCCCTGAAGAGACGAAAACATTGTCTACAGATACTGAGCCGTTTAGTCACAGCCTGATATAACTTGTCGTTCAAAACATTTTATTGAGCAGTTTGGTTCATCATATACAGATAACAATGATTCAGTTGTTGCTCAGTTTGACAATCATAAAGCCCAGTCAGGTAGTGAAAAAGGAGCAGTAATAACAACAAAATAAACTGAGGAGGTGGAAAAGAAAAAAATGCAACAAACAGTCTGGATCTAGATCTCACCCTGTCAACTTAACCCACTCAAATACCCCTGTCTATCTTCACTCACCAACATTCTTTCACATTTGTATGATACTGTGAAATACTACAAAGGTGTAAAATGGAGATTCTCTTCTAATTTGAAGCTGCAAGGCACGCCATAAGGGGTTGACAAATTCTATCAAATTGAGAGTCTGTTTTTTAAAAGCAGCTTCTCTAAATCTAAGGCATAAATTCAATCTTCCAGCCACATTCCAATATGTGAGAATTATTATTATTTTTTTTTTTTTTGCTGTAATAAGGGAATAAGAAAGAAATCATTTTTGAGCAGAAGTAAGTTTCACCGTTCATTTAAAATGAGCCAATGAGGAAAGGTAAAGGATCTGGTTCTGGATTAGAGGTAATGACTTTAAAGTCAATATAAAAATGCCAGACCAAAAGGGTTGAATTTTAGCACACATGAAAAAATTATGGCTTCTGTGAACTGGCATCTGTGACATATGAGAGAAACATCCGGACAGATTTTGTGTAGTTTTACTTTAGAATAGTGGCACCTGTGTAGAATTGAAAAAAACAGCGTATAGAATTGTTTGAGGCTGTGTGTATGTGTTGAAGCCCTTCCTCCCAAGTTCTTCTTCCCATTTCAGTCTAAAGCTATCTGAAGAAGGAGAATCCTCTATTAGCAGCAAGTCATCCAGATAGGTTACAAGTTAGTAGTTGTTTCAGACAATCATCTAAAACTGATCTTGTTTCAGGCTCAAAATGTTAAGTTTTTGTTCAAAATCTCGTTTTTGGAGATATCTGAATAAAATATTACTTGAGAGGTCATATTTTCTTTTCAGTTGTGCAAAAGTGGAAACGGTAGGTTATGTACAGATCTCCTACGTTGTGTTACCCAGCCCGTTCCATGTACTGAATGTCTTATTAATTGTAATTGTATCCATCATCAATTCACGAGTCCATAAATTCATATATCAATGTAGGTTTATTGGCTCATGGACAGACCCTTTTTAGTAGGTAAATGCCACTAGTAATTGTGAGAGACGTCCCCGAGGTGGGTTGCTAAGCTCAGCTCTGTGTACAAACATCATTAACATATGTCCTCTGTATGAAGTGTGACTTATTGAAATGCTTCTGCAAAGTGTTACGAGTAGGCGTAATGCAATTTAGCTCAAGTGCTAAATTGGTCATATAAAATAGTGCACTCTGTAAAATGCAACGGTCTCTTCCAGGTGTTTTTAATACTCTATGGACAACATGATGAAGATCTATGGTATGAAGGCAGAAGCTATATCAGGTTTGGATACACAGACAATGCTTGTTAATAGGATAATTTGTTGGTTTTGGTCTTCTCATAGGATTTGTTGACCATAACAAAAGAATTAAATTGTACCAGCCTTATTCTTTAAATCTTCGAAATTAAGTTATACTTTATACAACAAAAAAGTAGACTCTCGCTCAGACTTTTGCAGGTAGATGACAGATGACTTGTGAGAAAAGGATGACCTCTGCATTGCTATGGCAGAGCTGCACAATGCTAACAAGAGACACATAAATGCTTTGCAAGGAAATTATGCTAATGTATGCAAGTTGTTCTCAGGAGTAATTACAGAAGAACAAAATGAGGGCTTTGAAATGGAAGGTATAAAAAACATGGAGGAGCAGTAAGTCTCAATGTAACATCAGTGGCAGATCTCCATTTAGCTGTTGAAGAATGGACACCATGCTGTTATGAACTATTTAAAGCCAGGTGTAACACGACGGCCCTCTGCACTCCAGCATGAGGTCAATATGTGGATAGAAAAACAAGACACACTTTTTAAGTTCTCTGTAACATCTGAATTTCCAGTACATAATGTGAAACAATGCAATGCAGTGCAAGATGTTAGAATATAATACAAAACTGAAGACCACCATAAACAACTACTTGTTATCACGATGTGATTGAAGTTCCAAATTTAGGTCACTTGATGAATTATAAGCAGGTTGTATTTGCTGAAAAAGGCCAAGGAATATGTCTGAAATCTCTAAAAAAAGATATTAAGTGAAGCTTGAATTTAGAATATTTCTCCATAGATATGTTAGCAAGATCAAAACTGCATTTGCTAATTAGCACAAGACACAAAGTACAGCTGAGGGTGATGGGAATATCATTAGTTTTGCAGTTATTTGGTCATGAACTAAAGTACTGGACAAATAAAGATTCTGACCTGACCTCAGACGAATGACAAACTCATTACAATTCATTCTGGAGGTGACGTGAATGCGTGCACCAAACTTCATAGCAATCCATCCAATAGTTTTTGGGACATTTCATTTGAAAAACCACAACCTCATGGTGGTGCTAGACAAAAAGTCAGGGGGTCACATAATTATTTGTTGAATAATTGGCATTCACTGTCTTGGCTTGGCAATTTCATAACAATCCATCCAATAGTTTTTGAGATATTTCAGTCTTTACCAAACTGGTGGACCAACCAACAGACATTGCCATGTGTAAAGCTATGCCACTAGCATGGCTAAAAACAACAACTAAGTTTACTGAAACAAAAATCAGCATAGATTAGTTTGATACAGTTGAGATTAAATGTTCCTGAGCAAGATCATGTGATAAAATCAAAAGCTTCAGAACAACTACTGAGCCTTGTGGTTGGAATGTCTAGTTTGATATAATTTGCATTGTGTAAAGAAGCACCTCACACTCTCAAAGATCCCTCCCACAGAAACGCCTGACCTCCTCCAAAACAGTAACCCACTCTCATCCAAACCCTCTCTGGGCCTGTTACTGCATCTCAACATTAATAATAGATATAGATGTTGTCTTCTGTTGTTGTCTAGTCCCTGTATTCAAAGACCTGCCAATCATTGTGTGAGTGATAGCAGGTTCTAGTGTTCTGTTCTGAATTTTGGTGCTGAGGCTATACTTTTGTTTACATGGGGATTGTGCCTTTAAGGGATTCAGTGTTAAGATTTCAACCCAAGTAGCTCTGGCACTTGCATTCACATCAAAGCCAGTGCCCCCTGAAAGATCTCTCCTCTACACTAGCAGAGGTTAGTTGACGTTACAGCAAGCTGATTTCTTTGCTTCCATGCAGGCACCATCATCTAAACCCTCCTCCTGAATGCACATTCATTAAGTAATTTTAAGCAATTACTGGTGGCGGCAAACACAGCTGTGAATGGGCAAAAAACATGCACGCTCTTTCAGATGAATGAGCTCAGGCATGACCTGTGCTCTGCAGGACATGAAAAGGTAGTTCATAACATGAATGAAATGACAAAAATAAGCCAAATTAACAATCCTCTTCAATAAATGCCTCAGTGATTTACAAGCCATTTGAAATTGTTTAATGCTGTGCATCACGGTTAATGTTGTATGGTCCAGTTTAACTGCCAAGTCTTTACTGATATATAAATACTCTGGTGATTTCATAGTAAGTGGTTATACTTGTTGTGTGGTACAGTGAAGTTTAGTTTTCAAACTTTCAAGCTTCCTTTCTTCTTTTCTTTCCTTCTTTGTCTTAAAACTAGAACAGTACCTCATATTTTAGTTGAGAAAAGACATTCAAATTGCTGCTCTCCTTGTTAGTCTCCCTTTGATTCACTACAGAGATACTAGAATCAGCAAAGCATCACTCACTAAATCATACTGATGGCTTACAACAAGTCAGCAGAGGTGTGGAAAAAACAATTTACAGAGGGAGGAAGATGATGCAGATAGTTACTACTATTACGAAAGATAAAGCTTGGAGAGGCTGCAGAGATCATCAGAGAGGGAGAGGAGAAAAAAAGACAAGATTGAATACCCAATGCGGCAGAAAGATTGGACACTTTCTATCCACCAACCTGGAGTCTAAAAACACAGACTCCCTCAGGAGGAGCGAGCGGATAAGAGGATGGTGGAGCAGTGCGGCATGGCTTGAGAATCAGGTGGTGAGGCTTGGACTTGCGGGTGGGTTGGTACTTGAGCACAACAGATGGTGTTAAGTGTTGAATGTTGAAAAACAGATGAACCAGTAAACTCATTAAGCCTGGCTCGTGGGTCAAGAGCACCATGCCAAGAATGAGAGAGAACACTCCCCCAAACCAAGTAATCTGTGGGGGGAAAATCATTTTTAAATCAGTGTGTGTCACTGAACTTCATGCTGTTACAAGATGTTTCAAACTTTGCAGTTAACAAAGTATCATTCCACTATTAAGTAATAAATAACACAATTCAAGGATTGTTATATCTATGCAAGCATTACTGTCAAAGTGGCATGTTTTTACATTTTCCCTCTATCTCTGACATTTTCACTTGGGCCTGCACACTAATAACTATGCATTACTATGCCCCCACACATCATGAAGCTTTCACCAACTCATTTGTACTCGCAGGATTCTCCCTAGCAATGCCATTTATACTAACCAGAAAACAGAACAAGCATGATCAGGGTTAATTAAGCCTGCAAAAGGCTCTGTGTTGCCGGGGCTACCTATCATATTTGCGGCGAGCCGTCTGTAAGCCTGTGCAACATCAAGCAGCAATGTTCTTTGCACAACTAAAGCAATTCTTAATTGCATGCAAATAAAAATGACCTGGGTTCAAGATGTGACACAACAAATTCTGCTCATCACAAGGCTCAACATGAGAAGTAAATGCATAACAATGTACTTCACCAAGAGCATCTTAATGAAATGACTCATGTTTGTGTGGAAACTCGTTGAAACCACTAGAAAGACTAACGCATGTCAAGACACTACAAACTGTCATTAAAGTTATATGATTCATGTTTGGAGTCAGTCCTGCAATCCTTCCTCTTATCGCCCATTTTTCATCCTGAGTTTCAAAAACTCTCTTCCTCCAATCCTTCAATCCCGAGTCAGGTCTGATCTGTTGCTCTCCTCTATTCCCTTACCTCCCTCAGCCATCTGTCACAGTAGGGTCCTTGCTGCCAAGCATCTCCTTTGAAAAGATTTTAAAGCTCATACTGTCTCTCACTCAACATTTTCCTGGTTAAATAAACTCTTTCTTGTTGTCCTCAATCACTTCCAACACTTTTGTAGATCCTGATAATAAAGCAGTCCACACACTTGCTCTTATTTAGTCACTGGAATTGACAGCACTGTTTTTTCACTGTTGTATTCTTTTGCTGTTTCTCCACAGATGATTGAATCTTAAACGCAGCATTTTACCGCCCTTATTCACAGACATTTGTATAGAACATGAAATATGGTAGAATACTACCCTAAAAAGGCAAACCATGGGAACTACATATTTTGTCAAAACTGAGTTAAGACCAGAATCTGGCTTTTTGACACTCATTTTATTATATGAGAATTATTGAGACATAGAAATGTGGAATTTCTGTGAAAATTGTTTCTTGAATTGGCGGTAACTACAAAACTGAGTTAGAAACCAAGCTAAAGCATAGGCTGTGTAGTTCTGATTCTTGGCTTTGTATTGTTGCATGTGTGACACTCTGGCTTGGTAGTCTCTGGACTATAGAACCAACTGTCGCACTTACTGCATCTCCCATAGAGAAACACCTGACTGAACAACTAAAGCAAGAGAGCTACAGCAAGTGAAAGCTAACTTTTGAGATAGCAACAGCTAGCCTTAGGTTATTATTATGCTAACATTATTACTATTATTTTCCCCTGTTATCTTGAAATGAAAAATATCTCAGCATTCCACTGGAGGGAAAGTCATGATTTGGTGACGTTAAGCTACCCATTAAATCACATCTTCAAATGTACTAAATTGTACAGTAATGAATTATATTACTTTATAATATAAATAATAATAGTAGCGTAATAGCCTACTATTTAAATACTATTTTTTATTTTATTACTATTTTAAATGGATAAGAAAGCTGAAAGAACCCTTTATATTGTGGGATACTGCATTTTCCCCCATGAATTCCATCAATATTCTTCAAAGGCACAGTGCAGCTGCATTTTTTAGGTAGGTTTTTGTCTTTTTTGGGGGGTAAAACAATCAGCCTAAAAAGGCATAAAATGAAGGCTTTCAGTGCCTCTGGTTTCACTGTTCTCTGTAGGGCAGACTACAGACTGTGGGTTTATTTCTGCGTAATATATTTATATCATATATACAAACACAGATTTTGCAAACAGATAAACATGTTGTTGAATACAAAGTAATCTATTTTTGTCAACCGTATATTCCAAGTTTTGAAAGACGTTATTTTTATGTTTTTCAATGCAGAGGACTTAATTCATGACCTACTGAGAGTCACACAGAGATTTCAATTTTGCACTTAGCTATTACATTAGAAGTGAAACTGTTAACTCTGGGCTTATTCAACCGTGAATATGAGTGCTTGGGGGCTTGTTATCTGAATGATGTATTGATTCCTGTTGCACCTTTAAACCTCAGCTCCGTGTTTTCTGTCACACCTTGTGAAGACTGAAAAATGATTATTGTAATGAAAACGATAGTGACATGGTAATGAACAATGATTCCCATGTTGAGAATTTCATGGAGGATGGATTGGTTTTGGAACTGCTGCAGTAATATAGGATGATGTTGATCACAGGTTTTTTCTCTTTTTTTTCTTCATCCATTTGCACACAGTGACTGTCACTGAGGGTCAAGTGAGGGAAGTCAAAAACAGAAAGTGTTTGTTGTTTTGAAGGAATAGAAAAGCGGCCATTTAGGAGCAAAACATAATTTATATCAGAATATGCAGCTGCAAGTTTAGTTTTTATTTTGCATGTTGTGTGCATTCAGATAGCATTTTATATTCAGCTGGCAGCCCACAGTGCACTGTATTCTGGGACAACAAATACGCCATGTTTTTGTCTATGAATATTACAACCCTGTGAAAACAGCCCCTAAATAGCACGCTGCTCCAGGGTGAATAAAGTTTGTAGAAATCCTCCTTGACCTTTGCCAAAATGCTTTAAGGTAGGCCTTTAAAAGCTTTGAAATGTTATTGTCCCAGAGATACAAACTAGTGCTTGATTAAATATTCTGTTTAAATTCCCCTGTGTTATCATGAATGGACCCCTACTCCTTATCACCTCATGCCAGTCCCCTCTATAAATATTTACCCCAGAAAGTTGTGCCTGCAGAAGAATACCAATTCTGTGTCAGCAGACCTTCACGCCGAGGGGAAGAAGTGTGTGGTATGCCGCTGAGTATTGGATTAACAACAAGTAAATTAATACAGCATCTGTTCTTCCTCTCATTCTCTTGGCTTTAATATGTTTATATTCAATCTGTATATGTGTTCCAACTGCATTCCCATCTGTGCTGATATATATTATCGTTTGAGTTTTTTGGGCAGTGGCCATCAGTGTGATAGACACAGTCTGAACTACACTGCAATTAGAAATATTTTTCCAGATTTCATCCACAAAAATACTATTGAGAAAGACTGTCATCATAGCTGTAGACTCACGAGATTTGCATTTTTTGTTAAAACTTTGAAGTTTCCCAGTCCAAGCTTGATAACATCACTATGACATCATCTGGGTTATTTTTTTCTATAAACCAGATGAAAAGCTCCCTCTGGATTCACAGTAGAGATTTTACAACTGTTATCACAGACTGAGTAAACTGATCTTGATGTGTGAAATGGGTAGTTTACGCCTTTAAAGAAACTCAAACCATAAACGATGAGTTTCTGTCAAAGTCATAATGCAACCTCAGTGTAGTGTTCTGGTACCTTTACGATACGTTTTATTATGCAGTATTTAGTACAGTATGGACTATATGGATGTCCAGGCCTTCAGAAACATAAGCTTGATTAGTTAAGTCACTCTGAAGCAGTTCTTTGCTTCTGGAGCGCTGCACAAATTCAGTTTTGTAGAAAACTGCTTGAAGGAGCTTCACCATTGAAGTCATCCTTTACACTATGATGCATAGCGGTGCATGGACACTGATTGAGAATATAGTATTTCAGATTTCACCACAGTCCAGCAGGATAGACTGAAATATTTATTTGTTGCAAATGAATGTAATTTGAATATCATTTTGCTAAAGATGCTCTCCTAATGTACCTTATGGACCATAAAAACAGTTTTTGTTTTGTTTTTCCTAAAGAAAATTCTGTAACAATTATTACATAACATTTGATTGCATATTTAAGATTAAACCTAAATAAATCTGTATGCTGTATTATATATGTCTCTATTCAGGGAGAGATAATTCAAACTCACAAAAAAAATGTGGAAATAAAAGATGAAGTTTTTTTTCAAACAGCTGCATTAACTCAGATTTGTTCTCACAACAGTGAGTTTACTTATTTGCTGCTCCATATAAGTTGTTGAGCCAGGTGTCATCAGTAGCAGAGGGAGATGACTCACAAGTGCACGTGGGCGTGTGCTTCGTTAAACCACAAAGGGTTGCTCTTCACACAGCTTGAAATACATTGTGGTCCCTTGTGGTCAAGGGAATATTCTTTTAGAGAGCTCTTGAGTTTCCACCAAAATATAAACTACTGTGTCTTCATAGCAGGCATTTATTTGAAGTGAACATATCATCAATCTTACATAAAATCAACTGATTTATTTGGACTTGAATAACTAACACCATAACTAATCTTCAAATTGACTGAAAATGGAATCCAGCCAGACCTTATTATGCTTATGGATCACAGCCCTAAAAAGACATAAATGTATACTTTTTTGGTCATGGCAATAAAAAATAATAATTGCGTTTTAGATATCTGTAGCTCAAAACTCAAACTCAAAATCAGAAATTACACAGATTGTATGGGAAACACATTAAATCATCATGCTAGCCTCTCCCCTACTCCCGCAGAACTAGCGCTCAGATTAATTGGGATGAAGGGGAAGTTCTTCACCTCCCTCCAGCATTTCTAAAAACTCTCTCAAACCAAGTTTAAAAGTACTGCTCTCTCACAATGAAATGAAATGGCTGAAAGAGAACCTTAATCAGAAACAGTGTGACAGTCCAAGAGTTTTTATCAGCCCTGCCCCTCCTCTTTGTGATTTAGTTACTGTGCCGGCGCTGTCAGCCCGAGCACCATCTATCAGCCTATGTCGATTCACAGAGCCGGGAGCTCCACACCACAGCGATTGCCTCCACCCATTCCTTGTTTTCCCTCAGACACTTCTATTTAGATTTTGTCAAGATACACTCATCACATTATAAGTATTGTTTCAGAGTGATGGGCATGGGGGTTCTCTCTTCTCTTTTTATATATCTTCACAGTCCTTTTGTTAATACTCCGAACTCACCTCCTCAAAAGATAAGAAAAAGGATGTGTTACAAGTACATAGGCACAGGGAGGTTTAGATTATTGTGGGCCAGTTAAAAAAGACAGGTTTTGTTTTTTTCAGCTATTACAAAGCTTGAATTATATGGATCAGTGCACAACACCACCTGTGGCTCCAAGATTTCCCCATCACTGACTGTTTGTTGTTGTTTATTTCAGGGAGATTACATTTTACTCTCTGATACTAATTAAGCCTGTTGATACAAGTAATGATGTCATATCTCAGTGAATGAAAAAATACTGAAATAAAAAGCACAGCTGAAAGAAACTGAAGTAAGGCTCTGTAATTGCTACAAAATGACCCTGAATTGCAGTATGAATATGATGAAGGTAACTGGTTACAGTTCAATGATAGGCAATCACAACAAAATGATTGTAATTTAACCTCTTACCACCCACTATTCTGCCTGAGGGGTGCTAGCATATGTAGTTTTCACTGATCATAAATAGTTATATGAACATGTAAACTATGTAGATAGATTAGATTCTTATCTTTTCAGTATTTGTGGTCATTTTCAAAAAGAATGCCTTGTCATAAAAATACACCAGGTACAATGCACAGTGGAGCACACAATTGAATATTTTTAGGAATCTGCAGTTCTTTTCATATTGCTCCATATTGGTTGTAGTTAGCCTAGGGTATTTTTATTCTCACTGCTTATAGATCCAAAAAACTGTTTGGTGATTAGTTTTACTTGTTATCATCATTTTTCTTTTTTTATCATTATTGCAGCCGCTATACATACAATTAACAGTACTTTTTTATATTGCTGTGACAGACTTTCCTCTACAACTGGTGCATAACTTCTCACACAAAATCAGCCTCCCACCAGATGCTCAACTGTTGCTGAATAAACCAGTTTAGACTGTAGAAAAGGGATCAGAGAGGGTTGCCACTTTCAAGCAGCTCTCAGGTCTCCTGCTCTATGAAGAATAGTAAGTCTATTCAGCAACACTGAGCCAATATACCATATAGCAACATTTCCCTTTATCATCTCTGTACCTCCCCAAAATTCAATTTAACAATTTCTGTACTAATCCTCAGAGTGGATGTAATCCCTGAAAAAGTCGCAACAATAATTGAGCCCATCCAATTGCCTAATCCAAGAATTACAGTCAGAGTTACAACTGAAAACTGAAAATAGATAACTGAATATCTACTGTACAAGCATTGTTCTGTCTTGCTCAAGACTTTCATCATTCACTCGGAGAAGGAAGTTATTTTAACCGTTCCATTATAAAACAACTCTTCAAATGTAGAATATTGTAAAGATATTAAAATTGTAGGGAAAATCGAAATGGCTTCTCATTTTCTATAGCAACAAGCATGAAAAGCTTGTTCAAACACTTCCGTCGGAAAATTGAAACCAGCGCTGCAGGTGCATGGGTAATTGAACAGTGTGTATCAAGGAACAGAGATGAGCAGGGGAAGCAGAGAGATAGGCCTCAACAAAAGGATCCCGAGCCATCTGGAGTCTTTTGAGAAAACTCATACTGTGGCGGATGAGGAGGAGGGGACCCTTCACCAGGTGATGGATTTTCAGAATTGGAACATAAAGACTCTTCTGTGAGGCACAATGAGAATAAGGGAAAAGATACATAGGGTAAGGGGCTTGACATTTTGACAAGCACATAACTATCAATACTATAATTTATTCAATATTTAAATCAGCCATACAGATTATGCAAATCCTCTGTCCCAATTCCATATTACTAACTGTATACAGTATGTGCAATATAGTCGTTATAGTACACTGAAATCAGAAATCAAAGTACTTCATTTTTTTATACTTACGATGATCAATACTTGCGCCACTGGATGTAAATCAAACTGCAACTTTGTTACTATCAAAACACTTTACGAGAAACCCATATGTTTTACCAAAAGTTGAATAGTTATTGTTTGTTTTCTGAGGTGTTCCTGGAGCTGTTTCAACACCATCCACAATTAGCTTTACAGGAGTAGTTTTACATTTTGGGAAATACGCTTATTCACTTTCTTGCTGAGAGTTAGGTGAAAAGATCAATACCACTCTCTGTACAGTAAATATGACGCTACAGCCAGCAGGCAGTTAGCTTAGCTTAGTACAAAGACTGGAAACATGTGTAAACACCTAGTGTGACTCTCTCCAAAGGTAACTAAACCCACCTAACGGCACCTCTAAAGCTCACTGGTTAACACTCAACACAATTTTTTTGTTTGTTTAACCTGTACAAAAGTTGTGGTTTTACAGGGGAATTTGTGCCTGACTATTTCTTGGCTCTAAGCAGTTGCAAAGCAACCAGCAGAGACTCCAGGAAGTTACTTTTCCCAAGAAATAGTCCATAAAATTCCCCAGTAAAACCACAACGTGTTGTTTTTACACTTTTGTACAGATTAAACAAACAAGATATAATGTGTTAATTAGTGAGTTTTAGAACTGCTGGTAGGCAGATTTTGTTACCTTTGGACAGGGACAGACTAGCTGTTTGCCCTGTTTCCAGTCCTTATGCTAAGCTAAGATAACCAGTTGCATACTTACCATACGGGCATGAGAGTGGTATTGATCTTCTCATCTAACGCTCAACAAGAAAGCAAATAAGAGTATTTCCCAGAATGTTAAACTATTCCTTTAATTTTTTTTCCAGTTGTGAGCAGCTCCTCTACTTCCTTTGTGCATTGCATTGTGGGAGAATAGTTACATTGACACACTCAAAAATCAAGCGAGTATACTTTATTTTGTCACTTTACTACTTTACTAAAATCTGCTTCAATTTAGTGTGTAGTATGGAACTGGGACATAGCAAAAGTAAAGTACTGTTAACACTAGCCAAACTCAGATGACAAAGAAATCCAAAGGTTTAGATTACAGTAAAGAAATTGTGCTGCAGAAGCATGGAGTTTTGGCTGTCATGTCTCAACTCAAAGTGAGCAAAAGGTTATTCTAACAGTACACCCACAAAACCAAGTCTATATGCCCCCTAAGCTGCACTAGCACACGCCTGCTGTGAGAAAAACACTGTGTCCAGGCTTCTTAAAGTTTCCCACTTTCTGGTTATCAAGGTATAATGTGTCGGGAGTCTGTAACCCTGCTGTATACAGAGAGGTTAAGGGGCAGGAGGAGTGAATTCATTATCCTTGAGCGGCTACGGGCCTTGCCAAGAGAGAGAGGCCTTCAGATACGACATACGTGCTTCCTCCTCACCTCCGCCAGCCTCCAGTATCTCCTCAACCAGCTCATGATGAATAGGCCCGATCAGTGGGCGAGCTGATTGGTGAAGCAAGTAGCATCGAGGCACCCACTAAGATGAAGAGGAGGTAAGAAGTGTCTCTTTTAGAACAGACTGAATCTATTAGGTTTGTAGTAAATTCTGACAGTGCTGTAGTACAAGCGCTACAGTATATATATCAATGCCAGCAAGGACAATGCAATGTTTGTGATATTATGAAGACAGAGGCTGATTCTCTCATGCTACTTTATAAGTAGTATTACCATTTGACTATACAATGAGCCAGTGCCTCGTTAATGTCTTTTACAAAGTCAGTGACACACTCACTGTGTAATTTTACAAGGATCATATTCATTCAATGACAACTATTCATTGGCTGCAGCCTCACAATTTACATGCCTCGACAGTCTGCTTCATATACCACGTTATCTATATTTTATGCTTCTTTTGCTTTTAGCTTTTATCTGTCTACCGCAGCGTCTTCCTCTGCTTAACAATGCACAGTATCATGACTGATGAGAAAAACTGCTAGAATTTGTGGAAATGCCGGAATAAACCAAACACTGTATTCTGTTGTAAGTTCGTTACCCACTTGAGTTGATAAATGCAAACAATGGCATTCAACACAATGCAGAAAGCATGATCAAAATTTTGTTTAATTTTTTTAGAAGAGCAAATTAAAAAAGTTGTGAAGCTGGATCCATGAAGGTTCTAAAAAATCTCTTATTGTTCTAGTGTAGATTAAAAAGAAGGTCATGTGCCGCACTATTTCTTGGCCATGAGCAGTGACGTCCTGCCCGCCAGAAAACCAAAGCTTGTTATTTTTACACTTTGGTTTTTGTATGGATTAAACAAACAATATATAATGTGTTCATTTGCGAGCTTTAGAGGTGCTAGTAGTCGGATTTTGTTACCTTGGGAAGAACCAGGCTAGCTTTTTTACCCGTTACCAGTCTTTATGCTAAGCTAAGATAAACTAACTGTCTCTTGGCTTCAGCTTCATATTTATTGGACAGACATGAGAGTGGTATCGATCTTCTCATCAAACTCTTGGGAAGAAAGCAAATAAGCATATTCCCCAAAACTATCCCTTTAAACCTACACAAGAACTAACAGATTTTTCAAAACCCTGTGCAGTTTTAAGTGAATCAGACAGCACTTAATGTTATCTGGCTTTTGTTCAGTGTACCAATTGAAGATTTTAGACCTAAAGAACCAAATGAAAGTCAAAGTCTTTTCATACTTCAAATACACCATTGTTTATACTGTAATGAGAATTAAATCTACTGTATCAAGTAGAAAATTAGGTTTTAGTGGGAGAAATATTAAACAGTCCTGCTGTTTATCTACTTCAACATGCACTGACTCTGTACCATTATTCGTTATGAGTACATTACAGGGACTGGAGGACAGGTATTACGTTTCCATTTTAAATCATTTCTAATTTCCAGTCTGATAATGCTTTGCTCAGTTCCTCATATGATTACATCCCTCATAAAACAGTGATTTTCCCAAAGCTTTTCTCCATGTCATAACAAAAGCGAGAGACCATATGAAAATGCCACAATAACAAAGGGAACAAAATACCTGGCAGCACAGAAGAGGTTCATCAAAAAATAAGAGAGATGGAAAAAGAAGTTGGCTGTCTGTCACCTGGCAGAAAGAGAAGGCGATTTAATAACTCTGAACAAAGCCATTCCCTCTAGCAAGTCGAACCTTTAATTACAAAACACGATAGGAGACCTAGGCCACCCAATATTTCCTTGGCAAAACCTTGATACAAATCATACAAAGCAAATTAAGCATTTAAAAAGGAGTGGAGAGGAGCAATAGCATTGCAGCGCAACTCGCAGAGAGAGGAACCAAGAGGGAGAGGAAATGAGTGACGCTGGGAGGAGAGGGACGGTGAGCTGCTCCAGAAAAAGGCGTATGAAAATTGATGGAGTCTGGGGAAGCAATTGATAGTTAGAGGACAGGAAGCAGGCTGTAAGGCAATTATCACTATCTCTGCCATTTGATTTAAGACCGTCTGAGTGTGTAATACTGTGAATTAATCACATCCGAGGTAGATACATCAGGAGCCCATTTCTGCCTTAAATTTCAATGATTCTTCTCCATCATTGGAAAACGTACTTAAGAGATGTTCTAATTAGCACAGCAAATTAATTTCCACTCAGTTAGTATATGTTATGTGTGTGTGTGTGTGTGTGTGTGTGTGTGTGTACGTACGTAAGTACATAGGAGAGACAGAAGGCTAAGCTTGATGAGACATTTACCTTATATGAATGCACAGTGTACGAGCCAGCTTAATCATCACAAGCAAAGCTCCTGACAAATATCAACAAAAGGCACGATGCTATGTAAACCCACACAAACTTCCACATATTTAGACTAATGTAGGAATGTTTATATATATATATATATATATATATAAAGTAAACACAAACAAGTGTTAACAAACGAGTCACCACATTCACACATATCTTAAACCATATGTGCCACCCACTAGGCTGCAGCGTGAGCAAGATGGCGCTCCAGCTATTGTTCCCAGAGGAACATCTGCATGAATAGATTTAATCATGTAATATTATTCTTAGTCTATTAAGCAAATGTTTACAGCAATAATTAACTTCATTCATTTTCACTGAAGGTTTAATTCAACTAAGGAAATGGCATACAGTATGTTGTTTAGTAATCCAGGCTGCAGATGGTTTAAAATGAATATTCTGGTAAATTACAACAGCAGGGCATCACTATCAATAATATGCATTTATAAAAATATAAAAATATTTTGATTGACCTGCAAGTTCATTTTAAAGTGCTGTGATCCATCAGTAATATATATTTAGGAAGATATGCAGATCATTTGTGCCCCCTAATGGAAAGATTAATTCTGGTAGAATACATCGGCTTTGTGGGATGAAATAAATCTTGCCAGAGTTATTGAGCTTGTCTGTCCAGAAGAACGCCAAACGATGCAACTTCTTTTTTTTCCTGGCTACCATTTAAAGCTCTTTGTCCAAAAAGAAAATAATTGTGTGCTTATCTATATTTGACACATATATACTCTACAGAGGAGAGAAGCCATCTGTTTTGACCAACATAATGGTACATTTATCAACTTGTAGCAGTAAACAGGCCAACAGTGTCATAATCGTTTTTTTCATCCCAATTTTGATAAACCTTTGAAACATATAAGCCATCTAATTTAAATATTAGCATTTGCTTATCCACTGTTATTCAAGGATTGATTTATGCTCATTTTACTTAGAGATTTACAGGATGTTATATACTATATATATATATATATATACACACACACACACACACACACACATTAGGAAGCCATGCCTTTACCAAAAATGTCTCTATATCTTTGTGATTAACTGCACCTTCATTATTAAAGGCTCTTGTGATCAACTGCATTGCTATGATTAATTGCTCTTGCAAAACCATTCAGAAAAGACAATATATATACATCTTTGCCTTCATAGAAGACCTTTGTACCTCAAAATACCTCTTCAGAGTCAATTTTACCGAAGATGAGACAATCCTCTTAATGTGCTGTAGTTCTTTCTACCTTTGCTGTCAAACTGTAACTGTCCTACTGAACAACAAGGATGCCCTCTGGTGGTGCTGGAACAATGACTAATAATTTAACTGAGACGTGTCAAACTGCTAGATTTTAGACTGTTATTTATTTATTATTTACATTTACCAACTCATAATCTGTAGTCCAGGGCCATTACTCTGCCAGTAGTCAGGTCTGAGAATAAAATGAACTGCCTGTCGTACATTTTGGCGACCATATAACATTACTGATGAGGGTATGGGTTAAAAATACCTGCATTCAGAACAGTTTTATTATTCGCAAAGTGAAAAGACGGGATAGATAGATCTGTAGTCTCCAGTTAGAGATAAACCAATCTGGTATCTTGATATTCACTGTTTGTTGTGTCGGGAAATTAAACAATTCATTTGCTAATGTTGCATAGACCTGAATGAACAAATGTGAAATACAATCACAAGGCAGCTCCATTGATTTGAAATATATAGGCATTATTGTGTTGTGATTTATGGAAGCAAAGAAAGGTAGTAATTATTTGAATCTCATAAGAAACTGAAAACCTAATTGTGAAACTTAACCAGCACCAGAATAATTAATATTATACATTATTCATTGCATTGAAATATTTTACTTTGTAAACCATCTATCTGAAGAATTTATGTGGTTTGAATTCCCCTCTTACATTTCAAGTTTTGCAATTAAAAAAAACATACTTTTCTTCTAACTTTCACAAATGTACTGTGCAGAATTTCCAGTCGCTCATCTGAATTTCTCTTTCTTGGATCATATGACTGACATGAACTAACCTCACAGAGCAGAGGTCTGATCGATTCCACTCAGGCTCAGTTGACTATTTTCAGTGGCCTGAATGTTCATCTTTAATTCTGGTGTCTGAATTTCACCAATCCAATTAGAGCAAGCTGTTTTTTTTTTACTTGACTTGGATTACTTGATCCAAAAATTAACTGAATTTGAGAACGTTAAATACATTTTTTAAATAGTTAACACTTGGATTTTCTAAATTTATGAACCCTTAAAAAAATGTAAAATCAAGTTGTTGTTTTTTTTTTACATTTTACATGAAATTACTTTCTAGAAATGTCAAAGTGGGGAATTCAAACCACATTCATACAGATGGTTTCCATTGTAAATTATTTTAATGCTGCCATTTAAAACTTCAACATCCAGCAGTGGTTAATTTCACAATTAGGTTTTCAGTTGCTAATAAGATTCAAATATATATAATATATTATTATGGCCTTTCTTTGCTTCTATATGATCCCTAACCTGTGAAAAATAAATAGGAGAATTTGAAGTTACTCTAACACTTTATTTTCTTAAATACCACAGAATATTAGTACAGTCAGTCACACATATTTTTAGAGGCAGAACACATTCTGGTCCCTCTCGCCTTACTTTCATAAAGGGAGAAAGGGAAACCTTTGGTGGCATCAGAGGCTACGTTTACACACAAACTCACTTATACAGTAAAGAATGCTGGCCATGTTCCAGTTACGATTGTGAAAAACACTGGTCACTTGCCAGCTGCTCCCTACCTGTTTGACAAAGCTGGGTTATCTCTAACACATGGGAAAGAAATTAGAATCCCAGGAGTGGTAGTCACAGACAGGGCTAGTGAAAGACTTACAGGCTTCATTTGCCAAATGGATATCATTAGCCTACAATGAAGCCTTTCGGTGAAGCCTTAGACTACATGTACAAAATTAGTTTTGTGCATGAGAGTCTCAATCTTGCTAACCAATTTATAATCATGCAAAACAAGAGGTGTCTTGCACAGGTTTCTCTGAAATGGAGTACGGGTTTACCCAGGTTATTTGGAATTATGATATTTCCAAGAGTCAACACAAAACCAGAATAACCACATTAACCGCAGATGCCTATATGCATGTAAACATAGCCAGTGTTGTCAGCTACAGTATATACAGTGTTGATTCAGGCAGTGCACGATGAGACCAGGTCAGAAATGCCAAAGTCAACAGTTAGAAGGTTCATATTTAGGGACTAAATCTCACCAGTAACATGTTTGCAGTCAGGTCAAGACATCATTTAAATCGACTTGTCACTTCTGACATTCTGTCTCTGAACTCATATTTCAGTAGTACCATCACTGAAGCAATAACAGATTCATTGGCACATTAAAACCATCATGAACAGAGAGTGCTATAATGAATATAGATGATTTCTGACATTTAAGATTGTGTGAGATAAAAAAAATTAAGCAACATTATCAGTGAGCCATATCTGTGTGATATTTTTATAAAAGTCATCAAAGAACAAAGGGACTCTTCAGTGTAACAGTGCAGCAGTGTGAAATGATGTATTCATAGCCGTTAAAGTTAAGATAGGCAGGAAGACACTGAACACAAAACACATTTTTGAAAGGATGCAGCAAAATAGGAATGTGCTGTATTTCACCAGATAAAAAGATGCATTCAGTTTTAAGTGCTTTTAGGTGGAGAGAAAATGGGATGCAAATAACTTTCTAGAGAAATACAGCTTATTTACAGGGTAAGAAAGGAGTGCAAGGCTAAGCTTTCATAGACATTCACACACTTAATATCCACAGTATATACCAAAAGACATGCGTAGAGGCACATACATATTCATCATACAATAACAAAACATACCAAAAGCAGAACACCAGTCAGACACGGCTTTTGTGACTCAAATCTGATCAAACGACAATGACAACAATGCGCGTAATAAGCACTAACATCATGGGATGTGAAAAGGCAAAAGCTGAAGTTCCAGCCCTTTGAATAAAAAAAAAAATTGTCACAACAACAAAGAGACATCAGTAATCTTCTATCCATCTCTTAACCGATACTGAGTGCCAGCCTCATTTTCAACATAATTCAAGAGAATGTTATCATCCAAAGAAAAAAAAAAAGTCCTTTCCTTTTCTTTTATGAGAGGTACAATATTTGGCTTTCAAATTGGGTTCTCAACTTTCCCAGAATATGTTCAAACATTTGTGTGGCACAGTGTTAGCGCCTTGATAAATAAAATTTAAAAAATCCCTGCTTTGATCCCTAAAGAGAGGGGCAGAATCAAAAGGAAAAAAAACATTAAGTGTCAGAAAGGTATATCAAGACCACCAGTTTAGGATTAGGATTGGAATTGGGATCTGACTGCAATATCCAAAGTGTTATGGGACTGTAAATTGTAAAAAAAAAAAAAAAAAAAATGTGTGCATGATTTGAAATGCTACAATTTGATTAAATCAGATTATTCAGATTATTCTAAATATGATTTGGTAAAAGGCATCTTAAGAAACTAGTCTCTTAATTTTTCTGCTCACCTTGACAGAAAGTGTACTTTTGTATGGTGAAGTAAAACTACATTCTTTTAATGTAGACTAATAAAAGAGCAGAGTAAAGATGCAAGGACTTGTTGCAGTGTTTACATACTACCTGTATTGCTACAGGCAAATTATACAATTTCCTTTTCCTCATTGTAAGTCACAAAAACACACCCTTAATTGTTTTTTTCAGCTCACTGTAGTTTGGCAGATCACATAAAGAAATAATCATAAGTCACTGTCACAAACTGATAACGTTCATTGACAAAAACATTTGAATTATTTTTTTAATGAATGGTCACTACAGAATAAAATAAATTAGACCCAACTTTTTTTTTTTTTTTACTCATTTCAATTCTTACTCCTCCTTCTCGTGGAGAGAGGCACGTACACGTTTGCGCACATAAAAAGCAGTAAGAGCACTGCAGCAGGCAGTGAAGATGAAGAGTGCGACGGCATCGTGTGCAAGATCGCCATGAAGACGCTCGTAGAAGGGACGGCGCTCTGTGAAGTCTGTTCGCAGTGCTTCGACCTGCATCAGGGTGCACACCACCACGAACACATGAAAGAGCTGGTGGCCCTGCCCGATGAAGTCACACCTCCCAGGGAACAAACTCTCTGGGTGAGGGCAGCAGAAGAAATAGGCGCCGATTAAGAAAAAGAGCACATGGTAGGAATGGTATGCCACAACTGGGTCGGAGCAGCCCTCCTGGTAGCAGCTGTAGATGCGGTGAACCACGGGGCTTATGTCTAAACAGTAAGCCAAGGCTGAGGGCACCACTTGGAAGAGCTTGTGGGCTAACTTGGGCAGCTCAGGACTCGCATATTTGCCATAGCAGCAGCCAAAGCAAGTAAGCCAGGCCAAGAATGCTGCAGCAGGTAAAAAGAGCCCTTGCACTCGAGTGTGCCACTCCTTCTCTATGGCATAGTAGTAGTGCGCCAGGGCACTGCCGTACTGGTAAACAGCGACCCCCACGTAGTCGAGGAAGTAGAAGGTGTAGTAGGAGAGCTCGGACTTGGCAGAGAGGAGATGAGCGAGAGCGCTGAAGGAGAGGTAGGTGAAGGCTGCCAGGAGGACAATGAAGAGAGGCTGAGCATGAGGGTCTCGCAAAAAATCTACCGTCTCTGAGATCTCCCGCCACTTCACCAAGATGATGAAGGCAGCCAGCAGATGGGTCCACACATTGAGGGTCTCATTGTGCCTTTGGAAGAGGGTGAGGAAGTAGTAGCGCCAGCTTTGGTCTGGCTGCCTG
This sequence comes from Siniperca chuatsi, assembly GCF_020085105.1. NCBI lineage: Eukaryota > Metazoa > Chordata > Actinopteri > Centrarchiformes > Sinipercidae > Siniperca > Siniperca chuatsi. The sequence continues at coordinate 17,236,772 of NC_058050.1, forward strand.
TAGCCGGTGAGGATGTGGCGCTCACGGAACACCCAGGGAACATCAGATACCTTCACAGTGCAAGGCAGCGTGGGGAAGGCCGACTCCAGAAGCTGAGGGATTTGACGCAGCTGCTGCGCGTTGATAAACAGGCGACCAATCTGCTCCATCACCACCGTCGCCATGGCAAACTGGAGGCCAGAGTGGAGGACGGAAAGAATGAAACGAACAATCAGTTAGTCAATATCTGTCTGGCTTTGAACTACTGTCATCTCTAGGTCTGTTTGTGTGCATCTGCCCGTGTATAAATGCATGTAAAGATTGTACTGTGTGTGTGTGTGTGTGTGTGTGTGTGTGTGTGTGTGTGTGTGTGTGTGTGTGTGTGTGTGTGTGTGTGTGTGTGTGTGTGTGTGTGTTCCTGCAATACTACTATTATCACAAAGCAGAAGTAGTCCATTAATCTGTTTGGTCAATGAACTTCACTGAATCTTTTGTTTTGTACAGTTGTTTGAACACAACAAGCAATTTGATGATGTCACCCAGGGCTCTGGGAAACTGTAACAGGGATTTTTACTGTTTACTTACAGTTTCTAGACCAAATGAATATTCCAAAAGTAATCAACAGATTCAATGATCATAAAAATCATCATTAGTTGTAACCCTAAATTGAGGTAAATTAAAACATCTGGTCAAATGCCAAATAAATAATAGATAGGATGTTTAATCAATTATATTTTCATGAACATTTGTCCTAAAAGCTGCAATTTTTTGCCACTAGGGGACAGTGGAACAATTGAAAACAGCTTCCTGTTGCGGCTGGAATCGGAGTTGATGAGAATAAAGTTATGGGCCAGAAAACCAAAACAATAAACCATAAAATAGACTAAAAGGCTCCATGGAGATGAATTGCAGTGTTGAGTGATAATCCCGTGTGTTCGACACTGACAGCGACCTCATTCACACTGGTCATTTGAGCCATTGTTAATAACAAAAATATTGGTTAGTGTAGCTTTAACTGTTTTCATTTGTATAAGTGAATTACCCTGACGATTTTAAAATTAATTATACATCATGGAGTCTTGTCAAATTGTTGGATATGAGTGTTATTTGTGGTGGCAGCAGTTTTGTTGCTTGGTTTTTGTTTGTTTGGCTGACGATCTGACTGGTGTCTCTGAATGTGTTCCCAAGCCTTTAATCTGCCTTTAAGGTCTATTGCAAACCACTGGACCGCAGGTGTAATAAAGCTCTGACATTAGCTGTCCTTATAGTCATAAATTCTGCCCAATGAGGCCTTCTTTCTCAGTACTGGCAATTGCGAATGGGAAATTACTTCCTGAAAAGTGTAGAACTCGACACAGAATCAATATTTCATACAGCATCTATGTTTAAGAGGTGTAGGTAGGATTTGAAAATAATTTTTAATATGAAAGAGAGTGGAAGGTGATGCTATCAAAAAAAAAAGAAATTGTTAATGATAAAATAATCTGACAGGTGTCTGTTTTTGGATAATCCAGCCTAATACACTCAGAGAAGTTAAAAATATAGGCATCACAATATAAACGGTAGAAGACAGTTGAGAAAAGGCCTGACTTTTGCTTCCAAAGCCATACCCACTCTAAGAGTTGCAAAATTATCACAGCACTGGAAAATGACTCAGACCTGACCTGTGGATAATTGGGATGTAATAAATAGTATGCAGCTCCAACTGTTTGATACAAAGATGATACTTTGCATCACAGGTTCTTCCTCATCAAATCTAACTAAACTAGTTCTTGGACTCACCCATAAGTAAATAAATGACTTAAGATGACTGACACAAGAAGATTAAGAAGAAGGGTAAATATGACCGAATGCTTTGCAACACATATAGATTGTGTTTTCTGTTTGTTGCAACACTAACAATTGAACTTAAAATGTATATTTAGTAAGCTGAACTATACACACTGTACTGATTTTGTCTTTGGGTTGTAACTAATATGAGCGCGCCCTAGTACATAAATAGGGACCAGGGTTAAAAATCAGTAAAACATGTCACTGATTTGATGTGCCCACTCCAGATCATTCTGGGCTCTTCCCAGAGATGTGTGGAAGGCAGAGAGCAGAGACAGCAGCTTCACAGAGATCGGGCTGTGTGGGATGAACACAGGCCGAGGTTCAGGAGGAAAGGCGTGGAGTGATGAATGGGAAGGCATTATGTAACATAACCCCATCCGACGTCCACACCCTCCGTTTCCAGCAAGGGTTGCAATCCTTTAAAATATGTATGGGTAAAGAAAAATGCTCGGCCATAACCAGGAAGGATTTTTGTATAGTATGTAGGCTATTAAAAACAGGCCTAAGTGGGCCTGTTGCAGTGAATTCCCACCAGCAAATCTGCACCTGATCGACATTTCTGTTTAAATTTGAGATCCAGAAATCAATTTGTATTCACCCTTCCTCCGAGCCTCGAGGCTTGCTTCAATTCCCCAGGTGCATCACAAAAATCTGCTGTGTGGTGTTTATTGTAGAATTAAAAAAATACCGATGTGCATTCATTAAAACTGACAGGGTTTCGCGTGCGAGGTGCATCTGAATGTATTTCACGCTATGCCACTGGGACATTTTACCGGGAAAAAAATAGCGTAAATTTTCGAGATGAAATTAATAGCACAAATAAAATGGACAGACCTGTAGATGGTAGAATCAATCCAACGTCTTAAGCTTAGCAGTCGATGAATGATTTAGAGCCGTGCAGAATATACAGAACATTGTTTGAAGGGGTGAACGAAGAAAGGATGACCGTGACGGCAGCAGCGCCTGGCGGCTCTCACAGCGCAGCTGCCGGCAGGCGGTTTGACAGGCGGATCTTCTAACCAATCAGCGAGCACGGTGCTGCTCTTTGCTGCGGCTGCACACATTGTTGTGACCAATGACAGCTGCCGCCTGGTCGATCAGCCCACCTACTCCAAGGAAATTCTTCCACTGCCGAATGAATGTATGGCACTCCCGTGAGGCATTTCTCTCAGTTAAGGACGTAAGGTGCCCAGCCCGTTGGTTGTCTTAAAGTTGGACTCATATTTACCAAACCGGTTTACCTGTGTGCTTACGTCTTATAAGTGCTGGCCTGATTAAAAACAGTTTAGAAGTCATGTAATGTTACTACTCATAGGCTACTTATTAATGATAACCTTATTTTGAACTCATTAGGGGTCACCATGATATATATTTTGATACTCCCCAATCATTCAATCCTACAATATTAACAAAGTTTCCTTTATATATTGCTTTTCTTGAATTGATAGTGCCATTACTACTACTGCTACTCTAACATTTTTATATGGCATGCCCTATTCCTGCACCCAACTTTTAACATACAGTATCTCTCCTGCATGTATCATGGCGTGTCTGTGAGGCTGTTACATGAAAACAAAAAGAAAAACAGTTACAATGCATTTAACAAAGGTTGAATTCCAATTTTGCACGTTATTCCTTCTCAACGTGCATCATTTTTCCCAAAAGCATGAGAACTAACTGGGATGTAAAGCCTGTTACCAGCCTGTAGATAATGAATTGGTCAGTGACTTAATTGACCCACACAAATTTGAAGTTCCAACACTCTAATAAGGTTTATCGAACTTCATGCTTGGTATTGTAACACAGCTAGAATTTGAATCATCATATCATGCGCATTCTTAAATTGGACACCATTTCTTTGTCAGTGTTTTGGCTTCCAAATTACAGTGATAACCTCACTGGCTCTCATTTGGTTATCAAAACAAGCAATTTCCCTACTTGACTAGTGTGTTCAAATCAGTTTTATGGCCTCTGCCTTTTTCTTGTTTAGCATTCAGTTACAACGTGTCCTTTGTTAGACTCAATGTCTCTGAAAGATCTGCATTGTGTCCTGATTCAGACTATCTTATAGGGTATATCCCAAACAGAGATGGATTCAGGGTGTGCCCACGACAACACTGAGTATGTTTTTGGCCTCCTGGTTATTTATCCATTCTAGGATGATCTGTGTCTTAACCTAAATAAGGCCAAGTTCAGAGAACATGAGGGCAAAGTGTCAACAGAGGATCACAAAATGATTCATTTTATGGAATAGAGCAGATAATACCTTGGTAAAGCCTGGAAAAGTTTTTTAACAAGGGCGAGATTCCAAAAATCCAGCACAGGCTAAGAAAGGGGTCTTGGAGTCGAGCCAGCCTTTGTCCCCTGTGTTGTCAGTCGAGGAACACTGCACTTTGGGACAAGCAGCTTTCTTGGCTGATGAGTCCAGCAGTTTCCTCCCAACACATGACAAAGATGGGATTGTGCAGCACTGTGTGTGTTTGTGTTTGTGTGCATAGCAATGTAGACTCACCCCAAACACAACCAGCGATGTGTACATTTCTATATGTTACACTTTATTCTTGTGTCACTGTGAGCACAAAGCATTAAATCGCTAAGAAACTTGAAAAACAATCTAAACATGAGTGAAAGGGATTATGATATGTAATATGTAGGATGGGTGTGTTTCATGCATTTAAGCACAGTAAGATTTTTATTTCTTACATTATTTATAGTATTTTACATTTCACTTCATGAGCATAGTTCAATTATCAAATGATGCAGTATACAATTATAATACCTCTGGAGTTTAACCACAAATCATCAAATTTAATGAGACCTTAATATATAGTTTAATTTTATGATACATAAACAGACAATGGACTGATATCCAATTTGAAAAATAAGAATTAAAAAAACATGTTAAATGACAGTATCAGTATGCAGGTGTTTCCTCATATGTGTCTGAAAATGTCTGTAGTCCATCTGTGGGCTGTTTTGCAATGAATTACTTGAGTTCATACATAAATATATTTGGAAAATGTCATCTCTAATGAACACGACACATGCAACAGATTAATGTAGCTAGCTGTAAAAGAGCTGAAGAACTCTCGAGTTTGTGCTACCATGTTTTCTGGGCATTTAAGACTCTCCAAACCCATGTTCACTACGTATGTATGATTTTTATCACATATGACAGTGGTTCCCCAACCTTTTTACCCCTTAAAGTGAAGCACTGTCTACTTGCGAGCCATCGTCATTGGTTTCATGTGTGTAGGTTATGACCAGGTAAACTAAAGACTGATCTGTTCCCTGCTTTATTTAAATAATAAATAATTTAAAAAATAATTTTTACATGATTTCGAGATACAATTATTCAGTAATTAACAAAAAACATTATGAGATGTTTTGTTGGCTTCGGCTACATCGATTATGATTGCCAGTGCAAACATAGAATACTTTTTAATAATTAACTATACAATCAACTGTGTAAAAATGCCTCCCCTTTTTCCTGCTCTCTCTTCTACATCAATACCCTCATTGCTTCAAAAGTATTTCCTTACATGAGGATTGACAAGGGAGGGAAGTAGTGAAAAAGCTTTGCCATGCTCTTATAGGCAACAAGCAGTTGTTGATCATCCATGTGACAACTCTCTGGTTAATATGCAGTATTGTTACTCTGTCACTCTACAAATAGGGATGTGTCCAAGTATTCCCAATTGTATTATATATATATATATATATATATATATATATATATATATATATATATATATATATATATACATGTAAGATGCTGAAGATGTGTAAGATGCTGGCAGGAAAAGCATACATGGAGTGCTATAACCAAGTGGCTGGCATAGTGTACAGGAACATCTGCATGCAGTATGGACTGGAAACCCCGAGGTCAAAGTGGGAAACACCTCCAAAGGTGGTAGAGAATGACCGAGCCAAGATCCTGTGGGACTTCCAGATTCAGACTGACAGAATGGTAATGGCGAACCAACCTGACATCGTGGTGGTGGACAAACAGCAGAGGAAAGCCGTTGTGGTTGATGTGGCGATACCAAGCGATGGCAACATCAGGAAAAAGGAACATGAGAAACTAGAGAAGTACCAAGGGCTCAGAGAAGAGCTGGAGAAGGCCTGGAAGGTGAAGGCGCCAGTGGTGCCCGTGATCATCGGAGCACTCGGGGCAGTGACCCCCAAACTGGAGGAGTGGCTACAGCAGATCCCTGGAAGAACACCAGACATCTCGGTCCAGAAGAGTGCAGTACTAGGAACAGCAAAGATACTGCGCAGAAACCTCAAGCTCCCAGGCCTCTGGTAGAGGACCCAAGCTCGAAGGATGAGACCACCCGCGGAGGGTGAAGGACAAAGTTTTGGGGTTTTTTTTTATATATATATATGTATATATAATCTTGGGAGCCCTTGGGAATCACTGCTTTTAACAGAAAATGACCATTAAGATGACCTAACTGCCACTAGGTGTCAGCAGTGTCTTAGTATTACTAAGGGTATGTTTTATATTATTGACTATTACTAAATTATATGCCCCCCCACCCCCCACACACACACTTTAATTCCAGTTATGTCAATCTTCAATTACATGGTAGTAATAAAATTATTTCATCTTCAACATTCATGAGGCATAAATACGCTCAATACTCCACACCCATCATGACAGAAAAAGATTCAATTGTGGATACAGACTTTAATGGTAGAACCTTGGTATCGTACAGCATATTCAAATTTACAACATTATCAACTAACAGTTTAGAACAATATTATATGATGCAACAGTATATGAAGTATAAGGATCAATTTATTACAACGGAATGCCTCTAAATGGAAACATATAGTTCTTACCACAAAAACTACAGTGTAATCAGCTGCCAATAAGAAATCTACAAGTCAAGAAAAGTCAGACTATATCCACACCCAACCTAACATTGTATAACCAACTTTCATTTAACAGCATAATTATAACTAACACAACAAACAATACCATGGAAGTGTCAGTTAAAAAAAGTACAGCTTATCTTTTGAGATGTAAAGACTGTTTTCCAGAACATAAACAAATTAATTATCCAATTCTTTCATTGCCTCCTTGTTCTTCCTCACTTCTTCAAGCTTCTTGTCCTGTCGGTGGTTAAAAACAGAAAAATCACAGCACTGCAGTTTTCATTATTTCAACATTAAACATGAAGATATTCTGTTAGGAGCTTACCTTCTCCTTGAATTTCTCATTGAGAGCTGCCATCCGTGCAGTGCGATTCTCTTTGTTTGCCTCCATCTTCTGATTGAGTTTCTCTTGTGCCATCTTGCTAAAGTTGCAGTTTTCCTCTATGGCCTTCTGGATGACCTCCTTCTCATGCTCTCGTTTCTCGGCAAAGTGTTTCAGCACTTCAGCCCCCTGGCTCTGACAAAAGAGAACTTTTGCAGTAAGTTAACAGAACCTGAATCCTAAGCCCATGTGCTAGGCTTTACAGCTCATTTAATGGTTTTCACAGTGCTAGTTTGCTCACATCTGTTTGCCATTTTGTTATTTCTGACAATACCTTGCGTCTCTCTTCTGCAGCTTCCAGTTTTCTCTTAATCTCATCCAGTGATGTTTCCTTTTTCTTAAGAGGGGACAACGGAAATTCAGCCTTGGCATCTGGGGTGGCAGGGCTCAGGATGAGCTCAAATGCTTGACCTGAAGCACGCTTGTTCAGCTCCTTCACTTGGATGTCTGTAAAATAGGACATTAGTTTGTGCTCACTGGTACAAGTGATGGTCAGGCTATGGCAGATGTGTGATGATGTGAGGTCAGAGGTAAAGGTTATCAAAACTGTTGTCAATTAACTTGTTGATCAACCAATTGATAAACTGTCATCACTTCACTGCCAGCCTAAGATTATGCTTCCATTGAGGTCACTGCTTTGTCAGAGAGGTCAGAAGAAAATAATAATAATAGAATTTCAAAGGCATTTAAGATCTTAAAATGTTTTTAATTTAACTTTTTGAAAATGTACTATTGCATACCAAGATTACTCATCCACATAACTACATGGTAACAACTTGCATAGGTGACACCTACCTCCACAGCTTTCCATTTCAGCAGAAATGTTGCCTTTTTGATACCACTAGAAGAAAACATGAAAAAAGTTGTAAATTGTACAAAGTGGATTAGCTTTAATTTCACTTTGGTCAATTGTCCACACATTAAAGAATGCAGTGCTGCTTTTGCAGCATGTCCATGTCCTCTCAGCAGGAGCAGCAGTGCAGCGATGGTGCTGGAGCTGACTAACAGCTCATGTTTTGATAGATCATCGGTCAAGCATGCGTTTTAAAAAACAGCTAGGTTTTCTAAGTTTCCCTGCTGCTTTGGCATATAGAATCAAAACAGACATTGTTTTGGGCACATTAAGACTCATCCCTCCATCAACTAAATATGTACACTATGCTTATGTTGTTTAATTTATTGACTGGCTGCATGTAGATACAATGATTAATCTTCTCAGCATAAGATATACACAGCAGTTAGTGCTGTATAGGTGCACATTTTACTGTTATAAGGTTACATAATCTGTGACATTACCAGTCACAACATGTCATGACATGACAGGCAAAACCAGTTCTCAACCTCACTGATGCCTCAGCTATAAGTACAATGTTAGTAAGTGATAGTCACACAGTGGAAGAGTCTATAAAATGGTAAGACCATGTAAGGTAATCATCAGATCATCAGTGGGATAAAAGGTGATGATTCTGGGTGCCTACTGCTGGAGACTGCACACGTACAATTCTGCAAGATGTGTTATTACAAAAATGGCGGGGGCGGGGCAGTAGAAATGCTGTAGACAACCACATTAGACATACACACACTGAAAATACTAAGGCACAAAACGTCTTGACAAAGTACTTGACAATGACGTTCCTGACTCGACCGCAAAAGTTAGCTAACGTTAGCTAAACTTACTATGGTGCCATTTCATGGTCATAATATCGACTCTAAACAAAACATACAGTCATCCAAACTTAGTGTAAATTACTTGATCGGCTTATAGTGTATGCCAATATGTTAACATTAGAATAAATTATGCCTGTGATACAACTTTTTTTAAAGTTTTTTTTTATTTTGACGTAACGTTATTACGAGTAACGTTTACTGAACGGCAGCCATAACAACAAAGTCCGTTAACTACTACAATTGACTTCAGTGATGCTGAACAGACTAAATAATGACTTCACAAAGTGTCCAAATTGACCTTGACTCTATCACCACGTTGTTTGAATGGTCTGAAAGCCTGGTTAAACATATGCATAAAGCCATTGTTCTCACCGTCAAGTGTTTCAGCTTGAACAGACCTCAGCCAAGATCTTCTTCTCTCTTTTCAGACCGCCAACATCTGCACCTTCGCGCAAAAATCTACTGACTGTAAACGTCACCAGACATGTTTGCATTCATTGGTCCAAAATCCACCAATCACAGACAGTGTTGAAACTGAGCGCCAGAAACAGCAGGCCAAAATAACAGACACCAAAAGCTGGTGGATGTGAGAACAAAACAAGTCTGACAGGACCCTGCGTTTACCTAACGTTATGTAACTGTCAATTAAATCATCCACATTAGCCAAATATGTGATAGATTCAGTAAATGTTACATTGAAAGGAACCTAGATGATAAGTTTAATTTAAAATGTACAGCAAAGTAGGCTTCTTATGTTTCACTATATAACCTGAATGTACAACAGAGATACATGATAATAGTTTTTTACAACTGGTAACACACATTTCTCAACCCTGAGTTTTCTTTCTCTGTTCACTTTTTCAAAACTCTTCACACAGTCAGCACAACAGAATTCAATGTGGACTAAATTGTGGATCACTTTTCATTGCTGTGACACAAAATGCATTCAGTGACCACACCTTTGAAAATTCATGAACTGTTTTCTCACTCAAACTCAACCACCACCAAATCTGTGTGTATTTACAGTCCATTTTGCACATGTTTACATACTATTGCTCAAAACCTAACAAAACATGACACAAAATTACTGTAAATTGCACTGCAATTTCCTGCATTCTGCTACATCTACATCTAAAAAGAAAAAATAAATAAAGGCACAAACCCCTAATTGGAACATACAACACTGATCACCCATTTTCATTCCCTGATGACCTCCATGAAAGACACTTGCAAATGAGGCAGAATATTTTGTATTTTGTAATTGTATGGGACAATGTGGCATTTCACCATTCTCTTCCAGCCACAGAGTGGTTTACAGCCCATCCCAGGATGGTGTCACTTTTCCTTCCACCTTACTCTCCATTCCTCAGCTCCATAGAGGAAGTCTTTTCCTCATGGAGGTGGAAGGTTTATGACCACCAGCCACATGATCAGATGTCCCTCTTGGACACGATGAATGCTGGATGTCTGGACATATCTGCAAAAGACTGCCAGGGATGGATCAGACATGCAAAAAGATCCTTTTCCCAGGTGTGTTGCAAGAGGGGATATAGTGTGAGTGTGATGTGGATGAGAACTTGTGGTCAAATGCAGAAGACAGGGTTGACTAGGACTGTTGTATTTCTATATCTGTAGCTCTCCTATTCAAGTATGTATAGTGAATATGTATAGTTTTGTATTGCATTAGTGGAATTACTTTAGTTTAGTTTTGTGCACTTGGAATTACTCGATGCAAACGTGGTAAACAAATAAAGCCTATTGAAGCATATTGCAGCATTCTGATTCATTTCTGTGACATATACTGTAAGGTAACACAATCCATGCAATTAAGTCCCATTCTTTTGGTTTTAATGGAATCTTGGTTTATGCTAAATAAACAAATAAAATATACTTCAAAGTCAATACTGATACATATTATTATGCTACCTGTTGTTGTTTTTTAAGGTAATTATGTAATGAGAAACAAAGTGCTACTGTTGACAGACAAATGCGTTCGTGTACAAGAATTGATCCTGAGATGTGTATGAAGTGTTTTGGTTGCATTAGTGCATTCTAGATGTGAGATTACCTCTTGTGCTGAGCTGCATGTCTGAACGATTTTGAAAATGTGAACTCAGTGTAGAGAAATGTGTTCTACCAATTGTAAAAAACTGTAATGAAAAATTGCATGATCAACCAACTGCTTTCCTTAAAATATTTTTTTTCTATTCTTCTGACCTTAAAGCCCAATATACAGAAAAGTACTAAGTGGTAACCCTTCCCTTTGCCACAAACACAAACTGAGCTTCCACATTGATGAAGGTGGCAAAACACAGAAATGTCCATAAAGCATTGTTATTACACAAAATAAGGAATAGTATTTCTTTTGTTTGCCAAAGGTCATTTACAGACAAAGAAATGCATAGTATGTTATACATATGCTACATAGTGACATTACTTACTGTATGTTTCAGGGTCAGTAGACCACAGAGAGGTCTAATTCCCTGTTAGTCATGAAATATCAAGGTGATAAAACAATATTTTTTGTTTGTTTTTGTTTTTTTGTTATAAAGGGCCTGATGATGTATGATGTTTCACAAAACCCAAAACTGGTCAGTTGATCTGTCTCAGAGATGCAATACCATGAAATCAAATATTGTTGTTCATTATGGAATAACAGGAAATGGTCCATTTTAATGTTTACCCCAACACTGACACCTATTTTTCCAGTCCCTGCAACTGGTAGCTGAAAATAAATGAAGACTTTCATCAATGCCCAATAGTATATTAAAGTTCATGAGTCATTAAACTGGCAATGGAATCATTTATGAAATATGACTATCTGCAACCAACTCTTTCTTCCCTTTGTGCCTTTAATATTGTGCCTTATGGCGGATTTAAGCTATAATGCAACAGATGCATCACTTGATTTATGTCAGTTATCGCAGGCTAGGTATAAAGTCTTCTCTAGATTTATTGTTGCATGCATTTGCATTTTACCTTTTCATTATCCAACAGAAAAGTCTTCAAAAATCTTTTTACCTTCCAACATTTTTCTTTTGTTGCAGCTCTTGCTTAAGGTGAAAACCACAAGAATGTCCTTGGAGTGAGTGATGAAAGAGTAGTGATGGATTAGAGTGAAGTTTTAATCCTGGCAGCTGCGTCCTACGAACAATAAAATAGAGAAGCAGACATCAGCTGCCAACTGCTGCCAGCCAAGTGAGCCTGCTAGTGCCAGAACAAAGGGGTGATTATGGGAGACTCACAGGGGTGAGTGGCAAAAACGCCCAATGGATGATGTAGGTTGGTTGCAAAGGGTCTTACTTTCAGTTTAAAAAGTACTCCACCTCATGGCCAGGTGTAATGGGTTGATGTACACATGTAGATTCATTAATTGGATGCAAATATGTCAAATAAATTTGTCTCTGCTGTTTTGGACTACCAGATCAATCAATAAGTTGCATTTTTTGTATGTCATTGTATTGACTTTGAAGAGGGTGTAGCTGATCCCAAATCAGGAATGTTTTTATAAAGCTGGTCGCAGCCAGCTTTAAGGAACACAATTTTAAATTTAAACTTCACAAATTAGTGTTACCACTACTCCTGTAATCTTCCCTTATTTTCTGGAAACCATTTTCTCATTATCCTCGAGTAATCTTGAGGTCCTTCTTTTGACAGTGATCAGCAATATACAAGTCAACTTAATATACAAGCAATATACAACTTAATCCCTAAATTTAATGAGTTCTACCCAGCTACCCTGAGAATCCAAAAATGTAACCCATCCCTGTCTTTGAGAACAGTACAAAGAAAATCTCTGGATGCATGTGTTGTACAGAAATGATGCATCCTACAAAAACACATCATATATTTTTGAACATTTCCATATAACTGTAGGGTGTTACATGCAGGCTACCCTGTGGATTAGAGATTTAGAGCAACAAGAGCTACAGCCATCATTGGCTGATGCTCATGCCTCTTTTACTTCATAGTTTATTGGCTATCTCTGACTAGGTGCAGATACCATATCAACAGTTCGCAAAGACTTGAATACACACACCTTTCCCATGAATCTTACTGTAGATTTCAACAAACTGCATTGGACATATTCATTGACAGACATTCTTCATATATTAATCTCAGTCCTGCAAACAGCCCACCTGTCTTCATTCACCCTAAACAAATAAATAAAGAATAATAAAGAATGGCACAGATGGGCTGACATTACAAAGGACCTTACTTTAATTTAACTGCCTTATATCCAGCCACCAGATGCTACAGGCAAATCAACATACCCTCTAACAGTGAGAATAAATCATAAACAGCTCTTTAATGTTCTGAGAGTAGATTAGACTGCTGCTGCTTGTGTACAGGTGGCATGTTGGAACAGGCTACATTAAATCACAGAGACTGTGTCCTAAAATGTTCTCTGTAACTACATTCTCTCCATCTCAGGATGTTTCACAATGCTTGTAATTAAAAACTCATCCTTCTCCTCTGCAGGCACATGTAGTGACTAGGTTATAGGGGTAATCCACATAAGATGTGCAGCAATTAAAAGGCACTTAAAAGTTTATTTTATGTTACAGTTAGGTATTTCACTGACAATATCACTGTGATACAGTGGTATTCTAAAATTGTTTCTAGCAACATACCTTGTTTATGGCAATATTTTTGCAGAATGTAAATTCAATTTGGTAATAAGGTGTCATTATGATATCATTAGTTTTCACTTATGTAGACACTAAAGAAGACAAAAAAGTTTTGATATACTTTTCATTTCTGAATCAGAATCAGAATCAGCTTTGTGGCCAGGTATGTGTGCACATACAAGGAATTTGACTCCGGTTTTTCTTTGCTCTCAATGTACATACACCGAAATAGACATAAATACAGCTAAAAACAAGGACAACAAGCTCAACAAGGTAAACAAACATTAAGCTACTATGTGCAAGATGTAGATATTTTTATTTTTATTTTAAAAAAACAACAACATTTGTAAACAGTAAGACAATTAGTGCAATGGTGCAGAGTGCAAATGGTGCTGAAATAAATATGATAATGTAACTGGTTGCTTTATATACATAAGGTAGGTGGATATGACAGTATATACAGTATGTACAGCGTGCATAGATTCAAAAAGTGATAATATTTACATAAACAATGAGATACATTTACAGGTACAGTGGATGTTGTTCCTGACACTATGTATGTGACTGTTAAGTGTTCATGGCCTGTGGGTAGAACTGTTCTTGTGTCTGGTTGTTTTGGTGTAAAGTGCTCTGTAGCGCCTACCAGAGGGGAGAAGTTGGATCAGGTTGTGACCAGGGTGTGATGGGTCTGCAGTGATATTTCCTGCTCGTTTCCTGACTCTGGACGTGTATTAGTCCTGAATTTCAAGAACAATTCAGCTGTGTCTAATAGACAAGTGTAGTGTGGATTTCATAGACAAAATGGTCTAATTATCCTCATTGCAAGAGTTGGCATCTGTGCAAGGCAATATGAAGTATCTTGTACATTGTACATGGCATGTATTAAAAATGAACAACAAAATCTACTCATGTTGAACACATTCATAGTTTGTTGCAATGGTCATATTGTGTTTTATGGCTATATTCCTTGTGGGTTTTAATTACAACTGTAAACTATATGCATTATGTTTCCTTTCAGTGTTTGGTCAATTGAGGAATGTCAAAGCTGATGAATTTTACTTAGCCTACTAGTTCTTTATACTCCTACATGCTAGAGAATTAATAGAGTATTTGGCACTGAAATATTCCTAGTTCCAGGTTAGATATTAAAAGGGCTATTAATAACTCAATCACCCAACCCCCCATTAACCACATAAAAATGTGCTATCACTCCAAAAAATGCAGTATAATTTTATATGCAGAGATTGCTTTGGTTAAAACAATTCCCTTTTTTGTCTTACTCACACTAACATCTCTAAATGTGAGGTATTTTATGTTGAAAAGCTTATCATTTAGTTAACCGTAAAGACTTTTATTTTGAAAAGCAGTCGAGCAACTTCCGACTGTTTGTGTCTTCTGATGTTTAACAGGAAAGCGAAGGGCTACGGTACACTACCATTAATTTCAGCATTTTGGGGGAAATGGGGGCTTGTCTAGCCTTGTGCTCTTTAGCCAGCTGTGTGAGTATCTAATCTCAATACGAATATTATCTTAAATACCAACGGAAGGCTTTATAGCTAGCGTGAGTTCATTCTCGCCGTCCTAGTGTTAGATGAGCTAAGGTTAGCTAAGGAATTAGTTACATTAAACGCTACGTCAACTCCGAAACGGAAAACGCTCTTACAAGGCACATTAGTTAGTAACTTAGCGTTAACGTTAAATACTAGCTGTACTGGACATATAACGCTATACATTTCTAGGAAGTTAGCTTAGCAAGATAGTGAATCAGCAGTGCAAATAATGAAGTGTCAGAACAGACCATTTACACTAACTTTAGACATATTTAACCCAGCTAGTTTAGATAATTAAGGTCACCGAGTTATTGACACAACAAATGTATATGCTATGGCTAAGCTAGTTCTCTTCTATGACAACAGCCCCTGGTCTGGCCGATACAAGATTAGTTAGCGTTAGCTTAGACAGTTTAAATAGGCTAGCTAAGTCACTGTAAATATCTTCAGACTACATAGGTGGAGTCTGTTTGTCTTTCTCTGTGTGGACTAACTGTGGACATCATAAAAGCCGGGGGGTAGTTATGCCCTAGATTTTCTTGACAAACTGGGATAACATAGGCCCGTGCTGTGTATTTTATTTTGAAATTAGTATTTGAGTCAGATATGTGGGTGATGCTTATCTACTTGGATCCAGTATTGGAAATTCACTGTCACGATAAATAATTTAACAGCCCAGTATGTCTAATGGAACAAAACCTGTTTATGATTGGCGTTCTGCCAAAGCAGTTGCCTACATTCATCTGACTGTTGTCTGATTTGTAAAAGCCTGTCCTGGCCAAAGCTTTAACTCTCTTTTCATTCTCTTTTTTTCCCCTCCTACTCCCTTGCCATCCTCCTCATCACTCGTAGGCCTCCTGTCTGTGTGGCTCAGCACCATGCCTTCTGTGTGGCTGCTGTCCGTCCTCCAATAACTCCACCGTCACACGGCTGGTTTTCTCATTCTTTTTGCTGCTGGGGACCTTGGTGTCTGTCATCATGATTCTTCCTGGAATGGAGACACAGCTCCGTAAAGTAAGGTCACTGTTCCTCTTCATGCTATTAAATTACAGTGTTCAGGGTTGTATTACATTTTGAACATTACTTTAGATTTCCTATGTTTACTGTGCATGTTTTTTTTTTCTTACAAATGATATGTATAGGATATTTCTCTAATATCTTATTGAAAGTAGTTGTGATGACCTATCTAAAACCTGAACAAAAAGTTAGGTCTCTGGCTTGACTCAGTGGGAAATTCCCCGAGAGAGGATAGTAGTTACACATTAAAAGCTACACAGAAGGCAAATGGTTATACAGTTTGTATACAGAAAATTAGGCCTGTCACAATAATTACTTTATCGACTTATCGAGGTCAGCAAATATTATCGAGGTTATGTCCATATATTCCATATATTGTGTTGATATTGCCCGTTGTGTTTATATGCATGTTTATTTGGATAAGAATGTCACTAACAATTTACCATTGTAATGCCATAATAAACAGCAGGGTTTTTCCTACATTATACAACGCCTGAGCGTTTTTTTTTTTTCACATCGCCTAAGCCGAATGTAACAGAAAAAAGATATGCTGACACGTTTTGCTGTCATTTCTGGTTGCGCTGCTTCTGTTCTCTTATCATCTGCTCTCTGTATCTGAGTTTCACCATGGGCTGGGCTCAGGCAGCTTAAACGTTTATTGCTCTTTGAAAGGGTATACTTGCATTATTATGCTTTTATATTATCAATGTATCAGTGGCATAAAATGTTCTTAAAATGACAATGATATTGTTTATTGCAATTTTTTCTAGGGCAATATTATCGTCCAGTAAAAGTAGTTACCAAGACAGGCCTAAACATAATAAAATGTTTCGCTAGATGCTGTTACTGCAGTCACAATACAATAAAGTTTTTGCAGAGAAAGTCCTCAGTTACTTTCCTTCAAGTATTCTCAAGTATTGTTACATATTCTCTCATGTAAATTCTTTCTAGATAAGCTGAATTACAAATTTGTTTTCTCTGACCTTGTGCTGTTTTGTAGATCCCAGGATTTTGCCAGGGAGGAACTGCTATACCTGGGGTCGAAAATAAGGTTAACTGTGATGTCATTGTGGGCTACAAGTCTGTGTACCGTATGTGCTTCGCCATGACCTGCTTCTTCTTTCTGTTCTTTGCCATCATGATTCGTGTCCGTAGCAGCAAAGACCCACGTGCAGCTATTCAAAATGGGTGAGTGCTTAATTGGACTTATATGGAATACATGTGTTGAGAAATGGAGGCAGATTTGCATTTGCTACTTCCGTCCGTCTGCTGTACTGATGATTTGTAACTGTTTATTTTCCAGGTTCTGGTTCTTTAAGTTTCTGATCCTGATTGGGATTACAGTGGGAGCTTTTTTCATCCCTGACGGAACATTTCATACTGGTACTAACATGCTCTGTTGAATTACAATAAAACAGTAACTGTATCCTTTACTTGAGCAGACACTGACTTTGTGTTTTGTCAGTGACTCAGGCAAAGTAGAAATATCTGTTCCTGATCAACTATTTTAGGAAACGGTATCAGCTGTGTCTCTTTCCTTTCCACTTCACAGTGTGGTTTTACTTCGGAGTGGTGGGATCCTTCATCTTCATTTTAATCCAACTTATTCTTCTCATCGACTTTGCCCACTCTTGGAACAAGGTGTGGGTAGAAAATGCTGAAAATAGTGACAACAAATGCTGGTTTGCAGGTACAACATTCACTTGAAAAGAGGCTTTCTTGCCATGTTAAGATACATATATTAGTGTATAATTTGTATAATTATACACTTGACAAATATTTGAATAGATTAAACAGCTCTGCTCTGCTGTCCAAGTCAGCAGCACATTATTATACTTGTGGTTTTAAGCCATTCATGTAAATGTATCTTCATGTAATTTCCAGGCCTGCTGTCTTTCACCTTCCTCCACTACGCCCTGGCTATCACTGCTGTGGTGCTTTTCTACGTTTACTACACACAGCCTGACGACTGTACAGAGCACAAGGTCTTCATCAGCCTCAACCTTATCTTCTGCATCCTCATCTCCATTGTCTCCATCCTACCCAAGATACAGGTACAGTGCGGACCAGTTCAAGGCCATGTCCATACTAATGCAGATACATTTTAAAACATGGTTTCCCCATTTTTGGTCTTCCTTCCATACTAAGCCAACATTTTCTAAAACAAAACAAAAAAAGAGAGAGAGAGTGAGAAAAACAAAAGAGAAACAACCCAAAAACACTAGTGTGGATGGAACCCTGTGTAAAAGGAAAAAAGTATTTTCATGTATCTGTCCTAGTGTGGACAGGGCCTTACTTTTGTCCTTTTGCGAAAAAGGTTTTGTGCTTCAATAGGAGGAGCTGCGGTTTCCAATCAGTAATATGTATAAATATGTTCTTCCCTTGCTTTATGAATGACTTGAGTAATTTTTTCCAATCTCAGTTGAGTTTTTGATAGAAGTACAAAATACAGTTACTTTAACTTTTGTTTCAAGGCATATTAGTTTACATTTTGCAGTTGTTACATTTTGGCCAGTTCATTTAGTGTATGTTTGTCCTGTTTGTTACAGGAAGCTCAGCCACACTCCGGTTTGCTGCAGGCTTCACTCATCTCCCTCTACACCATGTATGTCACTTGGTCTGCAATGACCAACAATCCAGGTGAGTCTCCTGTTGTCTTTGTCCACGGTTGCAGCTCTCCTCTGTAGCTTTTGGCTACATGCTCAGTTGTGATTATACTCACTGTTTTCTTTCAATATATGTATTTGCTGATTCTGCTGCAGCATTTTGATCATATTGGTGAGTTTTCCATGGCACGCTATAGGAACAAAGAGCTGCTTTTTGCTAATAGTTAGCACACCTTCCTTGTCTCATGTCGTGTGATCTGCCTTTCCCAAGTGAATGGCACCAATGGGAAAGCTTGTGGTGACTGTAGGATTAGTTTTATCTACACGTAAGCATCTGACGTAGATTCACACACAACATTGAAACTGCATCTCTACTACCCACATTGAATTTGATTTCGCCTTCGAAAAATGCAAATAATCTGTGTCACTCGGGAGAACTGTCTCTTTTGCATTTCACTGCACGCACAAAAGTGAACAACTAGATTGCTAGATATCATACATCAACAGCTGCTTATTTTATATCGCAAAGCAGACCAATTAAAAACATTATACAGCACAAACATACAATAGCACAAAACACTTTTTTATTGTTCTGGTGTTTCACTGTTGACAGTGAAATTTAAGAAAACATTTGGAAAACACTAGTGTGGATGGAACCCTGTTCAGAGGAAAACACCGTTCTCACATTTATTTCAATGTAAGGCAGAGTAATGGATTTATGAACTGGAAAACATGTACACTTTGTTAATGATATACATGTATTGCCAAATGCTCTTACCACCTTCTAAGGTGTTTGCAGCACCTTCAGTGCCAAAATTGTAGTTAATTTACATAAGAATCAAAAAAGTGTTTCCATTACAGTCAAGATGGAATTCAGATACCCAGAGATACAAAATTATGTCAAGTGTAAACAGGCTTACTGTATGATGATGATATACATTATAGTGTAATAAAATGTATTATGTTGTGCATGTGCTCTTTTAGATCGAAAGTGTAACCCCAGCCTGTTGAGTCTAGTGTCAAACGTCAGCACCACTGAACCATCTGGTGACAGCACCCCAGGAGCGGTGCAGTGGTGGGATGCTCAGGGCATTGTTGGTTTGATCATCTTCATCTTCTGCACTCTCTATGCCAGGTAGGTTTAGCAGCGCCAAAAACATCACAAATGATTTTAGGTTTTTATTATCTAAATTTTTATAAAACTGTCTCTCTCCTGTCTCTTCCTTAGTATTCGTTCGTCCAGTAACACCCAAGTAAACAAGCTGATGCAGACAGAGGAGGGCAGAGGGTCAGGTGGAGAGGGTGTGGTGGGAGAGGACGGCATACGCAGGGCCGTGGACAATGAGGAGGAGGGAGTCACTTACAACTACTCCTTTTTCCACTTCCACCTCTGTCTGGCCTCTCTATACATCATGATGACTCTCACCAACTGGTACCAGTAAGTATCTCTCGCCAACAGATTGTTAAACATGTAACATCTTGGCAAAGCTAATTCCACGACTTAAAAAGGATGTGAGCCAGGGGCGTAAAGTGGGGGGCCACAACCCCCTTACTTCTGGCGCCCTTGCTTGAACCACACCCATCTTCGAACTTGGCCTTCATTTTGATCTCATCTACACACCTGTAAAGTTTTGTGACTGCATCTTGCACGGCTATCGTGTTTATAAAATCTGTCCACAGACAATCATAGATATAAACACCTGGCAAAGTACTCAAAACCGCTTCTGTGGTAGTTCCCGCTACAGTAGGTATCTCCAGGACCACATTTTGCCATGATGACACACACACACAGACACAGACTCACAAGGTGAAAACAGCGCTGTCATGGCTGGTAATGACTACATTCCATTTAGTTCAGCTAGGTCTAGGGTCTTGGTTCTGTGCATGCTGGCTCGCTGGCATGGCTTACAGGGACACTTGATGGAACTGAGCCATCATTAACAAAATTTGTTTCACCTGTGCTTTTCCTGCTATGACAAGTCAAAATGTCTGCCATGAAAAAGATCTGTTAGGCATGTAACTGGAGGTTCACTGGTGATCAACAGATAAGATTGTGGTTGAACTGCATAATGTCCTGGTATGAATTTAATCGCAGAATTATTCCTGTGAAAATTTTGAATAAACATATCGGATAGATACTTATGTGAGATGGATACAAATAAGCAATTTTATTACCCAACGGGACAGCATTTAAACACACAATTCAGTGATCTCTCAGTGACAAAATTATAAATTCTGAGACAAAAACATTGAAGTATTTACACATCTGTTTGATGCTTCTGAGATGGCCAAATGTTTTGAAATCAGTAGCTTCTAGTAGTTGCACAGGCATTGTAGGCCTCCAGTGTGGCCACCAGAGGGCGCAGTACTTCACTCAAAAGTTATCCATTCTTTGAACACAGCTTGAATGTCATTTTCTAAATTTAGCTCAATTTAGAAAATAAGCTTATCTACCACAGTGCTTTTCCCAATCATTAATTTGTGAAAAATATCTGTATACACATTTCAGTACATGTGTTGGTTGTATTAAATTGTACTTTTGCCCTCTGTGTCCTCCCTCAGGCCAGACACCACCACCCAGACCATGCAGAGCAGTATGCCAGCTGTGTGGGTGAAGATGAGCTCCAGCTGGCTGGGCCTTGGGCTCTACCTCTGGACCCTCATCGCCCCTCTTATTTTCCCTGACAGGGATTTCAGCTGAGCACTCCTTGTCTTTTAGCTGTATTTGGTTGTTTTGTTTTTTTTGCCTAGTGTATTAGGCGGTGTGAAGGATGCTATAAAGGAAATAGGAAGGATATTATAACGGAAATACATTTCATTTCTTTTTATTCTTTTTTCAACTTATTGCCTCTGCTGGTATTGTGTTTCTGTTGTTTTACTCCTCTCAGTATGATTGTTTAGTGTGATAATCACTACAGATATTTGAAAGTATAAGTGGATTTATTTTTAGTTAGCCTGAATGATGATGGTTTTGGCTACAAGAAGTTATTTCTTTGCCAGTGACTCACCTTGATAGGCAACACCCTACCTTCCACCTGATGTGGTTGTGATATGACGGTATGAGCTCCATTATGTTTTTGCTTAATTTTAGTTGCTGGATTATCACAAAGGCTCAGCAACAGAGCGCTTTCTCAATACTTCAGACATTTCTGTTACGGATCCCCTTTTAAAGGCCTGTGTCATCACGCTTCTCTGATTGGCCAGGTCTGGAATCCCCCTGATTAGCTGGACTGTTTTAGTTCTGGGGGCAACGAGGAGAACCCTTCTTGGGAGCCCCAGAGTGAGGTGAGTGTGAGAGCTAGATAAGACTAATATGACACACCCTACACATCATAACCGGGCTTCCCTCCTTGGCTGTATGCAAATCTACATCATTACACTTTGGGCCAGAGTCCTAATAGATCATCAGTCTAATCTCAGCTCTTCCTTGTCTACTCCCAACAAAGGGTAATTAATCTCCGGTGCTATGCCTTTCCATGTCTGACTGTGTTTGGCCTTGTACAGCCACGGGCAACAATCTGTACCTGTATAGCAGTCTGTTTGCAGCAGGGAGACATGTATTGATCCATAGCAGTCAGCATCATGTGATGTGCAGAGGTATGGTTCAGGAGGTGATAGCGTGAACTCCACATTACCTGTGCTCTCACAAATGCAATTTTTTCCAGAAGGTTGCAGATCGTTGTTATCGAGTTAACAAGAAAGGGATTTTTAATAGTTGTAGTGTACAAAACAATAACGACGCATTTCAGAAATTACAAATTGCTGTTAAATGGTATTGACTTTCATAATATGTTGATGGTTGTAATGGTGGTACAGTAAGTTTATGCATTACATAGTAGTTACCTCAAATTTTACCCAAAATGAATGGACTGAGTTAAAATAAGACCAGTATATTTTGTACTTTTTTTTTTTTTTTGGTACAATCCTGAAAATGTTATCCTTTGTCTATGTTGTGTTCATCTCAAACACAACCCGCACTTATGAATCAGATTTCCTGTTTCTCTGTCTGCGTATGAGTATTGTGAATGAAGTTTGAAGTGTTGTGATGAATTGAGGTCTTTAGTTTTATATTAATTTTGTTTCAAAAACATGTCAAATGTATTGTACATTTTACCATTAGCGCCCTACTAAGGAGATTATTTAGGCAGAATTGCCAGTGTTCGATCATAACATGTAATATTTCAAAACACTAATAAGTGCCTTTTTGTAGTCCTGCGTTTCAAAAAGAATTTGACACTACTGCTGACGTGTGATTATGCCTTGCCTTACATTTTGAGTCAGTCATTGCATGCCAATAAGGCATAGGCCTATGATGACAGGATTTAATATTGTAATTAATGTATAAACACTGTTTTAAATAAAGATGGGAATCTGTCTCTCACTCTTTGTCTTGATGGAGCCTCAATAGAAGTTTTACAGTGTCCCACGAAAAATGTCAAATAGAAATTAATAGTTATTGGTTACATTTGATTATTATGTTTTACCTTTGATTTAGGTGCCTCATGGATGTTCTTGATTCTACGTAACTCCACCCTATCTCTAATGGGTCACCAGAGTGCAGGCAGTGTGATGGTTTCTGTACATCAGCCCACAGATTTAGGTCATGAAGTACCAGAGTTGGGGACTGAGGAGGGGCTAATAGACACCTCATAGCATGTTCTGTACTCTGGGTGAAGCATCATGTATAGATGACACTCCAAAACCAGCAAACCCTATGCTTGACATGTTGCTTCAGTGCAAGCACATGTCTGATGGATTGTCTCATCATTTGACCTTACTCTGCCATGTCCCCTGCTGTGTTTCCCTGCTTGCTGCTTAATAAACCTTTCTCTCTTCCGCAGTTGTGTGACTGGCAACAGATTCACATCAGCCACTAATGTCTTGACCCTTTTCTGAGTTTAGCTTCCTGTGACAAAAGTCCAAAGCTAAATTGAAAGCACATGACTTGTGTATCCAGTACATAATGATTATAGCTCTGACCAGATTTCACCCCTTTTCCCTAACTGTAAATTAAAGCAGTAAATGCGTCTGACCTGTCCCTTGTGCTGGTACAGAGACAGAGCAGTGTGTGCTAGTGCTTGCAGCCTCTGCTGTGTTATTTCCTTCTTGCCTGGCTGGCAGACGGGGCCTGTTGGTTTTGGCTGCTACAGTTAGTCAGGCCAGTTGGCACTGTCTGAAACTGTTCGGGACGCGCTACCTCCTGTCGACTTCCACCCTCCCACAACACCACCCCTCGCTCAGCCTATCCATGACAATCCTGAGTGGATGGATTGTGTCACAGTGTAGTCGTGAGAATGAATTCTCACTTCCTTTACGTGTAGTGGAGGAAACAAAGACTTCCCTGGCGGCACTGTCGGGAGGACAACAGCACACAACTGTAAACATAAAAAACAACTATGAGACAGTAAAGGACAAACAAAAACATAGTAAAACTATTTAAAAACAGTAAGCAGTGTTAAAAATGTTTAAGTGAGGGGATGTAAAGTGCAAAAACATATTCATGTGCAAATGGAAAATGAGAATATCACAGTACCAGTGTGTGTAAGCAATTCCTTGTTCAGCATATATCAGTGGACATTGATATAAACTAAATATAAGATGTTAAAAGATTTGTTTTTAGGACCACACAAATTTAAAATATGATTTGAAACAATAAAACACACCAGCATCAACCAACTGATGCAGCAAGGACAGCAGATCCAAAATGAGGATAGAGGCCTGCAGAAATTTTGCTTTAGATTTGCTATTTGCAGTATTGTATGAATTGGTTAGTATGTGGTTCCTCAACAAGATCTCATTGAAAGAAAAAGTCAGCTCAAATGCACAGACGTAGTAAAGTCACTACCAAACCAAAAGATGTGATGTCACTCCTCTAACAGGAAGATCTTGATTATTTCACTTTTATTGCTCCAGCAAGTCTTAACATTATCTCACTCTTTAAAGAACCGTCTTCACTCTTGTAGCTAAACTTACCTCTTATTTTTTTCATTTCTCTTTCAGTGATTGAAGCATATACAGTGGTGTGAAAAAGTGTTTGCCCCCTTCCTGATTCCTTATATTTTTGCATGTTTGTCACACTTTAATGTTTCAGATCATCAAACTAATTTAAATATTAGTCAAAGAAAACCAAGTAACCACAAAATGCAGTTTTTAAATGAAGGTTGTTATTATTAAGGGAAAACAAAATCCAAACCTACATTGCCCTGTGTGAAAAAGTAATTGCCCCACCTGTTAAAACATAACTGTGGTTTATCACGTCTGAGTTCAATTTCTCTAGCCACACCCAGGCCTGATTACTGCCACACCTGTTCTCAATCAAGAAATCACTTAAATAGGACCTGCCTGACAAAGTGAAGTAGACCAAAAGATCTTCAAAAGCTAGACGTCATGCCGAGATCCAGAGAAATTCAGGTACAAATGAGAAAGAAAGTAATTGAGATCTATCAGTCTGGAAAAGGTTATAAAGCCATTTCTAAAGCTTTGGGACTCCAGCAAACCACAGCGAGAGCCATTATCCACAAATGGCATAACATGGAACAGTGGTGAACCTTCCCAGGAGTGGCCGGCTGACCAAAATTACCCCAGGAGCGCAGCGACGACTCATCCAAGAGGTCACAAAAGACCCCACAACAACATCCAAAGAACTGCAGGCCTCACTTGCCTCAGTTAAGGTCAGTGTTCATGATTCCACCATAAGAAAGAGACTGGGCAAAAATGGCCTGCATGGCAGAGTTCCAAGATGAAAACCACCGCTGAGCAAAAAGAACATTAAGGCTTGTCTCATTTTTGCCAGAAAACATCTTGATGATCCCCAAGACTTTTGGGAAAATACTCTGTAGACTGACGAAACAAAAGCTGAACTTTTTGGAAGGTGTGTGTCTCATTACATCTGGCGTAAAAGTAACACCACATTTCAGAAAAAGAACATCGTACCAACAGTAAAATATGGTGGTGATAGTGTGATGGTCTGGGGCTGTTTTGCTGCTTCAGGACCTGGAAGACTTGCTGTGATAAATGTAACCATGAACTCTGCTGTCTACCAAAAACTCCTGAAGGACAATGTCCGGCCATCTGTTCGTGACCTCAAGCTGAAGTGAACTTGGGTTCTGCAGCAGGACAATGATCCAAAACACACCAGCAAGTCCACCTCTGAATGGCTGAAGAAGAACAAAATGAAGACTTTGGAGTGGCCTAGTCAAAGTCCTGACCTGAATCCTATTGAGATGCTGTGGTATTACCTTAAAAAGGCAGTTCATGCTCGAAAACCCTCCAATGTGGCTGAGTTACAACAATTCTGCAAAGATGAGTGGGCCAAAATTCCTCCACAGTGCTGTAAAAGACTTAGTTATCGCAAACGCTTGATTGCAGTTGTTGCTGCTAAGGGTGGCCCAACCAGTTATTAGGTTTAGGGAACAATCACTTTTTCACACAGGGCCATGTGGGTTTGGATTTTGTTTCCCTTAATAATAACAAGCTTCATTTAAAAACTGCATTTTTCTAATATTTCAATTAGTTCGATGATCTGAAACATTAAAGTGTGACAAACATGCAAAAAAAAAAGAAATCAGGAAGGGGGCAAAGAACTCTTTGCACTATACTCTTCCATTAGTCCCATCTGAAATTTAACAGCCTCTGAACACAGCCAACAGCATCTGAGAACAAATTAGCTAAGTGTCATAAATCGCACTTTTATTTCCCCTGTTATCATCAGGTGTACAAATGTGAACTCAGTTTTTCTCCTAGGACAGATTTAAGTCACTCTCCGTCTTTGGCCATTGGCTCCAGTGTCATAAATCCCACCTTCATTTCCTCCGTTATCATCAGATGCAATTTGTCGCTGTAATAAGAGATCAGAGGCTGTAATGTGCTGATTATGAACCATTTAGTGTAGCTCTGCAGCCATGCTTGGTTAGGCATCCTGGGATTTTTAATTGCAGATTGACTGAAACAATGGTTATCACTTGCAGTGTTATCCCTGACCTTAATCTTCACTTCCCTTTTCCCACATTAGTTTTGAAATGTCAGTGTTTGGCTGCATTTTGAATTTACTTGTCAAGAATAAGGTCATTCTCTGCAGTGAAACACATAGATCATCACACTATTTCAGCTTTGTTTCAATATTTATTATCACTGTAAATTAACCGTGAATAGTACAACTGCTCCTGATGCTGATCTGGATAAGCATTGTTTTGTGAGAGAATTACGCATCCCTGACCACCTCTTTGACAGAATGACTGGAAATGCCTGTCTGAGGTGTAATTGGGTTTTAAGAGTGGGATCCAGGCCCATTAAATTATGTACTGCATGCAGGGGAGCTAATTGAGTTGAAGCCCTGCTGGCATACTGCATGTGCACTGGAAACATTTACCCAACATTAAGCCTCAATTAGGCTTTTCAGGATGGAGAACTTGTTGCTGGTGATGGGAAGTGAAGATGCTGATGCCTGTCAGACTCATTACCTAGTTTCTCTCCACTGTGTAAAATGTGGGCACTAATAGATCTGTTTGTTCCTGATAAATTGCTGAACCTCCACTGGACTTCCAGGTTTTATTTTTCTCTCATTTTGTTCGATCGCTTCCATTCTCTCACTCAGGCTGCTGTGCGATGCAGTCACTCAGTCCTAAGCTGGAAGTCTAAAAGTCTGAAAGTCTGAGTGTGTAGGGCACTCCTGTGCGCATGCTCTCCCCCAGCTCAGAGGAGCAGCTAATGCAGTTATATAACAGTCAGTGCAGCCGGCGTCTGCTGTGAGCCAAATGCCAGGCCAGTCTGGTTACATAAGCCTGTCAGAGTCATATTGTAGCAGTACGGAGCGCTCACACCACAGCATGTCCCTGCACTCCTTCTCCGTCTCCTGCTCTGTCTCTCCCACTGTCTTTCTGTGCTCTCCTCTTTTTCTACACTTCTCCCCATTTCCCTCCCACTTTTCCTTCCCTTCCCTTTCCTCTTTGCTGCGGAGCTGTTCTCAACACCGGGAACAAAGAGTTAGCACGCTGGATGCAGATGCATAGACAGCTCTGAAAATATGAGACACAAAAGACTAACTGTACGCTCATATGCAAAGGAGGAAATGTTTCTAATTCTACACCAGTTTCTCCTCCACTAGACATCATGAAACATGTAATTCAGTTTTTGGATGTCTTGGATGCTTTTTGAAAGCAGCTTTATTCCTCTGCTGACTACCTGTGCACCATGACAGTGATGTGAGTCAGGTGAAAAGATGATTTGTGCTGCCAGTCACCACCACCTGTGAGCTCTGATGTCCATTGGCCTTTTAGAGCACCATTTGATCTCAAGGATACCAATGCATGCAGCAGCCACAGCCACAGCCACTAGTACTGCTTCCCTCTTTGACCTTTAGGCTATTGTATCTGACCCTCATCACCCCCCCCACTTTTGGCCCCTCAGGTATGAGGGGTTCAGACAGATGGGGTCATCAGAACAGCAGGAAATTCACTTTGGAGCACCGGGATGTGTGCAAAAGATGCAAAACTTTGCCGGTGACCCCTTAACAGTTCACACAGTCGTTCAGGAGAAGTGAATTGATTTGTGGCCTCACATCCTGACCTCCATTATATCTCTCTTGTGTGTGATGCAGTGTCAGCGTCACTTTAGGCAGGCTATTCATTCTTGCGGTAAAGCAGGAAGGAGTGTGTGGTGGTATAAGTCTGAGGAGGTGACATATTGCTGCTGGATCAGAGAGATCTGAAGTAAACCAGCTCAGATCAGGGGGTGCGTGATTACCCCAGTCAGTCTCCAAAAACACTCGTGGAAGCGAGTGCATGAGGTTGCCTGGCTAATTAGAATTAATAGCATTAACCAGGAACTGCTCCTTTCAACCAATGGCTGCCTCTGCCACCTCATGATTATTCACGAAGCGAGCTCGACGCGCCAGCCCACTGGTGGAGGCTGAGGGGGGCGGCGCCCACCGGACCTGCCGTGCGGGGTGGTGCGGAGCCGCGGAGTGTGTTTTGCGTAGGGCGAGATGTTGTTTTGTTGTGGCGATCAGCTGAATGTGGCATCGCTGTCCGGTCTGACACAACAGTGGGAAGCACCCCGAGCCCCTCCGGCTCTCCCTCCGCAGAGACGCGGGCACCGAGAGCAGCTCTATCCAGCGCATCGCAATCCAGGAAATGCGGACTTCTGGCCCTTTCGCTACGGGATAAATGGCTACAGCGCCCGCACTGTAACAAGCTGGTAAATATTAACCGTAATATTATTGCCTGTTTATGACTTAGTTTCGGTGACGTTGCAGTGGTTGTCACATTGAGGAGTGATGTGGTGTGAAGTTGAGCGCAGGATCCCACCCGCGCTTTCACAGCGAGAGTGTGCCATGAAGTTGAGTTGCCTCGTTAGCCTGTGTGTTATAATGATAGCTGATGGGGGCGGCGAGGACGGGCTGCGTGCAGCGGACCACTGTGGCAGTTCAGCTCATTTTTTGGAGACAGTCGCGGTCCAAACTACAGTGCGTGCAGCAGTGTTGGCTGAAGTAGCCGCGGGGGCGCTGCACATACAGCTAACAGCATATGCTTCATCATGTAGCTTCATTCACCCCGTTTGTCCTCAGTAACAAACCGGTTGAGGGGAGCAACAGTGCGGACTGACAGACGCGAGTATAAGATTCACGATCAGGTCTTTGAACTTACTTGTAATGGGCTACACCTACACTTGCCAGATTTTTAGGGGATGACATCATGCTTTTGTACTCCGTTGATCCGCTGTTATATGATACATGGGTTAAGTTGACCAAAACAGGTTTATTTTGGCGGCTGTTCAATCAGGAACACCTACTCTGCTTCAAGTTAAGTCCCTGTATTATTTAGGCTGTTTTATTGTCAGACTTTCCACACAGGGTCCACCTTTACACAGCAAAGTAATGGCAATATTATTGTAGTACGAAATTTGCATGCAGGCACAATGAATGAGTGTATGACTGTTGTCTGGCATGTTTATTATGCAAGTAGTCCACATCTGCTTTCTGAACAGATGAATCACCTTGAGTATTTATCTATCTGATCTATGACCTCAGTCATTGCTCATAACATGTGAGCATATTGATATGAAAGAAGTATTACATCAGGTAAAACATAAAAATAAGAAGTTTGACATGAGGCAAAGTCATTGCACTTTTTGTGTCTCTAAAGCCACTTTGGCAGGAAGTGAGGTAAGAATAGCACTTGAAGTGTGTTGCTCTCTGGAGATGAAGACCACAGTGGCTGTGGTTGCCCTAAAGCCAAGTGCTGCTGAGAAATACTTTTTCATATCAGTGGAGGCTCAGTATCTCCTCAATGCAGCTCCCCATCCAATCCAAAGGAATGTGGATGTTAATAAAAAAATAACAGCAGCAATGCTGCAGTGTCCTTTCCCGGGCTCTGGGTCCAAACTGTAACGTACAGCACAGAAATACAGTAAAGTGTTAGACCACGGTGGTGACGGGGGATGAGTGGAGAGAGGCCAATATGCAATTATTTCTTATTGAATCAGCACAAAGTGGCAGCCTTACAGGGCTCCGCTCTGGCCTGGATCAAGACCACTTGTGGTGCTGGCTGAAGAAAGGCGCTAGCTCAGCAGGCACCCAAGGAGAGCGCTGCTCCATTTCCTTGCAAATTTCCAAGATTGTTTGACATCGTGAAGCATTTGATCGTTGAAAAAAATCTGGGCTTTAGGGATTACTGCCATTTATGGTTTCAACATGGATGGGGATAAAAGCTGTGAGTCAGACTTACTCTGATGTTTTTATACCATTGTAACTTGGCTGAAATGTTAGAAGGTGGCTTGTAAAGAATAATTACTATGTTTTAAAGCTGGAAGTGAATGTGCTATTATCGGCATAGCTGCAGAACACGTTTTCATACCAGTCAACAGTTTAGCAGCACCAATTCATTACGAAAAGCTTTGGTATTCAGTAGCTGTAGACCTTGCGCAATGAGTTTGTTCAGGTACAGTACAATAAAAGCGAAACCTAACTCTGTCAGCACTAACACTGATTACTGAAGACCTCAGTCAGTTAGTCAGGCAAGTTTGTGTGTGTTCCTGTGTCTATACCTCTCCCTGGCACAAGCAGCCCTCCACATCGAAACACAGAACCATTCAACACCTTATACATTATGTCTTTTGCATACACGCACACTCACCTGGCATACCCTCTCCACTTCTCCATCTCTCACACACTGAGTAAGCCTCGCAGGTGGCAACATGTTGATTTAAATGCATGAAATGCCATCTGCAGCGAGAGGGTCGTGTGGAGTTCCTGCTCAGACCTTCAGACACAGCTCCTACAGATAACAAGGTTTGATAACCACGGCCACACTGGAGCAAAGGATCAGGGGATGATCTGCAGAGTGAGAGTGACAGTTTAGTCTGAACCCTTGATGTGAAATTCGTAGGTGTAACATGGATGCTGTGATGCCTGCAACACTGTAGAAAAAGTGAACAAGCGTGGTAGTTTGCAGTCTGTTCTGCTTCACGCATGACTGTTGGCTTGACAAATTACACAAAGTATTAAATGGCATGTATGAGCATGTTTAAGTTTTGTTTTCTCTGAGTGAGCATGCAAGAAGGATGGCTTTGTTATCAGTCTCCTACAAGAGAAATAAACACACACACACACAGACAGACAGACAGACAGACAGTGACACACACCCAGGCTGTAAAATCCTGGTGGCTGGTGGACACAACCTTTTCATGTCCCTGCCGCTGGTCATTAATCCTGATCTCTGAAGCACCCGAGAAGAATAGACCCACTGTAGTGCTGGGAGACCAGAGTGAACCAGGAACAAGACCTTGGATACACACTTGTACAAAAACACACACACTCACACACAATGCAAAATGGAGGCCTGGAGTGCCAGTCTGGCAACTTCACAAATGTCCCACTAGCCTAAAAATTGTATTGCATGCATTCAGTTGCATTGTAATGTATTCCGAATATGTCTTTTATTAAGATTTTTTTCTTCTGTTATTTAGTCCTGTGGCCTCGTCTGTAGTCAGTGGCTCTGCTTTTGTATCATTTCGGTCAGTGTGTGTGTTTGTCAGGGGGTTGCGGTTGTCTATCAGTGTCTGGCCTCAACTCAACCTCTTGCCCAGGCCAGTGTGTTGGCTGCCCCTTCAAATAGAGATAGAATTCCCTTGTGTTTGCCAGGGTGCAAGAGTCTGTAGTGTATGTGTGTTAGTGTGGTTGCCTAGCCTCCCATGTGTGCCAGCCCAGGTTATGTAATGACATATGTGGATGATGGTGTACACGTACAGCCGGGTAAGCAGCGCAGGTTTTGCAGGGAGAGGGGTTACTCATTCAAACACTCCCTTCATAAGAGTTAATCATTAGCTACTTCGGCACAGTTGGTAGCCGAGTGGAATGTCGAGGGGTTTGCTGTTTGTAATGGCAATTCTCCCTCAAAATAGGCCACAAGTTTATTACATCACAGCAACTCTTTGCTAGGCCATAATATGTAATTCTGACAAGATTTACATTTTCTGTTGCTCTCATCTGTATGTTACAATCTATCTGTTTTCGTATCAACAGCGAGGGTATTTTTGTGCAGGTGTTCACTTTCCACAGTGGCCAGTGTTGTGCAATAGTGATTGAGTGAGTGTGACTGTAAACTTCTGCACTGCTGACCACAGGTATGTCTGGAGAGGCCTCGGCCACGGTCTCATTGGTGAGGTTTGTGTAACGCTTGGTAGAGGCGGATGACTGCCTGGAAAAAAAAGTGATAAAACACATTGTAGCTTATCAATTACTGGATATTCTGAGGGAAGGAATTAAACCTCACCTTCAGGAGGTCGGGCATATAGCTCTCTAGTAAGGATTCTGTGCTGCCTTGAAAGATTAGCTATAGATGCATGCCTAGTGTGTGTATTGATCGGTGATGGATGGCAAGGTATTATATTTCACATAGCTCCACCAC
Source organism: Siniperca chuatsi (assembly GCF_020085105.1). Classification (NCBI taxonomy): domain Eukaryota; kingdom Metazoa; phylum Chordata; class Actinopteri; order Centrarchiformes; family Sinipercidae; genus Siniperca; species Siniperca chuatsi. The sequence continues at coordinate 17,269,226 of NC_058050.1, forward strand.
TTCCAAATCTCTCGCTTTCTCTCTCTGGATCCCAAGAGACCCCTCTGACCACACCCCTCAGCACACACTGCATCTGCACAGATCATAATCTCCACGTATCTGTTCACTACACTGATCTGTGTTGATTAACTAACCCCTGCAAAGATAACTTGTGGTTTAGCTCTGCTTTACTTCCTCCTAAATGTGTGTCTCACTTAAATTTTTACAGCCACCATCGCTGTGTCTGTCCTCGTCCCCTTCATGAGTATCTCCATCTGTGTTGTCTTATCCTGGTCCCACAGCAGTGTGTAGAAATATATATGTGTCAGAGGGTGAAGAAGAAGAGATTATTCCAGTGAAGACACTCTTCTAATGATATTTATGTCCTCATTCTTTCTTAATTTTTTCTCTCTTTAGAACAGAGTCCTCTCCTCTCTCTCTCCCCTCTTTTCCTTTTGTTTCCTCTCCTTTTCTCCTCTCATCTCTTCCTCTGTACTATTTTCTCATCTCCTCCTCTCTCCTCTCCCCTCTCCTCCTCTCCTCACCTCTCCGCCTTCCCTGGAGTCCTTTGTCTCAGTGTGTAAGGCGTCCCTGCAGTAACTCCAAGTGAGGATTGGAGGGGATTTCTGCTCTGTGGGAGGGTAAGAGAGCTTTGGGGGAAAATCCTTCCAACCCTGCCGTGGATCTGGAGAGCAAATCAAGGCAGCAGGCGATGCTCCAGCACAATCCTCCCCAGCCATGTCACTGTCACTGAAGCAGAGCAGTTGAACTAACCCCTGGACCCCCTCCTTTAGCTGCACTCTTTAATAGCCCTGTGAAATCTGTGGAACAGCCTTCGATAGAATCCAGATGTGTTTTGTCGCTCATGGTGCTGTCTGTCTGCGGTGTACTATGTTCAGCCTTGAGGAACGCTCTCTTACCTGGGGTGCCTTCATGCTATGAGATGTGTTGGCTTATGGGGAGCTCTAAGCCATGCTCCTTTTTATCTTTTGGGCCACTTACTCTGCAGTATGATCTATAATCTAATATGCAATTATATTTGAAACAAAATATAAAAAAAATCAGCTGGTCTGTACGTCTGCTGTGGGTGGCACACATGCATGTGCATTTTGTTATTTATCGCATAGTCCCTGTAGGCAAGCTGTGCCCTAACATTGTCAGGTAAGGTCATATAAAGAACACCTTGTTTTAGATGCTGTTAATTATGCAGGAGTGTGGTCGGCTGCCATCACTTGGGAAGGGCATTTGCTCCTCACCCCATTAAAGGGCACAAAACTCTCCAGATCTTGGTCTGTGTGTGTTGTGTTAGGGTAGAATGGTTCGTTTTTGCTGTGGTTTTGCGATGCTACTGATGCTGTGCTGACATCCTGCTTGAGGTTAAATCTACCTTTAAAAGGCTTCAGGTTTTGCTGTTGTCTTCCATTTGATGTCAGTTCACACTGCAAATGAAGGGTATTTACACAAAATGTGTTTGTGTACACTGTGTAGGTATGTCTCTGCATGTTTATATATATTCTGTGACTGTTTATGTGTACGATATTTTTGCTGATGCCTCCATATTGCAGCCCCTAAGCGAGGGCGTCTGTTTCACCTAATTGAAGGTCAATATTTGCATGAGCATTCCTACAAACAACTTTCCTTGCTTGGTCTAGACAGAACACAGGCTACCACTGTACTTCAATAAAATCAGAGTGCCTGTCAAATTCTAGTCTAGCACTGCCAAACCTATTTCTCTACACTACTATACATCTGTACTGTGCCAAAGCAGTAGAAAGGTCTTTCATAGGCCCTATTATTCTGCAAGAGATGAAAGAAAACGCCTTCCTGTTTGTTTGATTTTGTAAATCAGAATGACCAAGTGTATCCCTAAACTTTGCAAAGCACACCGGTTCTCTTGCTAAATACTACTGGGGAATGATTCTGAGAAACATTTTGCACATGGCTAATTAAATTCAGCAAACATGTGGGAATTTCCCAATTTGACAATCCATTTCTTATAGAGCCAGGGACTCAGCAACAGTGACTGGAAGATATATATATATATATATATATATATATATATATATATATATATATATATATATATATATATATATATATATATATATATATATATATATATATATATATATATATATATATATATATATATATATATATATATATTCATATATATATATATATATATATATATATATATATATATATATATATATATATATATATTCATATATATATATATATATATATATATATATATATATATATTCATATATATATATATATATTCATATATATATATATATATTCATATATATATATATATATATATATGAATAATAAGATGGCCAAAGGAGGAGATACAGACCACAGACGTTAAGACGCGTAAAGCTCCTCACCATGCATGGAGGGTTCCATCCCAAATCCAGCACCCTGAGACTGTACGCTAGCCGTAAGGAAGGCGGCCGTGGACTAGTGAGTGTGAGAGCCACTATCCAGGATGAAACATCCAAGATCCACAAGTACATCCAAGATAAGGCCCCAACAGATGACGTGCTCAGGGAATGTCTCAGGCAATGGAGAACAGAGGAAGACGTGCTGGAGGAAGGACCATCATGGGAGGACAAACCCCTACATGGGATGTACCACCGAACATAACTGAAGTGGCTGATATCAAGAAGTCCTACCAATGGCTAGAGCGGGCTGGATTGAAGGACAGCACAGAGGCACTCATCATGGCTGCACAGGAGCAGGCCCTGAGCACCAGAGCAATAGAGGCCCAGATCTACCGCACCAGACAAGACCCAAGGTGTAGGCTGTGCAAAGAGGCCCTGAGACAATCCAGCACATAACTGCAGGGTGTAAGATGCTGGCAGGAAAAGCATACATGGAGCGCCATAACCAAGTAGCTGGCATAGTGTACAGGAACATCTGCACTGAGTTTGGACTGGAAACCCCGAGGTCAAAGTGGGAAACACCTCCAAAGGTGGTAGAGAATGACCGAGCCAAGATCCTGTGGGACTTCCAGATCCAGACTGACAGAATGGTAATGGCGAACCAGCCTGACATCGTGGTGGTTGACAAACAGCAGAGGAAAGCCGTTGTGGTTGACGTGGCGATACCAAGCGATGGCAACATCAGGAAAAAGGAACATGAGAAATTAGAGAAGTACCAAGAGCTCAGAGAAGAGCTGGAGAAGGCCTGGAAGGTGAAGGCAACAGTGGTGCCCGTGGTCATCGGAGCACTCGGGGCAGTGACCCCCAAACTGGAGGAGTGGCTACAGCAGATCCCTGGAAGAACACCAGACATCTCGGTCCAGAAGAACGCAGTACTGGGAACAGCAAAGATACTGCGCAGAACCCTCAAGCTCCCAGGCCTCTGGTAGAGGACCCGAGCTCGAAGGATGAGACCACCCGCGGAGGGTGAAGGACGAAGTTTTTATATATATATATATATATATATATATATATATAAAATTGTAAACAGAGTGCCTTTGTTATAAACTATAATAGTTGTATGTCACATCAACTGAACAGAACAGACAGCAGATACAAGAAACAAAGGCCCAGTTAAATGACATTAGTAGCTGTCGTAGCAGTAGTTTTGTTACAACTTAGTTTCATTTTTGTAGCTCTGGTCACTGATTCTAATAATTACAATAACATGGTAAATGATAGAATCAATGACCTTTGTAAACATCATCACACTTCACGCTCACAGTTTTCCTGTTCAATGAGGGATTATTAGTGACATTACATGTGTGCTCACTTTTTTACCTCCAATAAAGAGGAAGCTAATCTGGTGAAACCTTTGGCTCTGATTGTTTGTCTCCTCATGTTTGTTGTCTCATTGGACTTATTTACAATAACAATAGAGTGCGGCAATGTTGCTGCATTTTGAATTACTTTGGTATGAACAGTGTTATGATAACTAAACATACCTTCTAAAACTTGCAAACATGCTGGTATGATCCTTAAAACTATGAGCTGGGACCAAAAGCTGATTCCATTCCTGCTGTACTACTGATCTTAGTGTTAGTCTAAGATTATGTTTTACTCACTCTGGCTTTAAGGACAAAAACGTATTTGCTTACTTAGGTGTCTGTCTGAAAACCCTAATAATCCTTGATGAGACAGACTGCTCCTGCTGTTGAGTTCATCCACCAGCCTCGTAGTCAAACAAAAGGCATGCCAGAAGCTGAATCATCTCAGGCAGGATCAAGCTCCACAATGCACTGCAGCCTTAGTGAAGTAATCTCATGTCACATTTGTCACACTGTCATGGTGGATTAACAGTCGAAGATGAATGGTTAGGTGACGGTGCAGCTTGGCATGAATCTCTGTTAGGGAAGTCATGGATGGAAGATAGAGAAAACAGTTATGGTAGATGTGTCACACAGAGCTGCTGACACAGACTCTCCCAGAGTAATTGAGAAAATAAACACATAGTGGAAAAAAAGGCGTGTGCCGCTCGTCTGGCTGCATGTTTTTCCTCTGCTGCTGGATGCTAAAGCCAAGGTTTTCATCACCTTTCGGGGGAGCAAGGATGGATGAGATGGGGTGGATTGTGGGTGAAGCTGAGGATGAAGGCAAATAGTTGAGGCTAACACATGACATTCCTGCACATAAGATCCATCTATCAATCCATTTTCTATACTGTACCTGCGTATCCTGTGCTGGGTCATGGGATCTGCAGCGCATCCCAGCACATACTGGGCTAGAGACACAGTAAAGTTAAATGAATCGGATATCATAAATCTTGAAATGAACTTAGATTTACAGCCATAACCAAGACAAAAGCTTCGACTTTGAAAGACATGTGTGGCATATGAAAAGGACAGAATGCTGTAGGAAGCTCTTCCTCAGTCTGAGGGGTTACAGTGATTTCTATTACGTAATCCTCCTGTCCTCAACAACCTCAAACAGTCAGCAGTCCCAGTGTTTGCACCCAGGTAGTCCCCCACCTCCTCCCTTTTTTCCTGCTTTGCACTATCAGCACAGTGCAAGGGAGCAACCCCAGCTTAGTCACTGCAGACTTTTATTTCTCATCAACACTCTGCAACTCTAATATGCTTAATGGCATTGCAGCTGACAGGTTGCCGGGCCAGTGAAGAGGCTAGGGGGAAGGAGAAGGAGGTTGTGGTAGGGCAGTCACATGGTGCTCCTAGTGCATCTCTGGCTCCAGGGTGAATGCCATATTTCACTCTGACACCCACACCCATAGGGAGACCAGGAGCTACACAGCTTGTAGCATGTGACCAGCTGAGGAGATAGAGGGTTCAGCTCCCTCGACTCCTCTTCCCCTTGTTCTCCAGGACCCTTCTCTCTTTCTTTGTCTCACTGCAGAAGAGCGTCCAAGCTGTAGTAATGTGTGGGTAGATTCTTTGAGAGTTAAGTAGCTGGAGCAGCGGGGCTGGGTTTTTACTGCCACTGAGCAGGGTGTCCATTACTGTGGGAGTGCCTAAATTACACAGGAGAGGGAGATCAGGAGAAACCCTAGTGAGTTTTGGAGAGGGGGGGATAGAGTGGAAAAATCAATTTGTCTCTGAGCAGAAAGCGTGTGAGACACTCACAAAGGGGGGTAAAAAAAAGGGGGGGTAAAAAAAAAAGATGCGTATGTGTGTATGTGATTACATGGTTTAAAAATTGAGAAGCTGTGTATCAAGATTGTAAATCTTGAGTTAGCTTCTTGAGCTAAATTCCATGGGAGGTATTTTTGTCAGAGAGAAAGTATAATGTTTCTTTGTCAGCCTGTGAGATGGATGGTCTCTCCGGTCTTGTGAGAGCGAGCTGTCCCTGTTGCTAAGCCAGCAACAGTATTTCTTTCATTGGTCATAGTTGTGCGTTTTGTCTTGCGTGATTGGTCACGTTGTTATCAGCATTATAGATACACAAGTCATAGGTTGGATGACAACTCAATGGCTTTGGAGTGGCTGCAAAGACGGAAAGAGGGCATGTTTTTCCTGGACTTTTTGTTCTAGCATTTTCTTCTTTTGTTGCTAAAGCAAAGCCCCAAAACTCAGAAGCTGTAGTTTGCTTTGTAGAGAGTATCAGTGTTTCATCCCATCAATCTATGTAATCCACTGTTTATTGCTTTTCTGTGTAACTACAGTGTTATCAGATTATCTTCAGTGCAGTTTTTCATGGTGAACATTGTGTTTCATTCTATTCTGCCTCTCATCGGCCAAGACTTTACGCTAGTCTGTGTCATCAAACTATCCTGTTTAAAGATTTTCAAAAATGTCATCCCTCTTAAACTAGACTAGGCCTTTATTCTGATAGTGATATTTATTAATGTATTTATGTTTATCCACTGTCTAATGTCAGTCATTTTTAGCCAAGCAGAGTGGCTATATGTTATGGCTGTGGTTCTTTCGGTCGGTCCATGACTTTTGCCAGACTGAAATATCTCTATTGGGTGGATTGCCATGAAATGTTGCACAGACATTTGTTGTTCCCAAAGGATGAATCCTACTGACCTTGGTGATCCCCTGACGTTTCATCTAGTGCCACCATGAGTTTGACATTTTTGATTTTGAGTGAAATATCTTGACTATTGGATGGAAATTCTCATCAGCCGCAGCTACACTTTGTGTTTAGTATTAATTAGCAAATGTTAGCGTTTTAACAGGCTAAACTCAGATGGTGAACATGGTAAATATTACCTGCTAAAAAACAGCATGTTAGCATTTTCACTGTGAGCATGTAAGCATACTGAAATTAGCGTTTAGCTCAAATAACTGCTTTAAAGAGCCGCAAACATGGCTATTGACTCTTAGTGTGAAAATATTACTTCAGCAACTCGTTTTATTTGTCTGTCACAAAATATTTCTACCCAACATTTATTAACTTAATCTGTTTGAAATTTATCATATAATCTCGTAACGTAGTTTCTGTTGTAGCTACTCAACACTGGCAAGTTTATAGCATTTTTCTCCTATGATCAGTATGATATTAAAGGGACCATCAAATTCAACAAACCCAACATATAGGCTAGCCAGACAGGTGAATTATGTTCTTGTTTTACACCAACTGAACCCTTAAACTGAGAAATGGTTTAAGTTGATGTCTGAGTGAAGGCGAGACCTGTCAATCATCCTTTGTACAGCGAAATAACGTCTCTTCCAACCACATGCCCGTTGAGTCTTGCCAGACCACAATGAGCAGAGTGAAAACTGTGGGCTGCCAAGACCTGCCTAATGTGATTTTGTTTGTGTTTGTGACAGTTTGTGTTTTTGGTAGGTGTCAGTGTGTGCATATGCATGTACATGTGTGTGTGTGTGTGCATATATTTACTATATATGTGTGTGTCTGTGTGTTCTCAGTGAACCTGAAACAGTCCTGATATACGCTTCCTTCTCTCCATAATCACAAACCTCAGCTGTGGCGCTTGCTCTTTACTGTACTTCCTTGACTTTGCTGCATTTGTTCAGATGCTGGTTAACTTTGATGGTATGCATAGTTTGAGCTTTCTTCAATTTGTAGTCAGACGGCTTCAACAATGAAAGTTATCCTAATTGCCACTCCCCAGATTAGATATTCTTGGTTTTAAGATTAGATTTAGCAGCTCACTGGAGGGCACATCTTGCCATTTGTTTCAATTTTGTGGGTTCAGGCTTATGACTTCCTCGCCTGTTATCTAAATGGCCTATAAACACATTTCCATTCTTCCAGAAAGATGTGTTGTTAGTCCGTCTGTTGTAGGTTTTGCTGAAGTACCTGGAATGCTGTAGCTATTTAATTTCTTCATCTCTTCACTGGTGGTATTTGTACAGTGAGCATCTAGATTGTTTGATGGTCATGGTTTTGAACAGGAAAATCATACCTTATATTGGTTTGTTGTTTTTTTAGTCTTTTTTATAAATGCAATATCATATTTAAGTTAAAATAGCTTGATTGAAACTCTTAATAATTAAACATTTAGTGAAAATACACTTTTTGTTGTTTTCACAAAAATGTTGTGGAGACCTGTGAAGCTTTGATTTACCGTAATCAACTTCATTTTTCAGTCAGCAGAGAGTGACTAACTGAAGTTGTCTGAATCTACAGCTGCTGACCACAAAACGTCAGCTGACAAGCTTGTTAACCACACACGTCATCCAAGTTTCCCTTATTGGTCAGCTCTCTAGGAAATTAATAAACTTCTAGTGACTTGTTGATCACTTTCAGTGTTAATGTATAGTACAGTCAGTGTTTCAGAGACAAAAATGTTAATTGTGATGGAAATATAGAGGAATTTTAGACTTGAAGAATCAAGAACCATGAACAACTTTTTTGTTTTTCCTGTCCACATATTTTTTAATGTCTTGAAATAAATTGTGCTCCTACCTCAAAATATTATTACTTGAGCAAACATCAGTGTGTTTTCAGTTACCCTCACTTGGCTGGTACATCAACAAAGCAAGAAATCATGCACTATATTTGAACACTTGACTATATGATACTGAATGGAAATTTTAAGTCACTCCCATCAAACAGCAAGCTGTACAATCGTGTGTTTGAAGGTTAAAAGGGAAATTACTTAATACTTTTTCATGTACACGTACAAATTCATATCAAAGTCAGATCCAATTCAAAACTGTGACAAATTCATATTGTGTCAGTTTGGAGAATTTGTATTGTGTTTTGCACTCTCTAGGCACATCTGGAGCAGATGAATTGGAGCCTACTGACCACAGAGGCAGTGAATTCAAAGCATGAAAACGATTGAAATTCCATCAACAAAAAATTAAACTGTGTCAGAAAACCTGTCCTGGGATGCATAAAAGGGTGTTCCTGTCCTGAATATCTCCATGGTACAAATGCTCACCGACAAAGAAAGAAAAACATGTCAGTTTGCTGTCAGTACATGAAAGCAAACTATGTGCAACTTTTCAGGTTTAGTCTTCCTTTCCTTGAAGGAGTAGTTGATGCTTATTCGCTTTCTGGTGGAGAGTTAGAGAAGATTAATACCACTTTCACATCTGTCCATTTAACAGAAGGCTACAGTCAGCAGCAGGTTAGCTTAGCTTAGCACGAAGACCGGAAACAGGGGGAAACAACTTTCCTAACTCTGTCCAACAGCTACAAAATCTGCCATGTTTTTAAACACATTCAACAAATGTAACGTGATGATATGATAATAATGATATACCGTGTTAATTAGTGAGAGCGTTAGAGGTCTGCAGATTTTGTTACCATTTGACAGAGCAAGGCTAGATGTTTTCCCTTGTTTCCAGTCTTTGCGCTAAGCTAAATGACTGCCGGCTTTAGCCTTATATTAAATGGTTAGATATGGGAGGGGTATCATCTTCTCATCGAACTCTCTGCCAGAAAGCAAATTAGTGTTTTTCCTAAATTATTGATCTATTCCTTTCAAAGATTCCACATTGAATTTGTTTCTATTGTAGCACATTTTTTCTTAAACTTAGAGGTACAAAAACCAAATGATGTCAAGCCATTGGCTCCTCTCAAATTCTCTGCAGAAACTCGCCTTACCCTTGCTCTTCTGTCACGTTGGTGCATTCAACTTGTTTGCTACAAATCCCGCACAATTAAATGTGAGATACTAGCCTTTGGGTAATTCCTGATGATTTCGCTTTTCTAAAACCAGGGCATTGGAAAAAAAGTTGAAACATTTCACAGAAACCCTTTATATTTCAGTCAGTAATAATGAAATAGTAATACATTTTTTAATGTATCCTTTATTTTAGGAGGGGGCCCTGCGGCAGTACAAAGTTCAGTTCTTGAAAAGTAGCCAGTAACCTTGGTTGAGAAGCAACCTGCTTCCATGGGACTGTGGTGAGATGAGGTCGTTTCTGGTTAGTGAAACATTAAATTAATAGGCATGTGGTTTCACCCATTTAATTGGGTATTTTACAGCAGATTCAAACAGGTATCATCCAATCAGAACCAATAATCGGAGCGATCTTCTCTATAATGGCCAGTTCATTATGAGACTGCTTGATAAATCTGCAGTCCTGAGGTGAGCAAATGATGTACCTGATGTTACACTGAGATTGCAGTGTTATCTGGTAACCTGGCATGAAAGAAATCTCTTACAGTAAACATTCCTAGTGGGGAAACATTCTTTGAGGTAACATAATGATCCAATATGTGTATATCCTTACAGAGAAATCAGTGAAGCCCAGTTTAGGGCATGTTCAGAGACAGTGCTTCAACCTGTATTGGATGACAAATCAGCCAACCGGGCAAGAACTAACAGGAAATCAATGTATCCAGCCACCTATCCTACATCAATACAGTGTCTCACTTTCTCGCCATGAGCCTGCTCATCTCGCTGTCTTTCTCTCTCTCTGGTTTCTGTGTCTCTGCAGTGTGCTTCTTTGAAAGCCACAGCGTCTCTATTTTAAGGACTTCTTTGTTTCTCTGCTTTGTATTCAAATGATCAGGCTCACAGGCAGGAGGATGCAGCTCTGACGATGAGCCGGTTGGTGGGAGAGGAAGGAAGAGAGGTGGCGAGCCAGCTTTTGGAGTCAGGTTTCTCCTTACCAGCTCGTTATGAGGTGATGACAGCTGGAGGAATGCGCCGCTAATTCCCCTAACGCAGGTCACGTGACCTTCGGGCTCGCTTACCTTCCAGAGCAATTTGAACAGTCTGGGTGGTCAGGGGAGAGAAAAATGCTCATCTATAATGTGCGTGTCATATACTATATGCACACTATGATTTGATCTCATTCAGAAGCAGGAATATGGGTTTGTTACCGTAGCCTGGAACCAGACTGTGTGGCTGTGTGTGGCCTTCCCTAGTGGCCAGACTAGACTGCACCTCCAAGCAACAATGAGTACAGCCAGTGACACATTTCTGTCTGTCTGCTAACGCAAAGTGGGCCAGTTGGTTTGCGGTAGAGTAGGCCATGTTGGATTTACAGACACATAAAGGTGTCCCGTAATTTTAATCTTGGGACAAAATGCTTTTTTGTGAGTAACTCGATTTCCTTGTATTAAGAGTTTTGGTAAAGAAATTGGATGCCAGTGTCTGTTTGCTTGTGCCTGGTGCTTTGTAACTAAGCAGCATACAGGTTTTGACATTCATCTTGACATCTTAATCCTTCCCGACCTTGTGTTTACAGTACAGTAAGGCTCTGTTTCTTTAGCTCTCTGTTGTTGACAACTGTTACTGTAAAGATAAGATTAGCACAGTGAAAGCAACGTGATGATTTAACATGTTCGGTCTCATCAAACCTTAAGTGGATCAATCATTACAAACTCAAGTCATGTGGACGAGCATTGCCCAACCGGACAGAACTTTATTTAGATTCTAGTGAACATCCCAAGCTTTACAAATAGGTAATTAAGTCATCTGCAAAACATCTAGTTTTCTTCATTTGATTTAATGGTTTGGCCATTTAAACATGGCATCCTGGTTTTTAATATTTCCAAAAATCATGTCCTCAGCTTCAATGAAGTGCAGAAACAAGCACATAAAGAATGTATAGTGATACTGGCAAACTGTGGAAAAGTACTGTCTCTGAGGTTTCTGCCTCAATACAATGGAGGTAAGTGGACTTTTGTTTGTGGTTCTCAAAGCACTGAAAAGTTTCATTTAAAAAAAAAACTACAGCAACTTTTCTATTTCAGAAACAATGTATTCATTATCTGGGATAATTCATAGAGCACACTGTCAGCAGTATTCATGGGGACTATTTATCTTCTAGAAAGTACTTCTATGAATTATCCAGAGTAACCAAGATGTTGTTTCTGGAAAGAGATGTTGATCTTGAGTTTTTTAATGTTGTTTTTCATGTGCAATTTATGGTTAACATGTATTCATGTATTCTGTAGATTCAGCATTTCACAATTCCACACATGCACACAAACACACACACACACACCCACACACACACAGATTTACCAAGAGACTGTTTTAGCTGCACTTGATTGTCGTGTGTGATTGATGAGCTGTCTCACTCAGCCCTGGAGCAGCAGTCTAAAGATATAGAGGCTGCACACCGCGTACACATTTGATAGCCTTTTATAAGATTGTCTCAGTTGACAGGTAGAGTCACCACTGTGGGTTCGAGCCATGTACTGAGAACACAAAATGACCATATACAAGAGCTCTCTCTCTCCCTCTCTCTCTATGTCTCTGTCTCTCTCCTACGCACTTGCAAACACTGTTTTTCTTCTCTATCTTGTTATTCTCTGTCTCACACTCTTTCCCTCTCTCTCCCTAACACATGCGCTCACACACACCTCCACTTTCGGAGAAACAAACACATAAACAGAGGTTATGGCACATGGCGTTTGTATATGTGCATTGGGTTTGAAGGGCAGCTGATGAGGCATTGATGCGTCAGGAGAGTCTCTGTTGACAGGCCACTAATGCAGCGTGGCACCGGGCAGAATGGGCAGCGGGGGCATGCAGCGAAGGAGGGAGAGTAAACTGTAAACCGACACTTAGGCTGAATGGAGTTTTTTGTCACTGTGGGTAGCAATTACTTGGACTGGCCTGGCTTTGAGTAAACTCCCTGATCAGAAGGGTGCCCCTCTGCCAGTCCGGGAGAGGAAGGCGGGGACGGAGGCCGTGTTGATACATTCTGCGGCCTGGTCCTCATGTTTGAACACACTCAGGCTGAGATTCCACCTGTTGACTCTTCCCGTGTCTGTATTTGTGCAGGCAGCACTGAAAGCACCAGCAGCTCCAATTTAACAGCTCGAATTAACATAGTCACAGGTTACTGAGATGTGCAGATAAGGCATGGCTCCGGGTCATGCACAGTGCTGCAGCAGTGCTTGTTGTACTTACTGCAGCTTCACACAGGATGCAGTACAGCAGCTGCAGAAAGAGGAACTAGCACAGGCTTTCCCATCACTGGGGAGAAATCCACATGGGTGACTTAATAGAAAAATCTTAAAACTTAAGTGAAAACAAAAAAATGAAAAATGGCTGTGACACTCCACAAATGCATAGGCAGTTGTCATTGACCAGCCAATTTCTAATTCCATGGTGCAGAAAAATGCACATAATATCAATTTTCTAACCTTAACCTACCAAAAAAGATTGCAGTTGCTTAATGAAAGCTATAAACCCCAGGTGGACATTTTTCTTCATAGTAATGAGTTGTTTCATTGTATAGTTACCAGTGAGCCTCCAATCACCTTAGCTGAAGACATTCATCTCATCACAGCTTTGCCTCATTCTTTTCAGTTGCACCATGACTGAGATAAAATATAAAGCAGCCGACTGTGAACGACGGGTACAATAAGCTGTGTGGGAGAATTTGCACTGTGATCTTGACATCCACGCATCAGTGAAACGTGTGGGCGCAGGGAGGACAGCTTTTGAAAATGTCAGTTCCTCTTTCTATATTTATCCACTCCCCCCCCCCATGCTTTGTCACCATTTTATTTCATTTGCACACCACTCGTGCTGCGTTTTGATGTTTGGTGTCGAGCTGTCCAAAGGCAGATGAAGTCTCTTTGACAGACACTCGGTATCTGTTTCACTTCTGTTACAGTAACTCCCAAAAGGCCCCATAGTCTGTTTGCTCACTACTGCTGTCCCTAATGTATTTGTTTCATACATTAGGGACAGCAATCTTGTCTTTGAGGCAGTGAATCAAACCTAATGCTTAAGACTCAGAAAACACTAATACTGCATAACTGTAATAGCTGGGTTTACACTACCGTTGCAAATTGCTAATCATGTGTCAGCTCTATATATGGTATCACTTACCAATCAGGGACTTTACTCAGGGCTAGGCTACTTTCCATAATCACTACCCACAGCAACCCTGGAGACATGATTTCCTGGTAGCCTTCCTCATAATATACATGAAGTTTACTTTGCCGCATATAAAGACAGTAGCGCTTATTAATGCTTCAGCACCATGGAAAAGGAAAACATAATGAGAGTGTGATGTGAGGCTGAAATTGAGAACTAAATGGGGAGAGAGTGGCTGCAAAGAGGGAATTGTGCATTTCTGTGTGTCTCAGAAAAATAGAGAAAAGAGAGGCAGAGAAACCCCTCAAGATAAAAAAAAAAAAGATAGATGCTAAGTGAAATAGAGGGTGGTCAGTCTTTCAGTGTTTTACAGGATCAGATATCACATCTGCTGAGGATACATATCGATTGGCATTAACAAAAGACTAGCATGCTGGACTCCATTAGCAGGCCGGTTGGTTGCATGTCTAAGATCGCTCTCCACAAGCTGGATTATATCTGTCTGTGTATGTTTGTGTGAAAATGGATATACATATGTATGTTTGAATGCCTAATCCAAGATATTAGATATAAGATATTTTTGCTTCATTGGGTTTATAGGTCTATGCCAAGGCACCAATAGACCTGGTGGTTGAACCTCAATACTTCTGAGTACCAACCAAATTGTGTCTTAGCATGAAATGTCAACACAAGTATGCTGAAAGTTGGCACAGATTACTTATTTTTTTACGAGATATTTCCTGATTTAAATGATAGTTTTGTTAGTTTTAAACATACTTATCCAGGCAAAGTTCTTGTATGGTGGGCTTTTTTGTCCATTGTGAGTCTGACAATGTCATAGGAGTGTAATGCTAAATCAGTGGAGCACTCTTTTAAGCAGTGCTTTGAGCTAAATGCTAATGTCAGCATGCTAACATGCTTCCAATGACAACACCAATGCTAATGTTAAGCAGGTATAATGTTTATCATGTTCACCATCTTAATTTTGTGTGTTAGCATGCTAACATTTGCTTGTTAGCATCAAACACAAAGTACCGCTGAGGCTGATGGGAATGTCACTTTGCATCATTTTTGTCATAAACCAAAGTATTGGACACATTGAAATGTTGATCTGATGATGCCACTAGATGAAAAGTCAGGGGATCACCAAAGTTATAACATTTTATCCTGAGCGGGAACATGAATGTCTGTACCAAATTTCATGGTAATCCATTCAATAGTTGGCGAGACATTTCACAAAAAACCACAAACGTTAACTTCATGGTGGTGCTGAAAGAAAAGTCAGTGGATCAACAAAGTAATTAGAATTCATCCTCTGGGAAACATACATGTCAATCCATCCAACAGTTGTTGAGATATTTCAGTCGGGACCAAACCAGACACTGACATCCCTGGAGCCAGGACAGGACCTTGCATGGCTAAAAGCAAGGTTTTTGGTATCATAGGTATCATATTGGCACCTATATCAAAAATATTTTGACATTCCTGAAGCTTTATACATTAGTTGCACAATACTAACTTATCTGTTCAATAACAGAAGACCATCAACAGATGTTCCACTTCTCATGGTCTTTTATCAAACTGAAATTGTTGTAGCTGTACCTTGGGAGAAAAGTGCTGAAGTTAAACTTTATGTCAAATAAGATGTATTTAAGTTTAATGAAGTTACATTTTCAAGTTGAGGGTGAGAATGAAGTGATGATACAGCTACATTTACCCAAGTAATGGCTGAATTTAGTGGTTTGACATGCTGTTCCCAAAAGACTGAGCCCACTTGGGTAGATGGATGTCTTCTTTGCCCCCAGTTTTTTTCCAAATAAATGCAAGCAGGTAGGCCAATACTGAGCTACAGTGGCTTTTATACACTAGGTGGGTTCCCTCTTAAATGGATTTTGTTTTTATCATAATACCACAGTCATATAGACAGAGGGGGTCAGTTTACTGGAAGACCACACGTCTGAAATAATCAGCCCTCAGAATAGAGAGAACGCTCTCTGAATACTCCCGAATTTGCCCCGTTTAACTGCCTGTGTCTGCAGTTTATGGGGTGAAAGTCCAAAAATATGTCATCTGTATGGTTGTCTGTAAATGCGCAAACCACTCATTTGGTCCAAATTATAGTCTGTGGCTGCTCCAAAACAACATGAAGGTTCTTATAAAGAATTATGTTTGCATTTTAGGTGTTGCTTGCCTCTGCATTATATTGTATAGGTTGGTAAGAGTCGTATATATGTGAAATTGCCTCGTGACCATATCACAGGAGATCCTTTGTTTCCGTTTACTGTAAATGAGAACAACTTTGCATAATGTGAGCCTGACATGCTAGGGGCCAGTGGGTAGCAATGGTTACCATTTATTATAGCATCATGAAAGCTTGCTTTTACGCCTTCACGATTGTTGCACTTCCCATTTTGATCCCAGTGTTCAAAATGATTATCTTTTCTGTTGTCGCTTGCAGGGCTGTTGAACGTAATACCTCCTAGCTCTCTAGTTCCTAACCAGACTGTGTGTATGCAGCCTGGTCCCCGGCCTTGCTAATCACTACGTCTGTGTAGAGCAACTTTCCTGTCAATCATCACCACAGTGGCAGTTTTGTTCCCAGGCCTTTGACCCCCCCCCCCCACCTTCCTGTCAGAACCCCTCAGTCTGAGGAACAGAGGACAAAGGGATGACGGATGGGTGAAGATCCCTCACAGGGAAGTACAGTATAGAAGGTGTGTGCTGTAAAGAGTGACAATGAGCACATTCAGGCAGACACAATACAGTGCCTCGGCCAGCAAAGCCAGCAGCCTGTGAGAGTAGCCCAGCATCAGGCCAGCACAGTCCCCTACAGCAGTCAGCCAGCAGCCGCACGGAGCCAGGGGTAATCACCAAGTCCTGAACAACACTCCTATTGACTGGGACCAAATAAAATAAGAGAGGAAAGACAGAGCAGAGGATAAAGAATAGGGGGACATGTGGACAATCCAGGAACAGCACAGGAGAAGAGTAGAGGGAAACGAAAATGAGAGATTTGATAAAGAGAGCAAATGAGCAGGTGTATGGCTGATGAGGTTGAAAAGAAAAATAAATATAATCAGGCAATAAGAGAAGGAGACAAACATCTTTTCCTTTTGACTCATCCTGTCATCTGGCTGTGAGTCCCACCAGGCGACCACGTGTTGCTGGCCTGTGACGATCCATGTTCCCTCTGCCTGACTTCTGATCAGTAGCCCAGCCATCCACTCGTTCTGTGTGCCGGCTCGTCGCTGTGTGAGTGTGTTTATTTTAGAGTGTGTGACTCACACTTCCTGTGCTCTGCCAATGAGGCAAAGCTCTTTGGAACAGCAGGACCTCCGTTCATTCTCAATTCTCTCTTTCTCTTTCTGTTTCTCTCTCATGTTGCACTGCTGATAGGCCTTGCCTGATTTCTGCGTAATGCGGGGGCTTGCTTGAATGGATGCCACTCTGGAATTCATTTACAGATGCAGCACAGTGGCTGGAACTGGAAGATTTACGTAAACGAGACATGTTCATGTAGGCAGAGGGTTTGTCTCTTAGGAAGAAGGCTGCTGTTTATTTCTTTCTTCTATTCTTCACCCATCACTACAATGAGATAACTTTGCTGATGAAGGTGATAATTGCAAGGAATCGCCTCCAGGGTTCTGCGTTACAGGGGAAAACCCCATGTAAGACCTGTTTGTAAACCTATCTGTCGGCAGCGTGGTACCACCGCTGAATGTGTGCGAGTTGGAGAAACAGATGCTCCTGTCCTGAATCTGTAGGTGCATGTTTGTGGTTTCACTGTCCTGGTTTGTTTAACAATAAGAAATGTGAAAATTGATGCTATTACTGTGGTTTCAGAGAGGAAGGTGTGATTTGTCTTCAGGATTTTACTCATGCTTCGGGAATATGAATCACTTTTAGTTTCTTCTTGCTACTGCATCTTCCTCTTCCCCTCACATTTGTACAGTGGAAACATTCATTTAGTGTTCCTCTCTGCTTCTCTCTCCATCACTCTTTTTTTTGCCTCACCCCCAGCCTCTCTCTCTCTCGCTCTCTCTCGCTCTCTCTCTCGCGCTCCCTCTCTCAGCAACACACCCACTCAAACAGACATATCCGCTCTCACTCTCTGGCTCTCCCTGCTTGTCTCACAGTGCCTGTGAAGCGTCTCTGAGGGGGAAGACCAGACTGCTCTGTCAGGTAATCTAAACTCTCTCTCTCTCTGCGCCCCCCTCCCCTCACTCTCTCTCTCAGGCTTACTCTCACTGTGTTCCTCTCTTCTTTAAATCCATCTCTGTCTTCCGCTCTCTCCTCAGTCTTTTCCTCTTTCTCTTTCCCTCCTTATTGTTACTTTACTTGTCAGCTATGGCAAATGAGTTATTTAGTTATTGCAGCAGTTCCAATTGTGTGGACTTGTGTCCACATTTGATAGTTTATTATTGCAAATTTGTCATTTGGTACTTTATAATCTAGCACCTTAGCACCCAGAGGAGTCTTTTGTAATTAAAGGATTTAAGTTTTGTCTTTTATGTGAATGTCAAAGACTCTTTTTCACTGGTTTAAGGACAACACACCTGAGGTGTTTTAGCATGTCAAAGGGTGTCACTGAACTGTATGGACATGATACAAAGATTCAAATTCACAGATTTATTTAAAGTTGGAAAGATTCTCCTTTGTGGTACAAGATTCCTATTGAATGTCTGTTCTGGAAGAGGGACCCCTCCTCCCTTTTTCCCTGAATTTATGGAACTTGTTCCTCTCCAATCAGAGGTAAAGCCCTCTGAGACAAATTTTGGACCATATAATTAAATTGACAAACTAAGTGACTACAAAAAGTTGATTTCCATCCGTGAATGTCTTGGCCACAAATAAAATGATGGAAAACCCAGCAACCTGCAATTTAGTCCAAGTTGTGGTCAGTTTGTTTTTACAGTTGATTATGTCACCAAAGGATCAGATTTTCTGCTGTCAGGGGTATTATTAGAACTCTCAGTGCAATCTTCTCCTGCCGTCGACTTGTGCATTACCCGGCTCTGCCATGCCACTCATGTTTGATTTAAAGGCCGGTATTGACCAGCAGTTCACTGGCTTTAATCAAAGTGAACACTGCAACGGTTGTGAACTGCCAGTCTTATCAAAGCCGTGTGAAATCCTTCTCTACACCCTCTCGCCTCAGAGGTACAGCGATCCTGATGCATCCCGCACAGAGCCGAAAGAGAGTGAGTGAGAGCTCTGGTATGTGATGTTTTTTCAGACACCGTCCTCCTTAGCGCGCGGCTTCTACTGACAGCAGTGATATCCCTGGGTGAGTGTGAGTCTTGGCCTCTGAGGTTTTATGCTATATCTGGCATCTGGTTCTGTCTTCTGGGTTTCTTTTCCAGTCATTTGCTATCAAACCAAACTGTTTCTTCCTGTGGTTCTTTGATTGGTTAGTGTGACTGTCTAGGATTTTTGGGCCTGAGTTTGATTGACAGCTCTGTTTTTGGTGGTGGTGGCAGGGGAAGGACTGTGATTTAACTTTCCATTTACCTTATACTTTGGGAATGCTGCAGGGCCTCTTGTACAGTATAAAATGTTGTATTGCTTCATTGCGATTATGATTTGTTTGCTGTGATATCAACCCCTAGACACTCAAAGGGGGTTAGATGTCAAGGGTCATGTAAGCTTGTCAATGCACGCATAGGCCAAGCATTTCCCCTCCTCACTTCCTGCTGCCAGTGTGCGTATGTAGTCAGAAAGGATGCTGGGAGATAAATTTAGACCTCCAGCTCCCTCTCCATCTGCCGTTGCTCAGAGTAGGCTGGTTTCCATGGGAACCTGCACCAGGCTACCGCCAGTTAGAGAGAATGGGAAGAGAGAGAGATGTGTGTGTGTGTTTGTGTGTTGGGGAGGTTATGACAGCAGATTTTTTAAAAAGCACTTAAGAGGGTTTATCTGTTCTCAGGGCACAAGGTAATTTAATGTTTAGCCCATATTTGTATCCGTCATTACCAGCAGCATGAATACGTCCGGGTATTGATGAGGAAATGAACACAAACTCTGCCGGCCGTACTCTCCTGTGCATGATAATGAAGTTTTAACTGTAAAACTGCTGCAAAGCTCCTGCACTACTTATTGAACTAAATGTTTGTTTTATGGGATTTAGAAGTATAACTGCTGGACTGAGACAGAGCAGAGATGATGGAAGGAGTGTGACGTGTGTGTGACAGCATGTGTGTGTGTGAGAGTGTGAAGGATATGTGTGAGTGTGAGCTCTTCCGTGTGTGTGGGCTCCCTTGGGTACCTGCATCAGTGCCTGTTTCTGCTGACAAAGCCCCTTTGCATGTACACAACCACGCACACATCTGTGCACACATTCTTCACTCATTCTCTTCTCTGCTCTCTGTGGACCGGTCGTTAATCACATTTTAGGCACAGACACCAGAAACTAGTTCACACAACAATCGCGCCATGAGACCGTTCCACAATGGGTCAAGATGGAAGTGGAAAACCGGGGGGGGGGGATAAAATGCTCATGTGTTCAGTTTTTTGTTTTGCAGCCACTACTAATATTATATTTGTGGTTTTAATCTGACATCTCCATTCATAAGAACATAACACAGTATAACAGCTGCATCAGTGGCTTCCTGCTCGCACCTCAGCCTAAAAATAGAGCAGAGTGAAGTATACCCTTGCCCCACCCTCATCAATAAGGTTAGACAAATTTACATAACCTGTGTGTTTTACCAGAGGTCTTATCATTATAATATCTTTTTCATCAATGAACAACTGATTTCTATTGGGTGTGTATACTGTGTAAGCTCATAGTGCATTAAACTGTAATAGGCGCCCTTGATAACAAGTCATGTCTGTGGAATGAGGATGATGAGAAAGGAAAACCCCTCATCAAACAGCAGGAGGATCAGCTGAGTGGAACCAGGGTAGGTCACCTCAGGGCACTGCCGCTGATTTGCTGGTCAGATGTGTCAGAGTAGATTTAGGGCTGCTGTGTGTTAGTGGGTATTGCTCTGGGGAGAGTAGTACTGTACACTGTATGTGCACTGTAGGGTGTGTGTGTCTGAGTGTTTCGGCTTAACGTAGGCTAGACTCTGGCATTCCTTTCCCTCATCTTCCTGGCAAGGCCCTGACTGTGTGTTTCCCCACTCAGAGCTGGCAGTCTAGACTGCCATGAATAATGTAAGCAATGCTCTCCCCAACCTTAAAACCGTCTAATCGTCCTGTTTAAGGGCTGCATCAACAGCTATGCCAGAGATCATTAAACTTACACTCTGATAACTAACTACATGAACAAAGACATTTATTACAGGGGGGTTAAGGAAGACAATTTGTCTTGTTCTTTGTGCTTTCCCTCCTGCTCAGTCGTTCTATTTTCTATGCACAGCATCATCCTCCTTTTTCATACCCAGACCTACTCACTTTTTACGCATTTTTATCCACTTGGTTGCTCCCCCTCTTTTATCTACTGTTTTTATTGCGTCTCTCTGGCTCAACAGCTCAAGGCAAAAAAAGGTGTAGCTACCACCAGCACATACTGAGGTCTTAGTGAATAGTAGTGAATTTTAGTGGTGTTGATTTGGTTTGTTATGCTGACTAATTGCTGTGCGTTGATGGTAAAATTTTGCTGGAGAAACACACACTAGACAGATGCTCGGCCCTTAGCACATGTGGGGGAACGTGGCGATGAAGCAGAGAATCTGTCAAGTTGTTTCCAAGAGGAAGACTGATTCTCTTTCTTTTTTTCCCACTGTAAACTCTAATGAAGGCTGACTGTGCAGAGTGTTTTTTTAGACACATGGAGAGAGCAAAAGTGTGGCTCATTAAAAAAAACTGTCAGTGCTGCCTTGCCACCACTTGCACCTTAAGCTGCAGTCTTCTGCTGGGCCTGTTTATTCAGCCAATGGATCACTGATTCAGTCTTTTCTCTCTACCCCACCTCTTCTCACTTCATCTTACTCCTACTTCATATGCATGTCTCTAATATTATAGAAAATCTATGCATTTTCTGTCTCTCACCCCTATCCTCTCTCCCGGTATGTTCTTGGCTGTAAGAGGTGGTGCACGCTGTCTACACCATCACAGAGATCTACAGCTGTGAGGTGAACCCATACGGTGTCCTCCTTCAGTGAGCTCTGATCTCCAGAGACTGGAGTCTGGCGGTTGCAGGTAGTGTCAATGTCTTAGACGATGATTGATACTCTGGGTGAGCCTGTGCTGGGACTGTCAGTGGTTGGGCATGGCTGCTCAGTGAAAATGTTATGATTGGCCCCATCCATTCCCAGAATGTGTTTTGATTGGCTGCGATACAAGAATCCCGTGTCTCCAGTTGAGACAGAGTGCAGGATTTGTAGTAAGTGGGAAATATTACAGAACATACATCTTGATAAAAGAGGAGATTTCATCGTACCCTCAAGTCTCCATGATCAGCTATACTTGGCTCAACATAAAGATAGCTCTCTAGTAGTGTGTAAGTGGGAAATATTACAATAGATCCATCTTGATAAAAAGTTTCACGGTGCCCTTTCACAACAGGCTTCATAACAAGCAACCACTCTTGGCCCCTCATAAACACTGCACCCTGGTGGCTGAGGGGCATAGGCTGAAACCCAGTTGCTGTCAAGTCCCTTTATCCACTAGAAAACAGCACCCCTCCATTTACCCCCTTTAGATTTACTGCCAGATCAGATAAGCATAGGCTAAATTTCCAACATTTTTTTTGACTCCTTGCCCTGACACTGTGGTCTCCTCTGTTGGTGCCTGTGCTGTGGATGTTGCCTGGCTGGCTCTGAGCTGCTGAGTCCTACAGAGTAGGCCAGTCATGGGTCAGATATGAATCAGATCTGTCTGTTATGAGCAGAAGTCTCGAGTTGAAGGGAGGTTTTAATTTGACCTAAATTTTAAGGAGATTCACACGTGTTTATACATTATGTGGACATGCACATACTAGACGTGTGCTCAAATCACCATCCCTTTTGACAGTTTTGCAATAACAGAACATCTTGACCAAATTTTTCTTAAAAAAATATTTCTGTAAATAGATTTACAGTAGGTGTGCCTCTGTCTCCTGAATCACTGCACACTATCTGCTTATTAAGAGTTGAAGCCAGAACAGATGAGAGCAATAACATGTTGCAAATACAATTACCTTCCTAATGTTCTCATTACAACACTGACCCCATTCAACACTTCACCAGGAAAGGTAACCCTATTTGTCATAGTATGATATGTGGGGGCAATTTTTAATAGGGAGTTTTGATAATAGGACACTAATGATTTTGGCCTTCTACTCTGCCAACATAACTCTTTTTCAGACTGCGTGTCAGGCTTTTTGGAGACCCTTAGGATGTCAAGAAGCCAAAGTCATCTTCACAAGGTCCTGTGTGTTTTGATGTGCTGTTTTTCAGCAGAGCAGGACTTTTCTTTATTACCTCTCTTTGTTTTGTTGCTTTTATTTAGAAAAACGTATTTCTGTTTTTCTTGCAAAGTGAAGAGGAAAACAGGGCAATGTTTTTACAGCACTTTGCTATACTGTAGCCCTTTGTGACAAAACCTTTTTTAGAGAATCTAATAAATGTATTAATATGTTTCCACTTTTGTAACTCAGGCCTTCCTTGTCTTTGTCATGTTTTCTGTTTCTTTAGACCCATTCAGAAGCTGAACAGCTAACACTCTTGACAACCAACAAAGGAGATACAGTGAAGACCTTGGGAGGGCTGTTAGAATGGCTGAGGCTGGACAGAAGCAGAGCTGCTTTGTACAGAAAGATGATCCATGTTTACCTGCATCCATGCAGCTCCAGGGCACCTTTTAATGATGCCTCATTTGGTCCTCTTGAATAACTTTTGGCCCACACTGACAAAGGCCCTCCGTTGTGATTTACAACTCAGTCTGTCGATGTTCCACTGCCTCTGACCTCTCTGCTGCCATGCGGTTAGCCCCATGAGGCTCAGAGAGCCCTTCCTTGTGTGTCTTTGAGGCCTCCTCCCCACTCTATGGAGGCTGAGCCCAGCCGTCCGGCTGAGGGGGAGCGCTCTGGAAGGCAAGACCAGCAGCATGTGACAGCTGAATCCTCACTAGGATCTTGTCCACCTCAGCAGCCCCAGCAGCCTCCTAATACTCGTCCTGTACACAGAGCCTTGGGCCGCCTGCAAAATCGTCAACCCAAACGCACTGACCTTCTGCTTCGGTTACAGCAGCAGCAAGCAGTAGCATGGCAGCATTCAGACACCCCAGGTCCCTCAGGAGGCAGCTTTTTCTCTCCAGCTTCCTCATCAACCTCATCCCTCCCCTCTACTTCCTCCACCCGGGGTGAGCATGGTCATGGGGTCCCATCTCAGTCTAGCCAAGAGGGCGTAGAAGGAGTTAGCTCACCCAGAAAAGGGGAGAAGAAACCCCCAAAACCAGGGAAATATGTGTGCACTTACTGTGGCCGTCCGTGTGCCAAGCCAAGCGTTCTTCAGAAACACATTCGCTCCCATACAGGAGAAAGACCCTACCCTTGTGCCCCCTGTGGCTTTTCTTTCAAGACCAAGAGCAACCTGTACAAGCACCGCAAGTCCCATGCCCATCGCATTAAAGCCGGCCTGGCGTCCAGTCGTGATGATCCCAGTTTGAGTGGACCAGAGGGCAGTGGTGTCGGAGAAGACCCTGAGGAACACACAGAGGGAGAAAGCACTGAGTCCGAAGAAGAGACGGGCCAACACAGAAAATCCTCCTCTAAGGAGATGTTGGGCCAGCAGAGGAAAGTTGGTAAGGAGCTGCTGGGAGGCTCAGAGGAGAGCCAGAGGCCTGAAGACTCTCAGGCTGTCAAGCAAAGGCTGGCACTGAGGCTTAGTGAAAGGAAACGTGGTCCAGTGGCTTCTCCAGATGACCCTCCTTCCTCCCTCTCCACCTCATCTTCTTCTCTAGGCCCTGGCAGTAAGGGCAGCACAGAGTCTGGCTACTTCTCCGGATCAGGCAGCACTGACCTGTGCCAAGTTAGCCCTCCCAGCGCCAGTGCCAAAACCTACGCAGAAATTATTCTAGGGAAATATGGAAGGCTGGGAGGGCAGCAGCGCAGTCCCCATCAGCAGCAGCCTCATTCTTCACTTTCCTCATCCTCAGGAACAGAGGACAAGAACATTCCCTTTGCTGTACCCAAAACCCAAAAAGTAATAGAACACATTACCAAGCTCATCACTATCAATGAAGCGGTAGTAGACACCAGTGAGATTGACAGTGTAAAGCCCAGACGCTCTTCTCTGTCCAGGAAGAGCAGCATGGAGTCACCCAAATTTACCACCCCTAAAGATCCCTACACATTCGATCCCAAAGGAGAAGCCCCTGGCCCCAGTGGTTTGAGACACCTTCACAATCCTGAGGCAGATCCACCAGGTACCCAGGAGCTGTCAACAGTGCCTCTGCTTAGAAGCCACTCAATGCCATCATCTACCAGCCAAGGAGAGCCCTCCACCTCTGGCACCATGTCTCCCAGAGGTTACCGTCTCTGCCAGTCATTCGATGAGCAGCAAGCGGTGGTAGCAGAGATGAGGGTTGGCCATGCCCAGCGTATGCTGAAGCGCCAGCCTGCCATAGAAGTTCCACTGGGAGCTGAGGTAATGCTGGAGGAGGCCGGTTCCACCTCCTCCTCCTCAGCCAGAGGCACTGAATTAGCCAGGCAGCCACAGCAACAACAACAGCAAAGGACTCCGAGCCTGTTTGAATGTGAAGCATGTGGGGCCCACTTTCAACACAGTGAAGGCTACGAGGCCCACCGAGGCATATGCCCGGGGCAGCAAACACTAGAACAAGAGAGCGGGGATGTGAATAAAACATGCAGAGAGGATCGCCCCCAGATGATGATGCACTATAAGTTCCGAGCACTGGCCATGGCTGTGAGGAAAAGGAGAAAAGAGGAAAGCCTGGAGGAGGATCCTCCCAGCCCTGGATATGTAGCCATGTCAGGCAGCTCTGCAGGCCTCATTCCTGTGCCAAGCAGACCAGAGCACAGCCAGGCCCTCTCAGGTTTGTTTATGTATCCTTGCAGAAGCAAGTGTATGCAGTGTGAGCTATAAGTTTCTTTTTTTCATACCATTTCATCCTCTTTTAACATCTGAGAAACCTGAATAGCTAAAGAAAAGATACATACAAGTCAATATCTGCATCTACATCATTGATGTAAAGCAAAGAAAACAAAGAAAAACTACTGTGTGAAATTACACTACACTACAGATAAGGGAATGAAATGCAAAGAAAATTAAATGTCATCATTCAAAAGCAGTATACAAATATAATATGATGTTAGCTAATTTGTTGTTTCTTTTGCTTGTTTCTAGGTGTTTCTTTACAGACTGAGCCAAAACAACAGCAGCAGCAGGACAGGAAGGGTGTGTCTGTCATCCAACACACAAGCTCTTTTGAGAAGCAGGAGAGTATATCCATGGAAAGTCAGGAACCAGACCTCAGAGAGAGTCAGCAAACACAACAAGCCGAGCCAAAACCATCACCCTCTACATCTCGCCTCATCCGCCAGCCAAACATCCAAGTGCCAGAGATCCTTGTTACTGTGGAGCCTGATGCTGACATGCCATCTGTGTCACCGCCAGTGACAGCATCCTCATCCAAGGTCCATGATTATTTAAAGTAGCATTTGGCTGTATATTTTTGTACATTTTATACAATTTGACTGCCTTGCTATTTCATCTGCCTCCCCTCAAAAGTAAGGGCCTTCAATCATTGCATGTTTCATGTTAAATAAATGTGAAACATGCATTAATTTAAGGGTGTTTTCTTTTTGATATAAATTATTCTACATCCTAAGAACATTATTTAGCAGGTGAGCAGTCTTTGTCCCTTTCTTACATGGAATGTTAAATTAGTAAACAATTTGTCTGTCATAGGAGGCAGAGAGGGTGGAGGAGTTCCAGTGGCCTCAGCGTAGCCAGACTCTGGCCCAGCTCCCTGCAGAGAAACTGCCACCAAAAAAGAAGAGGCTCCGCCTGGCAGAAGCAGCCCAGTCCTCTGGGGAGTCTAGCTTTGAGTCTGTGTCTCTGCCTCGCAGCCCCAGTCAAGAGAGCAACATCTCACACACTTCAAGCCTTTCTGCTTCTTTTGAGGACACAGCAAGATCAGAGCCTGCCATCTGGGCCTCCTGTAGCCAAAGCTCCCAGATGTTGATGGTGCCATCTGCCTCCCACCAACACCACCAAAGCCACAAAGAGATGAGGCGCTCAGCCTCAGAGCAGGCCCCAATCAGCCCCCAACAAACAGAGCAGATGTCAGAGACCAGAAGCAAGTCCTTTGACTATGGGTCTCTGTCCCCTCAGCAGTCTGCATCCTCCTGGAAAGAAAGGAGAAAGTGTCTCCTTGTGAAGCATGCCACCTTAGGGGAACCTGAGCAGGAGGAGGGGGCCAGCATGAGCCAGTTGTCCAGAGCAGAGAGTCCAAAGCCTGGGCCTTCTCGCTCCATCCATTCTCCTCTCTACTCAACCGAGGCAAGCTCCCGGTTCAGCCTGGATGCCACAGGGAAAGCCTTGCAGCTGTTACACCCACAAATCTTCCCGCACTCTCAGGATGTGCTCCCTTTGCAGCCCAGAGGCCAGCAAACGTTTTCCACAGGATCACTATCCCAGTTACTCCCCGTCACGACAGCCATCACTGATGTACTGTCCACCCAAATCATCCACAGAGCCTTCTTACATTCAGAGAGAGGACCTCCACCTATACAGATACATCCAGCGCAGATCCACATGGCAGAACGGTTGGGTATACCATTCCATCAGCTTTCTGCTCTAGTTCCTCTCCAGTTCTCTTCCAGGACTAGAGCTAGTCAGGCTCTGTACTTGCCTTTTCCTCCAAGACTTACCACACATGTTCCTTCCTCTCCCACTACAGAGAGTAGACCCTCCATCTCTTCCATGTCTTCTGCCCTTACCAATCAATCTCTTGTAACAATCTCCTACCACCACCCACAGCCAGTCATTGCCACATGCCTGGCACAGCTTACACCAGTAGTGTCCCTTGTGGTGCCAGTGCGACTCCAGACCCATATACCTACCTATGCCAGTGCCATGTATACCACCCTGTCCCAGATCCTGGCCTCCACTCGCTCACAGGAACCCATTTCTTGCACAGCTATGGTCATCATGGGCCAGGTGGAGCGGGACAAGCTACAAAGGTCCTACTTGAAGGTTCCCTCCCCAGACATCAAGAGCCTTCTTCCCCTGTCTCTGCCTGCAGAGCTGGCCTCAGGATCTGGGGAGGGATACAGTCCATTGGGGGCTGGAGGAAGTAAACGCATGCTTTCTCCTGCAGCCAGTCTGGAGCTCAGCACAGAGGCCCAACGTCACCAGAAAAGGGTAAAAGAGGAAGGAGAGGGGGAGCAACATAAGGCAGGAGAGGAGGAGGAGGAGGATGTAGAACAGAAGGTAAGGCGGGAAGAAGAAAGTAAAGCCACTGGGAGAAACCTGGAAGAGGGAGAGAAGAAACAGCCAGAGAGGGTAGAAGTGACAACTGTGAAAGTGGAGGGGGAGCAGGAGCAAGTACCAAGGAAACATAATAGGGACGAAAAGGAGGAGGAGGAGGAGGAGGAGGAGGAGGAGAAGGAGTCAACTGAGAAGACAAGTAAAAAAAAAGAAGAGGTGTCTGTTGTGGAAGAAGGGGTTGAAAGACCAAGCACTCCTTCATACCCCAGTCTCCACACCTCAACCTCAGTCAACTGGTGCTACCTGAACTATGTCAAACCCAACCCATCTGCCCTGAGGGACCCCCGCACCTCAGTTTATTCTACCTGGAGCGTCAGTGCTCACAACCCCAACTTGCCAGGCCTCAGCACTAAGGTGGCGTTGTCTCTACTGTGCTCCAAACAGAAGCACAGCTCAGAGACGTACACCATGGCCATGGCCCCGGCCAAAAGCAAATTGGCCCCTGCCAGTAGCAGGACCCCACGTGTGTCAGAGGTAAACATAACCACAATATACATTTACATACGTGTATTTCTAGGTTAATGTAGATCACTCTGTTAAAGAGACCCTAAACTTCTATAGAATATAATACCATTGTCTTTTTTTAACTAATCTGTAGGTTTTACATATAACACCGTTAATGTGCTTAAAGGGGTACACATTTTACACATCAAAGTCTGTTTACAGGTCTTGGGGAGTGCTACTGCATATGTGAAAAAGTTGTATGAAGCCTTTTGTTGCTCCAAAGGGAGCTGTGTGAAATCTGATAAATTGCCTCAAATGATGTGATCACTGCTTGAGGCTAACCACTCATGGTTCCATTATCCGCTACTAGCATAACACACCTGAATCTCTGACTGAACTGTCAGCGCTCGAGCTGCAATGTGGGTAATGTAGGCGTCGGGTCTTGACAAGGAAGAAGAATGCATGAAATAAATAAATGCGGAATCTGGTTCTGCTGCATCAATTGTGTTTCTTTTTTTTATTAGACTGTCCATCATGAGTCCGAAAATGTTATAGGAGGAAAATTGGTGGAGTAATCTTTTAACAAGAAAACAGTTAACATTTTATTTTAAGTTGTTTTGAATTTTTCTATGTGTGTCTTGAGTGTAGGTACATGCCACCCCACCCAGTACCCTCACCAAAGTAAAGGATCAGCGGCAGCAGCAGCATGAAAAGGAGGAGAATAAAGAGATGAAAGAAGAGGAAGGACCCTCTACCTCCAAACAGAGCGAGGCTTCTCGTGTTCGCATCTTTGAAGGCGGGTAAGAACTACAAGAGACTGTTAAAATGCACATCTTTTATTTTAATATAGAGCTCTATCTGGCTCTATATTTTCAATATTTGTGAATAATGGCAGTGCCTCATTACACAAGTGATCTGCTCTTCTGTCACAAACCAACGCCTAATGACAGCAAAACAGCAACTATGGAAAACTGACAAGATTGCACAGAGAATTACAGTAACAGATGGGAGGCAGTGGCACCCACAGGGACTTCATTTGTACCTGCAGCCAAGCTTTTTCCTCTTATTGCTGGCATGAATGTCTGTGTTTTAGAAGTGTTAAGTTTAGTTAATTTGGAGAGATAGCTGTGTGTGTGTGTGTGTGTGTGTGTGTGTGTGTGTGTGTGTGTGTGTGTGTGTGTGTGTGTGCGCGCGCGCGCGCGCGTGAAGGGGAAAAGGTTGTCACTTCACTTTGTGAGACTCTCCATAATACCTGTTTTTACAGTTATATAAGTTACTAAAAAGACACAGAAGAATGGTATGAAGCAGTTCTGCAAGAAATCAGTATCATAGTCATGATAGTCATAGATTGTCATGTTTGTGTACCATGTGTGAATGTGTTTGACTTTAAACCAGTACGCATCTGTACACTTCACTGCATTCACCTATTCACATATTTGTGCCTTCTATAAATGTCTGAGTGATTTTTTTCCTGTGCAGCCTCTCTTCTTTCCCATGTTTGCGGGTGTTAAGAGCTGAAAGTTTCCTCAGCAGCTGATTATGTGTAGAGTAGTAGAAGATGAAAGATGGTAAAGATGAAGTAGTAGATAAAGGTGAAAGGTTCCCAATTAATGAATATTTCAAAACACACTGGTTTTCCTTTTGATTGGGATGGAAAATATTTTAGAGATATTTAAGGAATGGTTTTTGCTTGTGTGTGTGTGTGTGTGTCAACACTTATACATTGAGGCTTGTGTTTTGTGTTACTGTGCTCACAGATTGAGTGTGAAGGAGTTGTCTGCTTAACAGTAGATAAGGCACTAATTACCAGTCTTTATCATTTGCAGCCACACATTACACACTTTTCAGGAAGTGCATTTTCATCCATAAACAGCCTACAGCTTTCTCCCTTCTTCCTGTCTTCTGTCTTACTCATACCACCATCATGCTGCCTGTGCTGCTCTGGCAGCTCTTCCAGTTTTACTTACCTGTGTATTATTTTCTCGTCATTACCTCCCAACCTCCTCTCTCTGTGTACCTACACCCCTTGATGTCCTGCTGTATTTTGTCCATGCATGCAAATAAGCACAGCTACTCCCTCTTGAACACAGCAGAATGTTTTGTACCCTGACTTTGTAAGGATTCATTATCCCTATCTCCCTTTTGTCAACACTTTGAAATCATGACTGTGTGCCACTCATATTATTCTGGAGAACAAGTAACACTTTTGAATGTGAATGTGCATCATACAGCTTTGTTTATGTTCCACTGACTTGCACGATTTCATCCTGATCCAATTTCAGAGATCCCTTTAAGAAAGATGGGTGCAGGGGTCACATTGCTACAGATACTGGATCAAGGCAGCTTTCTCCTTAATAACACATGTCTTAGCAATTAAGCAAACATAGCTGTTCCTTCTTGGTGGCAGCAAACATCCGTGGAACACCAGCTTTAATCCTTAGTGAGCGCAAGCTGAAGTGTCTCCTTCTGGATTCTGTTAAAACATGCAGATTGATTTCCATAGTGTAAGTGGTTAGCATTGCAGATTTGTCACAACACTTTAACCACAGTGGTGAAATAGACAGAGCCATTCCTGTGAGCAGAGTTTACAACATTTTACAGCAGGATTAGTTATGTCAAACTCCTTTCTGGCCAAATAGTGATCGAAGTATGTTTCAGTACCTGCAGTATTGCCTATTACTGTTATTCAGTTGTTGCTGCTTTGAAATTCAATGGCCTTATCAATCATTCACACCCTGGTTGAAAGCGATATTCTCTCCACCAATCTGCCTTGGCGGTCATAAAGCTACAGTATAACCAGGGGCAGATTGTCGGTGGAGTTTACCGAGAGACGTGCTGCTGATTTAATGCTCAATGTGTGAAGTGCAACTTCTGCCTTGTTTTTTCCTGAGATGTGGGTGGATATTTTTAGCAGTGGCAAGAAATACATGCCAGTAAACAGTAGCCAGCTCCTCAATGAAAACAACATAATGCCACTGTTGAGACTATTTTACAGTTGTGTAACAATTTGTTATGATTTGTTGTTGGTGGTTCTATTATACAACAGGGAGCATTCACAGCCTTAGTTCTTGTAGATGTGGTGCATATATCCTGTAATTAAACACGGTCAACACACATTGGATATTTACAATTCAGAATAGATTGTAGATCTCTTCATGAGTAGTGAGGGCAAATGGAGTTTTTCATAGAGGACAATTCATTCAGATATAAAATGTCTGTGGTCCTCTGTGTCCACAAATAGGCTTTTGGTAAACATCAAGATTGTGTATAAACAATGTTTTTATAGACTAGACCTAAATGTGTTGCTTGATTTTTATATATAGTGTCTATTTTAGGTTGTGGGCCATAGCCAGGCTTCCCTTCCCTCTCTTTTGCTGCTGCTGTTGTTGGCAGGGCCACCCGATTGCAGCAGAATAGCTGGTATTCTCTGTGTGCCCAGGGTGTAGTGGAGGGAACAGCCAAGGGACTCAGTGCTGCTGGGGTTTTGGTGGGGCTTCCCCAACCCGCCTCCATAAAGAAAGCCTTGTTTTCCAGTTTCTCTTGTGTGTGTGTGTGTGTGTGTGTGTGTGTGTGTGTGTGTGTGTTTTGGGTGCACATGTGTGCATGTATCTGTGCTGCACACAAACCCACATCCACAATCATTATTAAAGCTGCACTTATCAATATTTTGTTGTTGTTACATTATTTGAATATTGTGTAATGCAAGTGCTTGTAGTGACAAAGTCACAGAGAATTATCACCAAGCTTTGCAGTTCCCATCAGCTCTACAGAGCATTTTTTAGCACATTGTTTTGTTTTTTCGCCCTGCAAATTCCACTTTCATCACCTTGTTTCTAGCAGCTGCACGCAGCTGTTTTCAGGGAAAAAGCTCTGTAAAACACTGTATGCTACCTACAGGCAAAGTTAGCAACTAGCTGGTGAACATTGTGAAGCATTTAGTAGCTAAAGAGACAGATATTTTCTAAGGAGTTGGTGGAGACCAAAATAAAGCTAAAAAGAGAGAAGAGTGAATATTGGACTTAAATTTGACAGGTGGCCAGGAACACAACTCCAAATGAATTCTAATGTTGCTCTATAACTGCTGGATGTGTAAATAGGCAACTGTTTGCCAAGATGTTCAACATAATAACTTTACAGGATGAAAATATGTTAATGCTGTGTTTTCAGCAGTGGCCAAAAAATAAACTAATGCAGCTTTAAAATGCAATTCAATTTAAATCAATTCAATATAAATTTTATATGGATGGTCAGTGAAGAAGCTAGGTATTTGCGCACATTGCATCACACAGTGAAACCAGTGGTCTATATGAAAGTAATCCTAATTTGTGATCAAATGTCTTATCTTTCTGTTTCTCTCTCTCTCTCTCAATTTCTTAGGTATAAGTCCAATGAGGAGTATGTTTATGTGAGAGGTCGCGGCAGGGGCAAGTACATATGTGGAGAGTGTGGCATCCGCTGTAAGAAGCCGAGCATGCTGAAAAAGCACATCCGAACGCACACCGATGTCCGTCCGTACATTTGCAAACACTGCAACTTTGCCTTCAAAACCAAAGGTAAGGGGACAATTTAAAGTTACTTAAAAATGATTTGTATTGCTTTTTATACCCATATACTTTATGTCCAGTGATCACATTTTAGCTCTGTTGTTGAAATATCCTCATTTTCCTTGCCCTGTTTGATTCGAGGGCAATTTTAATGTGCTTTTCTTGTTCCTTCCTAGGGAACCTTACAAAACACATGAAGTCAAAGGCTCATGGGAAAAAATGCCAGGCAATGGGAGTATCTGAGTCATCACTGGACGAGCCAGAGAGTGAGGAAACAGGTACTTAGGGAGGGGATGGAGAGGCATCTCACATATTTCCCATCCACTGTAAAGAAATATTGGAACACAGCTGGATGAACTTCTGCCTGTGAAGAATTGTAGCTGCTCAGCACTGACAGCTTATGTAACACCATGTTATATTCTCCTCCCTTTGGCCTTGCATAAGTAATATGAAAACGTATAAGATAAATGAATGAAAAATACAGAGCATTTCACATTCTCCTGATGTAGTTGCAGCCATCTGGCAAGTATACCTTCTTCTCAAGGATGTGTTGCTGGCGTATGACAATACGCATTCCAACACTTATGTCTGCCCCCCGTCAAAGCCATAAAAGAGCCTCAAAGCCAGCCACCTCACCATTTCCTCCCTAACCTTCCTCTACTACCCCTCCCCTTGCTGTCTTTCTTGCTGACAGACTACACTCATCACAGCCAAGGACGCGCCATTTAAACCATCTTTCCATTCACAAGGCTGTTGAGATAGTTTGTGAATAGAGGCATGGTGCTATTCAATTAAATTCCGGTCTTTTCATCCTCAGTCTATTTATAACATGGGTTTGATGGGTGGTGGGTGAGGTTTGTCAGAAAGATACAGTACGCTGTCCTAACCCTTTGTGCTTCTTCCTGAAAATTGTTCTGTTAATGTGTTTTCGTGTCCCTTAGTGTGAGGATTTTTGTCACGACTTTGTACATTCAGTAAAGGATACAATATGGATGTAAAGGAATATAATTTAAAGAATGTGTCTGTTTTTCTGTGTCTGCACAAATAGCAGGAAGTGATGAACGTGTGTGTGGCTCAGAGGAACAGGAGGAACATCAGTTTTCTGACGTGGAGGAGTCTGAGGACGATGACGACAACGATGACGATGATGATGAGGAAGAGGAGTCAGCATCCCATGACGACCCACCATCCTCAAGTTCGTCAGACACCCACCCATCAACGGGAGGGCATTCCAGCTGCAGTAGGCACTCTCAGCAGGGCACTCCTGACACTGAGCCCCTGGGCCCCAATCCTAGCCCTGGTAAGGAGGCCTCCCCAAGAGGAGTTTGGCCCAGCAGACGAGCCGCCTCTCCAGGCAGCAGGAGAGCGCTGTTCTCCTGTCGGGGCTGGAAGGCATCACCAAGAGCCTTTTCCCCCAGCAGTGAGAGCTGTTCCCCTAGCCGCAGCCTCTCCCCCCGCCTTGAGCTTTCCTCACCCATCCACAGCCTCTCCCCCAGGACGGAGCTGTCCTCGCCCAGCCGACATGTCTCACCCTCCCCTGAGAGAGGACCATCTCCCATCAGACCCCTTTCACCTCTTCATCCCATTTCGCCCAGCTACTACCGATCATCACAAGCTCGGACCCCTCCCTCGCCACTCGGGTTACAGCACAGAACCCCTGGATATCTGCCATGGGAGAGCCCAGGTACAAAGGGTAGTCATGTCAAACTGGTGAGTTTTTTTTTTTTTTCTTAGTCTGCACAGATCTATGCCTAGAAATTTAAATTGAGAAATAGACAGCAACCAGAATGTATTTCCTCTGCACTTTCCTCCTAGGAAGAGCTCAGTGTACAGTATCCTGTGTACTGACAGAGGAAGTCAATGTAATGTGATAATGAGTTATTTGCTCCCCCTACAGGAGAAATGTGGTACAGCAGCAAAAGGACCAACATTGCCAGAAGCCAGCTTGTTTCCACCTGCTTTTCGTCTTTCTACCTGTGAGGGTTATCCTGGCCACCAAACAGCAGACAACATCTTCAGCCATCTTCCCATGCACTCCCAACAAGCCAAGGTCCCCTATCTGATGATCCCCATTGGAGGGATCCAAATGGTACAAGCCAGACCAAGGTCCCACCCTACCACCCCCTCATCCCCAACATCTCCCCCCATGGAGGGGCCGTCACTGGCCAGGTTTGAATTACACTGGGGCGGGACCCCCAGAACTCAAGGGCTTAGGACTCCTGGAGACCACTGGTCAGAGCATCAGGCAGCAGGAACCAGCCAGTCAGGGCGGTGCGTTCTCAGTACAGCACTAACATGTTCCAAACCGGAGTTGGAGACCACAGACTCAAAGCAATATGGCAGCTCACATAGCTCCGCCCAAACCCGCAGGCCTGCTACTGAGACCACCGAACGCTGCGTCAGAGACAGTCGTTCAAGAGCACCCCTCAGTCTAGCAGCCCCTGTAGCCTCGCGTGTAACTGGACATCAGCCAGAGGGGGAGGAGCCACTGTCTGGTGGTGATCGGGTGGAGGGAGGAGCTAAAGGAGACTCAGCCAGAACAGACCAGAGCACTTAACAGTGTCTACACCTTGATGCATCATGCATCCCATTTTGCTTTATTGGTTGCTACACTAGTCTTGTTTTTTATTGCTTTGTTTTTATACAGTTTTCAATACTATTGTTAACTTAAATGTTTGTTCTTTGGCAATATTCAGGTTTGTTATAAAAATGCACTTTTTTCTTTGTAAAAAATAATGTCTATCTATATATATAAATTATATATATATATAATTATATCCCTCCTGTATCTCTATTGATACTGGTAATCTTAATGTCTGTTTAAATATATGTAAAAGGAATATGAATAAATTTGTAAATGACCAAAATCTTTAATCAAAAATAATTCCATTTTTGTTTGTCCACATTTTGTTCAGTATTAATCAAATTGTAGTTACTTGTGCCTTTTCTGTCCAGATTTGTGTTTTGAGATGTACAGAACAGATAGACAAAGAGAAGGCTGTGAAATTTTATATCTGCTTTTTTGTGTTGTTCTGGAGGGTTAATATTTGGTGTTTTGAATGTTTCTGTTCCACTGCTTTAATGCCAGGGTAACAGAGAGTTGCATTGTGGAGATATTGAAGGAGCAGCAAAAATGTGTCAAAGGAAATTGCACTGAAGTTCTATTTTTTATTACAAAAGATTTTAGATTAGAATATATCTCTATACAGGGAAGAGCGCTCCTTATTTATTGTTATTTGATGACAATGATCATTGTTTCAAATTGTTTCAAGGTTGTTGTTGTTGTTGTTGTTTTGCTTTTTTATTGGAAAAAGGATGTTTTTGTTACATATGTGTGTCTTTTTCATGATGTTCTTGTGACTTGAATTGGTGACAAAGATGAGGGATTGCGTTTGGCTGGTAACAGAGGATTAAGTGCCCTGCAGATTTCACACACAGCAAAATTTCTAGTCATTGAAGAAATAAAAAATGCGCCAGACTCCCTTGAGGTTGTGCCTTTCTTCCATTTGGCCATGTGCTCATCATGCTTTTGCTCTAATAGTTTGTATCATAATTCTTTTTAATTACAGTGTGGAAATTTTAGGACAAATTGTTTCATACCCATTTAATGATTTCCTCGTGTTATCAACCACATTGGATTGGTTTTCCACAACAGATAAGTGAAGTTGGATCGTGTACAAAGAAAACATCAAAACTACATCATAAACATTTACAATGGGGTTCAACTGATTGGATTAGAAGTGGTTACCTCCATTCCGAAGAACACAACACGGTTTGTCATTTCTCTGTGGTACTTGTACTGTTTGGTAGAACTTTTTGTGGTATTTTGTACTACTCTGTGGTGCACCACTACTACGTGGTTGTTTGTGGTACTTTGTCATGAGTTTTGTGGTATTTTGTGGTCTTGGCTTCTACTTTGGTTTTTGTGATATGTTTGGTTGTACTTTGCACCCCCACGTGATAATGTGGTGATTGGTGACTACAACCCTTTTCCATGTGTGTTTTCCTTTTTCCTTCTTCTAAAAAACACATAGTTTTGTGTCAAAATGTTAAATCTGTCTTATATCTGTCTGATATTTCTAAAATGCTATTTGACTTTGCAGATTTAAAAAAATATATAGTACTTACATGTCAAATATAAAACAACAGCTTCATAGTAAGGCGTTGGGCTACCACAAGTTATCAGAATAGCTTTATCTTGGCTTAGATTCTTTTCATACTCACCAAACTATTCTCTGACCCCTTGTGCCTTGTATAGAAGCATCTGCCTCTGTAATGCTTCTCCACTCGTTTATTTAGGTGTTTCCTTTAATTTGTCACCTGTCAGTATGTGGCAAGGATTAAATAGCATATATAAACCCACAATAATCAAATTACTGAACTTTTCTCTCTTGTGGGAGCAACCAGGCAGCTGTATGCCTTTAGTAGTACCACTAGATGTCCCTACTAACTCACCAACACTCTGGCATCCATCAAATTATATTTCTCATCCATGCAGCTGATAGTTAGAACAAGGAGGTGCTCTTAATCATGACTACAGAAACACTGGTGTCATTTGTCTTTCTGGTTCCCTTTGTTTTAGTTTTGATTGGGGTCAAGAGGGTACACACACCTTTCAGAAGAAGTTCACCTTATCAACTCCAAACCAACATGAATTTAAATAGCATGTCTATAAATTTTGAACTATGATTGGCTATATGGGTCAAATGTTTATTCATTCTGTAACTCTTTTTCCTGAAAACACCCATCTTTATGGTGTAGACACACACATTTATCACTACCAAGATTTAACCCTCCATTCTGTTTTATCATGTCACTTTCTTTAACTATTTCAAGCACCCCGTTCTTCTTCATGCAACTCTAGGAGTATAGAACAATATTCCCATAAATGTATCACTCCCATCCCAGCAATGTTTTCCATTCACTGTCACTGATGTTTTGCACAATAATGTCTAACAGCACAGCAAGACATGGATTACATAAAGCTGACTCGGGCACAGCCAGCGATTGTGTTGACAAGAAGCCAAAAGATGTTTGCTGCTGTGACTTGACATTCCACAGAAAATGTTACAAAACAGGCAACAGGGAGGCAGTGGTATTTTTAGACACATATCAAAAAGAGTTTAAGTTAAGTGAATGATCATTCTTCCTCCTTCAAAGCCCTGTATGCCGACAACTCAGAGCCAGAAGGGTTAGAGGGAGATTATATTTTCAAAGGAGTGAACTGAGGAGGTAAGGTTGCTAATTAAAAATAAACACTTTCTAGGACAGAAGCTGGCAAAGACACTGGGGTGTGGCTGAACAAAAAGAGACTCTGGCTTTTCCTCTGACTTGCATCCTTAACTTTTACTTGCTATCCATTTTTCAGAGACACTACTGCTTAATGTGTTATGATGCCTGTGGAGAGGGGCACATCTGTGCTCCTGAGGGACCTGAACTTATGACCTCTGGTGCAAGAATGTGTTGAAAATTCTACGCTATCATTATGTAGTGTGGCAATCTCATCACCATGTCACACATTCCACAAAGCTTTATGTGAGAGAAAAAATGTTGTCCCCTCCCTGCCTGAAGTCTGGCAGATTATGTATTAGACACTAGAATATCCTGATCTACTCAATAATTAAAGCTGACTCTTCTTCAGAGAGTTTGGGAGGAAACAAACAGAAACTGGGGTGATGTGTGAATTTAAGGTCCCAAAATCAAAGTGGAAGCACAACACAGTGTGTGAATGTGTTTTGAAAGGATTATACACAATAGTGATGTATAGCAAAATCATTTTAATGACTGTCCCATGTTCTGTCCTCCCACTTGTCTGCTGCTGATTTTAATTTGCCCTCTTCGTTTTCATAGGCACATGTTTTTGTGCACTGGCCATGCCCACTCTACAGAGGAAAAGTACTGTCTGCTCTCTGCTGTGTTATATATGTTCAGGAGTCATGTTTCATGGAAAGTGGATTATAAGCCCCTTTAAGTAAACATTATCCCTAGAAGGGATTATGACAAATGAATGGGGAAAAATATATATTTTTATCTCCCCTTATAGTAATAACTACTGAGCAAGCAAAACTGAGCAAACAAGACTTTAAGTGATTACACATTCATCTTTCAATCTATAGTATTCCCACTGCCTTCAAACACTGCCTGCTTCACATGCTCACATGTTTCCACTGGACAAAAATCATCTAACCTTACAGTAGCAAAAAATTATCTACCCCAAATTCTCAGTCATTTGTCCATTTCCGAAAAGTGATCTGTAATCTTTTGGGAAATGACGGCAGTGAAGACAATATCCACTCTGAATGTACATTTATTGTATTTACATGAGTGATAGCTGCCATTTGCCTATCTGCATGACTCTGGCACGGCTGACCTGCGTACAGGGCACAATGTGGGTGGGACTTGAGAAGGAGCACTACTGCCTATGGGCAGGGAAGAGCAGCCTGCTTATCTGTGAGCCCTTTACCAGCCATCAGTTCAGTCAAATGTAACTCTGGAATTTCTTTGGTGACAGTCAAACACTCACAAAATTAAAAAAATGTTGTGTGGACAGAGGAAACATATCATATCACTACCTTTTAAGCTGATATGGCA
Organism: Siniperca chuatsi; assembly: GCF_020085105.1. NCBI lineage: Eukaryota > Metazoa > Chordata > Actinopteri > Centrarchiformes > Sinipercidae > Siniperca > Siniperca chuatsi. The sequence continues at coordinate 17,308,890 of NC_058050.1, forward strand.
AACTTGTTAGCAAACAGTTGCTTATTCACACGTCCAGCAGTTACAAAGCTAAATTATCTTTCATTTGGAGTCATGTTTGTGTCCATCTGATGAATCTAAGTCCAATATTCACTCCCTTTTAGCTCTGTTTTGTCACGTTTAGTCAAGCAGGTAACAAGGGGATGGACCAAAACGCAGACACTGAGGCTGAACAGGTGAAGTTCAATGATTTATTGCAGAACAAAACCTTACATGGATGGTGAGGCAGGCAATGGTTCAAACCAGGAGAGCAGTCCAAACAGGTAAACAAATCAGATAGGGAGTAGCAAAATCCGAAAGTCCAAGAAACAAGTAAAATCCAAGAAACACAGGGGAAGTCCAAAAAAACTAGAAACACTTGAAAAGTCCAAATTATTAGAAACACTAGAAACGCGCTGGAATGCTTAATGAAGGAAGTACACAGACAATGCAAATTCCACCTAGAATTTTAAAATAGTAATAATGTACTGGTAGTGGAAATATTAACATTAATAATGTAATAATAATGGGAATGATAGTCATAGTAATGATAATGACAATAATAGTAACAAAGCCAACAACAACAACTGTAGTAGCAGTTGAGCAGGAACATGGGGGCAGCAGGTGGCCCACAACCAAAGATCCAGTCTCTGCAGCCCAAACTGGGACCTGATTCCACAGGAGAGGAGCTTGACAACTGAAGGCTCTGGCTCCCATTCTACTTTTGGAGACTCTAGCCAGCGATCAAAAATTATGGGAAAAGCAAACACAGACATGAAGTAAAACTACACAAGACACATGATGCAGAACACTACAAAATAAAACAGGAAATACTAAACTACAACACATAAACCAGAACATGTATTTGTTGCATTTGTTGTCTGATCCAACATTTTAACAGTACATTCTTTGAGGTTAAAAGGTTAATTCATCCAGTACTGCTCAAACAAGGTCTTTTTCAGTCATTTCAAAAAAAATGTTGATACTGTTTCAGAATACATTAGAGGGTCACAATTGTCTCTAACATAGTTATAGATATGACTGTCAGTCTTTATATCATCTTGCTGCTGTTGTTCTAGTTTTGTTCTGATAGAGAAACTGGCCTTGGGAAAACTTTCCATTGCACACCAGCATATCACTGCATCTCCCCTCTTATCTCTTCTCACACGTGTTCCCAGTGATCAGTGTTGGATCCATTGCCTTCATCCTCCTCCATCCCTTTTAAGAGCATATTCATATCAGGATCCATCAGCCTTCAACTCTCCAACCCTTCTTCAGACCTTATGTCATCCTCCATCTCTCTCTTCCTCCCCTTCAAACCTCATGTATAACTAGAGAAAAGAGACATTTCCTCATTCAAAGGCAAACTGCAGAATGTCACTCAGCAGGTGACAGCAGTGTCACAGAGAGACTACAAAAGCATCAGATATTCATGGTATGTGTCACAGGTTCGATCACCCTGGGGTTGTACACTGTGGATCCATGGCATGCAGCTGTGGGTGGAGCTTTTACCATGACATCAAGTGAGGGAGAGGAGAGGAGAGGTATAAGAGTGAAAGAGCTCAGACACCTGCAGACATACAGCAGCAGCACGTTAAACACAGCTGTAACTGTACAGATGCTAGTCTCTCTCCATCCATCAGCTTTCAACTATGTCTACTAACACCAGCGTTCTTCTTCTCATCACTCTTTGGGCTTCCATGCAGGACGGTGAGTCTATTTTTTAAAGATATATTCTAATAAAATAACAATTTCATATTCTTGTTTTAGTGGGATGTGTATGACATCAGGTATAAGTTCATCATCCTTGCATCAATCTAAGAACTTTCTCAGTTATGTTAGAGGAGAGAATGTCAAAAAAACACATTGCTATACCTTTGTGTTTTTATTAGCAGTGTAGACTGTAACTCACATATTGTATGTACACTGTCATTAATCTCAGTCACACTGTGCACAAAGCAGCAATGGTCATCGCTGTATGTTGGTGCACATACATGTTTTGGCAAGCCCGGAAGAACAGAACACATTAAAGGATCAATTTATCACACAAAAGCTGCTCATTTTATCTCGGGTAGATTTTTATTGTTGCTAAATGTTGACACAATGTTGCAATTGATTCCTGTAATACCTCAAGTGCAAGTAGTAGGAGCGTGGTAGTGTTTTTCCTTATTTCATGCAGGGGTTTTTTGATAAAAAAAAAAAACAGTAGTAGAAGAAGTAAGCATTTTAGATTCAGCCTTTTTTGACTGTCTATGAGCTTTTTCATGATCTCACTTGCAAATTCTATTCATAATAGACTAGTGATGTAACATATTGTCTTTTGAAAAAGAGTAAAGGCGGAGACAGAGCCACTGACATTTGGTTTGGATCAGTTTGGATCACTGTTACTGAGTGGGTCTTTGTCTCGGACTAGGTTTGGGTCTTCCTGTGATGAAACAGCGTGAAGTGGAGGCCGGTGACGGTGTCCCAGCACAGAGAGAGAGGACCAAGCGCTGTGCCTGCAGCAGCCTGCTGGACTCTGAGTGCCACTACTTCTGTCACTTGGATATCATCTGGGTCAATACGCCCAGGTAAGCAAGAGGATACACAGCGCATGGGGACACAAACAAGTTTGGACACACACATGCAGCATACTCACTTGTATACTTCTGTTATGTAAAGCATCTTGGTCAGGATGATTAAAAACACTGTGCAAAAGTCAGTGCATTTTCACTTTGAGCCCAATATCTGCACAATAAACATGTGCTATCACTGTATAATTAAATGGGCAGTGGCGTATGAAGTATCAGAGAGCAAAGTCTGCAGAATGTTTATATCTCTTGTTTCTCTTTCTCTCTGCAGTAAGACCATAGTTTATGGTCTAGGCAGCCCTCTCTCCCGACGCAGAAGGTCCACTTTACGCTGCGCCTGTGCCAACCCTGATGATCAAACCTGCACCAGCTTCTGCCATCACAGGTGAGTCAGGGCCAGAGCCCATGTGTTTCCATCATAGGTCGCTTAGTTTGTAAAGGCAGGTATTATTGTCCTTTGTGGAGGACAAGAAGTGGTGCAGTTTGAGGGAACATCTAATTTCATTGCCATGCTATTATTAGCCTAAATGTGTTACTTTGTTCTGTAAGTCCTGCTTGTCCGAGGGTGTGATCATCAAAACACTACAGCTGAGGCCTGAGGGAGTAGAATAATCTCAGGCTGGTGCACAAAGCTTGTTTTTGATTGGCTCTAAGGGGCTGAGGAGTGAAGCATGTAGGAGTTTGGAAGCAATTAAAAGCTAAGTCGAGAATTCACGTTTGCTAGAAATGCCAAACAAATACTGTCACCAGGAGGCATCACATGAGGTCGACAAAGCCTCATGTTTAGTGGCATTCATGATATCTGCTGATTTGGTGCACTGTTTTCTTGGAACATTAAACATTTAGCGAGACTGTAAAAAAATGTTGTATGCTTTTATTTAACGGGAGTGTTCTTTAACTACAGCGATAACAATAAAACATTTAAAGTGACAAACTGCAATGTCATGGTAAGTCTGTATGTCAAAGGTACTCGTACTTTTTGGTAACTAAACTGTTTCCTTGTTTGCAGCCCTGAAATCACTTCCACAAAGAGATCTGTAAAGAGACATCAACTCAACATACTCAGAATCCTAAGGTGAGCTTTGAATGTCAAGATTACCGAGAAAATATATATACACTCACAATTTCACTTACATTCGTATTTTTAATTATGTGACTGTGTTTTTGTCCCTTAGAGCTGTGGCCAGCAGGTCCAAGAGAGCTTTGGATGCACCTGATTCAGGCAAGTCTTCTGAGGCTCAGAGGGAGAATGCTCGCTAAACAATGTGAGTGTTGAGGCAGCAAGAGTGAGAGAAAGAGAGCAGCAAGCACCTGAACAAATGACACTCCTTTGATAGAGAGAGGGAGGAAACAAAGGGCTGCTGAAAGATGTGTCCGACGCAGGAAGGCCGAAGCGCCACAAAGATGTCTGTTTGTATCCGGGAATAGAGGGTGAACGCGTGACTGAGTTCTGCAAACACATCATGGAAACAGATGTGGAGGGTCGGCATTGAGAGGAGCTGCTATCAGAACAGGAGAACGCTGTGGTTGTGTTTGACTCTGGCCATCTGGTCTGGAGCGGTTGTCTCTGTGTCACTGTACAGACAGGCCAGGACGGCACTGACATAGAAGGATGAAGTAAAAGGGCCATGTATACTGCACATACATGTACAGGACTCTCACATACATGGCATGTTTTTACTCATTCTTTTGTAAAATGCTTTTATTTTCTATCATTTATGTATCAAAAGATTCATTATTTCACAACTTATAAAATTATTTTTGTTATGAGTGACCTAAGGGACTCTGACTGGGGATAAAAAGTATAATACTGAAAGTTATATTTCTGTATCAAGGATTATTGTGTGCAAAAGGGTCAAACAAATTAATTAGAAGTGAATCAAGCCTGTATCTTTACTGTGTGTCAAAGTTTTTGATTATAAAGATAAATTGTGACTACTAAAAACACTACAAAAAGAAAAAATTACCCTCATTTTGTTTTTATCGCTCTCTAATTCATGGCCTTCTCTGTTTGCTTTAGGAAAGTGCGCTGTGTACAAAAAGTGATTACTGTGAAGAAACTGTACATGAAGAATAATTTGAGGGAAAATAAATCCTTTTAGGGGGCATGTGCGATTCAATTGTGTGAAAGCAAATACATTTCTGAGTTCAAAGGGAGGCCTGAGATGGATAAATGGTCCAGGAATTCAAGGCTCACATCAATAAGTTTACTTGCTAGTCAAAGGCAGCGCAGCCTGTGTTATCATAAGGATCTGTGGAAAGAATGCAGCGTTTTGTAACTTTGCTCTGGGGGTGAGAGACGTACAAAATACCCTGTCACCCCGTGTTCCTCTCGGACTGCTTGTACTGCACATGCCGTCCACACACACCTGAATATGCAAGAAGGCAGACAGAGACGATTTATCTGTCATCTAATGAATAAAGCTGACCTGCTTTTGCTGTCTGATCAAATAACACTGATGGATGATAACACTCAAGTGTTAATGTGGCTCTAATTTCAGGAGTAGGTTTTCCTGCTTCACTGCATTTCGTTTCATTCCTGACATACTTCTCCTTCAACTTTTTCCGCAGAGACCCCCTGCAGCCATCTTTTTCAAAAACAGGCCTGAGCAAAACCACAGCCTGGCTTCAAACTGTATCACAAACAGGATGCCTGCATCCAGCATCGGGCACAGTTATGTAATACTCATACTTCAGTCAGCTGTGAAATCTCACTTTTACCCGTTTGTTTAAACTGATAAATTCAGGGTCTTATGCTCGACTGAGCAATGTTCAACAATATTTTTTATTTAATGTCATTTCCAACCTTTTTACTTGTGTCTCATTTAAACAGCATTCTTGCACAGAGCCAGGGCGTTTTCCCCTGTTTCCAGTCAGTATGCTAAGCTAAGCTAACAACTGCTGGCCGTAGCTTCATATTTACAAAGCAAGAAAGTGAACAAGCATAGTTCCAAAACTGTCGAACTATTCCTTTAAGGCTTCTTTATGTCCAAAAAGGTGTCCCTTACTTTTATTATCTTTTTAATAATTAAATTCCTCATTATAAAAGGTTTACAGGGATTCTGTAAAGTCCTGTTTTGGCATTATTGTTATAATGTCAAAGTATTTCAGAACATTCACAAAAAAACATCTGTTTCATTCTTGTCTCTACAATCTTCTTTACTCTTATTTACTACTGAACTCTCTGGGTTTAAATGGCCATCTGTGTCCTACACAGCAATAGGAAACATTGGCAGGAAGTAACAGGCCAATCTCATTCATCAGTCATTGGGGGGGAGTGATGATATGGTGAGTCATTTTACCTTGAGGCATTGAGAAACTGTAAAGAAATATAGATTGTATGAAAAACAAATGCTTATTAAGGATTTACTGATATGAGGTAATGGGAAAATAGGACTCTTACTGTGTCAACAGGGCTTTGAGAAATCACAGGCTGCCTCAGAGGCAGAACTCTGTCCATGGTGCTGGAACAGAGACTCCAGTGAACCACTTCATTGTTGCCACCATAAATTCATGAAAATCACTGGTTTCCAGCAACGCTTTGAGTGTAACCTTTTGTTGTGTTTTGAGTGCTTTCAGAAATTGTAGTTATTCCAGTGAACAAAGTAAATCACACGTGGGCAAATGTTCCTCTTGTGTCTTTGTTTCTAAATTGCAAATTTGAGCAGCAAACCAACTTTAATGACTTTGTCAGAACATTACCAATTTTTTTTACCAAGTACAGCTATGATATTTGAATATTAAATCTTCATCAGGTATCTTTCAAACTTAAACAAACCATAGAATTAAAATGGTAGTTTATAGATTTTAGTTCATCATTACAACAGGCCCTTTTCACAGCAGACATTTTGATATGTCATTGGTTCAGGGTAACATAGGCTGTTTCTTAATTTTGTATGAAGTAGTGATGCATAATAATTCATCAAACTGAGACTGGTGAGGATACTGTTACATTATGGCTGCACAGATTTTAGCTTCAGTTCTTTAAACTTTATTGTGACCTGCTGATTATCATGAGTCCCACTTCACACTATATATACAGTAGGCTCCACAGGCTGACCCACTGACCCGACCATTGTATCCACTGCAGTCAACTCTGCACTCCAAAACAGGAAGTTCCTCTTCTCCAAACAAACAAACAAACTCTCACCTTTTTTCCTGCTCTTTTTTCCTCGATAAGTCCCTCTCTTTGCGATTGTCTGAAGAACTCTCTTGGGGCTGAGGTTTTGTCTGGCATTGTGTTGCTTGGCTCCTTTAGCTGCTTTCAATCCTCATCATGTGACTGTAGATTTGCTCTGTGGGGACTGAAGGAAAAAAGTTATTGTTCTAAATGTTGCAAAAGAAACAAGCAAAAAAACTTATGAGAAAAACAAGTTAGAAGAAACAGGTTACATACACCATAATATTGAAGTTGTTGTGTAAATACCTTGTAACTCCTGTTTTGATTATTTTCATGTTTACATCAAAGGATTACATGATGTTGGAAGCATAAATGTTGGCACACTTGGGTTTATAAAACCGTTTTAACTCCACTGTCTTCAAAATGCAAAAAAAAAAACAAGACTGCATAGACATTTTGGAGATTTTTCCACCTTGCTAAATGGCCATGATAAACTGAAATGATCTAACTTAATAATGATTTATTGTTATTTACCGTAACATAAAATAAAGCATATCTGAAGTAGGAAATATTAGACAGAGAAGGTGTGAACATTTATTTGTCTGTTATCAAAATATGATAGTTCCTTTATACATCTATAGTTTCATAAACTATTGTTTACTCAGGATGACCAAAACACTTTTCATTTTGTAGCCATCTTTGTTTAGGTACAAGGACTTGTTGGACAGTCCATTGATTCAACTCAGTTTTGTTTTAATCTGAGGCCTAGTGATTAAAATGCATATATTGTGATCACAACATCCCTGGTTTTATTCCACCTCTCAACTGTCCACTATAAAAAAAGGCAAAAAATCCCCCAAAATTGCTTAAACAATCATAAAAAAAAAATAAATCTCAAATACTAATAATGATCTCTCCAGGGTGCTTTTTTTCTACAAAACCTGTTTGTCCAAATAACACAAAACAGTACTACAATCAGCTGATTTTTAACTCTGTACACTGTGACTTTAAGCAGTTACATAAACCCATATTTTACAGATGACTTTCCTGTCTGTCTGCTCCCTTTATCTTATCATATGGGATGTTGGTATTTTTACATTCTGTACTTGAACAAATATTAAGTAAATTCAAAATTGAATGGATAACATGTCTGGGATATAGAGCAAGTCTTCCACTGCAGGTACAACATGTACCTATGATGTAAGTTCTCCACTACCAGTATCAGTCATGTGGTTCCTAATATTAACACTTGGAGGTTTCACCTGGCAGCACTCCAGATATCAGTTACGTAACTGATATTGTAGATTTGTATACATTGTGGTTGGGGGTTCATGCATGTGAAACATGAGAGTTGTTTCTCAGTGTACTTGAGAAGCAGACAATGAAGATGCAGGTGTAGGATCAGCACCATCTGGTGATTTAGATATTTCAATCCTGCATGTATATTTTTCATTGAGGAGAAGTCTCCATGGTCTAATTGGCATCTGTTCCCCAAAATTCCAGTGGAGTGTGGCCAAGTAATGCTCTTATGTTTTGGTATGCATAATCTAATTTATTCACATTGTGAGCTTGATACAGCTGAATAGCACTGAATCCTCATATACCATACCAGCACTGACCCCTGTGGTATATTTAGCTTCAAATGGTCACATCACATTAGATACAACCCATACTGATTCAACACACTCAGTAAACATTCCTTAAATGCTTTAGTGCACTGTGTTCTGATTTACTCAAAAGGCCATTTTTTGGGTCACAGCCAACTGGCACTGATGATGATTGATAACAGCATGTTCCCACTCTTAGAATAGCCCTCTGTATCATTCATGTTTTCAGCTGAGTGAACTAAGTGAAAGAGTTCAGCAATATATCAAGAAAATTATGCTCATAAATGGAAGAATAATTGCTTTGAAATCATAAATAACGTGGCTGTAAGAAACACTTTGTCATCCTCTTGTTTATCATGATTTATAGGTTGCATGCCTCAGCATTTATGAGAGTTTGTTATAACAAAGGGGTGGAACCTATTAGGCATCATAAGTGCCCATTCATCAGCAGCTCAGCCAATGAGAATCTTGTCAATGCAGAGACTGGGATCTGCTGTTAAACAATCCTGATGCAGCCAGTGGTCAAATATCCCACAGCTGTTCCCCAAAAATGCACAATGAAGCAACAGCCCAGCGTCTCAGCCACCCACTCACACCCACACAAACTGTATACACATACACACATTTACAATGGGGGGGTGTTTTCCAACAAAGACTGTACTGTATCATGGAAAGACAAGCAGATCCTACAGTCAAAAACATAAACTAATTTCACATACAGCAGAACAAGCGTGTGATTTACCCTCTACTGTGCATTGCAATGATTCTTTACCACCAGGACACAAGGTCATGTTTCTTTATGCAGACTGTGGCAGCTGCCTGTCCCGTTCATGTCAACATCCAAACAACTTAACCCATGCAGGAACAATCCATACTGTGCAACACAGTGTGGATTGCACCTTGCTGTTTTGCAGCCTTGGCAGGAGAGGAAGGACTTACACAGTAAAGGGCAAAGTGCAAAGGCTTATTTTGAGGGAGGGATAATATAATCCTTGACAGTGAAGAACTATCCCTTTTACTTTAATGAATCATTTCCATCATGCCTGCGTCATTACTGTAGGGCAATTCCAAGGAAAGTGCTTCATTTCTTTATTTATGGTTAGTTTATCAGTGATATCCGTTTCACTCAGAAATGCCAGCCAGAGTTTGGCAACATCAGGCGATTAACGCCCTTCTATAAACAACACGAACAAGATCTTTCACAGTGCAAAACATTACCTTCATTCAAACCTAAAAATATGGCATTTCTTAGTCATTTTACTGTGGATGAGCTTTATTATTGCAGATATATAAAATACAATATTCAACACAAAAACAAAACATTTCACAGCTTCTTTAGCTGGCAAAAACTGTGTTGCACTGTATTGTATGTGTTTTGTATTTTATTTGATGGCTGGAATATTTTTTTGTTTGTTATTATTCCAAGTGATGGATATGGTAAATTGTCATATCACAAATGTTTTCATGTTGTATTCAAAACAAACCTGAAAAAAAGAATTATAAAACAAGCTTTAGATGTCTAACCTACCCTGCCAGACAAATGATATCTGATAATGTTTCTTATCTCAAACAATAAAGGTAATTCTGGATTGTAGGTATCAGATAAACTACAGAACCAGGAAGAATACAAATGCTGTTGCAGCATAGTATAAATAAACCATCGGCTTCCTCAACTGAAATTAGTTACATCAAAAGCACACAAAGATTAAAAAATGATTATATTGGTTTTGGTTTTTCCCTGGTGGATCAAAATGTTTTCTTTTGTTAGTGTTATCTCTGTTGTGATATCTACAAAAGCTTTAAATTATCCAGGTTTCGATGTAATACATTCTTGTGTATGATCTAGTTCTGAATTTTATAATTGCACTGATAGTTACACATTGGTGTAAAGCTCATACTGTATGTACTGTTTTGGGGCTAAATCCTTTCTATGAAATAAATGGAGAAGCATGCTATCACTGTAGTTGGCCACTAGATGGCCTCTGGCTACCATAAACTCACACTAGAACAGACACTATCTCACACTCACATGTGGCATTTCATGTTGATGTTGCTCCTGCAACGTCAACAGAGTCATTCAGTGATGGAAAATAACTAAGTACTTTTGTTCAAGTATTATACTTAAATACAATTTTGAGGTACTTTACTTGAGTATTTCCATTTTCTGCTACTTTATACTTCTACTCCACTACATTTCAGAGGGAGATATTGTACTTTTTACTCCATTACATTTATTTGATAACTTTACTACTAGTTACTTTGCTGATTCAGATTAATGATGCTGCTGCTCTGATTTACAGCTTTAGGAAACAGTCAGTCGTGGTTGTAGATGAAAATCAATACTTTTACATGACATTTTAATCAATAACACTTAACTTTTAACCCTTACTACTTTAGATTACTGAATGCAGGACTTTTAATGAACTATTTTGACATTAAGGTTGTTGCCATTTTTACTGAAGTAAAGGATATTTTTCCTCCACAGTTGCACAGTAAGTCAGTGTGGGAGAAACCTCCCAGAAACCTTTGTCAGTCAGTCTAGGAAGCTAAGGTTAATGTGTACATGTGACTAAACATTCACTCAACAGTGTTTTGTCACAACAACAACAACACTATTCTTAGGCAGGATGGTGGTCCAGTGTAACGCATTGATTCAACCAGTGATGGTAGAAGTACTCAGATCTTTCACTTAAGTAAAAGTAGCCATACCACAGTATGGAAATACTCCATTACAAGTAAAAGTTCTGCTTTCAAAATTCTACTCAAGTTAAACCACGTAAGTATTAGCATCAAAATATACTTAAAGTACCAACAGTAAAAGTACTCATTATGCAGAACGGCCCATTTCAGAATAATGTATGTTGTATAATTGGATTATAATTACCGGTATTAATGCGGTCGTCATTTTAATGTAAAGGTGGAGCCAATTTTAATTACTTAATATGCTGCTGGGTAGCTTGAATTTCCCCAATAAATTTATTTTAGCTTATCTTAACAAAAAATAATACATGATAATTTATTTGTTGATTATGTTTTGAATTATTAATCTGAATCTAATAAGTAACTATCAAATAAATGTAGTGCAATGAAAAGTACAATATTTCCCCCTGAAATGTAGTGGAGTAGAAGCAGAACATAGCAGGAAATGAAAGAAAGTAGCCTCAAAATTTCAAATGTTTTTCCTAGATTAAAAATGGAACACAACTGAATTCACTTTTTTGAAATGATTATCATATCATTGTATATAGCCTAAGTGTGCTGTATTTTTAACCCAAATCATATTCCATTATACATGTAACATGGGTTGTGAAGTTGATAGTGTCATATAGTGGTAAATTATGACAGCTGGCTCTGTTTCAGGTTTAAATGTGGGAACTATTTTCATTCTATAAATATGATATGTGTGTAGGAAGGGAAAAGTGAACAACTCTGCTTTAGTGTTTCATTATCACGGTGGGGAGCTGGATAATATAACGGAATGTCCCCCTTCCCACCCCAGATCAGTGCAATGCAATGGTTGACGGGTACTGAAGTCTTCACAACACAAAGAAGAGCCGTGTTCGTAACGCCCACAGAGGAGCTGCAGCTTCCACCGAGAACTACCGGTACCGAGATGCCCGGCTCGGGATGGTTTCCGGTTAAGTGCGTAAAATGTTTGGACCGGGCACTGGAAGAGGGGGAAAGTGTGAGGTGAGGAAATGACCGGGCTGCTATTTTTAAACTAATTTCAAAGGAGGAGGCGGAGGAGGGTGAGTCAGGAGAGGAGTTATGTGGGTGCTGATGTCCTGGGGGAACAAGTAAGCCACAGTGACTGAGTTTAGAGGGAATATTTCTCCGCAGACAATAACCGAAGTTGCGCTCCAACTTGGCCGATACAAAACAAGCCGGTATCACGAGTAAACTGCACGTTCGCAATGCAGTATTGCGTGTAAATATCTTGGTTTTGTGCACATCCTGGGTGCCTTAGGGGGAATGTTTTTGTGCTCCCTTTTCGCTGAAATCACTGCTGCTGTTTCACCACTTGAATCTCCATTTTCCCCTGATCTCTGCACAGGCGTCCATGCACAACAAAGGATGCGTGTGATCTCCGGGATGTAACGTTAGATGGTGTGTGTCGGTGTTTGTAGTCGGATGAGTCCGTCAGTGGGATGTACCTTTAAGGTCTGTATGTCTCTTTTTTCCATTACGGCGCATCATGTTGTGTAAAAAAGCATTTATAGGCCTCTAGAAACGCTTTTCCCTGCATGGTATCTTGTCGTCAGAAAGGGGATGCTGCTTGAATCGGAAAAGTGATCAGTTTCCAAATCAAAGCACTTTGAATTGTAGCTTCATTTGTGAGGCGCAGGATTGCACAAACCTTTACAGATAGGAGCCCAAACCTTCTTCCTGAAAGTAATAATTAGCTAATTTAAAAGGTTGACAAATGGACAAATCTGCTTCGAGGCATAGCTGCATGTTTGTGAAAAGCAGACATTTGACTAAACTATCAGCAACAACAATAAATCCGCGCCCAACAAATCCTACCTTATTTATTTTACATTTTAATTGTGGTGTTTTGTACAAAAACGTCGCAAAATGCGTTCATTGACACTGGTTTTATTCTGAAATGCATGGCCGGAAGTTTCCGTGTCCGCTGTGGCTGATTTGACCCGTTCACTCGTCAGCATCTTGAGTCGCACTGGCGCGAGATCCGCTCGCGGAGAGGGAGGCAGGTTGGCTCCGTTTTCTCCTCCTGCCGGGAGTAACAGCTGTTTTTAATATGATGCTTTTCTCACGATAGACCGAGTCAACCTCTCAGGTAATTTGAATCTTGCCTCGAGAAAGAAAGCGGTTAAGTAATAGTCAGCTTAATCTCGGCGATACAATTAGAAATCTGCGCTTCATTTAGATCTAATTAGGACATGGCTTGTTCGGGCAAAGATGGAAGACGTGATACACTTGCCCGTTTCATCTTCACGGCGAATATTGCGCTTTTACATGGTATTAAAGTGTAAACCGATGGTAGCCTAGCAAAGCTTTTGTCTTCTCACGCATTTTCATTTTTTAGTAAGTTGTTGTGTTATTAACCAAGGAGTGGAGGAGAGGGGATGTTTTCTTCTTCAAGGACATCATAAGATATTTGATGTCATAAGGAGCGTACAGTGACTTATTCAGATTACAAGTGTCAGTTCAAGATAGGCTAACACTTCCTGTCAGAAAACCTACTGGTGGAAGCTCTTTTTGTAAGAGTGAGTTCTCAACAGGCGTAATAAGTGTGTGCATGTGTTCATAATTATTGTTTTATTGTATTTATTCCAATGGGTATTCAGATTAATACATGCGAAGCTAGTGACATTTGGCACATGTAGACCTCTTCAAGCCTGACTAATAGTCTGGTCAGGTGCCTCCACCTCCATCTTGAACCTCGATCTTTTCTCCTGTACAGTAACATGCATTTCCTCTTGTTTCATCTGCCCGCGGAGTAATAGCTCCTGAAGTTAATGTGCTCTTCCGAGAAAAAAAAAATGCTGCCTCATGGCTTGTGTTGTAGCTCTTCCCATTGGAAGTGCCCCCCGCCGCCTTTAATGGGCCATTTAGAGGCAACCATGATGGTTAAGATGTCAGCTGGGCCTGATTGATTCGGTTAGACCACAGATGAGACTGATCTGTGCCTGAGATTCCTCCGGAGCTCTCTCAGCTTAAATGTCGATCCTCCACCAGGCAGGAGCCTCTGGCAGGGAGCAGAGGTGGACAGCCTGGCTTTGAGCTGGAGATGCTGAATGTAAAGTGAGCAAACACATGTACCACGTTAATGCTTGTTGGGTATGATCAATAACCTTCAATGTGGTGAAGATGCGTAGTGTTGCATCGCAGTGCAGTCTTCACACAGGTGGGGGGACACTGAGGAAGAAAAGTTTAGCAAAGGCGAGGAGCATTTTGGGCTCCTTGTTTAAAAAAAAAAAAAAAAAAAAAAAAAAAAACCCACACACAGAAAAAAAAAACTGGGCCACTAGTCCCTGTGGTGAATGATACTTTTCTGGGGCAGGCTCTGTGATGACGCTCACCCGGCCCGGATTGGGAACAGACACCCTCGTCCATCCATTTCGGAGAGGGGTACGGAAACAGTGCTGCTCAGATACACACTGCAGAAAAGTCCAAGCAGAGAAGACTGCAGGTCTGACTTTGCTTTCCAAACAGCAGCCACTTCTTTTCTGATCTACGCATCTATCATTGAATCATTGATACCTCTCTGGAGCAGGCCTGTAAGTATGCTTCAGCTCAGTCCACCTGACTCAGGATGTACTGGTATTAAATCAGTTATTCCCCATCTTTTGTAAGAGTGTTACTTGTTAGGAAGTCGGTTTTTGAATGTGGAGTTTAATGATTTTCCTCCACTGACTTGGCTGCTTTTTGTGCCCACAACCCGAGCCCTGGAGTGAGAAGCGCACTGCTATTTAAAGATGGCATAACCCGGCCAGCTGCTGCCGTTTCCGCTCCCATCGTAATTGAATCAGCGCTAGTAGAGTGCGCCAGTGAGGGTGTGTGCGCTCCACAGAAGATTATACAGTCGCGACTTCTAGGCGGTCTGTAAAGGCTACTTTCACATATGCCTACCTGTTTGGTCGCTCCTGTTGCTGGTGAGTGTGTTTGTGGGACGGAAGCTGGGAAGAGGACAAAATCCCTGTCGGTCTCATCTGTCGTAAAGTTATCATCCATGTAAAGGATGTGGGTTTGTAATGGGAGGTTTAAAACAAGGTAGTTCATCCTGATTGTAAAGAGTTGTGGGCAAGATTATAGTAAGAGTAGTGATTGATGAGGTGAAGTGACTTGTAGTGGCTGTCAAAGGCTTCAGAGAAAATATCTTTATGACAGTGAGCGACAGAGGTCCTGAGCAGTTTGGACAGACTCATCACTTTCATATTGATCCGTTGTGTACGGCAGAGAGCAGGGAGAGGGTTAACAACTCAAAAGGGAACTAGGCCGTCAACATCCCGTTTTTTATGGGCACAGGCTGAGACTGGCTGTGAACAGACAGAAACAGCAAGTGAAGCAGCAAAATATATGATGGTGGAATGTATCTGCTCAAGCTAGTTCTTTATTCTTTTTTTTTTTTGATCGTCTATGTTGTACTCGACATGCAGTGTTGCATGCAAGTGTTATGCATACATAACATATGAGTCTGTGGCTGAAATGGTGGAAAATTCTCTGAGTTTGTAGCTCTACCCCCTCACTGCCTCAAATCCACCAGATATTTTCTCTTTTCCTGGATAGAGCGAAATGCTCACCACTCAGCTCGATTATTTTAAGTCATCCAGCCAAGGCTGTGGCACTGGGCGGTGTAAAAAATTTCATCTCCGACCACGGATACATCTGCCTCCTCTAAGTGGTGTTAGGGTTCTTCTCCAGAATGTTTGTATGGCTGTACTACGAAAACTACGATACTTTAAAAGCCCACTTTATGTGGTTTTGGGCAGGATTATTGGCCTGTGTGATGTCCAACTTTCGTTACTCCGGCTTCTTCTTTTGATAGGGAAGTTCACCTTTGACCCTGCCAGAAAATTGGCCTGGAAGAGGAACATAGAAGAATGCCAAACTACAGAATATAATAGTATATGTAGGAAACTGTTTCTGAGTTTACACATCTGATTTGTGTATCACAGCACTGTACAGCCACCCGTGTGCCTTGGGCAGACAGAGCTTTACTTCATGGCAGGACATTGATCATTGATTACATTAATGGTCTTGTCAAAGGGCCTCCTGTGGCCTGGACATCATCACACAATCTAAGGGGACTTTAGCTCTTATCTGGCCATTCGTTGAAAATAAAGTTTACCCGCAAGACAAGGATGCTGCAATGTGGTTAGACCAGAATTCAGTGAAATGTAAGATGACTTGGAGCTCCATCAGACCACCAGAAGGATTACTTTGCAATGAAATTCGTCAGTAATGTTGAGACAGGAACTGAAGGAATTTTGCGGCCTCGTTTAGAGTTTGGGTCATAATATGCTCTTTTTTTCACTGAGCTTTTTTTTTTTTTCTCACGTTATTTGCATTCTGGTTTCTCATGCGAAGCAAATGTCTGTTTGTTTTTCTCAATTGCCCCAAAAGATGTGGCTTTCATAGTATTGCAGCTATTTCATTGCAAAGATTGGACAATTTTGCAGTCCAGTTTGTAATGTTGCTGTTAAGTCTTGGGCTGCAACTAATGATTATTTTAATTTCATTATTTTTTTTTTTTTTTTTTTTGTTTAATCGATTTAATACTTTCTATAAAATTCATGTTAATAGTGTAAAATGCACATGACAATTCCCTATAGCCCAAGCTAATGTCTTAAATATTAAATTTTTAATGATGTAAAAGAAATATCAACTGGCAACAATTTTGTTGATTGATTTAAGCTGTTTTTATAAAGCAAAAATCCCAAACATTCGCTTCTCAAATGTGACGATGTGCTGCCTTTCTGTGTCGTTTTATCGATTTAATCAACTAATGGTTTCAGCAAGAGGTGCAACTAATGATTATTTTCGTTATCGATTAATCTGCCGAATATTTTCCCCACAGCACAAAGTGAGGTCTTCAAATGTCTTTAGTCCAACCAACACACAAAGATATTTAGTTTGCAATCATGTATGACAAAGAAAAGCATAACATCTTCACGTTTGAGAAATGTTTGACATTTTTGCTTAAAATAACTAAAACAATCATTCCATTATTAAAATAGTTGCTGTTTAATTTTCTGTTGATCAACTAACCGTTACAGCTGTAGTTTCAGCACTACGAGAAATGGATCAATCACTACTTCCTATCGTCTTTCCATCCTATCTCATAATGCAGTGCCACCTGAGAATTCATCCTAAATTCACTTCATTACAGCCTCTGTCTGGGGATGTCAAACTCCTCTCCTGTCTGAATTGAGTAAAATCACATTTGAGACTGTTTTCCTGCTCTGCTCTTTTGACACTACTATCAAAAACAGGAAGATCCTATTTAACCTACACACTGAGCAATCAATAAACCTACATATCTGTAAAGACCATGCAGGCCTAATACTGGTTATCTTTAATCCCAAATGAAAACTGCTTGATGACTGCAGTCCCACAAAGCTTAGCTAGGTGTGCAGCACCAACTAAAGTTATAAAGTCCAGGGATCAGGAGAATAATGACATAATTTCCCAATTTATTTTGAAGGAGAACAGATCTTTTCTGGTGTATCAATAGGTTAGCAACTTTTCAATATGACATTAGTGTCTTTGCAAGTGTATTTCTTTTATATTTATAAAATTATAAAGCCCTATTTGTTAGGCATTTTCTTTGCCAGCTCATTCATTAACTAAAATAATCAACAGCAAAATATTTTTTGTCATACATAAATTGCCCATTTCAGGTACTGAAAAGGGTTTGTTTGTGGTTATGAAGTGATGCACAAAAGTGCTTAATTACATGATTGAAGTGTTTCAATGAGAGCGTTTTGACTTTTTCCACTTGAATAGTTTGAACAATGCCAAGTTGGAATGACAGGTCTGAGTGTACACCAGGAAACTGTTCTCCCAAGAGAATTTAACACTACCATCAGCATGACGTAACAGAAATCGATTCACACTTCAGTCATCCAGTTTTGAGGATTACTGTAGCATCGTTGTCTTTTTATAGATGACCGCAGTAGTGTTCTGCTGTAGTCCATCTACTTCAAGTTTGACCAAACCGTATGTTTTGCCTCTTTTTAAGGACCATTGTTGTTTTCTCTGCTGTCCTACTGCACACTCATTTAAATACATGTTTGTCTCCTAGATGAAGCTTGATGTCATCTTCAGGCTTTTACACCCCATTCACACCTTGTATTTTGCTCTATCCACATACAATAGCAAAATGAAGTTCACACTTTGCCAAGTGTAAATGGGGTCTTGCTTCTCAGGCCCATTCTGGTTGAAATGTGTTGGTATTCTTTGTGATGATGATACATGCATCTTCACTGCTTCTTGCTATGCTTTCTGTTTATGACTAACTATGATCCAATCTTTGTTTTTCTTTACCAGAGGGGTTAAGATGGGTGGAGCTGCCATCTTAATCATGCTGGAGACCTGAATAAATACTGCTATACTGCTGCTGAGGACCTCAACCACCCCCACCTATGACTTTCTATAGTGTATGCGTATACCTTTTTATATTTACACAAATCTGCAATTAATGATGCTAAGGTCATTTTTAATGGGTACAATTTCACACACATCCCAAAAAGGATTGTGTATTAAAAGTATTTTGAAAGATAAATTACAATTACGTTTTGGAGTATGAAATATAAAGCTCAGAGATTGTTTTGTTGAGATATGTTAATGGAAAAAAAAATTACATTTCAGCTGCAATATTGTCCACCACAACAACAGCCATAAATACATTGTAGAAGGTAAAAATATACAATTGTATCCAAAATGACTAGCTAATGACAAACACTGTGCTAGTCATTTCTAAAAGCAACGCTGACACTTATGTTAAGAATTACAATAGATTAATGGATAATCTAGTAAAAACATATCTATGCATAAGACTAAATATCTCATGAATCCAAGACCACAGTGTTGAGGATTTTTGGAGCATCACTTGCAAGAAAAGGTTTGAGGTAAAACCAAATTACTGCTTCTACTACACTGGTTTAACTTAGTGTGTCTTAGCTCACATCTTAAACTGGTGTTGATGCTCTGTTGAACTGCTGTTTTTCAGGAACCGTTGATTGGTGTGCCTCAAACTCTGTAATGGAAAATCGTGGTGAGTACCAAGTTGCTCGTTGTGGTTTGTAAAGTGCAGTGTTAATGCTGTGGAGAGAGCTGTAGATCCACTCATCTCGCTGTACATCCACTGTGTTTATGGGATCTGTCTAGCCTCTGCACGTTTTATGAGCCACTCAGGACTCCAGCCATACATCTTCTCAACCTCAGGACCTGATTGAGGATCAGTTCCCCTCCCAAAGCTTGGCCTTTCAGGGTTTTTCCTTGGTCGGCATCGGTCTGCGTGTTATGTGTGTGTGCTGTGCTGCAGAAGAGATGGTTCATTGAATATCTGTTACGTCATTGTTTAAGTCACACTTTTTTTTTCAAGTTTGACTTTAATATGAGTTGCTGTGTATTAGAATGAGCTGCTGAACTTTCAAACGCTCGCATGGCAATACTGACCCTTCCCTCTTTTGTAAACGCAGCAGCTGTGAAGGAAAATGAAGAGTTGACTTTTCATTATGTGTGCTGGTGGTTTCTGGTTCACCACCACCTGTAGCTCTTCAGTTAACCAGTTCCCTTTTGTGAAGCTGATCTGCCAAAAAAAGGCAGTTAAAAATGTCCAAATGTGCATATGCTAAGCCATCCTTAGTGGCTATCACTTCAGACTTCCTGTGGCTACTTCATAATAAAAGGCCTACACAATTCTCATTACTACAAGGCTGAAAAACATCTACAGGTGTGTTGTTAGTGTTGAATGTTGAACTCTTTCTTGACAAGAGTTAGAGAAAATCAATTACACTTTTATGAAGCTACGGTCATCAGCCGCTTAGCATAAAGGCTAGACACAGGGAGAAACAGCTAGTCTGGCTCTGTCCAAAGGTAACAAAATCTGCCTACAAGCACCTCTAAAGCTCACTAACTAACACGCTATATGTAATTTGTTTAATCCATTTTTAAAAAAAACTACGGTAAGTGGAAAAAAACGATAATTTGTTGTTTTACAGGGGGGGTTATTTGCCAGATTATTACTTGGCTGGGTGCAGTCACTTCCTGGTGGATATTGTTACCTTTGAACAGAGCCAGGCTAGCTGCTTCCCCCTGTTTCCAGTCTTTGTGTTAAGCTAAGAGAACTAGCTGCTGGCGGTAGCTTCATATTTACCGTTCAGTTATGAGAGTGGTATCGATCTTCTCATCTAACTCTCAGCAAGAAAGCGAATAAGCGTATTTCAAAAATGTCGAACAGCATACTAACGTTAAGAAATAACTGCCTGTTCTCTCTCCTGTCCTTACTCGTTTTATTCCTGTGATGTTGGTGTTCAGTTGATCTTTTTTTAACTTGCTTTTGGACGTTCATATAGATAAGCAGTTAAAGGTGGGGTATGCGATTCTGGAGAAATCTAAAACCATGACAGATACCATGATATAGAGCGAACAACGACTCAGCAAGTAACGTAACTAACGTTAGCTTGGTTGTGGGTTAGTAAACTGTCCCTACAGTTGCTGCTGCGAAGCTAACAGCCAGAAAGGACGAGACGGTTTCCCAGAGCAGCAAACCAGCTCCAGACAGCGATACTCACAGCTCTCCTGCTACTATAGCTAACATCACAACAACAGCAGATCTTGGCAAACTAGAAAGTAAGCTGAATGTCTGTGGGCAAGTCATTTAACGTTACTTGGCTCGGATAGTGTTGTGTGGCTCGGTCCGAGCCACTTTGTTTATTTCCCAATTACAGAGCTTGGGCTGTGTACAAACACCAGATTTCTTTTCAGTGCACACACTGAACGGACAGCTAGTGTACCATGAGGAGGAATTTGACAAAAAGACGTGTATTGGATTAGAATCGCATACCCCACCTTTAAAACCCTGACCGTATACAAAAATATGAAGCATATTTTAAGACATTTAAAAAAAGACACATTTTCTATCATGACTCGCAGCAGTGACACAGAGCTTTATAACACCATCCATAGGGCACGTTCCATACTGTGCCCACGTTGGACGAGTATGTGCTTGCATGTGTGTACCTGCCTCAGTCTGCCTGTCTGCCTGCTGAAGTGGCCTGGCCCAGTCTGTTATCCAGGTCAGGCCAACAGGTTCTGGGCTCATGCGGATTGGCTCAGCTCTCTCTGGAAGCCGGCCCGGTGTGGAGGCTGTATGTGGGGCACAGGGAGAGAAAAGGAGCGCTGTTGAACACACTAGCTCGCCATCTTTAGAAACAGTTCGAGATGCAGCCAAATGCTCAGAAAACTCAGATCTATCCAGGCATAATGACACAGCTCAATGCTCTGGATTCCTCTGAGGAGCAGTCGGACAAGGTTTTCTGAAGACACACAAACCTCAAAAGGAATCAAAGCACTAATTCAGGGGGTCCAGTCCACACTTTTTTCTTATAATTTAGAGAAAGTGGTCTCTCTTTCTTTCCTGCCTCTCTATATTGAAGCCCCAAATAGGGCAGCTCTCCTTGGCAAACATGTTTCAAAGTCATGCTAATGCCTCAAAGACTGTTCAAATTGCGATAAGAGACTTGGAGATGTGCATAAAATGGTGTCTGGAGGCATTAAGAGAGGTGAGCAGCATGATAAACACCCCCTGTACTACTGAACAACAGTAGTGGTAGCTTAATATTAGCGTGCTTAATGGATATAGAAACAGCAGCATGTGTCTGGTCAACGCATCTTCCTATTTTTCAGATTGATTTGTTATCCTTCAATCCTCCTTAAACAAGTTCAGTGTCATAGTAGCAGCTGTAATTCTGCTGGGATTCTTGTGTATTGTTCATGTTCAAATGTTGAGAGGGAGCAGCATCTCAGACACACTTGACCTTTTACTCAGCTCCCACAAAAAGTCTCTGATCTTGTGTAACATTTCCCCAGATTGAGGGCATTGATTGAAATTGCTCCAATTTTATCCTTCACATCCAGACTAAATTAAGGGTTTTTTATTTGTCAGGTTAGATGCATTACTAATTTAGGAATGGCTTATGTAGAATCTGTCTCTACCTTTATCTTCTGTTGTCATCTCAGCGCTAGGAAGGCAAGAAAACCCTGACACCAGTGTGTTAGGCAGAGAATTGTTTTCAGGGCACACAATGCGGTCTGGGCTCTGAGGTTTTAAGTCTTAGTTTTTTTCTGTGTTGGGTAAATCTTTTTATTGTCATGTTTGGCCTGGCTCAGAGTGTTAAGCTCATGCATGTCCTTGTTCTCTTGAGACCCACTGCACCACATAGCATGCATTACATTGTACATACATTATTGGATGCACATATTGCACCACATACCGCAGCACACTCATCAAATTGAAAACATGACTCGTCCTTCTCCCAGGAATGGTAGGCATCTATCAGTGAATGCTGACCTGTGCTGTGAGCCAAGGAGGGAGGGTCAGTGAGCGAAGGGGAGAGGGAGTCCAACTCCTGGAGGGAGGGAAGGTCTTAAGGAGATTGCGAGAGGGAGGGACGGGGGAAGGACTGAACTGAAAGGCGTAGAGGGAGGAAGGGTAGACGAGAGAGACACAGAGAAGAAGAAAATACCTGAGATAGAGGAGACTAGGGGACTTTATTGAAGGAGGAAGGCAGGTGCAGCTGCTGATCTGTCCAGTGTAGTGCACACGTTTCTGGGTGCAGGACAGGTAGAGGCCCCTCAGGGGCTGGATCATGGGACAGAGCCTTCGTGCGGAGACCCCAGCTCAGGACCCACAACAACACAACAATGGCGGTGAGTTTCTGAACTCACTCATGCACTCTGTGTGTACTTTCCACAGTGATGCATTTCTCAACAACAACATACACAGCATGAAATTTGTTTACTATTAAGTTTATTGAGCATTTAATGACATTTTTCAATGAATTAAAGCACAGAGGAGAGATGACTCAACTTTGCTTTCCTCTCTCTCTGCCCCCCCCCCCCCTTCACTTTCACCACAAGGAATGTTAAATCATTGGGATCATGTGGATGAATCTCAGCTGTGTTTTTACACACTCATGCATGTGTTGCGCACTTATTTTCTTATACAGTACACAAAACAGCTCAGTAAAATGAGATATTGAAAAGAAATGTTTTATTTAGGGATTATTGGAAATAGAGATTGTCTGATTGTGAGAGCTTTTACATAATTTTGGATCAATACCTAAATTTTCCCCTTTTGATTATTGCACTTTTTCATAAACTATACCAAGTATAAACCTACAGACCAAATGAATCTTTAATTATAGATCTTGACCTTGAGTTTGACAAGGGAGCAAGTAGTGAAATCATAGCACAGATTGAAGTATTTCTTACTTACTTACTGTATTTATTTGACTTACTGCTACTATGCTGTTGGGTTTTAAATGGTTGAATGATTTTAGGGCATACAAGATTCCACAAGAAGCAATCACAGTGATTATAACCTCTTTGTGCTGTCAATTAAGTAGATTCAAATTCATAATCTGGCCTGGCAAGGATTGGGGTTATAATGAGGTTGGAGGTATTTCCCAACTGTTGCACCCCGTGGAAGGGGGTTTCTTATGTAAGTGATCAGGATGGCTTGGCTAACAGATTGGCTAAAGGCCATATCCGTTAAAACAACAATCTCCTCTAAGCACATGCTCACCTGACCAGGCCTGCCATGACTCATTGAATCATGAGGTTAGAGAGAAATCTGGCCTCTCTGGGAGATGTCTGAGAGAGTGGTAGGTGTGGCTTCAGGATAGGGGTACGTCAGAGGAACACACATACAGTGTCACCCACCCCCATGTTTCCTCACTAGTATGCCTTATCTTGGCAGAGCTCCTGATTAAAGAGCATGACTACTAGAATTCTGGTCCTGGCCTTGTTCTGAATGGAAATATGTTTTATATCATCTAGATGTTTTAACAGTCGGAATGTTAATTAGTTTCACTGGTGTCACCGTGTTGTGCCTTGCAGCGCTGTGTTTCCATGATCAGTACAGTGAACTGTGTTATTGAATGTGAGGGGAAGAGGTTGTCTTTGTTCTCGGTCACAGAATCAGGGTGGAGTGCCGTTTCCTCCCTGTGTTTCCAGGCTGATTCCCCCCCCCCACACACACACACACACACACACACACACACACAACTCCTGTACTTTTTCTCTCTTTGTAGCTCTTTTTTTACCCTTTACTCCCATTCCCAAAGCCACAGTCACACACAGCTGCAGTGCCACCACACACCAGAAGCCTTCACACTACAGTTGAAACAACGACATGTTGGAGAGTTTTTCTCTGTATCTGTGAAGAATAATTTTGAGTGGATCCACAGCACTGTTGAATGATAGTTGAGTTGGATGTACTGTACTTTTTGTTGTCTTTTTTGGATTTTTTGTGTCTGTGGATGGACACATTTTATAATCAGGCATTGCTGGCTAATGTACAAGTCTCCTAAGGATATGGTCAGTCATGTTTTTCAAATAGATGCCTGCTGCATGGGCTGAGTCCTCTGCAATCGTCATCTCTGCAGTGCTTTGGAGTGTGCAGGCCTGGCACAGGCAGCTCTTATCCTGCTTCACTGGCTTCAGCTGAGCCACTGTGTCAGGGGCTCCTCTGACAGAGCAGTCTGCTGTGTGAGATCCTCGGTTCTGGTTCACGGGGAAGCTGCCTTAAGCAATGGTTAATCTGGATGTTATGGCAGCTGGTCTGAATCTTTAAATTTCTACCTCGCCAAGATAAGCTGGATTTCCATGGTGCGGACATGTCCCATGAACCCGGACCCTCTCTGCTGTAGTTTCAAACAGCTTTCTGCAACTTGTCTTTCTGGCATTTTCTGTTGGGATACATACAGGACAGTTGATTTTGGGGTTGCTGAATGCTCCCTGCTTCCCCATGGCATGCTGTTTCAAGTCCCGCCACCACGGAAGCTGGACACTTAACACCCCTCTTCCAGGTAGACTTGTGTCTGTTTTTTGAAAGACTTGTCAAAAATGAAACTTTTCAGGACATAGCAAAGCCTAATTTTTGAATTGGCAGTAGTGCAAGAATTTGAACAGTTCTGATTTGAACTGTTTTGGGTTTAGGTTTTACCGACAGTCAGGGTTTTAAACACTGTGTAAGCATTCAGTTCAAATTTTACCCCGCCAGCAGCATTGAGGTAGCCGTGTGGAGTAGCGGTTAAAGACTCTGTCCTTCAGCTGCAAAAATGGGTTTGAAACCTGTGTCAGCAACCATCCACCATGCTAAAATGTCCCCTAGCGAGATACTGAAACCCTGCCAGCTCCAGGGGCGCTGGTCCGTAGCTAACCCTGACGTCCCTGCTGTATGTGTCAAACAAAGAGTCAGTTTCCACCCAGGAATGATATTATTGTTGTTATTATGTTCCTATGTTCTTTATTGGACTGCTAAGTACGCCACATCAGTCTTGTAGGTATTGTGTGAGAGCATATTGTTGTGGGAATCAGACTGCAAGGCATTATTGTCGCCGAGACATCCTGTGCGTGCATGAGGCTGGATGTTTTAAATCGAACCCTATTCTCTCTCCACTGGTAAATATTATGTCTGCTGAGTACAGCAGCTGCAGCCTTGAAAGAGCTAATGTTTGAAACTCTTTCTGAGCTCAGCAACCTGTCTGTTGGCCTGTCAATCACATAACCCAGAATATGTAACCATGACTGCAGAATGCCAAGAAATGGAGTACTTTAAACCTTAATGACATCTCATAAGAATCGGCATTCTTTAAAACATTTTGCTTCTTGATTTGTTAGTTGTATGTATAGTATCACAACCAAGTTATTTTCTGCTACTGTAAGACTGCATCCGTGTGTGAGCCTCTCTTCTCTATGGAGGCAGTGAGGGCTGAAAGGCTGATAAGGCACTAGTCTCCATCCAGCCAAGGAATGTGAGCACTTGACAGTGAGAAATCCTGGCTGAATGCCAGCGTCAGACCTCTCCTGTTAACTGTGGATATGTGGAGGAGTCCATGAGCTCTCAGCATCACCCTGCCAAAGCACACTCAGTCCCCGAGAACTAACAGCTAAAGATAAACAGCCGTAATGAGCACGGCCCTCTTTGCAAAGGCAGCAAATGAGCTCAGTTAGAATAGAAATATTCTATGTCAGAATATTGTGACTGCTGATGGATCTATACTGTCATTTTCCATGCTCCTGTGTCTTGTTTTAAGTTGCACAAATCTTGTTAAAACTGTTAAATTTATATTCAATTATGGCTTTTATTTTAGATGATGAAGCTGACCAGCACCACGGCACTATGGTGGGAGAGGGGGGCAGCACGGGGGACAGCACCCCAAAGCGTAAGGGCAAGTTTTCTACTCTTGGCAAGATCTTCAAGCCATGGAAGTGGCGGAAGAAGAAAAGCAGCGAAAAGTTCAAGGAAACTTCAGAAGGTTTGTGGTGTGATCTCATTGTGTTTGTAGTGTGAGTGAACCTCCCTCCTTCCTCACTGGTCATATCCGTTACATTCAGCTTTCATCAAAATTCCTCAATGCATGTGTTCCTGCCCGAATGTCACAAGCCTCTCCTAATGTTTTCAGCGCACCTATAATAAGACAGTGGGCTGCTAACAAAATATCCTGTTGACTGAGGAGCTCTAAACTTGAATCTTTGTGTTCTGGAGAATGACGTCACATGCTAAATGTGACAGATTTTACTGCAATATTTTTACCTTGTGTGTAAGTGTAATTCTGTTAATTGACGGCAGAACTGGAGAGAAAGATGTCGACGAGGCGTACGCGGCAGGAGCTTGTAGAACAGGGAGTGCTGAAGGAGGTCCCGGACAACGGTAAGACTGCTCCTGTGATTCATCTGATCTTTCTGCACAACGGTGTCTGTATCTGACAGCAGCGGCCCCAAGGCTATCACACCCACACAGACAGTACAGTTAAGTCATCAGTACATTACGGCAGGAACACTGTCCTCCTAACCAGCAGGTGTCTGAGACATATTTAAAAAAAAAAAAAGCAAATTTACTTTCACCTTGCTGTTTTTTCAAAGTAATGTAATATCTGTTTAAAATGGCATGCCACTCTCCAGAGCTGAGGGAAAGTGGAACAAATTGTGCCCTGCAGCAAAATAGCTTTGAGAGGGGTGTGTGCAAGCGCAATGCTGGCCCCACTGTTGCAGAAGCCCATTTATTAAACCTACAGCTGCTCCTTCATCACACCAACAAACACAGACTCTGTCTACAGGGCTTGGGTTAAGGGCACCTTCCTTGTTTACTGTGAAACAGGGCTGCAACTAAAGATCATTATCGATTTAATCTGTTGTTTTTTTTCATTTATTTCTCAGTCTAAAAAATGTCAGAAAAAAGTCAAAAATGCCCATCACAATATCTCAGAGCCCAACAATTCTAAACCAATAGGTATACAACAATATAAACCAGAGAAAAGCAACAAATCCTCACATCTGAGAAGCCAGAACCAGCAGACATTTGGCATTTTTGCTTGATAAATGAGCTAAAGGATACCCCCAAAAAACTGTTATTTATAATAAGATTAATTTTCTAATGGATTAATCAACTATTTGTTTCATCACTTCTGTTGTATATTGTCTAAGTTCAAGAGGGAGGGAACAATAAACTACCAAAATATCCTACAATATCAAACAAAGACATTGCCAGTATAAAACATCTTCAATAATTTAGATTGAATAAATATTTAGTATTTAGTTTTCTGCTAGTGCACTTGCTTGATGACTGAGAATGTTGGATCTTGTCATTTGTGTGTTATAGTTGTGTATTCACCAAGGTTGTGTATTCATCTTATTCTGTCCAACTTTTTCAGATGCAGATACTCAAACCCTGAAGCAGCCCTACGTGAAGAATGGCCACACTCTGCCTGTGAGTGCTGGGGTTGGAGGAGGTGGAGGAGTCATCAGTGGTGGCAGGAGCCCGTGCAACCAGGGCAAACTCCCCTCAGAGTCGGACTTTAGAATGAACCCGGCCTGGCTCACCCAGCCAGACGACCGCAAGGGCCGCTCTCCCTCGGACGGAGACCGCCGGGGAGCTCAGGGCTCCAGGGGAACGGGACTGCATGAAGACGGGTGGAGAGGGGGAGGGATGGGGCCACGTGCACATGTTGAGGGCGAGTGGAAGCCTAACATGGTCTGGCAGGGCCAGATTCACGGCCAGATGGAGGAGGGCAGACGTGCGGGCCGACTTCACCCCGATGACGGGCAGAAGAGGCCCGGGCTGCAGAAGGTCCCATCAGAGGACGGCAGGAGGAGTCGGCCTGCGGAAACAGACTGGAAGCCCACGCTCCCTCGACATGCATCTGCCGAGGAGGGAAGGGCCCGCAGAGGTGAGTCGTTTCCAGCATTTTTCCTCCTGCCATCTGAGATATTGAAAAGCTGTAATCATAAGATCCTTGTTGAGTTTTCTTCACTGTGAAAAAGTCAGACATAAGGTGTATGCTTTACAACTTGACCTCCTTCATACATGAAGATAGCAGGCGATTCTTCAGTCTATGTATTTTTTTCACTCCCTCTTGCTGTTACTCTCCTGCTTATGTGCTTGTCCTCCCAGATATAGACAGGCCCCTGTCGGCTCCCAAGGGCCCTGCTCCAGCTACGCTTCTTATTGAGGAACATGAGGGAATAGTTCGTCCTCTCTTCTCCTCTCCTAATTAATGTGGCACGATCACTATACCCATTATTGCCCTTTAACGCTAACACCGTCAGCTCATTGGCTAATTGATTTTACTGAAACATTACGCTTTAAGAAATAATGGTATTTTCGGCTGTTTTTAGATCTCAGTTGTCCAGTTATCACTTATCTGACACGTGAACCACTTTCATTTTTTTTACTACTTCTATACCTGTGTACAAAAGTGTGTCAGTAAGATGAGAGGAAACCTAAGTGATCCACATGTGAAACTTGGGTTACAACAACAGAACATAGACAACATAAAGACTCATATTGAAAACTCCACTACAGAACTACTATAAGAAAAGATTTTTAGATTTGCAGGTAAACAGAGATTTTCTCCCACTTTCCTTTATGTGTCCCTGCTCGGCTCTTTTCTCTGTCTCACCTTGTTTCCTTTTTTTTTCTTTCTCTCTCTGATGATGCTTTTTCTCTCCCTCTCCCACTCTCTTTCTATCTTTATCACATCTCCTGCTTTCTGTCCTCCTTTTCTATCTCATCTCTGTTCTTCATGCTCACTTCCTCCTTTCCCCTGGATTATTTGCTCTTTGGTTGAATGATGTCACAGTGATAAAAGCTCGTCTGTAAATGAATACCCCTAAACTTCAGAACTGCTGCTTTGAGGAATGCCGTGGGAGCAGCAGCAGCAGCAGCAGCAGCAGTGTGGGTGGGGGGGCTGCTCGGGGGCTGCAGTGGGGTGGGCAGAGGGAGGTGGGTTTTTTGGTGGTAATTGCAGCCGCCTACTCTGTTTATCTTCACAGCTGATTCCTAGATAATGCAATTCTCAAACAAGTGCTATCACAGAGAGTGCTTTGAGTGGTGAACAGCAGAAAATGGCTCAGTGCTCAGTCCCTGAACTGAAACATTTATAGCTATGTAGAGAGGTATTTTATAATTAGATATCACTAATTCAATAATGAAAAAGAAAGTACCACAGCTGCGCACAGATTTTCAAGTGTTACTGGAATTTTGTTCAAATTTCTTAATCTCAGTTGAATGGAGTATTGTAGTTATTTTGGTGGAATGAAAATTTATTTTATAACATATCGTCATGATACTGTGTTTTCATAGAGTCGGACAGCCATTTTGTCCCTGACCCAGAAGCCCTGCGGGACACCCTGCGTGAACCTCTGCCACCTAAACAATCCGTCATGCCCCCAAAATGGCTGATGAGCTCCACCCCTGAACCTGGCAGCAAGGTTCCACCTCGCACCCCATCCAACCACCCCACGACCCAGTACCCCTCTCCCTCCGCCCCCTCGGCTGTGGCGCCCAAACCTGTTCGGTCCGTCTCCTCTGCGGGTGCATCCACTCAGCAGTCTTCATCTGTAGCCCCAACCTCCACCACTCAGGGCACCAAGCAGCCCCCTCTGCCACCACCCAAGCCCGTGAACAGGAGCAACGCCGCCATGCTGGGTAAGTTCTGCTGAATAGTGGGTGCTTCTGTTAACAGGCGATGGAGGGTATCAACAAGAGCACATGCAGCCCGCATAAACAGTCTCAAATGTGCATTATGAACACTCAGATGTCTGCTCAGTTAGCATGTAGTTTTCCCACTGGCGAATACAATATGTACATTTATGAGTCAGTGCACAATTGATGGCAAAGAGAAGTCTTCAACACAGCTAGCTACAAACACACACTTGCACACACACATCCTGGTAATGATGTTAAGCAGCTTGAGCAGTTTTTCCCCAGCTAATTACTTATTATGCGTGGACTATTTTAGCTGCAACTTTTCCCTAGCATTTTACACTCTGAAGATAACAGAAACTCTTGTGGCTGTGGAATGCTGCTGGCACAGATGCAGTGTAATGGTTGTTGTTGTTGTTGTTTACTATGGGTTGGTCTCATCTGGGATCTTGCCTTAATTCCCACTTGGGCAAGGCCATCTACTTTGATTCATTTTTATCTTATCAGCAGATCTGATGATGTTTGGCACCTTTCAAGTATGTGCACTTCTTGTCATGCCTTTAGTTGCGTCTGTGTGATTGAATTATGTAGGGATTTTTTTAGTTATATGCTGTGAGGTGTTTTCTTTTTCTCACATATACATCAGTCATTTCATCAGATAGTCATGTGACTAGTCAAATGGGGAAAAAATATTACAAGATGTCCTCTTGGTTGTCACTTAAAGCTATACTGGTTTTCATTAGTGGCGGATAGAGATAGAATATAATGCAGCTCACTTGGAAACTAACAGCATTTTCAGCTTCACAAACGTCTCTACTACCAAGAGTAAACCAACCAGAAATCTAATTTGGAGAACAAAAATCTGTTGATGCAGTTTTTGACATTTTACCAAAGCTGTCCCTGAAGTAAAAGTTCATAAGAATAGGTCAACATTTTTGGAAATACACATATTCGCTTTCTTGCTGAGTTAGATGAGAAAATCGATACCACTCTTATATCTCTCCGTTAAATATGAAGCTGAAGCCTGTAGACAGTTAGCGTAGCTTTGCTTAGCTAAAACCACTACTTGTCATTTTTACACGTTTTTAATGCATTAAACAAATGAGAAATTAGGTGTTGAGCTGGTAGGCTGATTTTCTTAACAATAGTAATTAAGAGTATTGTTGAATGACAGAATGATGAGCATTTAGGGCATCAACACCCCTCTCTCATAGCGCACTCTATCTATACAACAACATACAGTACCACCATGTACCTGCATTCATTAAACACTCCAGTTGAAGGCCTCCATCTCCTCCCTGTTAGTCTCCGCCCTGCAGGGGGGAGAGAACGCTCAGCTTCCGCTCTACTGGTCCTGCTGGAAGCGAGAGTGCGACTACGATGTCTACCTGTCCCTACCCGTCTACCTGTGCCGGCGGGCTGGAGGCCTGCGCTCAGGTAAAAGGATGCCCCCTGGTATCTTTGTGGCCACGGTGCCCATGTCTGGAATGCCCCCCTTCAGAGTCTGCGTTCTTCATCGTGTCGCGTCCTTTCTATCTGCCAACATATTTTCCCTCAATGCCTTTAACTCGTTGACTGGCCATGATTGCTTTTCTTTGGATGTGGTACCGCATGCACATAATGAGCCAATAATGAGTGTGCTGGGTGCTTTGTGTGTATGAGAGACAACTTCTGTGTGAGTGAGCAGTTGAATGATTTTAATGCTGTACTCTCTTATTTGGCATGTGAATGAGAGAGAGCCTTTAGCAGGTTCCAGCTTTGGCCTGCAATGCATTAAGTGAATTATATAGCGCTAAACCACTCAGCTTCTGCTCTACTGGGATGGACGGGTGGATATAAATGGATGGATCAATGGAGGGGTGAAAGGGTTCTAACTAAGGGCTTGACTTAATTTAGAGAGGAGGACATAATTCAGTTCAGTCTAGTTTACTGCATGTTTCAAATCTGGCAGCACTGATCTATTATGCCTCATTAGCACTGCTATGGCTTTTAACATTAATATCGATTTAAAGCTTTATTGAGGTTTTATGAATTATATAGTAAATATACAAATGTGCATGCAAATAATTGGAGGGTTTGCATTTGAGCCTTTTGTCTAGGAGCTTTAGGTACTTTAATGACGATAATAAACAAGGTTTGACAGCAGGTTCATAAGAGCATGTAGGCTGTGTGTATCTTCTTCGTCTCTGTGACCTGGGGCACATGCTGCACACTGGTTTGTTAGGTCAGTGTGTGCATTCATGTTGACATAGTCATGTGATGTGACATACTGTATGTATACAATAATGCTCAGCCAGACATGTAATCCCATTGTTTATATTTGTTCATGTGTATTCTGTCATGTGGGGTGCATCATACATGTAGAGCTGATGCATGTGCACTCATGTCACAGCGGCAAACTAGATAGAAAAATAAAGCACTTGTTAGCAACTTACTCGCAGGCCTTTTGCTTTATGATTGGATGTATTAACTGTTTTTCCATTTGCAGGTGACTTCACCCAAGCCACCGGCGGTGCCAGTCTTGTGCCAGCCAAGCCCTCTCCACCGATGCCTCCTAAGAGGACCACCCCCGTCACCAAACGCAACACGGAGGACTCCTCTGCTTCAAGCCATCCCATCAACCCCTCACCGCTTTCTCTGGAGGACCACAGCAACCTCCCTGTGGGCTTCCAGCTACCTCCCCCTCCTCCCTCCCCTCCCCTGCCAACACACATACCACCGTCTCCTCCCCGCCAACACATACACAGCCACCATCTCCACCATCAGCACTCGTACCCCCACCCATTGCCCCAACCCATACCGATGCTGTTTGACCCACCAAGTCCGACCATTGAGTCTCCTCAGCGCCCAGCTCCTGTCCCGCTGCATATCATGATCCAGCGAGCCCTGTCCAGTCCCGGCCCGGCTCAGCCACATCCAGACGGGTCACAGCGTGCGCACGCACTGCTTTTCGAAACCCCTCCAGAGTACCAAGCGGATCGTGGTCGCCCCCTTCCTGTCAGCATCCAACCACTAAAACTGTGAGTTTCTCGATACACAATAATGGATTAACTTTTGTAAAACAAAGATATTCCGTCAAGACAAAATCACAAGTCAGTACAAGTAAAAACAAGGTTACATGACAAAAAGGGCAGCTGCAGAAATATTTAAAGGCTTTAGAAGGGTGAGGGGGGGCTATATCTCCTGTTTAGGCTTAAGTGTTATGTTGAAGGATACATAAATGGGTGGATACATACATTTTAATTTGGTTAAACTAGTTTAAAATGTGTCAGTCTTGTTTAAGTGCAAAAGCTACTTCTAAATGAGTTAAACAGACAAACAGATGCTTTATCTGTATCCATAATACTTATGTATGTAGTTATTTTCTTATTCCATTAGATCTGAAGATGACTACTCAGAGGAGGAAGAAGAAGAGGAGGAAGATGACGAGGAAGAGGAGGAGTACGATGGGGAGATCCCCCAGCCAGAGCTGGAGCCGCGGAGTCGCAGATGCTTCATCGGAGACGCTGGTGTTTGTGTCATCCCAGGGGGAAACAGCAGTGAGGAGGAGGAGGAGGAGGAAGAAGAGGAGGAAGAGGATGAGGAAGGAGAGCATGACATGCATGGGGAGGACAGCGACTCAGACGGCCCTGTGCTTTATAAAGATGAAGACTCGGATGAAGATGAGGAGGATGAGCCCCCACTTAGTAGGCATAACCATATTTTATGAAAAGATTTAAACATTGTTTAGTGTTTTTAGTTTCAAGACTTTTGTAAAGCTCTTGCATTGTTTTCGTGGTCCTTCACACCCGAACCCATCTCTGCTTGGCTTTTATCCAGGTGCCCTGGCCAGCAGGGTCAAGAGGAAGGACACCTTGGCTCTGAAGCTGAGCAGCCGTCCCTGTGCCCCAGACAGGGACAGGTTTACCCAGGAGAGGAGCAGCAGAGACGACCAGCCTCCAGGACAGACCGGCCTCACCTGGCAGAGCAGGGAGCAGTGGGAGGCCATCCGCACACAGATCGGCACTGCACTCACAAGGTAAAGACAGACATCATCATACTTGCGTGTATATTCCATTTCTTTTGTATCGTCTAAACTGACAATAGTGAATGTGCATTTCCTGAAGAAATCAGGAGATCATTTCTTGGATCTTTGTCCTACTTATTGCCTGAATGACAAAGTGGTGAAATTGTAAAAATAGTCCTGTTCTTTTATTTTTATTTTTTTCCACTTCAGGCGACTTAGCCAGAGACCCACTGCTGAAGAGCTTGAGCAAAGAAACATCCTTCAGCGTTAGTATCAAGTCTTTCTTTCCTTTTCACCTTTGTTATTCATTACTGAAGCTTATAATGCCTTCACTAAAAAAGAGGGATTCTGATTTGATCTGCTGCTCCTTGACTTGTTTGGACACATTTTTTGTGGGCTTTAACAAACAGTTCAGCTCAGACTGATGATTTGTCAATGAACTACTCTTGTTTATGTAAATAAAGCCACATTTTAACATTTTTGTGCCAGGTCTTCACAATGTGCAAACATTTTATGCATGCCGTAATAGCAAGAATTTACACTTAAAAAGACATGGATTACAGTTCAGATGTCTAATTTTGGAACTGCTTACTCTACCTTTGGTGAACATCAAGCTTGGTTTTCATGCAGCATCTAAATAAAGCTCTGTGGTTGTTTTTTTTCTTCCCTCTCTTTTTTCAGCCAGAAATCAGGCTGACAGACAAGCTGAGGTTAGAGAGATCAAGCGGCGGCTGACCAGGAAGGTGAGGCAACACATCTGCAACAGACAATCGAGTGTCTAATCATGTATTTGCTGGATATTAAACTGACATAAAAACTCTGTTTATTGTAGCTGAGTCAAAGACCCACAGTTGCAGAACTACAGGCAAGAAAAATCCTGCGGTTCCACGAGTATGTGGAAGTCACAGATGCCCAAGACTATGATCGGAGAGCAGAGAAGCCGTGGACCAAGCTGACTCCTGCTGACAAGGTACTCACTCAGTTTGCCTCCAGCAAGCACTTAACAGACCCAATAAATGCACCCAACAAATCTCCCTGCAGTGGATTGTGTTTCACATAATATTAGCATCAAGCGTGATGTTTAGCCCGTGTTTCCTTTTAAGTTCACATTTAAAGGACCAGTGTGTAGGATTTAGTGGCATCTATCGGTGAAGTTGCAGATTGCAACCAACTGAATACCACTCGCCCGAAACTATGGTGACCGTGAAACTCACGAAAAACGCCAACGGCCCTATCTAGAACCAGTGTTTGATTTGTCCATTCTGGCCTACTGTAGAAACATGGCAGTTCAACATAGCGGACTCTGTAGAAGGGGACCTTCTCCCTCTGTAGATAAAAACAGCTTATTCTAAGGTAACGAAAACACAACTATTCTTATTTTCAGGTGATTATACACTAATGAAAACATACCTATGAATATTATATTCCATTTCTGCCAATAGATCCTCCTAAATGTTACACACTGGACCTTTTAACTGACAATCTCTTTCCTGTTGTTTCATCTAGGCGGCCATCCGGAAGGAGCTCAACGATTATAAGAGCACTGAAATGGAGGTTCATGAAGAGAGCAGAATCTACACGAGGTATACCTTTTATCAATTGGATCTTGGTATTATAATCCTTCAGATTTCAGTCCTGGTTGATTTGGCGACACCTGTGGTTACCATGGTAACAGTATGTGCGGTCTAATATTACAGCAAATCTGAAATCTCTGAGTACAGTTACTTTGTCAGAAGTAGAACCGAAGAGCAACTAGTGTATCTGTTTACAGCACAACCAAATAAACTGTTTAAATAAAGAATTCAGTTTTTCCCACCATGCCATGAGCACATGGGGCGAGTAGTTTTCCACACAACACCAGGGAATGGTAAAAGGAGTTGGTTACCTTGCCAAGGAGGTGTGCAGCCTGTTTCCTGCAACTCTTCATCTAACAGCTCACTGTGGCTGTTTCTTCTTGCTCCATTACTCCCTGCAATGTTTAAAACTACCAAAATCCCAAAAATTACTTTCCTCTTGTTTTGTAAATGCTTTTTTGACAAAGGATTGCTGTCATCGCTGACCTCTGTGACATTGTGTTTCCTGTGACTGCTTCACAATAAAAGCACGTCATGTTTAACCTAAACACTTTTAATGTGAAGCAGCAGCAGAAATGTTGGGTTTGCATAGCGTTAGGATAGTGAACAGTGAGGCTGATATCAATGAAATAACATTAAAAAGAGCAACGCTGGATTACATGTATGCATCGTTCCTGTGAATGCCTCGTGCATGTGAAGGCAAATTGAATCAAGCATGGGAATGACGGACCCCGCCACTAACAATGAAAACTAAAATGAATGAATGAATGTAAATACACTGAATGGCTATTGCTGAAAAAATGCTGACCATACTATAATAATAGTATCAAGCATTGGGTTTTATTTCATGAAAATCTTAAGGATTATAACTTTAAACAGAACATGAATGAAACAGAACATTTGTTCATGCCTCATGAGATCTCTTTGTTTCGTTTAGGTTTCATCGGCCTTAGCCTCCCCCCTCTTCACAGATAATGAAGCACTTAAGATATCTGTGTGGCAAGAAGCTGCTCCCTATGCAGACAGATCGCCCTTTTACGTTTCCCGAATGTAATGTACAGATTATCAGGGAAAGCCTGGAACTGACTCAAAACAAGAATGCTTCTCGCTTGCCCTCCATCGCCCTCCCACTACATTGCTTTCACTAAACTGAGGTGGTGGTGGGTGAGGACCAGATGCAGTATTTCTCCCGGACGACAGGGGGAACCACGTGCCAATGAAGTGGAGAAGTGGCAGAGGACCTACAGGGCTTACTCTCAGTCTGCTGTTATGTGGTACCCCTCAGGGACTTGGATCTAGTTACAACCTTTAATGCGGCCTCATTCTGTGTTGCCTTTTTTTCTTCTTTACTGTATATGGAAAAGCTAATTCATCTTGTTAATGTAATAACATACAATAATAATAATAATAGTAATAATAATGATGATGATGACTTATAATACTCCACACAGTAATAATAGATAATAGAGACAAACAGCTGCAGCGAGAGCGGGCTGGATGTAGACTGGGATATTCTGTTATAGGACTGGACATCTCTGGGATATTGTGTATGTTTTATATAAATTGTGTACAGACTGCTATTGTTATACCTTAGAATGAAACTTGGAAATATCTAATTACAAAATATTCTGTACTGCACAAGATATTTTATATTGTAATTTTGATCACGAGTAGTGACAGCTTTTATTTGAGCCTTTTTTTAATTTGGCTTGCCTGTATTTATGGTTGTGATGTGAAGTGGCCATTTAAGCGTCTATCTAGATATAAAAAAAAGGTGCAGGTCGGGAGGCTGTTGGTGTTTTTATGTGTGCCAACATACCCAATGCCTAAAGGACTATAGGATACTGGTTTTCATATCACTGATTTCTGCAATCCACTGCATGAGCCAACACAGAATCCAATGCCATTGGATCTGGATATCTCTCTTCATTTATACTTTTTTTTATGAGTTTTTGTACTTCCCTTTAAAGATCAAACATGCAATGCCTTCTGTAGCCATTTTGAATAAGGTCATGCTAGTAGTGTCCATACTAAAAGTTAAATGTAAGTTGCTGTGAGTGTAGATCAGGGAATTATCCAAACAATCAGAAAATGTATAAACGGTCAACAGGGAGTCATTTTGGCTGCAGAAGTGTTTTATCTTGTATTGTTGTCAGGCCAGTAGCTTACAGGGTTCTCTATGCGGTGTACAGGTTGATATAGGTTTAACTGATGCTTGTGTATATCTTGTCTTCCTTTCATTTGAAAAGAAATTTTAAATATAAAAGTATTATAGGTTGCTATTTTTTTAAGCACAGAATATTAGTTGATAATTAAATGCTACAAGAATGGGAATATGAAAGCGTACCTTTTCTGTAAAACTAAGTTCATTTTTAATTGAATGTGGAATTGTATGGACTGACAGTTTTCTTTTTAATTGTAATAGTCACATCTGGATCTAATTAAAAACCTTACAATTCCTTGAACCTTCTGTGCAATGACTCTGCACCTGGCTCTTTAATCAAAAGACATGTCTTACCTATTGATGGTCTTAGGTGGAGATTTGTAGAGAATGTTTAAATTGGAACCTCTTAAGAATATGCAGGCTGCAGCGACACCTGGTGGTAGGGTAAGTTTTTGTTTATCATTGTGAGGAGCTAAACCTGGAGATGGTGCATCATACATAATGAATGTGTCTATAAGAACCTTGTAATACATTTGGTATTATAAATGTACATTGGAAAGGTTTAAAGCAGTATATTTTGTAAACAGTGAAGGCAAACTCTCATATGATGAGGTGATGCTGCAAGGTGAGGAAGTTATTAAGCAGAATAAAGACCAAAAATGGACAAATTAGGCAAATTGACAAACAGGGTGTGTACTGGCTGATCATACAAAAAAAGAAATACCCAAGCATATGAAATATTCATTGAATATTTATGGTTTGGGACAAATGCACAGATTATAACAAAGACATAACAGATAATGGTGTTTGTATTTTTGTTACTCACCCAATGTGAATTGGGTCCAGTGGACCCACAACATTATTGGAGTTTTAAAACAATAAAGCCATAACAATTAATGTAAAAACACAGTTGATTTAATCTCAAATACAAGAAATATAGACAGCATATATGTTTAATATTTGCCATTTACCACTTCTAGATCAGATTACCAATAAAAATGCTATTCGTTTTTGTAGTAAAATGTGATTTTTGTTTTAAAAAAATGTGTGTGTGTGTATATATATATATATATATATATATATATATATATCAAGACATGGTGGAATAAATCATGTTTATCTTCATCAAACAAATAAAACAAGGTTTTCATCAATAATGATGTTTATTGCTTACAATTGAACAAATTGGAAAGACAAACTTTACACACAGTAATGTATGGAAATTATTGAACACAAATTTGTGCTGGTCTACACACCACATGACAGACAGAGCTAAACTGTGTATGTGCTGCAGATGTATTTCTTGCACTTGATATATGTGTACTGTGTCGTCGTGTCCTTCTTGGGTCCACAGACATTACAGCGCTTCTCCTTGCTGCTACTGCCAGCTACCTAGAATGATACAAACTTTTACTAACTCACACACATACATGTATAGGCTACACATAAACATATGCATACATACAATGGTGGAAGAGGTACTCAGATCTTTTACTTAAGTAAAAGTAGCAAGACAACATTGCATCCCAGATCTTGATTCCATATTTTGCAGGTTTGGATGGTATGTACTTGCCTGAAGGGGTAGCGGCCCCTGAATAGCACACTGTAAGTTGCTCATCAACAGTGACATTGGGCCCAGGGTTGTAAAACAATGGAAGGCGCCCCGCCCACTTGTCCCACACTGACCTAATTGCGGCTAGTTTGTCTCTCTGTTGCCGAGCTGGTCTGGTGTCTTGGTTATCCAAACGGATAATCCTGGAAATGCTGTGGAAGTTTTCCAGAGACACTGTTGCCTGTTGGACGTTCTCTTCCAGTTTCTGCATCCCACAGGGATTCTGTAGATTCAGCATTTGATCTAAAAACACCAGCCAGGAGGAGAACCCCATAATAAGCCTGCAAATGGGTTTGGTCGTTCTCCTTCCACTTTTCTCCAAAAATATGCCCTCCAAATTAGTGCAGTCCAAAATGATTTTCTGGATGGTTTCTGGGATGAAAAGTTAAAAAGAAGACTGCAGGAGAAGTCAGGCTCTTGGTGCTTGAAATGTGATAATGTTGAAACCTTGTGTGTGTGTGTGTGTGTGTGTGTGTGTGTGTAGTTTCACATACTACAGAGATTTAAGAGTAGTAGGGAAATGCAGGTTATTGGTGCCTATACCCTCAAACACCACATAGGCCTATGTAATGTAGGGGGGGTGTATACAGTCACTGTGCATGTGTTCTTTTACATCTTCTTCACAGAAAATGGCCAAGGCCAATGAGTTTCAGGTTGAAACAATATGTCATTATACATTTTTTCTTTCTTTTAACATTGAAAAAGGGTCCCACAGACCTGAACACCACACAAGGTTAAATTGTGGGGTGAACCTTATCTTTAAATTAGGATCACAGATTTGCAGCTTTGGAATGAAACTAAGTAACTAAGTTATCTCTTTAAGTGAGTTAACTGAATTTTGAGGTATTATACTTTACTTGAGTATCTATTTTCTGCTACTTTTACTTCCACTCCATTTGAGAGCTATAGTCACTAATTACTTTGCAGATTAAAATTTTAATACAACACATATTAGCTTCTGTAATATAATACATTGTTATAGAGATATAGATACTAGATTGCACTATACCTATATAGTAGTTAAAATAAACTGCAAAATTAACATGCCACTTACATGTTAACACATCAGCAATAATAATCAAATAATAGGCTATAATATTTGATTTAACAGTCACAAGAAACATTCTGCTGCATAATCAGTACTTTTGCTTTTGTACATTGATTGTTGATAATACTTAATTTCAGTTACTACGCAATATTTTGAATGCAGGACCTTTGAGGAGGGAGTTTTACATGTAATCTGAGTACTTCTTCCACCACTGCAGATTTGAGTGCTGCTGTCTCTTTAAGGAGGCAGGGGTTTCAAAGAACGTGACGTCGCGCGTGAGGTGCGTAACTCAAGACCGGGAACAGGTTGTGCACGTTCACTTCTAGGCAAACGGTAAACTTCTACATATCACAGGTTAGTAAATGATCTGTTCCTTTACTCTCTAGCTGGAGAAGACAAGCAATAATAAACACTACTTAAGCAAAGTGTATGCAGTTCATTCATATTATTGTTCATTTACTGCCGAATGTCATGCTAATGCCGCTAGCTAGTTAGCGCTAGCTAACAAACAGCTCTGAACGTTAGCTAGTGTCACATAGACTAGCTATACTTTAATGCTAGCCAACTGACATTTGCTTTATGGTAAAAACGTAATATTTGACATCTTGCATTCTTTCTGTATAGTTATCCAACTGTGTCACATTTATTTACGATCGAGAATTAGACTGAAGCTCAGCCACGTTCGGTAACGTAGTTATCTAACTGTTACACGTTAGCAAGGACACATGGGTAACAGTCACTGCCAACGTTAGATCACGCTGCCCGTTTTAACTAACGGTATGCATCTGGCTGATGTTAAATGTTAAAGTACTGACAGCACTCCCTAAACATGTCCTTACAAAATGTTAGTGTCTATCATAGAGTCAGTGGGTGTGACTGAGAGCTGAGCGTGACTCCAGTTTAAACTGTAGCGAAAGTGTCCTTACTTTGCGGGCGTTCATTTCCTATCAGCATGGGGGCAGAAGTGGAGGAAGCACAGCTGTCTGGGGTGAAAGAACCTGACACTGTCAGCCATTGAAATGATTCTCTGGCAGCTGTTGAACCCCAACAACTCCTGGTTAATGTTACGACCAAAATAAGGACCGATTGTGACTGTCGATCAGCTGCGTTTGCCAGCAGGCTTGAGCGTTTGTGGAAATGCCAATATTGCTTTCCATGGATGTACCTCACACTCAAAGCCCTACAATATCGCGTAAGGTCCAGAGAGACCATGGTGGACGTTTTGATGTCATCCCTGTGTTCATAAACCACGCTCTCATTTATTCCATGTTGTATAGGGGAATTATGAGTAACTTAAATGAGTAAGTACTAAGTACCGTGGTACATGGTATGCCGCTCGTGTTCCACCGGCACATACCGTTTCCTAACGGCAGGTGCCGCTTGAAAGTGGTAGGCCACTGTCACACCAAATCAAATCAAAACAAGTTGTGCCGTAAATGTATATTTTTTCTGTCTTCACTGACAGTGTATATATGTGTATATATGCTGCTGGATCAGGAGTGGTATGCCGGTAGAAAACGGCCTATGCCACGATGATAGCAACCGGTTACGCATTCAAAGTATTTTTGGTGAATAATAAATAATATGCCATAACTATGCCCGTGACGTGGAGTTTTATATGATGTAAAGCGTTCTACTAATACATTAAATATGTCAAAAATAATACAAGTATTATTTGGTTAGTTGGCTCTAAATTTCTAATAATCAGATTGCTACGGTGGCTAGGCTAACAATAGTTATGTTAGCTAAAGCTAGCTTTAGTGTTAACTTTGGGTACATCGGCAAGGATATAAGAAATATATAAGTAAAAATAAGTAATTTTAGATTACTAATGCTAATACAACTACCATGTTAAGTGTCAGTTAATATCATAGACTGTATATGGTTAATATCTGTTGGTCACCAACCAGTTTCCCTTTACATTTGTAGTCCAATGGATCTGCTGTTCAGTTACTGTAAATTTAGTTGTTGTTTTTTTTCCTGGACTCAGTTATCTGCCAAATTTTGCTTTAAAAGCTCTCTTATCAAATTGCTAACTGTTAGTAACCTGACGGTTACACTTAGCCTACCAAATTTGAGTGAGCTTTGCAGTGACATTTGTGGTTGTGATATAATCACTAATAAACACCTTTTTCTTGTGGTGTGTTTGTTTGTTTTTTTCACAAACAGTACAGCTCTGTTACTTTAACTTATGGTAGGTTATAAAAATCATTCTGCTCTTTTGTTTTTCCCAAAGTCCTTAAGTGTTGCTGTCATGCCTGCTAAAAAGACCACCACCAAGAGGAAGTCTGATGCTATTGTGGAGGATAATGGAGACCTCAAGAAAGTGAAAGGTAAATCACTGACCTTTTCAAAAAATGTCTCTGGTCACTGACAACAAAACAATGTTTTTGTGTGTGTGTGTGATTTTATATATTAAGTTGCTAGTCTGGCTGAAAAAATCACAATGAGACTTGTAGCACCCAATATTGTAATAATTTCCTGAAAATATAATAAAATTTCCATTTAACTTGATCGAAAATTTAATAAAATGTCCTGACTGATATTGTAATAAAAATATCTTTACTTCTTTACTCAGTGTAGCATATTCATAG
This sequence comes from Siniperca chuatsi, assembly GCF_020085105.1. Taxonomy (NCBI): domain Eukaryota; kingdom Metazoa; phylum Chordata; class Actinopteri; order Centrarchiformes; family Sinipercidae; genus Siniperca; species Siniperca chuatsi. The sequence continues at coordinate 17,351,864 of NC_058050.1, forward strand.
AATTAAATCTGTTCCTGTCTCTAGCACATAATATTAAATAAAAATAATAATTGTGGTATAGGCTATTGCAATTCTGCACCAGTAGGTAGCATAACTGAATGAATTGCAATAGCCTATTTCACAATTATTATTTTTTTAATCAGCCTTATTGTCTTGACAGGCGCTCAGCGTTATTTTCTTGTGCTTGCCAAAACAATTAAGCTGTGTGCTCACAGAAATCTGACAGTACCATTCTCAACGCAAAGTGATGCTAACTTTGCCTTATCAGGAAATGAATCACCAGGAGTGTAAAAAGTATCCAGAAATTATACTTCAATTAAAGCAATGGTTCTCAAACTTTTTTGGTCAGTCCCCCTTTAAAACTAGAAAATATGTGATTGAACTATCCTGTTAAGTGTCAGTCTATACCTTTTGGTAACTTTCAGCTTGCAACCACTGCGTCCCTTTACATTTGTATTTTTTGTGACCAATGGATCTGCAGTTCAGCCGCTGTTAATTTAGTTTTTTTTTTGTTGTTGTTTTTTTTTCTGGACTCAATTATCTGATTTGAGAGTGTTTAAAGCTAAATGAGGCAAAGTTCTAATTGCTGGTAAACTGACACCTAATTTAAGGTAGCTTAGCAGGTGCATTTGTAATTGTGATAAAATTACTTCTAATAAACATATGAAATTGTGTGTGTGTCAGTTTCCCACAGGAGTCATGGCAAGGAGGCAGGCCAGGTTCTTGTTCTGGGTCAGGGTGATGTTGGGCAGTTGGGTCTAGGCGAGGACATCATTGAGAGGAAGAAACCGGCCCTTGTGTCCCTGCCAGAGAAAATTGTGCAAGTGATAGCTGGAGGCATGCACACTGTGTGCCTCAGCGACACTGGCCATGTAAGGGAGTATCTGTCTTATTTCTTTTAAAATTAAAATTGTATGGTTAATGCTTCCTGCTAACATTTTAACTAAAGGTCTTGAGTTTCCCAGATAAACTATGTTGTTGTTTTTTGTTTCTTTTGTAGGTCTACACTTTTGGGTGTAACGACGAAGGGGCCCTTGGTCGGGACACAACAGGGGAGGGGTCTGAAATGGTTCCAGGAAAGGTGACACTGGAGGAGAAGGTGGTCCAGGTGTCGGCAGGGGACAGCCACACAGCTGCACTCACAGAGGATGGAACCGTATACATGTGGGGCTCCTTCAGGGTTAGTTACATGCTGTTTTCAGCCACCTAGGCCTGCGCTTGGAAGTGTGCACGTTTGTGTGTGAGAGAGATTTTCCCGACATCTAGTTATACGAGTGATTTTTGTAACTTAAAAAAAAAAAATCTTCTCTACCCACAAAACTTAAGACCACCAGTAGAAATGTTCTGTACTCATGATCACCTTGCACAGACCATCACAAACATACAGTATGTGCAGTTTAGGTCCATTCAAAAGACAAGTCACTTGTGAACTGGCAGACCGGCGGGTCTCAAATAATTCACTAGATAATAATTCACCATTTTGTAGTGTTTTCCGAATCTCAACTTGACAACTGTTATACTCTATCTAATCTATTTGAATTGTCCCATATCCCATGTTACAAAAGTAGTGAACAATGTTTAGTAAACAAAGCACCATAACGTCATATATGACCCATTTATCGTCCAATGTTGTCTTTGGATGGTGTCAAGCATCCAACTTAAATTATACTTGGTTCACTCTTTATTTTCCTCAGTATTGGCATTAACCTGATGGATGAGTCCTTATAATCTTTTATATGTTGTTTTAGAACATTTTCTTGTAACTGTGGCCTCATCCTTTCTCTTCCTTTTCTGATTATTTATTTTATTTGATTTAAATATCTGCCCGTTGCTGACTACCTTCCTCCTAATTTATTTTATTTAGCCAGGATGAATTTCAGTGAGTAAAAACATCCACTCATATCCATATATAATGTCTTCCATATTAATCCTTTTGATTCTTTTTTTATGCATTTGTTCTATCTCAATGGTATTGGTAGTCTCATTTCCCTTTAGCCCCATTTGAGTTGGATGCTACATAAAAATTCAATTAAAAGCTGTTCAGAGTTACTCTTGACTGGAACTTGAGCAAATGACACAGAATATCCTGCTGACTATTTGATTTAAAAGCTCATTAGCACAGAGCTTGAGTCTGAACATATTAATACTTTCCAGGGTTTGTCTATCTCTACTCAATGTACAATGTCAACAAAATTGCAAAGGTTTGGATGTATATTTAAACACATCCACTTTCCTTATTGGCGCTGAGAAACCAGGTCCTCTGTCCCCTTTTGTAAGAGTGTATATATTTCAAAAATATACTCTTGGATTATGATTACTGTTTGCAATAACCCAATAGCCTCAGAATTCCTGACATATTCTCTACTTTTTCTCATCAATACTTGTATTTTCATGACTAGATAATGTGTTAACCCTCCCCTCTTCTACAAAGCTCCATCAAGAGATCCGGCACAACTATAGGAAAAATATCCTAGACCATTAGGGTGAACAATAAATGACTTCCATTTCATACCGCTTCTTAATGTGAGGTCAAGAGCATATTCATGTCCTGTAATAATGTCTATTCTAGTCACCTCGCCATTATTCAAGCACAGCAGGTTCTCTATATCCATCAGCTCCTCATTTATCAAACCAGTAGCATCTCGCTAAAGTGCCGTGTCAAAATGTACTGAGTCACCCCACAAATCTTATGGTCTTGACCCTTTAGTAGTGGACTGGATTACAACAATTTCTTGGTCAGCTACACTTATGTACTACTGCAGTATAAACTCTTGCAGTCCTTTTTACCTAACACTGTGTGAAATCTTTATGTTAATGAAGGTGTCATATCCTGCTCCTCCCCCTCCATCTTATACTGGTGCGACACACCATACCTATCACACAAAAAATCAAGATTTAATGGTTAATCATTTTCCTGCAGACAGATAATGGCAGATTTATAATTCCATTGTAAAATGTCAACCTCTGTCAAATAAATACCGGTTTGTTACTTGACTGATCTTTTAGGTCATCAACCACTTCTCATGTCAGTCCACTTAAACTGACATGATACTCTGCTGCTTTAACAACAAATTAAGTTTGTCAGGTTTAGACTTCCCACCTGCTGTGCTATAAATAATCCATCATAAAAAGCAACCAGATTGTTCTTGTCTACTACACATCGTGTCATCCTTCCTTTCTTAACCCTGCAAGCCTATTTGTCTCCAATGGCATATCTCTTTCCTCTGACCTCCTTAATTGCCTCTTGCATAAGAGATGTTCTTCCCATAGTCTAAGCTTTTGAACTTTTTCTCCCTATGTCCATCGTTGATCTCTGTAATCTCTGCTTCATGTGGCTACATAATCAAATCTCTGACAGTTGTAGCATGTTACGTGCTTGGGGACAAAAGTGGCTTCACATTGTAACTCATCAGAGAGAAAAGTGAAGACATTCGAACATAGCTTGATTATTCTTCGTTACGCCATTCTTAATTGTTTTCGTCTCTCAGCACTTATCAGTCCTGCAAGATCACTCCTTGGTTTTTCATTATAAATACTCAATGGCACACTGGCAATTACATCTCTATTACCTCTGCCTACCTTCTGCATTCCCACTTGATTTTTGACAGTGCTGAAACTGTTTCATTCTGTAACGTCATCTGATTCATATTTTGAATGTTTTCTATATGTATATTATACACCCCATCAACTAATTTCAATTCAGAATGAATCTGTTATATTAAATGTCTCCAACTGTGTCGCCTGTTTTGCTAAATATTTGGAGCATCCATTTTTCCTCTCGCTTTAATCATCTCCACTATATTCTGTTGTAGTCATCTTTCCTAAGTCAGCTCAGCTTGATTTCTCCGTCCTCTCACCCAGGGTTTTTTTAATCATCCACGGGACATAAAGTACATTATTAAGTTAAAAATAAAGTACACCAGTCACCAAAAAACATTTAATAGTGCTGGCCTAACAAGAATTAACCTGGATTTCCAGGTAGGTTGGGTTTGTTTTTTAGTTCAGTTTTGTGGCCGAGACTGTCAAGCAGACCAAACAACACTATCACAGAAATGAATGCCGTTAAAGTGTATATATGGGAGCACAAACTACATTGCAACCAAGGTCAGCACAGTCCGAATGCAAACCTGCATAGTGTGTAGACTAATGTATTACTGGAGGTATTTTGGACTATGTTCAATGGGCATCAAAATGTGTATAAATGTGAATTATTTCATAGTAAAATAGCAATACTTGGCATCTGAGTAGCTAATGGAAGTATGTGCAAATACTGTACTGCCTGACCAAGCTCTATTTTTGTTAATGGAGGCCTCTGGGAGGGAATTTGGTTATAAATTCCAATCCCAAAAAGCGGTTACTAAAATCCCATTTTTAGGAAAAACATGTAGTCTCACTGCAAAAGTCACCTGTAGATGAAACGATGTTCCCAGTTTTAATTACCGGGTATCATTGTATCAAACACAGAAGGTTGGTGACCAAAATGGTCCCATTTACAGCCATGCTATACTTGTCAATGAGCATTGTGTATCTCTGGGTTTAATTTCTAAAAACAGATATCTGCATATGAATGCAGAATCTGTAGGCAAGGGACAAGATTTTAGAAGCGTTCTGGTTTCCGTTTGTAGTCCGTTTATTCAATACCACTTAGTCTACGAACATGTTTGAGCAGGCTTTGTTCGCATGCAGGTAAACAGTCTGTGTGGAGAGCAAAAGAGGCGGAAAGCATTGGCCCCGAAATGCAGTCTCGGAACCCATCGGCTATTGTCTGACGACAATTTAGCTTTTTATCAATCTCGGATCCCTAGAGATGAGCTTTTTTAAAATTTATCTGAGATTGCTCTGGGTTTAATCATTAATATGCTGGACCCTTTCCCCCCCCAGGATAACAATGGTGTTATAGGTCTCCTGGAGCCCATGAAAACTTGTACCATTCCAGTCAAAGTCCCCATGACAGAACCTGTTGTGAAAATTGCATCAGGTAAGAAACATACCTCTTTGGTTTGTTTGTACGCATGCTGCATATAAACTTTTAACATTGTTTCTCTTTAATTGTCATGAATCCTTTAACAGGTAACGACCACCTGGTGCTGGTTACACTGGAGGGAAATCTTTACTCATCGGGCACTGCAGAGCAGGGGCAGCTGGGAAGAGTGCCTGAGCATTTTTCAGATAGAGGAGGCAGGAAAGGCCTCAGTAAGTAACACAAGCCTTTCCAAGCGCAAGGCATCAACTCATGATGGAGTAAAAGTGTACAAGATGTAATCTCTGGTTTGGGATTACATTAACAATAGGAGTTTTCATGTCTTGCGTGTAATGTATATTAGTGTGTCGTTCTGGCTGACTGTTCTGGCTGTCCTGTGATTTCAGGCCGGTTGCTGGTACCACAGATGGTAAAAGTCAAAGGGAAAGTTCACTTCATAGATGCCTTCTGTGGGGCGTACTTCACCTTTGCTGTGTCAAAAGAGGGACATGTTTATGGATTTGGCCTCTCCAACTATCACCAGCTGGGTTAGTATGGCACATCAGACTTTTAGTCCTTTTGATAATGTGAATTTATCCAATTTGTGTTTATAACTTTATCTGTAGCGGTATCTGACATTGCTTTACAGTTAGCTATGAGTCAGTTGCTCACATTCTGCTCTAAGGTAATTGCATCAGACATCATGAGGTATTTTATGTGTCCTTACCAGTTTTGGGGCTAATGCGCTACAAAGTAACGCGTTAAGAGTACTCAGATTACTTTTTTGTTGGAACGAGTAACATAACACGTTAGTTTTGCAATTCAAGTAATCAGTTATTTAGTTTTCAAATAAGCAATTCGTTACTATTAAAATTTTACTGTATTTTCCTGTTCCTTTTGTTGCCACAAAAAAAAGAAAATCCCTGACGTTTCTTTCCCGCTTATTGGTGGGTAGCTCAGTACTAGTGGAAGGTGTCCAATCCTATGGTTGTGTCAGTGCTCATGTGTAGCTCAGCTAAGTTAGCGAGATGGCAGAAAGGACAGCCTTTACGTTGTGGAAGTAAGTAACTAAGCATTGACCTAGTTAACTGGTTGCATGTTGAAACATAATGTACTGTAAGCTATATGAGCCCGTGTTTTATTGTTTTCATAGAGGCAGCTGTGCCTAATATGCCTCTGCCCAGTTCGCTGTCAGATCGTTAGCAGTCAAAAGGCTGCACAGGTGCCACCTGTCAGGTAGGCTACCCTCGGTTTCTATTTACTTTCATGTAGGCCTACTTCAAATAATTCAACTTTTTTCAGTGCAGTTCAATATTGTTGTATGAACTATGGGTATATGCATTGAGCCCTGGTACCCTCTTGATATATGTTTGCTTGTAATCAAACTTGATCGAGCTGTAAAGGGGATATTGCGTCGGTCATTCCTGTTATTAGTCTGCAGAGTTACAGATTATGGGCCGTAGGCTAAGCTATGCACTGACGGTAGAGTCAATACATTCAAAGGTAGACGTGCAGTAGTCTACGCGCCCTCTGGACAATATAACCAACATGCGCAAGGCATCGAAAAGGGGTTTTCATTTTTGGTAAAGCAGAAGTACTCTTAACGAGTTACTTTTCTCCGTAAGAAACGGTGTAACGTAGCAAGTTCCTTTTTAATAGCAGTAATCTGGTAATGTAGGTAAGTTACTTTACAAATAATGTTACCCAACACTGGTCCTTACACCTCTTTTTTTGTTTTGTTTTTATTATTATTCATCTGTTCAGGCACTAAAAGCATCAAGACGTGTTTTGTTCCAATAAAACTGACATGCTTCAAGAACTCTACCACCTCCTGGGTGGACTTCTCTGGAGGACAACATCACACACTCTGCCTTGATGCTGAAGGTAAGCTCCAACTAATTGTGCTTTCTGGCCATGTCTGATAAAACTATGTTAAAATGAAATAAGTGTGCTTATCAGACTTTGTGATCACATCAAGACAGGTAATATACAACTGATGTTACAACTCAGTGTGTTAACACTCAAGTCTCAGCCGAGTCAAGTGTGTTCTAAAGGCATACATATTGACAATATAACCCAAACCATGGCTGAAAACTGAAAAAGAAAGCCAATAAATAAAACAATATATCAGGCATTACAAGGAAATACAATAAAGAATGTTTAAAATATCAAAAACATAGTAAAACACACAAACCAACAATAAATTAATCCCCTTTCTCTTCATCTTTTAGGGCAGGTATATAGCCTAGGCAGAGCAGAGTATGGTCGTCTTGGTCTGGGCCAAGGGGCTGAAGAGAAGAGTGAGCCCATGCCTGTGATGGGGATGGAGCCAGCCAGTGGAGTGGCATGTGGGGCGTCTGTCAGCTACGCTGTCACTAGAGAAGGTGAGAAACGAAGCAAATGCATCAAAGGATTGTTATATCAGTGTTACATTGCTTGCTTTTAAAGCAGTGAACTGCAACAAGTCCTCATACCTTAACGATAAAATGAGTCGCTTGAAAGTGGCCTCCAAAACAACCCATAGGACTCACAAGTTTTTTCAGTTTCATCAGCCACCTCTATGGTTAAGCTCAGGAAAGGGTTGCCATTTTGACTGGGGGGGAAACGACAGCATTGGACATGAACACAATCTCCTGTGTTAAAGTCACTCTTTCTACAAACAACCATCTATCTTGGCCTACTCCCTAACAAGTTTTATGACAGTAAAACAGCAGCTTGCTTCTTCTGCTTTTGCTATTTATAGAGGACCATCATTATTCACATTTTGTCAGGAAAACACAAACATAGATCGTTTTAAGTATAGTTGGATGTACAGTAAATGTCTCTTATTACGGAAAGTTCTTTATACTGCTAGCTGATGTGAAATGTATTTTGTTGTTTTTCCAAACTGTGTCAACTTCATTTGTCTAATGTTTGCAATGAGCCAAGAAGGTTTAAAAAAAAAAAAAAAAAAAAAGGATGCTCACTCTGCCTGCTGTTGGCTGTGCTTACTCCAGGATCTGTGTACGCCTGGGGCATGGGCACCAACATGCAGCTTGGCACAGGAGAGGAGGGCGACGAGTGGAGCCCCGTAAAGATGACAGGCAAGCAGCTGGAGAACCGCGCAGTACTGATGGCCTCCAGTGGAGGGCAGCACACAGTCCTTTTGGTCAAAGACAAGCAGGAGAGCTGATGTCCATCTCAGGCAAAGAATGATGGGGGATCTTTTGATCTGTTTCGAGGTGGGGCCTTGTTCATGATGCCTAAATCTAGGGATGGGGGTTAATCTATATGTGACTTCCTGTGCTGAGCCGAGGGAGTGTGAGAGGTGCCAGGGCCCTTTTTATGAGAACTCTTCTCTTCCTGATGTGGGGGAAAATGTTCACGGATGTTCGGTAGATCATGAAAAATGAGAGACTATTTTTTTTAATCTAGTTTTTGATGTTCTCTTTGAATTCTTTTCATTAAAAGTCATTAGTGTGACTGTAAGAGGATGTATGTGGTGTTTGTGAATGCAACTATTTGCATGGACGTAAAGGAAATGAGTGCAAGCCTTTTAATGACTTCCCCAAACAATAGTCTTTTTTAAAGCTGTTTTTTTTTTTTTTTCTTTAAAGCAATAATTCCATTGACCTTGGTTCAGACAGGACATTTATACTGCATGAGTTTAATATGTGAGACTACTGTTCATTTTACCTAGAGCACACAATTGTTGCAACGATTTCGACATTTGGTAACACTTCATACTGTATCCTGCATTTTGTTGCTTCTCCTGTCTGAAAATAAAGATGACATTTTAAGTTTTTAAGCCTTTTCTTATCCACTGCATCAAATATTTTGCAGCTATTTTGATTATTGACTAATTGAGTTATTTTCCATGCAAAAATACTGAACATTTTTTGGTTCAAGCTTCTCAGATGTGAGGATTTGCTGCTTGTCTTTGTCTTATGATAGTAAACTGAATATCCTTTGATTTTGATTGTTGGTCAAACAAAACAAGCTATTTAAAATTTGGCTCTGGGAAATTGTGATGGCCATTTTTCCAACTATTTTCTGACATTATACAGACAAAACAATTAATTGATTAAAAAAGAAAAAAGAGCAATTAATGATGATTTAATCATTAATCGCATGAACATGTTGGCAGAGTGCTAAATCTAATATTGTGCTTGTAAAAGAGGAAATCCACCCTAAAACAAAATCCAGTATGGTTTGACATTTCAGTCAATATGGAAGATTTTTGTTAACAAATGACAAGAACAAAACATAGCTGATTTTTCATTTAACAAGGAAACATTTCAACCATACTCATTTTGAATATTTCCATTGTTGATGACATTTTGCACATTTTGTTGTTTATAACTTTAACACCATAAAGAAATAACTCATGAAAATGTAAAAGACAAAGTAGTGTCCAATGTTATTGATGGTGAATAAAGATACAGAAGTCTCCTGCTTATTTCACAGATAAAGAGTTTGGTAGTCTTTAGGATTGGTAAATGGATAAAATCCTACATAAATATATTGTGATATAGTAGACATTCAAGAAACACACTATGGATTAAATAACAAAATGGGAATGTCTGTTTTTGTCAAAGTGAATTCAATATCTGACAAATCAATAAACACTAAAATTCAGTATTACCATAAAGCAGTCATGTTCATTGATTTGCAGCATTAGCCACAATGGTGAAATGCACCCAGAGATATTAAAGGCGTAAATGCTATGGCGAAATCTCTGATGGTAGACGAATTTATTTTGGCTCATGGTAAACATTGTCATATCGCCTACCTCTAATAGTCTGGCTTGTTGTTCCAGTGTGCAGTATACCATCACTGCAGACAAGGAACAAAACACGGCATTGTTCAGTCCAGTCTTGTCTGATTATCAGAGTCCATTGGGTTGGCAGTATAACTTAAATTCATATACTTAGGCTGTACCCTTACGGTAGTATTGGGCATCAACATTAGTTCTGCAGACACCATGTAGTTTTGTAAGCAGTGTGGAAGTGAGGCTCAAAAAAAGTTGCACAGCAGTTAGTCATGAATGTAAATGAGAAACACTTCAGGATGCAAATGATGGTACAAGTACATACATCAAAGCTACATGCTTTGTGTTTAATCTGGGGGTGAAATGCACGGGGGTGTTTCATCTTGCTTTCATCTGAGCAAAAGGACAGATGAAGTGAAAAGCCCTCATGGCAAAAAGCTTTGAAATGCTAAAGTATTTTTCATAAGTAGTTAAATGATCAGAGTGAACCTCTCCCCTTGTTTGTTTTGCATAACTGTTTGTCCTGTGACAAGGAAGAAAAGTCAAGGAATACATTTGAAGGCACCGTTGATTGCTCATCTGTAATGGTTGTAGAGTTGCCAGTGGTGGGAGGTAACTAAGTACATTTACTCAAGTGCTGTACTTAAGTACATTTTGACATACTTGTACTTCACTTGAGTATTTCCATTTTATGATACTTTATACTTCTACTCCGCAACATGATATGCTTATATGATGCAGTACTATTCTACTAATCTACCTGGCAGCATGCAAAGAAGCTATCTAAAATTGGCTCCACATTGACAAACTACAACATTCAGATGCTCTTACATGTATTTGTTAGTGATAAAAACAGAATAATATAATATTCTATAATAATTAACGCTTTGAAAGGAGCCATTCTGCATAAAGAGTACTTTTACTTTTGGTACATTTTGCTGATAATACTTATGTATTTAAGTAACATTTTGAATGCAGGGCTTTTACTTGTAATGGAGTATTTTTAGACTACAGTATTTCTACTTTTACTTAAGTAAAGGATCTGAGTACTACTTCCACCACTGACAGTGGCTGTAAGAGTCTCTTAAAAGCAAGAGTGATGATTGTTCTTAACCATTTCCAAAGCTTCTGTTCTGCCTCTGCCACACGGTGTTAACTCTCCTTTTTAGTAGAAAACATCTGAAATGGTTCTATGTATTCAAAGAAATGCAGCTTTCTTTGTCACACCTGACATGTACTACAAATGTTTTTGAGAAACATTCTTAACCCCTTTTGTTCTGCAAAAAACAAAAGTTTTTTCCCGATTTATTGTAGTGGCAGTTATGTAAGTGTGAAGGTATTGTTAGTCTTATCTACTACACTGCCGTACACAACATACTATTATGTAAGAATTATCTTTTTCTACCATGATGAAAATAGTCTGTTTTAAGATCATTTGACATTTCAGACTGTAGTGTGACTGCAATTGTAGATACTTTGATGGGTCAACCCCTCAATATTTTTCAGATATAACATTTTCTCTCTTGAAATGTTGCCTTAGTTCAGTAATGAGCTGTTACAATGTCAGACACCAAATAGAGTAAAATATTCAGTCAGCCTATTATTATGACACTGATTAAGTGGCCTTTAGACGTGCAGTCATTATTTTTTCCGTCACCCTATGTGCCTGAATTTGAAGCAATTTAACATTTGTTTTGTACAAGTTTATGGAACCTCCAGACCACACTGAATATCTTAAACAATCTCTGTCCTTTGTTTCTACATTTTTAGACATCCAAAACAATAAAGCTGATGTTTTAATGTTTTAAAAAAGACATTCACTGTGCAGATGAAGGTAAATGGGACTGAATTAAACTGTGAGGTTGATAAAGGCTGTTAAAAGCACCCATCTTTGACATTCTGTTAACAGCTTTTACACATGCTGGAGTATTCAAAGTCTGATAATGCTCCGAAACCCAGAAACCTTCTCATACGTTTCCAGCACAAAGAGAAACATTCATACAGGGATTCAGCAGTGACATCCTGTGATTAATTCCTTTCACTCATAGAAAGTATAACAGGATTTTTCATAATGCATGGGGTCTCTAATCTTCCGAAGAGTCTCAGGCACCTGCATCGCCACACATTCACGCTAATAATGGAGCCAAATGAATCACATCAATTGGCTGTTTCTCTCAGAGCTGTACTTACGGCTTTTATAAACTTTTATTTTGGTAGCACTGTCTTTGTGTGTGCTTTACACTGCACATCTGTAAAAGGCTCGTGACAGGCTGCATGATGCATTCATGAACAGCAGCATCATGCTATTAAAATTATAACCTTACAATAAATCACATTTTGCATCATTTAGCACCTGCCTTGGATGTGGCAGCCCCTGAGTCACCCTGCTGCTTTCTTAATTAACTTTCAAATTGTATTGAGTGCTGTTGCTCAAGTATGTCTTAATCAAGAAATCCAAAGTTTTGTGATGATTTGAATGCTTTGGAGAGGCTTTGGGTTGTTTTCATCAAGTGGTCCATCATAGTGAGAACCTGCTGAAGATGGTGCAGCAGGTAGCTGTTGTCCAGATCATTCCCTTCATAGATTCTTTCACACACACAGAAAAATGACACATTTTGGATAAAATACCGTTAAATACATGTGTGTATGCAGGAAGTTAAGATGTAGAAAGAAAAAGATGGATCCATAGAAAGCAAATGTGGTCTCAAACACAACATGCTACCCACAAAACACTTAACATCCATTTGCCATTTTCTATCATCACTGCCCTCAAATGACAGGCTGGTCTGTGTGTTTGTGTAAGAAAGCATTCAACCCACACTTCTTTTCCACCATATAGGTTATTAAACACTTTGAAGACATCGCCCAGTGTTTAATAACTTGCATTTTCAGGTGGAAATTAACATACACTATATGGAGGCTCATCTGTTGCATCTGAGAAATGCTGCTATATACCTTCAGATAATATTACAAAACCAATGATCAATATTGTCACCACTTCCTGTGTACAGTGTAACAACAAATGCCTCTGGCTGTCACTGATGCATTAAGTGGTGTATGAAGTACTACATGCATAAAACACTCAACTGTTGCCACTGAAAAACATGTATTTCTGTGAGCGTGTGCACAGGAAACCAAATAGGGTATTATTAGCAAATGAGTACCTCTCTTGCTGTTAAGCTGCTGGTACTCTATCGCCTGAGGACCACACTTGTAATTACTGGAGATTGCCTTGATAGATTGGACTCCTCGTCCAGTGGGCTGAGGGCTTTTCGTGAGCCCCACAGCAGAGGGCCAACAGCTGCATGTGCAGGGGCTTGGGAATTGGCCCAATCTCTCGATCAGATGCATGTTTACACATCTCTTATGTTGACCAGATGACAACGGGCGTCAAACCCCCTTAATGAAGCACCAATGGCGTGTGACTCTCTTTTCCAGTGATTTACTTGATGTCCGTGACATATTGATTCCGTGCTAATTACTCACAGAGGTCCACCTAAACTATGATCATATAAATCACCTTTGTGGTCGGCAGCTGAAGTGAAAACAGAATAGTGGTTTTCTGAGGGAAGCAGCTGATACAAAGGAAGTGGATCCTGTGAAGGAATTGGGTTTGCCAGCCCATGCTCTTAGGGGTTGTACAAAAAGTTTTAGTGGAGGAGAGGGGGTCAGAAAAGGGGGAGGGTATTGTTTTTGTATTGTATTTTTATTTTGGCTGAAGGTAGGGTAGTCTGACTTTTTTTTTTCTCTGCCTAAATTTGTATTTTATTTCAGCCTTCCTTTGCAGTGAAGTAAATAGTTATAGAAAGAGTTACATCAAAAAGACAATTTTCACAAGTGCCACGGTTCATAAAGGTGCACTTTGCCATATGAAAGATCAAAACCAGATACATCGTCTTTTTTATTACATGCATTCTTCTTCCTCATCAGAACCTGGCGCCTACATTACCCACAACACAACTCAACTGCCGGAGATTCGGGTGTGTTATGCTAGTAGCAGCTAATGTAGCCCCAACTCGCTAGCCTCAAGGAGAGGTGAGGAGCGGGCTACAGAGGTCAGCGCACTTCTTTCTAACTCCACACCCCCAGATTCTTTTCATTTTCAAACATGTAGTCTTCAGCCCCAACCAACAACGACTCAAGTGACATCACTTGAGGCAATTTATCAGACTTCACACAGCTCCTTCCTGTGCCACAACAGACTTTTATACATTTTTTCACATATGCAGTATACTCCCCAAGACCTGTAGACAGACTTTGATATGTTCCCCTTTAATGTGTACATTGGTGGTGCACATGAGAAATTCCTTCAAGATATTAAGAATTAAACAGGGTTACACAATTAAACAGGTTGTACCAAGGTTCAGTCCCCTCTCACTACCCCAATCATTTTCATACAGTCCCTTATGACTCTTGGCTGGCAGATGGCACTCAGTTTGAATCCCTGTCTCTGCTCCTCATCAGGGAATACCAGAGTATTTCCCGCTTTGTGAAACATCCAGTAAAATTGCTTCATAGCTTTTTGCACTTCTGGCTTTTCGTAAACACCTCAGGCAACCAGGAGGTCTGATTGCCTGTGTTATGCAGGCGTCTATCGCACAAAGCAGCAGGCCAAATTGCAAAATCCTTTACCAGAGTCTGCATAATCATCATCTGAATAACAGATTTCTTTTGGGTTTATTTTCCATCTTTTGGGTTACATGGTTTTGACTCAGCACTGACAGGTTGTGCGCCGCCAGCCAAGATGCTGTGCTATGTGAAAAGCCTCACTTACAGCATGTAGGTATCTACTGTTGAGACAGCTAAATGTCTGTTATGTTGAAAGATTTACACAGCTGCGATACTGTGGTATAATGGAGCTCAAGTCGTGCTTTTATCCAAGCTGCCAAACAACATAATTGTGTCTCCCTCACACACAAATGAGCAGGGGAAGCCACATCACAAGTGTCGTCCAGATGAAACAGAAAACAAATCTTTCTTCAAAAACTATAGGGATGCTCTGAGCTTTTGATGCGATCAAGGGAAAAGTACTGTAGCAACAGTGAGAGCTGTTGAATGCTTCAGAAAGATTCCCTCTCATTTCCCACTGTTAATTTCTTTGAGTGCATGAGCAACCATTAGTTAGGGTCAGAAGATGAAAGCGTTTAATTATCTGCGTGTCACTCTGGAAAGTGGTCTATAGTGTCTCTGTGTGTACACGTTTGATAGCAAAGGATTTTTTTAATGTTGCATGTGCATTCAAGCTCTTGGAGGAAACAAAAGACAGATTTCAAAATGCAGAACAAAACTGTTGCTGTGGGAGTGGAGATCACAGTTACACTTGAGTTTTCAGACATGACAGTAGTGCTGTATACCTGACTGCTCTGTTGAATAAAGCACTTTGGTATTCACATTAAATACCACATTTTAAAAAGCAGTCTAGTCAAATCAGGTGCCAGCTCATGGTGTTTGACTAAATTATTAACTTTGTTGCTTTTTCATTTGTCTTTTACACAGTGAACATATAGGCCGAACCATGTATATTTCATAGCGAACATGCTGTATGCTATGTATGCTCACAGAGAAAATCTTCAGCAAGCGTTCTCCATGAGTATACAAAAACTGTGATGAAAGTGGTCTGAATTTGTGTCAGTCAGAGCTTTGGGCCTGTGTCACTTTTAAATAGTTAAAGGATGAGGCTGGTGATATTCTATATTTGTCTTATTGTCAACAAATTGTGTGAAAAGACAAAAACCAACAATGAATTGATCTGACTAACAAGTATTATCTGTCCTAATCCTGATATAAATTATTCCTCTGTGCCATAGACCTCCATTAATGTCCAAAAACTTTTAAAAACACATCAATGAGCTACACAGTTGCAATGGGGGGGCATATGTTCCTTCATTATCACGAACATGGGCACTGTAGTTTATTTAGACATATACACTGTCCTGCTGCCGTAAATACTCACTAGAGCACCAAACCCACCGCTGAAAATAGTCCCCAAGAAATGCACTATTTACTCCTGTTTGAGTACAGTGTGCTTAAAAACTACAAAGGCCCCTTGGCACCGTCAACACTGCCCCGATCAGTAATCACTTCTTGATTAGCAAATTACATGTCCAACTCCAGGCCTCACTGGCATTTACAAAGAGTATACATGTTAACAACATCTGTAATAACAACCATGGAAATCTAAATATTGGATTAAAGCTGAAAGTTATTTACAACAATATTTCAAGTTAAAAGCACTTACAAGAAACAACTTGTGCTATGCCATGTGACAGTTGTATTAATGTTTTCAAAAGACAAAGAGCAGTTATTTGATCTATACAATAAGGTACTTTATATACTGTATCTGTTGAAACAAGAAATGTGAAAACATTTAAAGATCAAGCACTTCTCTACAAAAAACATAATGCTGAATAAGGCATTACGGTACATATTTTCATTCAGCTGAACACATTGTCGACCACACTGCAGAAAACATTTACAAATGCTTTTCTTACAGTGTTGGCGATAAAAAAAAGTTAGAGATAGTCCAGACAGAAGACAGCCTTTTTTTTGAAGATTTAAAATGCTTCACATTTATACATTTATAGCACTTGTGTAAATACATAGATAACATTTGATTTTACTAATTGGCTGCGAGTGAAGCTTTATGTTACAACAGCTTGACAGCACATTGAAACAAAATAAATCACATCACTTAAAATGCAGTTACAGAACAATATTAACTTTACACTTGATATATAGATGCCTTTTTAAACAAAACTGCATTGCGGCAGTGACAAGATGAGAGGCATCGGTTTGGCTGTTCTCTCAAAGTGTGCAAAAAATGTCTTTTCACTGCCTTAATCTCCTCCGGCAAGTGTCCAACGATCATCAATGGAAAATAGTCCATTAGCTGTAATATGTGTAGGAAGCTTCTTGTTGCTTGCTAATGTATTTGATCCAATTCAGACTTGCCTCCATGCCAGTTTCAGGTCAGTCAGTCACAACTATGAGTTCAAACAGAGGTGCCACTTTCCCCTTCAGCTCCTCAGTTTACTGTCAGCTAAATGTTTTAGTTGTGCAAAAAAAAAAAAAAAACAGAGCGACCTAACTGCTGGAGGAGTGGAAACTAGGAGTCAGCTGAACACTGACGTTCACAGTGAATATATGCTGGAAGCGCCAGTCATCTCTGCTTAATCATGAAGGCCTTAGATGTCTTTCACGAGCATCTTCCATGATATATCAGATGGATGTTGCCGTATTCATATAGAATTTCACCTCCTTTAAAATTCTTCTTAATTATGTGTGTCCTTTGCAATTATTTCTCCTCTTACTATTACAAGAACGAGCGTGAAATTGGATACATCCTTTAATTTAAATATTACAGAGACAATTAAAATATACTCACAGCTAAACATTCACATCATAAGATTATCATTCCCTTCCCAATATGGTTGAGTGACAATACTATTATCAGTATAGATATGCAGTGCATTCAGAAAGTATTACGACAGAGACACATTTTTCATTGCTTTGGCTTTGTACTTCAGCACACTGGACGTGAAATTAAACTTTAAAATTAAAGTCCTGACTTCAAGTAAAATCAGCTTTAAAGCTGCTATAAGAAATATTTTTATATTAACAATGTATCAAATAAATATGTGTAATGTAAAAGGAGTCGCTCGTAGTGACAAACCCACAGAAAATGATCACCCAACTCTGCAGTTCTCCTCAGCTCTACAGAGCGTTATAGCATCTTTAAGCTTATTGTTTTGGTTTTTGGGCCCGCAACTTTACTGTTTTGGTTCACTCTCACTGCTCAAATAGTGTTGTTTTCACCCACAGCAGACAGCTGTTTTCAGCAAAAAAGCTCTAAAAACCCACTGTGCACTACCTGCTCATCAGCAAACAGCAGACAGACACAGCTAGCGACTAGCTGGTGAACAGGGTGGAACATTTAGCAGCTAAAGAGCCAGATTTTTCCCTCAGGAGTTGATGGAGACCAAAACAGTTCGTCATATCAACTTAAAAGGTGATAAGACACAAGACACAAGTGGCCAAAAAAGTATTTATCTCAGGTTTAATTTGAAGGTGTCACATCAACAGTGGAGGAAATGTAGCCCTCCATAAATGGTCCCCCAATTTTAGGAAAGAGAAAGTAATTTTACAAGCTAACATAAATCAAAATAAAGTCATCATATGTAATATTTAGCTGCAGATAAATGACTGGCTGAAGTTTGTGACCCACAGACATCAGCAGACAGCAGTATCTTCCCTGTTGATGCTCTGCCAGGGCTGTACTGCAGCCACCGTCACTTCTTGCTGCTACAGGGGATTTTCGGGGTCAGTCTGGTCTTTATCAAGTGAAGCCCATGATCATGTTGGATTGAGGTCAGGTGACTGACTCGGCCAATCATACATCGTCCACTGTTGGGCCATAAAAAGACTCCTTGGTGGCCTTGTCTGTGTGTTTAGGATCAAAGTCCTGCGTGATGATCTGATCATTGTGGAACTGTGTATACACAGAGCTATGAGTCCTACATTGTTCACCTAATATGGATGTGAAGACCTACAAATCCCCTTAAAGCTTGGAGCCAGCACTTTAACCTCCGTTTTTTTTTTTTTTTGTTGCTAAAATAGGGCCAAAGCAATGAAAAACGCATCACTATCCCAATACTATCAGACTGCAGTGTATGTGTGTTTGCTGATTTGGTTGCATTATGTTGTGTGCTTTATACACACTCCAAGAATGTATGTACATTTGTATCCATTTCCTTATGCACAGGCACACACAGGCATGTTTGTGATCATCCTGAAAAGACAATCCTGAAAGTATTGTGTCACAAACCTATTGGGACATAGAAACAATCGATAATTTATATAAATGGAAGGTCAAAGGCCTACATCTGCAGACTCAGACTGCTGTGGTGGAAAACTGTGTGACCTCAGTCTGGAGGTCATCCTGAACTGTCCCCTCCCCCCACCGACCCATGCCTAGTCAGGCTGACGGTCTCTCTGTCGTCGCATGAGCACAAACAGACACAGGCTCCCGTGTGCTATTGCGTGCTCTGGAGAAGCTGTTCTGTTCCAGGCGGGAGCGATAGGGCAGGCAGAAATCCCTGAAGCACCTTTTGAAGTTCTCATCCAAGAAGGCGTACAGCACGGGGTTGAGACTGCTGTTGGTGTAGCCCAGCGCGATGCACAGATGCCAGCTGACCATCACCATGAGGTTCTTGTGGTCAATATCTACCATGGTCTTGATGATGATGAAGATGTGGATGGGGGTCCAGCAGACGATGAAGGCTGCAACGACCACCAGGACCATGCGGGTGATCCGTCTCAGGTTCCTGTCCTTCTCTTTGGAGCCAGAGAGCAGACGAACACTCTTGAGCCGCAGGATCATCAGACCATAGCAGATGGTGATGACCAGGACGGGAACCACGAAGGCGAAGATGAACACGCAGATTTTCATCACTGTGTCCCAGTACCACTCAGGTTTGGGGAATCTGAGTGCACAGACAGTGTTTTCTGAGGAGTTAAAACATTTAGAAGTTTAATAGAGGGCCATGTGGAGAGACTAATTTAAGTTAATAACCCAGCTCAAATGTATTCTCTTTCACAGCGTGATTATACCCTGAAATCAACACTTGCCACTAAAAGTGCTAAAAAGCTTGTGCTGATAAGTGAAGTTTTTACACAATGATGGCAGCATTTTTTTCTCCAGCAATAAAAATCCCTTTACCTTTATCTGTCTTGGTAACAGCCATGATCATCACAGGGACTCCGACGGCAGAGGAGAGGATCCAGATGCAGACATTGATGAGCTTGGCTTTGGCAGGCGTCCGGAAGTCCAAGGCCCTCACCGGATGACAAACAGCGATGTAGCGGTCCACACTCATCATGGTGAGCGTGAAGATGCTGGTGAACATGTTGTAGTAGTCGATGGCGATGATCACTTTACACAACAGCTCCCCAAAGGGCCATGTGTTCATCAGGTACTTGGCGCTCTGGAAGGGGAGGGTGCTGGTGGCGAGAGCGTCAGCAAGAGCCAGGTTGAAGATGTAGATGTTGGTGGCGGTCTTCATCTTGGTGTACCTGGTTGGTTGGAAGAAAAGCACTGGGCACTTTTGTCTTTTTTTTTCCAAGGTCTGCCTGCTGCTGTGTCACAAAGAAGTAGCCAAGTGTCGTTGACTCACAAATTCCATTAAAACATTTCAAGGTTGGAAACCAATTTATTGTTTGCTCTAATCCATTTCCTCTCTCAAACCAACGATCTGCTATTTCCCCTAAAAAAAAATCGAACTAATAAAAGAGCTTTTTAGATGCATAATGTTTTTATCGCACTACACTAAATGCATGAGAGCTTCTATGCTCAAAGTGACTGTAAGCCTCCATTAAACTGCACTTCTATGTAATGAGTCAATTCACCACTGAAAAATCCACCAAAACTCCTCCTTGATTTCACATTCACAGAGTAGTTTTTTTTTCTTTTACCAGTGACCAGTCTTGTCTGAATGCCAGCTGAACATGTTATCTGACTGTTTAAATTCCTCCACAAGAGCCCACAATATGACAGTCACATTTAATTAAATTGCAGCAACAGGCTCCAAAGGGATGAGGGAAGACAAAGGGATGTCTTACCTTTTATCTTAATACCCCCACATAAAGAGATTTATTACATTACACAGATGTCCTGATCTCACTCTGTAATTGCTTTGCCAGGGAGAGTGGGCACACATTGGGGACATTCACTTTGTTTGATTGTTCTGAAATTGATAAACCAAAGTGCAGACACTCATATTTCATTTTCCACACATTTCACCACGCATTTAAGGAGCAGCTCAGTGAGATGATTGATTGACACTGTGGGTCCACCCATCACCGTCATTGCTTTATCATTTAAGTTGCATTAGTTCAACAACAAATCAACATGACACGGATCCTCAAAATCTCCAATACATGACTTAGTGAGATGCAGCACCACAGTCATTGCTTTTGATTTGCAGGTGAGGGGTTCAACCTGCTACTTATTTCCCATGCAAATGAATCATCTGAAACATAATTCCTGTCAGAAATAATTGGTGCAATGAAGTAATTTAGACTAAGCTGTAGATCACACCACCCTCCCTCCCCTCTTGTGTGTAGGAGGTGTGTGTGTGTGTGTTTGTGTGTGGGTGGGTGGGTGTGTTAAAGAGGTCTCTCAGACACACTGAAACTCTGGAAAATTACTAAGGACCATCATAAAGGAAGTAATATAGCAATGAGAATGTATTTTTTTAGACATATTCCATTCTTAAAAATTACTATTATGGTACTAGAATATCAAACATTCCCAGAGCTGAGTTTGTAGGGTGCTTTAAGTGTGTGTGGCTTTTCACTGATCAGCAGCAAATTATAGTAGTAAATATCACCTTATTAATTTTTCTGCTTTTACTAATTAGTTTATGGTTCTTTGTTTATCATATGTTTCTTACCTGACCACCCCGTACATTACAAGCAGGTTTCCCAGCAGTCCCACCACACAGATGAGAGAGTAGAGAGCCGTGATACAAACGATGATGAGACTTGTAGTATCTCTGGTTGGAGCCTTGTTGGTCTTGTTGCTATTTGAAGGCATCCCCAGCAGATCCACGGGGAACGTAACATTGAAAGGAGTTATGGAGTAGCGCTCGTTAAAATCGTCAAGATTATCGGGAGGCAGAGTGGGATACTCCATGTCTAAAATTCAGGTGAGATTGTATAGTGTGTGGAGAAGTCAGAGATTTCCAAAGCAGGTACACGGGAGCGTACGCAAACTAGACGGCAAATTAGTAATGAGGCGCCTAGAGGAGGTTTGCTCTCTCTCTCTCTCTCTCTCTCTCTCTCTCTCTCTCTCTCTCTCTGTGTGTGTGTGTGTGTGTGTGTATGTGTGCGTCTCTGCGCGCTCCCTTGCGCACTGGCACACAAAGCAAGATGCGAAGAAACTGTTTCCCTGCCCAATTCTTACCCTGCCTAAAGGGGTACCATTTGTCAAAGTGCTTTAATTAGCTCTAGCATATAATAATGCTTCATCACATCCTGTTTTTGTGTGATTCTCCTTATTATCCAGAATAACAGCTTTTTGTTTTACCTGCCACCCAGCAACTGATCAAATAATGTCAGTCAAACCCAATGAGCATCTCTCATTGTTGTAGTTTTACAGCTCAATTAGACTTATTGAGCCATTCCTCTTATTCCTGCCTGCTTTCAACCAAGTGAATCCAACAAATTGTTGTGTTAGCCTTAACATTCTCTGCCTGGGTAATTGTGTTGGTATCAGTTACATCTGTACGAGCAAACATGTTGATGCAGGCATACAAACTCTTTATTTGCTGTGGGTCAATATTTAATCATTGCTGTTCATGTTTAACCAGATAAAACATTACTTTCATATCTCTGATGGTTCTTAATGCATCTGGAACATTTCTCCTCCCTGGATAAAAGAGTTTCCCTGTTACCATGTTGTTTGTTTGGTTTTTTGGGCATTAAATTCGTTCAAGCATTCAATGTTTATTTTCAATAGGGTACGCTGCTTGACCTGCTCAACTGACACAATGTCACGTAAATCCTTAATTGCACAAATGTATGACTTTTAATGCCAAGCAGATGTGTCTTTTTACAATTTCCATCAAGGTACTCATTTATCTGTAGCTGCCTTTTGTCTGTTGACTATTACTGTGAACATCAGAAACCATTAGGATCATGCACCTGCATGTGATTGTGTGTGTGTGCTGAAATTGGTGCATGCATGTGCAAGTGTGCCTGTTTGAGTGCGTTTCTCAGGGGTAATCGTTTATTTTAAGACAGGCACATTAAAATCCTCCTGTGGCTGTGTCTGTAGTGTTCATAACAGCAGCAGTCCTTATGCATTCTACAATGTGACCTTTACAAAATCCGCCTTTAAGCAACCAGCATCAGCGCGGCACAGAGCAGGGACAGTCAGACGAATAGGGCCAGTGTGCTGAACAAAAGAGCTTCCTCTTTACTGTTCCTTCTAAAGATAGATTATGCGTGTCTTCCTAAAATGAAGAACAGGAATAAAAATTAGACCTATCTGGCTCATTTTGGGAGTTCAGCGAGCTCATCTCTCTTTCATTAATGGGAAATGTTTGTTTAAAGCTTCTGATGAGATTTCTTGCAATTCACAGGTGAGCACAATTCTCAACATGATGCACAAGACTTAACCTTGCTAGCAGCATGGCACTATGGATGGATGTTAGTTGGTCATTCTGTTGGTCATTTGGTTGGTCCACCACTTTGGTCCAGACTGAAATATCTCAACAACTATGAATGTATTGCTATCAAATTCGTTACAGATATTCATGGTTGCCAGAGGATGAATCCTGATGACTTTGGTGATCCTCTGACTATTCCTCTAGCGCCACAAGCAGGTCAAAGTTTTTACTCATCCTAAGAAATATCTCAACATAATGTACAAGATGGATTGGCACAAAATGTGGTACAGATATTCATGGTTCTCAGACAATGTATCCGAATTACTTTTGTGCGAAGGTTGAAAAATCCGAATCCGGAACAGATGACAGGTATGTAAAGTAAAAGGGTGAGTAAGCCTGCCTTTTAGTGACAGTGGGGGTGGAGAGGTCGTATCAAACAGACACGTCCCTTCACATGCAGTATGTTTAATTGAATCCAGCCCACGACACCTCCAGGGGGCTCGCAGGAACTTCTAGTCTCAACAGTTATCTAGCCTGTATACCTGCACAGAAGCCCTGATCACAATGCTCAATCTCAACAACAATAGTCCAGGTGGGACATCACAGTCTGCCAGCATGAAATGGCTTACACAGCAGTTCAGGAAGTAAATTCACTAAGTTTCATTTTAGTTAGAGCTGGGTGGGAGAACAGCGTATGACACCTGCTACTGCTGCAGCAGCTGTGATGATATACAGGGTTAGATTAGAGAGCTATCAATCCCCCTAATGAAGAGGACTACAAATACTATAATGTATAAGTGCAGGGTAGGTGCTCTCTGCAATGGCAGCAGACTGAGTGTATATGATGAGCTGTATTTGTACACAGTTTTGAGATGTGGTGGAAATGTGTTGTAAAAGAGAGAGAAATGGGTCTGGACGTACAGTGGCAGCCACAAACAAAATGCTGCTGTTGCAGTTGTTGTGTTTATGTTTTCTCTTCTCCCCTCAGGGAGAATCACTCATGATTAGTCTGTACAGACAGCATGATTACTCGCATCACTCATCAGCCCAATGGAAACCCTGGGATGCATTACGCTGCCTCCCCGAACCCATCATATTCATGGCAGGGAATACAGAGTGCAGACAATTTAAAGTGGGCTTGATGTTGGGTTTTTGCATAAGGATGGAGTGATGATGATGCATGATTTTTAAATGATCACACAAGACAAGCAGACTTGATTAAATCTAAACAATACACTGACATATCAGCTTGTATCGACTGAATTGTCATAGGCTACTTGTTGCAGTCATTTTATATTTTATATGTTGCTGCTGTTATGAGTGGATGAGTTTTATATCTGCTATCAGGTTGCAATATCTCGTGCATGACAGTAGTTCTGATATGAGTTGGTATACTTCATAACTTCTGAAAGGTCAAAGAGAAAAAAGGAATATGTTTTGCATTATATCTTGACATTTTATTTCTCCAGTTTGCCAGTATCTTTCTGCTCACACAGCATTAGATGGGAGAGGAACTACAAGAAAACACATGTGCTGAAGCTTTGGTAATGTTTTAAGTTACCTGTTTGTTATTGCAGCTGTCAGAGCTGTAGCACAGAGGAGGACTGAGCTTCTGCTGGCTGTCACATTGCATCGCTATTTCACAATCACACACCAAGCCACATATAGCATATCAGCCTGACCTGTTCAACCTTTAGGTGTGGACTCATGTTATAGTATGGACTACTATTAGTTTCTATAAATAGAGCAATGTGGACATGTAATTTTGCCATCACACACTTAAGATGTTATTGTTTCACTGCAGCTGTGTGAGGGTGTTCTTTCACTGTTATTGATACTCTGAATTTCCACACACTGGAAAACGGACAAAAGAAGTGACACTGTGACACAGAGAACCTATAAAACTAAATCAGACAGCCTGACGAAAGATTTCTTAAGTGGTCAGTTTCCTGTGCAGTAATCCTCAGGGGACGGGACATCCGTAGTATTTACAAAGAAACGTCTTTGTATGATCAAAATTTCCCGAAGGTATGTTTTTGACTGAATAAGTAGCAGAATCAACCAGATTAAAAGAGAAAGAGTCAGTCATTACAGGGAAAAGACTGGAGCAGAAGAAAACAGCAGGCTCTGTTTCCTTCACAGCACTGAGAGATTGTACAGCCAGCAGCCTGTTAATTTTGGATTCTGTGATAAAGTCAAGATTTTCTTAAACCTATTAGGATGTCTCTTTGTGGCAATTGAAAAGTGTGTGTGTGTGCGTGTGTGTGTGTGTGTGTGCGGGCAGTGTCAACAGTGCACGGCCATTAGCATAGTGATAAAACAAGAACACAGGCTTTGAAATGTTATTGTGGCTTCTTTGTTTTACATCTGTCAGTGAAAAAACACTCTTTCCTTTATAAAACGTGATGTTGCAGCGTGTACGTTTATGTGTTATTAATTTGTGGAGAAGTCACAGATACCCTGCTGTGTGTATTATGCAGTCATGGTGCAGAACAGAACGAGCCATGCTGTGGCCTGCAAGTCTGCCTCACACCCAAGATATTTACTCTCCCTTAGTAGAGAAACACACACCAAAAAAGTATATTTTAAAGCATCTTCAAGCTCAAGAAATATATGGATAACTGCAGCATGATTACACCATGTGAGAGGTTTTTTTTAAATCATGGGTATTAATAATAAATACACTGTTGGTATGATGGGTGCGATGAAGAGCTGGTTACAGCTAGATTTGTATAAATTTTAGGATTCAGGGGCTGTATGAAAATTATTATTGGGGGGAGGGGGGTCAGAAAAGGGGGAGGTTAATGTATTTTTAACAGTAGTATTAAATTGTTTTCCCAATTACGTTGTGGTGGCAAACATAATCGCCTGGATTATGTACAGAGTCAATGTTGTTTTGAGTGAATGAAGCGCTGAATTTATGAACCACACTAGAGTCGCAGGGAGTAGGTCAGGGTGGATGGTGGGTGTACAAAGCACTGGACTTCAGAGACTGGTCTGTAGTTGGGTTTAGGCAACAAAAGCAGTTTGGTTAAGGTTAGGGAAAGATTGTGGTTTTGGCTAAATGTTGATAAACACGTTGTGTCTCAAGTCGCTCTGTATTAAACCAGACCATGATCTGTCACTATCCTTAACAAAGTGCTGCCAGTGCCTAAACATATCCATAAAAAAGTTCCCCTCCACACATTTTAAAGTATGTAAAAATACTCTACTATGATTAATATTTTGTTTAACATGCTTTTCCCACATAAAAAGTAAAAAAAAAAAAAAAAACTGGGCTGGAAGCACATCTATTCTTTCTCCCTCATTGAGAAATTCTGGCTCTATGAAGGCCCCGCCCACCATTGCTGCGTGATAGGTTGACCAGTGCTGGTGAGAGATATACATCCATGGTGAGAGAGCAGTGCACATCTAGATGGCTAGAGTTAGAGGAAACATTGGATAGATTCAGCCATACATGTCTGAGCCTCAGTCAGACCCAGACGAGAAGTCGATTGTGCACCAAAATCAGCGACTAACAGACGTATCAGAATGGTAAATGTAGTTAGCATCTTTTATTTGTTTATGTTGTTTGTTAGCTTGTTAGCTTGTTAGCTTGCAACTGGCAGTGGCTAACACAGCGTTAGTAGTTAGTGAAACATACAATAATATATGTTACGATGTTACAGTGTGTTCACATTGTTATTACGTGACATTAGTAGATAGTTGAAGGAAGTTCCAGGGTCCGGTTTACATCCAAAAACTGCACACTCTAGCATGTTTGCTGTCAAAACTTTCATTAAGCTTAGTGCAAACTCTTGCTCTCTGTACTGAAAAGTCCGCTCTGCGCTGGAGGTTTCAGGATTCTTTGCCGGTGGCATTGCAATTGGCTTTCGAATTTGTGACGTCCCACATCTAGCTTGTCCGGAGTCTGTTTGAATCTCAGTACACAGACAGTGTACAGACATCTCCCCCTTCAGTAGAGGAATGTGAAAACACCTCTCTAGTGACAAATTTTCACTATAATAAAATTCACATATATTTCTGTTACATTCTTATCCTTTTCTTCCTTTTTCCTCTGCATAATGCTCTAATTGGACAGTGGAAGGGTTGGATAGAGAGTGTAAAATTTTAAATGGAATGAATGTAGTAATAAATAGCAGGTGCTTGGAGATGGCGGTAAAATAAACAAATACTTACCAGTCCAGGCAGGGTTAAACTGACAGTTTTCATTGTCAAATTTACCTTTCAGGGTTGACAGAAACACATTTTCAGCAGAGCACTTCCCTACTTGTGACTGTCAGTAGCAGATGTTTTGAAAAGCTACTAAGCGTGGTCGGAGCTCACGTGAGAAAACGTTGATTTGTCAAAGATATGATTGCCTGGAACCTGACTGATACACAGACACTTAAATGTTAACACCTCATGGAATAAATCAAAAAATATCATATAAAGATAGATTTTATTTAGAGTTGGTTGAATGATTTATAAGAAATGTATTAGTTACTTAATAGTTAAAAACTCAATACTCATAGCATCAATGCCTCTGATTGCAAAGTTACTCATGCTTGCCAAATCTATTTAGTGCTTTTTTCTTAACATCATTAGCAAGGTAATAAATAATTCCCAATGTAAACTGCTTCTCCCTGATTGCAGTGCTAATAATTTTAAACATGAGTCCTCCCCAGGCATGATAGCTATGATTGACAGATATTTTCATTAGCTAGAGCTGCTAAAAGAAAATATCATAGTCCCCCTCTCAAGATGTTATTTTCATCTGTTTTTGTTTTTTTTCTTTCACAGCAGTATTCAGCAATAACTGGCAGAGGTTCAGCAGTTTCAGCTGACAATTAGTTATGCAACAGCAATTTGTCTGGGTCTAGGAGTTGATTACATTTCTGATTTCTGTCTGGCAGAGGCAGCTAGCACAGTTTAGATATGACAAGACAGAGACAGCATGCACCAATAGAAAATGTTTGTAACTAACACACATTGTGTCAGTCATTAAATAATTGTAATAAGTGTAGACAATACCAGAGTGCCTTTAGAAGTAAGGCTAAGGTAGGGCTAATGAGTCTTATTCACTGTTTCGGTTCAAGGGGCAATGATGTCATATAATGATGACTGAATGAAGGCAACAAAACAAAGCATAGAAGAGGCAGAGACAGTTTACAGCCTTCAGTATGGAAAGACTGAGATCTACTTTTTAAAAAAAAGGGGTTTTAAAGGTTCTTCTTCACGTCAAAGTCTGAGGCAGCTCTCTTTTTGAAAGAGCAGTGTTAGTCATCGCCGTCATCCACTGGGGGTTATGCGCAATGGCAGAGCTTCTGTCCTTGACCCATACAAAGCCAATTCGTGTCTAGTCATACTGTATGATCTCTGTGCCAGTCATAAATTATAACAATGTTGTGAAAAGAATTTTTGTGTAGAGCCGAGTGGTGATGCAGCAAGTCAATGTTGAGGGGAAAGAATGAAGAAAAGAGAGAGTGTCAGTGAATACACAGTGTGAAATTAAAAATCATGCTTGCGACTTTTTGTACAAACTCAAACAGTAATTCTTGGCTGTCAACAGAGCAGCACTGGTTTGAACTGGTTGTCTAATTGGTCGACTGTATTGATTATAGTATTCATATATTTACTGTATATGCTGTTTTCCAACAATTGCATGGAATCAACCTGCAACACAAAAGACATTTAGATTGTGCAGGTACAGAAATACAGAATGAAATCCAAAAATATTTATGCAATTCTTCTAAAATTTCTTATCTGCTTTGCTCTGAATCACAGGTTTGGCACACACACACAGTTCTATCTCACTGACACGGCAACTGTCATTATTGTTATTGTCACTGCACAATCTTCTTCAGGATCACCGGATGTCTGCACTAATGCATAGTGAAGGTGCAATATGGGGGTGGGTGTCAGAAAGGTGTGAAATGACATGGAAGAGAGTACAACATGCCAGAGAGGAGCAGCGTTGGCTGCTGATTCTCAAACACGCACACATGCATGCATGTACACACACACAGAGACACACTCGCAAAAATGCACAAACACGGTTATTACCTAAACAGACAGTTAAAAAAAAATACTATTCGCATGAGAAAACAAGGAGAGGAAAAGGGTTATGTAACATTGCAAAGAGGCACAGATCACATCTAATTATACACATGAGCGTTGGAGTGGCAGATGATCATCAGCGTTCCCTGTGACTCGCTAAAAAGAAACCTGCTAAGAGTGAAAATGGATTTGACTTTCATCTGAAAAATACCCTGATGCCAGTGCACCAACTTTTAAAACCTTTTTATTTTCAAAGTGTACAGGAATCTGTAGCTGAGGTCAAGGTCTACAGATCTGTTGCCTGCTGTAGTGGTGAGAATACTGTACATGCGTATAACTGTAGGTTATGGAGTGTCTACAGTTAACAGATCAATGTGACGACATCCACTTCAAGAGCTACTGAATTAAGAGGAGAGTGAAACGTGGACATGACAGCAGCAAAGGAAAAATAGCGAGTGGGCCAACAGACCAACAAAAAAATTGACTGAATGAGTTACAGGATGACAACAGCCTGAGAGAAGATAAAAGAACGAGAAGTTAAGAAGAGATGAAAAACAGCACTGGGAGATGAGTTTGAGAGCAGATGTTGAAAGAAGATTGAGAGAAAAATGCATTTACACCGGCTGGAAAAGAGAGAATAGAAGGTGTGAGGACCTCGGTGATCAGTGTGACAAAAAAAAACGTTGATATAAGTTGGTAAAATGTGGTTGTCAAGGAAACAGCAGCCTAATCGCCATATGAATTCTCTCTGAAAGAGCAGAGGAGACCACTTCTATAATTCTGCCTTTTGTCATCCTCTGGGAGGTCTGCTGCCCTCACTGTGACGCCTGGAGGACAGTGAAACATACTGTACAGAGATGTTTACATCAACATTCAGCAAGCAGGGACACATTGCTGCATTGTGATATGAGTTTAGCTGAAACCACCTGAGAGCTTTCTCAACAAACTGGTGAAACAAAATAAAAAGTTGTCTCTAGCTCATTAGGAGACTCTGCTTTTAAAACAAGGTAATAAAGTGAAACCAGTGAGCGAAGCTGCTTTTGGGTGATGACGTCAGTCTATTAGTAGGAGAAGCTCATTTGTGAGTAAAAAGATGCTGATTTGTGTTAATAATCTTAGTTTCGGAAATGACCATTGGGCTGCTCTCTAGCCAGACTGTTAATGCTTAATTTTAGTTCAGTAACTAAAGGCTATTTCAACCCTTCAGTGGTGAAAGATGAAGTGCAGAGTATCTTGCAGATTTCATGTAAAATATCGAATTGTATTAGTCCTCTGTGTCTGGTTCAATCAGCTGTTTATCTGACTTTCTGTTCTCTGCGCAAAATTTGATTACAAATAAAATATTAGGAGTATTTTCCTTGCAATTTTTTATAATTACCTGGTTTCTGTAAAATTTGTCAGTGTGTTTTTTTTTTTTTTGTATAATTGCATTAGCTATATTTCTAGCAAATTACCTCCTGGTGCTTTGTTCCCACTGGCAAATGAACAGGACATTTTGAGTGTTGTGTCATAGAAGTAGCTTTGGCAACTGTACTGAAGGGTAAGAATTAAGCTAGCTTAAGTTTTTCATTAGGCATGCTCTTTATAAAGGGTTTATAAATTGTAACAAATGTTATAGTCTTTATAAATGGTTAATACATAATTTACTAATGCTTTAAAGATCAGTTATAAGCCATTAATAAGAACAAGTTTTGGATCATGAAGTCATTAATAAAGGCTCAGTTTTTCTACTTTCTAATATCTCATCAGCTAAAGTTAGTAAGTCATCTTCAATTATACAATTTGATAAGTAATCAATACAGGGTTCTAAATAATCCAAGTCTGCATCACATACTCTGCAGCCCTTCTCCAGAAGGTTAGTGGACAGATAGTCCATTGGAGGGGTCTTCTTAATATACTAAAGAGTTAGCTTAGAAATTGACTCTTAGCTCCTTTAAAAGATGGGAATTATCCATATGGCAGTTGTGCCCAGTGCCACAACACATGGAAAACTTTTAAGACATCCAAGTTTAGGCAAAAGGTTTCCTGTTAAGGGTTTTATCACATGTAGCACAGAAAAAAAAAAGATTAATTAAAATTCCAATGTGATAAGAGTTATATAGGTAAAACTACACGCATGCTAAAACAAAGGATGAGTGAGCACAAGAGCTCCATCAGACGCAATGATGAGAACTATCCTGTTGCCGGCACAATGAATTTTCACACCCTGTCTCCTCTCTATGATTCCAGGGCATTGAAGACATTGAATTGCCAAGAGGGGACATATGGAAAGAAAGATACACTTCAGCCTACCGGCCTCAACAAGGATTTTGATTGATTGATCTTCATTGAACTGAATTTTTATTTCTAGTGTAAAATTTGAGGTCTATTATTTATGATGGCCCTCACTTGATACCCATCCATAGCTCTTTGTTCTGTTTTTATTCTTAGATGCTTGTTTTTTCTTATAGATCTGGGGTTCTCTGATTTATGATGGCTCAAGCCTGATCCCTCTCAAAGCCCCATTTACTATGTGATAAAATTGTATGGTACTACTTTAAGGTGCTTCCTGATTGCATATGTATATGCATATTGCATATGTTCAGTGTGTTCTACCCCTTTTTGTATTTCATAATGAGTACGACTTCCATTTGTATGCGTCACAGTACTCCATTCAGTACTTAAAAACTACAATTCCCAAGAGGTGGAGCTTCTACCACCAGGGTGTGGGCAGGTGTATTGCATACTGACAATGATTACAATGGGATTGGTTATTTTTACCTGCCTGTCCATTGTTGAATCATGTATGCTCTGATAAAGGTCTGATAGGCCAAAGCTTAAAATAAAGTCAAACACTGTATAGATCTGAGCTAATGAGCTGAAGTGGAGGCAGTGACTTTAAACAGTCAGGAGGCTGCTTGAAGGTGATGTCAAGAAAGCAGGAGAGTAAAAAAAGATAAAGCCTAAAGGAGAAGGAGATAGGGAGGGTGGAGTTTGAAGCCCACGTATTACAAATGGAATATATTTTCAGATTGCTCATTGAGAGTAAATGCCATTCAGGCCTTCACAGTTCTTCGCTGTTTATCATTGTCACTGGATGATAGCATTTGAGTCAGTAGCTTCTGATGGCCACTGACATTTGCGGCTGTTTAAAGGCCATGGCGCCATTCAGCCTTAACAATGTTTCCCTGTTAAGACTGACCAGGCAATAACTTTAAGGTCTATCACTTGGCTCAGTTCCCATGCACTAACAGGCACTGTTGCACAGGTTTGGCAGCAGTCCCATTCTGTCTCCATCTTAAGTGCTCAGCACCAATACAGCATTGCACGGCAGCAGTGGATGGCTGCCCACCATTGAGTCTGGTTCTGCCCAAGGTTTCTTCCTCTTAAAGGAAGTTTTTCCTTGCCACTGTTGCCAAATGCTTGCTCATAGTGGGATTTGTTGGGTCTCTGTAGTCAATACTATAAAGAGATATATAACCCTATAACCCTAGACCTGCTCTATAGGAAAAGTGCAATGAGATAACTTCTGTTGTGAATTGGCGCTCTATAAATAAAATTTTATTTTATTTAATTTTTAAGATCACTATGAGCTGTGTGGAATAAGTCATATAGATTATGACAGAAGGGTCTTTAAGTTCAACAAAGCAGGGGGTATTAGATTTAATGAATGTCTGATGTGGGAAGAAATTCCCAGTACTGGAGTGACATATAGCTGGATTAAACTCTGGAGGGAAGAGAGAGGATTATATGATCGAGTTTCTGCAAATCTAGGATTGACAGAACCTCCCAGGGTGCTAAACATAAGATGATAAGATCAAACTTTTATAATGAGTGTAGAGAAACTGGGTTGTTTATATTTTATTTCAACAATGTCAACAACACAACATGCATTTGCAAAAAGAAATTAATAATTGCTGCGTTATAGAACAATAGTAGTTACTATTAGTAGTAAATTGTTATCAGTAAATAATAATTATAAACATTTGTAGTAAAAATAAATTGATAAGGAGATTCCTGTGTTGAAAATATACCAGCAAGTAAATTCTGTATAAGCAGCATGAAATAAAAGAACATTTATAATATAGAGAGGATTATAGAGGATGTGCAAACGTGCATGGTATCCATTTCATTATGTCCAGAGAAGGCCATCATTGTAGCAGTGAAAGATATTGTTGAATGAGGGACTCCGAGGCAAGATTTAAAAGCTGGCAACAGAGTGGCTAATTGCAAACTAAGCTTCCTGTTTTCCTTCAAACACTAATGTTGAAGGCAAAGCGCTCAATGGTAGTAGGCCGGCTGCCAACCAAAGCCCTCATTAGATCCTTGTTGAGAAACAGTGTTGTTAGTTAGAAATTACACTGCAGTGAGATTCGTCAGCCAAGAAAACAGAAGTGAAGTGAGGATAAACAGTTCAGCTGCCTCCTCTGGTTTCCCTGCTGGTCCATACAATAACAAAGGACAGTAAGGACAGTGTTTTCCCAGGTTCCATCAGGCTCTAATCGACCTCCAATCGGAGCACAGCTCTGTTGGCTCAATACAGGTGGGATGCATCATCATCTGATAGAGATGGAGCCGTAAACAACATTGTATCACTGCTGTTTCGCCAAGAGGAATTCTCTTGAAATAGTGGCGGCATCAACTACACACGTTACAATATCTCAGTGCTTGTGTCATTAGAAAACCACATTACATTTAGAGATTAGCTTCCACTTCTCCTCAGGGGGCTGTGAAGGACTTCCCAAGGTTTCTGATAAATGTGACTTGTGAGGACGGATAAAAAAAACAATTGTGGATTGATGTTCTGAGCTTCTGAAGAAATCTGTTATTATTATTATGTCAGCCACATATACCTACAGGCACATTTTATTGATGTTATTGTGGACATCTTATTTCTACTGCTGACAGCATATCCCATGGTCTCTAAGTCCACCACAGCAGCATTACAAATTCAAAGACTGTTGCAGTTCATTTCTCCAAGACCAAGATAAAAGGAGAGAAACACAAAGGAAAAGATCATTGTACTTTGAATTTCTCTTTTTACTCTTTTAGAAAACTAAACTTTTAAATAATATACATAATACATATATAATACATCAGCTTTTCATTGACTTTACATCCTTCCTCCTGCTCCAGTGCAGACAGCAGCTTTGGATGCTGCTGTCTCAGTTTTTCACCCTTTCAAGGCTCAACAAGGTTCACTGAATAATTTCCAGCAGAAGAGGAGAGGGGAGCGATATTTCCATGAAAATGGCTTTAGCCTCATTACACATGATGATGGTGTTGATAAGGACTATCTGAAATGGACATGCCATTTGAGGCATCATTTAAGAGCATTTGCATATTCATATAAAGCTTGTTTTTATGTGGTGGTCTGATTTAAGTTTTGAATCAAGCAGCTGCACCTGGAAAAGTTTTAAATGTCATTTTTTAGGTACACTAGCAGCGTTGATGTCGGACTATTAGATGGATTGCCATGAAATGTTTGACATTCATGAACCTCATAGGATGAATCCTAATGACTTTGGTGACCAGATGAAAACCAGAGGTTAACATTTTTGGTTTTTATTGGAATCTCAACAACTATTAGCCTATACAACAAGTAGTTCCGACCAAGCAATCTGACTGGTCTAGACATTTAGAACGTGCTCAAATCAGCATGACAGCACACCGTGCTCATCACGAAAAATACATGCGTGCCTTCCTAGTTTGCGGTGAGCTGGAGACCAAACAGTTTTGTGACCACAGTGAAAATGTTGTTTTTGAAAGGCTAGACGCCAACAAACATGGACTGAAGCAGAATATTTTGTTAGATAAAAACATGTTGTACATTTTGGAAATGATTACATCTATCTTTTTCAATAAATTTTGACTTTTGGGCTTTACAATGCACTAGAGTTATTGGAAATGTTTGGTTCACACTCTTTTCAGCCTTGACGTTATGGTCTGGCATCCTCCATCAGTTCTGCCGGTGACATGGCGCTACTAGCTTAAAAATACATGTAAAGTTCGCGGACATAGCAGCTAAATCTGTCCATGGACATTTTCTTTTCCAGCAGCTATCTTAGTTACAACAAGTTGAGCTAGCAAGGACATTTTGTGTTTATATGTGTTGTATTTATTCAGTTTGGGAAATCCCACAATCTCTAGAAAGCATTAGCTCATTAGCATTAGCTGGCTGACTCAACAGGAACTAGAAATCGTCTCTGTTGCTAAGTCGTTACTATGGGTCGGCCTACTTACTAGAGTTCTAAACAAGGTTTCATTACATAGGATTCTACTGACATGATTGTTTTCCAGTTATTAGTCAGACTCCATGCGTTTCCAGGGAAACGGAGCTAACACCAGCAAAAAGTTTTTTTATTTTGAAAGCGAATACATTTTGACCATATGTTTTATTTTGTTGGTAACTGTTGTATAATCGCAATATTACACTCCAAGGTGTGCTTTAACGTCATTATTGGCACGCTCGGTCCTGACCGCATCACTAAAGTGCCAATAATGACGTTAAAGCACACCCTAGAGTGTAATATTGCTTAATTGGACAGATTGCCATGAAATTTGATACAGACAAGATTGGACTCATAAGCCACTTGAGAGCTCATAAATAGATTTACAGCACGAAGCTATCATCTTCGATGTAGCCACGAATAATTGTAAAAACTCTGGTGATCCTTCACTTTTCTTTTAGTGCCATCAAGATCAAAATTATGATTTGTCCAATACAATTACTTGCAAAATGAATCACATTCCCATCAGCCTCAGCTGTGTTTTGTGCTAATTAGAAAATGTTAGCATGCTAACACGCTAAACCAAGATGGTGAACATAGTAAACATTACACCTGCTAAACATCAACATGTTGTTATTGTGGGCATGTTAGCATACTGATGTGAGCATTAAGCACCACTCTGCCCAACTTTAGCCCCACAGAGCCACTAGCATGGCTGAAAACTCTTAGTCTTGTTCATATCCAGCTATACATTACTTCTTTAATTAACACACATGTCTAGAGACAGACTGTGTTGTCCAGCTTAAAGCATCCTGTAACACTAGTTAGATTTTATTTATTTCTTGGCAAGTTAAATGTTTTGTCTGTCTCACTATTTCCTTGCTTTCCTGTAAGTCAGGAGAAGGCTTTACTTCTTTGTGTTCCTTTCAGACAGTGGCTGATTGTCTCTCTGTTTTACGTCTTTAGTCATCAGATATCTCTGTATTAACAAGTTCAGCAGTTGCACATTTTCATCTGGCACAACTACATACACTTGGCTGAAGGCTCGGATCTTTGTGATGAGGTGGAAATGAGTTTTTCCCACATCCTACCTGCACAGTCATAGAGAAAGCAGACAGATAACAAATGTGTTTTGTTAGCTGCAAAGATATCTCATTTTAATTTGTGTGTTTGTGGGTTCAGTGTTTAAAACTAACAATATAGCGTTGATATAGCAGAATGCCTGCTGCTTCACATGATGGCATTATAATTTATTTGTCAGTACAAAGGCGTAAGTCTTTATAGGACCCTAACATGTAAGGCAGGCCTGAATTAAAAGCCAGCTCAGCTGAAGTCAGGAAACAAACTTGCAGAATCCAAATGGACTCCCACTGCTTGTCCTCAAATGCTCTCTAGCAGACCACTGTGCTCCTGTCTGGTCCAGGTCATTTCACCCAGTATTACGCAACCATGCATATTATATTCGGTACAATTTGAACGTGAACTCCCCTGGCTCCCTTTCCTTAAAAAACACAACTTGCTCCAAACATCTGACAAGTTGCAGGTCATCAAAGCTTGTTTCAAAATGTCAGAGGCTTCCCTGCTGGTCAGACATCTCCAGCTCAGCTGTTTATTTCTAGTCATGATGTCCAATTTGCACAGCCTGCCAAAAAGGAGTGTGAGGATATGTCAAACAAACAGGTGTCCTACCACATTCAAAACCTCCATAGAAGAAGCCACAGCACCTGGCTACTAACTGCTAAAGTTTTCCTTCTACAGTATGCTGCAGGATTATTTACCCTCTACACAGCAGATCAGAAGACAAGAGCTTGGCTTGGGGACTTTGCATTCCCTAAATTAATACATTCTAAAGCAAAAGAGACAGGTGTACAGTATATCCAGGATGGGAACAATCCTCCACAGTCTGACAGCTCTCGACATCAAATGCATTTCATCCGACCACTCCTGAGCAAAAGCGATGAAGCGGCATTTGCTTCTTTGAGAGCGAAAGGCAGGAGACTGAGAATGAGGCGGTTGGCTCCACGGGAGTTATAGATCATCCACTCCCTCTCTTCCTGAGTGCACTTTCCTCCCAATTTAAAAAGTCTCGACCATGACTCTTTCATCTGACACAGCAGCAGTAAAGGGGAACATTTAACATTTTACGCCCACTCACAAGGTTATTAAAGAGGTCTCAAAACATGTAAGCATCAAAATCATTGAAATGCTCCTACTTCTACTGCCACAATAAAATACTGATTGAGAGACTGATGAAATACATTCTCCTTTAGTTTGAACAAAGACCAGAGCAGATCTTGTTTCAGTTTTTAAAAGAGCAATGCTGAGGATGCAAGTGATGCAATGCCATGTTTAAAACATTTTAGAGTATTGGCCTACTATTTGAAAAGGCCATTATGTCCAAAAGAAGTTCAATTGATGCAGCCTACACAAAACAATAATGAGTTGTTTTTTTTAAAGGTTAAATTTTAGAGTGTCACAAGCTTTTCAGAGGATGAGACAGTCGCAGAGGTTGAAATACTCCAGCAGGTTGCTTGGAGTGCAGGGATGGCACACTTTCTAAGGGGGAAGACAGTTTGCATGCTTCAGAGGCTGCAGATGTTCTCAATTGAAAAATGTTTCATAGGGAGAAAATGTTTCCTTGCAGCAGGTTATGACTCTACAGCTTTTAAGATAGATCACAGAGGCAGAAAAAATCCCATAACCAGGATTACAGGGCTCAAACTCAAGGCCTTTGCCTTTGTGAGCACTTTCTATATTGTCATTTCTACAAGCTGGAAGGAAAAGTCATAATCGCTTTTCAAAAGTATGCAGCAGACTTTGCTCCAAGTTGATGCTGCTTCTTTCAGTGTTCAAGCAAGACTTGTAAAAAATATAGTACACTGCTTAATATTGTGTCGATAACCTTGTTCCCCAGGAAACCATGTCCTTTAGCTCTCTTTATGTAGATCTGAAAGTTTATTTATGTTTCAGAGTGATAACTCAGTCTCTGATCTTTACTGTGTGTCCAAGGTTCGTACACAGGCACAAACCCTAACCAAACATTGTTTAAAGATGACACAGGGAGCACCTGCATTATACTTCAACACAAGTATAGTGTCTGGACCGATTTAGGGATATTTGACATTTACAGAATAATAATGCCCCTATTGGTTCATTTGAGCTCACAGTGAAAGTCTCTGGAACATGCTGAGCTGAGCCGTCCTCCGAACTGGATAAATAACATTGGTCTCTATGTACAGCCGGCTGTCAGGCAAGTGTGCAGTGACCGTCTAAAAAGTGCAATGCCAAAGAGAGATACTACTAAAGAGATACTACAGAAATATTCAATAACTTCACTCTTATACAGTGTAGTGTCACCAAAAACACATCAGTGGTCTCCTGTTGGTCATGCTACAACACTTAGTTTGGAAATATGTGCTTTTACATAATTTTTGGGGATTTACATACTTAATAACTTCTTTTAGAGTGTAGTACCATAAATTCAGTTCAACCACCAGAGGTCTCCTCTTGGTTATACTACAACACTTATTTTGAGGGGGAAAAGTGCTTTTGCATAATTTGGGGGAATTTAAATATTAAGTAACTTTAGTGTAGCTTCCTGTAAATCACTTCACACATCAATTGTCTCATGTTGGGTATACTACAACACCT
Organism: Siniperca chuatsi; assembly: GCF_020085105.1. Lineage (NCBI taxonomy): Eukaryota > Metazoa > Chordata > Actinopteri > Centrarchiformes > Sinipercidae > Siniperca > Siniperca chuatsi. The sequence goes on from NC_058050.1 coordinate 17,390,642, forward strand.
AGGCTCCTAAACCAAACTTCCATCCTTCTCAGAAGAAGCAGTTTACTAAATAAGATGGATTGTGTGTTTGAGTCTGTATGTCAATTCATAAAGCCTAAACCAGCAAATAGGACACCTTCTTACATGGTTTCAATGCTAAAGAGATTCTGGTTAAAATTAATCAAACTTATGCAAAAGACCATTAAAAACGAAGACATTTCCCAAGCTAAGTGTTGCAGTATAACCAACAGGAGGCCGCTGATGTGTGAGGTGATTTTGGTGACACTACACTGTATGAGAATGGAGTTATTGAACATTTTTGTAGCATTTCTTTTTGAAGTTATTTCAAGTTTGTGTTTTAACAACATTTCACTTAGGAGTTATTGATCCAGGAAGTTCGAATCTGTGAATATCTTTTCAACTTTATCAAAGTGTCAAAGTTCCCATCTGCATTTTGTGTTTAATGATAATTAGCAAATGTTAGCATGCTAACACACTTGTGGTCTTGTTAGCATGTTGATGTTAGCATTTAGCTCAAAGCATTTTTATCGGAAAGCATATCCTGATCTTACCTGAGCTGTCTGTTTATTTTATTGTTTTTATATATTTTATTTATTTTGTATGTTATCATTCACTGTGGTATTTAATTTCTCTCTTTGTGAAGCACTTTGTACTTATACATAAAGCTCTATAAATAAAGTTTTATTATTATTATCACTAACCCAATGTGCAGCCTCACAGTGCCTCTGGCATGGCTGTAAACTCTTTGTCTTGTTAAACTGTAAAACATGGGTTTGATAGATTTTACTTTATCTTAGTAAAAAGATTTAGAATAAAAGCAACATTTTAGAGATAATAGAGTTATCTACTATAGACGAGTTCCTTACAGTAAGTGCACCATTGTACTTATAAGTGTGTAAATTTCAGAAATTTAACCTGACCTTTATACTGTTCAAAGCATATTTATAGTTGTGGGGTGAAGTGTTTAGTACATTTAATTGCCTGACTGATTATGTTATGCCTACCAAGTCTCATTTATTTCCATTTATAGAGAGGCTGCATGCAGCAACAACAGAAGGCTGAGAGGTTACAGACTCGTCATAACACTGCAGAGAAACATTTCAGACAAAGAAGACTTCTACAAGTCAACAAGGCAATAAGTTTTCAAGAATACCAACAGTATGAGCTGTAGAAGCCACATGATTACAAAAAGTATGATTGTATTCAAAGAATCAGTGTCTCCTCTCCTGTTTAAGTTCAGTTTTAAGCTTTTCAGGATGAAGTAGACTGTATTATGCAGCATTTAACCTGCCATTAACACGCGACCGAGTGCAGTGTTTATGTTGAAAAATTCCATCAATGCCTGTTTTCCTCTGACAGAGATGTAACAATGCCAAAAATGTTCTGCTGTGTAGTGAAATAAATTCATCCTGACTGACAGTCGCTTTAACTCCTGAGGTTGGGTTGTTTTGAAGCAGATGGAGGTATCTGATTGGACGATGCCTGTATGTGGCTGTCAGTTATGGATTGGCGCACATGTTCTCAAGAGAGAGACTGTAACATCTATACTGAGTTTACGTCACAGTGCGTCTCTGATTTACTTGACATGGCATGTCATGCCACACACATATAGATTGATGTTATCGCTGACGTCAGAAAAAAAGGCACAATCAAACACTCATGTCCCACTCGTATAATAATAAGGCTAGAAAGGCTAATAATAATGAAAACATGCACACATTTTTTTTACTTTTATTAAAAGACAATTTGCAATGACCTTATAAATTATTTTAAATTTGCATGAAACATTGTTGCCATTATTTGAGAGCATTATTCATTTAGGGCACAGTATGGAGAGCTTTTATTTTCTCACATCTCTCTTCAGCAACTGTTGGGTACACAGAGCAGAGCAGCTGCCACTAAGTGAAAATATTGGGAATAATGTTGTAGAATCCATTAACAAATTATAACGGAAAGAAAATGTGGGCCTTGCAAAGATTAGAAAGTTAATCGAGTGGATTTTGCTTTATGTTTTATATTTTATATTCCCGTTTATGTGTATCTGCTAAGTTGAAGTTGAACTTTAGGTGACATTTCCCTGCTCACTTTTAGATTTCAGGATGAAAGAGGGATGATGATTATAACACCGATGCACAAGTGTAGAATAACAGTCAGTGTTGATGCTTTCTGAGCTCTGCCTGCACATCAACAGAGGACTTTTAATGGTGGAAATGATGCAGAAGAAGTAAATGAATGTGGTTTCACAGAAAACCAGATGGTATATACTCAGCCAGAGGGCAGCCGGGAAGCATTTCCTTTCTATCATTTCTACTGGCACACAGACCATATTTCCCACATTACCACCGCATTTTATATTTATATATTTAATGTACTGTACGTAGCTCAATTTCTTCAGGAACACAGAACTGATGGATTATAATTTGCACGTAACGTATTTCTCATAAATTTAGTTGAATGCTGTTGAACAGCATTCAACTAAACAAACCTCTGGCTTTACCAGCCTGTTGGACTGGCACTAACAAGCAAGCGTCTAATTTGTGCTCAGTAACCTGAAGAGAGAAAAATTTAATTGTGGTATCTAATTATGCCTGTGTTTTGAGTTATGATGGATTGTTGCCATCTACTGTACATTTTCAGTGGTACAACAGAAAAACTTCATCTAATCCGTCACACCATTTTCATTAAACACATCTTTCTTTGAATGAATATTTATCTGTGCAATGAATTGCAGATTTATTCATAATGACTACCTCTTGGAGTAATTAGTATTGTAGTATATTGTAGATGCAATGTTCAGTTTTTATTTCTTTCTTCAGTTCAGTCGATCCCTATGTGTTTACTGAAATCATTAAGAAAAACTAGATACTGATAAGAAAGATGTTATTGTGCCCAAATAAAATAAAAATTAAAAAATATGCATCTTAACCATACTTAAGTTAAAAGCAAACAATAGTATGTTCTGTGTGCCACAAGACATTTATGATGATGATGACAATGAGGGAAGTGACTCTGACTGAGACTGATTGTCAAAATCTTTTATTAAATGTGAGTTTAAAAAGCCATCATACTGATGATTTATGCAGTTTTATTGGAATTAGATATATACAGTAAAGTGAACAGCTGTAATATGACACAGCATATTAACTGGATAGTCTTTCCATCATGACAGCACCGTGATCATCACTCATTGTTCCAACAGTCATCAAACTTCATGCTGAGTCTTCCAATTCCACATAAAGCAAACCCGGATTATTAGCACATGCTTAGAAATTTCAAGTAAAAATTGTAAGAACACTATTTATCTGTTTAAATCATTAGCTGCAATAATTTATAACTCCCTCCCCTCCCATTATAGAAAATATGCAGTTCAATATGCTCAGGGGGAAAAAAAATCGTGGTTTCACCTGGAAGGCATCAGCAGAACTGAAATTTAGAGGGCGAAAAGAAAAGTATTAAAAATAATTTTTTAAATGATTCAAAAAAGTACAAAAGATACAGGAAAGACTTACCTTCCAGCGGTTACCACACTCATTACACAGAACAAATGTGGTCATTGGCTCATCAGCACTGCGTGTCTGCACCTAAAACAAACACACAGCAGGTTTTGTAAGCTGTAAATAATATATTACATGTGAAACTGTCTGTATGTTCATGTACAGTGTGCTCATGTGTGTCTGTTTACCTGGTTGTAGGTGCAGTTCTTCTTCTTGCACTTGCCGCACTGCAGCAGGTCGGTGGTGGTGCCACCAGTTTTGGCCATTTGGTGTTCCCTGATGGCCTCCTGGGTGAGAACGTTCCTCAGCTGTTTCAGCTCGTCGCTGGCCATTTCCTACATGAGAGAGATGTGGAAAAGATGGAGCAGAGGGGACAATGTGAAGTACTGCAACTCATCAATGGTTTAGTATGCAGCTGCAGCGTTCTGTACCTCAGCAGACATGGTGGCGATGCGGCTTAATTCAATGCTTCCTGCGAGTACGTTTCTGCGAAGCCCAGGGTTCTTTGGGTCCTTCAAGTTGCTGATGCGGCTGCGGACTCTGTTTTTATATTTCATATCAGTGGCCTTTACGTCCTGGTAGATATGTGCGACTGTGCAGTCAAGGGGGATCTGATCATAGTAATAATGTCAAATGAGATACTTTCCATTTGGATCATCACTGAATGAACTACAGATTAGTCAAGCCAAACATTACGGCAAATATTCACTAAATTGAAGGATATGATCTTCAATCTCTGCAGCCATGCTGTCACAGTTAGTTCCAAAATCTTTGTAGTCGTCTGTGAAGAAAAAGAATTCGTGTTAATCTGCTCACTACAGTGATGTTTATGTGTTCCTTGTGTAGTATATTGCTGCTAAGTTCCACAGGCTGTTTTTGTATGTATTACTTTGTCTGCATATTTAGAGCCTATTAGCTGCTGTAGTGTGTACTCTCAGTGATAAAGTGTAATCTCAGCCTCACTGTCGGTGCGCAGGGCAGCTGCCAGCATCTCAATGCACTTGTCTCTGACGGAGTCTCCAGTAGCGAGATGAGGGGGCAGTGGACCCCCGGCAGAACTGAAGCTGGGTGACATGGGGCTTGTCGGGGTGGTGGGGGTTTTAGGGGCATCGGTTTTGCCCTTTCTGCAGAAGAGTACACATCAAAGCAATCACACATTAGAGTGTATAAATGTCACTTCTGGTGTATTTGGTCCGATTTGACATCAGGAGGGAGCGGTGTCAGTCACTTTTTCCAAACTGAACCTGAGATTTAAACTAGTTATCTTTTTTTCTGGAGCAGCATTGAATTTTTTAGACCTTATTAAGAACATGTTTGACATACAATCTTATTAAACAGATGTATAAAACAAAACTGATAAGAAATCCAAATCTGGCATTGCTTGAAAGTCCTATCCACATGTCAACTGAAACCCATTCATCATTGTTCAAGCAGCCATCATTTTTATTTATTTTTTTTGGTCCACTATAAGGTCATATTATGACCTTATAAAGATGATATGGCTAATATGTTAGCAAACGATTGCCTATTTACACATCCAGCAGACACAACATAAGCATTAATTTACATTTGTGTTTCTGGCCCCTTGATGAATGTAAGTCCAATATTCACTCTCTTTAAGCTTTGTTTTTGGTCTCCACCAACTCCTGAGAGAAATATCTGACTCATTAGCTGCTAAAAACTCCGCTGTGTTCACCAGCTAGCTGCTAACTTTGTCTGTTGTTTGGCTGTTGCTGGAAACGAGGCTGATGAGAGCCGTGGGACTGAGCCAGACAGTAAAGTTGCGGGTTGTAAAAAAAAAGATGCTAAAATGCTCTACTGAAGGGAAACTGCAGAGTTGTGTGATAATTATCTGTGCCAAACAGCAACAACCCTCCTTACTTAAAAAGGAGTGCACTTCAGCTATATTGAATATAAAATAAGTATCATCAGCATATATCGTAACGAACCTACAACATTTCATATTGAAATACCTTTCAATGCTGTCAGTAGAGGGCTTCCTCTGTGGAGGTCCAGGCTGAGCAGTCTTGGAGCTGTGAGACTCTCTCCTATAATACAAAGTCAATATCAGTGACCATTGAAACAAACCTGTGAAACTTTAATGAAAAATAAACTCTTCTTCTGTTTCTTTTACCTTTCAGCTGTTAGCTTCTTTGCTGGTGGTGAGCTGCTTTTCTTTGAATCAGTGGATTCCCGCCTACAGTAAGTAATGAGACACATTCAGTAAATCTGGTTTTATTGACAATGTTTATTTCTATTTCATTTCCAGAGTGAGATTTGAAGTAGTGCATACCAGTCCTACCTGTCAGGTTTGGAGTCAGTTGAATGACGTTTCACAGGTTGGCCGGGCTTCGAGTCGCAGGAGTCCTTCCTACAACAAAAGAGTTGTGATACTGACACCATGTTTAAAACATAAAATAAAATACACACAGCGTAAATTAAAATGCAATGTACTGTGGAATGTATTTTCCTGCTCCTGCACACCTGTGTTTTTCTTTTTTGACATCCACACTGGGCTTTTTGGGAGGTTGTTGAAACTCTGTCTGTATGTTCATGTACAGTTTAGAATCAGATGAATCTTTCCTGACAAAAGGGAAACATTTGTTTGATTCTCAAACAAATCCACTCACAGGACAGTAAAAGTATAAAAAGGGAAGCTCCTCATGCACTGAAAACCGACGAAGAGCTGTTTGAAGAAGCTCAAGTCAAACCACACAACCACCATGTTATCGCACCCACAGCCTAACAACCATTTTCACACTCGCCAACCTTTCTCTCTTGGCTTCATCTGAGTGTTTTTTAGATCCTTTGCTATCCGATGAGTCTTTCCTGCAAAAAGAAAAAAGTGCTTCTACACTCTTTGTTCTTTCTGTGAGTTACTGTACATCAACTTGAAGTAAAGATGTGAATTTCTAGAGATTTCCTAATAATATATCAGGATATTTAAACAATGGGAGAATAATGGTGAAATATTAAAAATCTATACTTTGAAGTTCTGTCAGTCTGTATGTTATACTGTCAGAAGTCTTCAATAATCTTCAACTGAAATTCAAGACTTGTCTGAATCTAAAACAGTCCCAAATATTATTATTTGGAGTTTCCATGTAAAAGGAACTACACTGCACTACACACTGCATTACTGTCATATACCGACAATATTTTGTGTAAAACAAACGAAAAGCAGATATTACAGTCTGAGGTCACTGATCCTCCAGAGACAACAGCAAAGTAATTTTTCTAGGAAGAATGAGAGACAGAATAATTCCCAGATCCCGGACCTGTCTTTCTTCACGTGATCTGACGTCTTCTTCTGTGAAGGAGGTTTAGAGTCGGATGACTCCTTCCTGCTGTGGCAAACAACACAAGGATTCAATGGAGAGAAGAAAAACTCCAAATGAAATTATAGGTTGTTTTTCCAAAACACTTCTCCCAGACACTTGAAGGCAGTGACTACATGCAGTCTGTAATGAGAACTCATCTAATCCAGACCTGTCCTTTTTCCCGTCCAGTGAAGGACGCTTCGGAGGAGGCGGGGGGTGAAGAGGAAGTGAAGGAAGAGGAGTGTTGGGGTCAGGGGGCTCTTTTCTAAATGAAATTACACCTGTGAGCTGAGCAGAACCATGTCATGATGACAGTGAATATTAATGTGAGGCAGTGCAGCGGGCATGCAGACCCTGACCTTGGTGGAGGAGGATGAAGGTGAAAAGGAAGAGGAGCAATTGGAGCATTTGGGTCCGGTGGAACTTTCCTGATGTGAAAATCAACATTTGTTTGAAAATACGCCTTTGAGCTGAGCAGAATCATGTCATGATGACAGTGAATATTAATGTGAGGCAGTGCAGCGGGCATGCAGACCCTGACCTTGGTGGAGGAGGATGAAGGTGAAAAGGAAGAGGAGCAATTGGAGCATTTGGGTCCGGTGGAACTTTCCTGATATGAAAATCAACATTTGTTTGAGTATCCCCTAAAATCTCACATTTTTCTGCACGTAAACTCAAAAATGGTTTCACAAACATGCACCACAGCACCCCTGACCTCTCTTTCTTTACTTCCAGCGAAGGTCGCTTAGCCGGAGGAGAGGCGGGTCGAGGAGCCTGAGGACGAGGCTGTCGGGAGGAAGAGTCTTTACCGTCCTTCCTGAACAAATGTCACAACAGTACAGATCAGAGCATTGCAACTCATGAGTCCTCGATGATGTAGCACGCTGTTCAAGCTAAATACAAAATCCTTTTAATAAAGACACACCTGACTGACCCATCACAACATGCATCATGCACTGTAGGCATCCTGTTAGGCCATGAGCCCGTTAGAAAACTGTAGGGACAAATGTCAGTGCATATGAGTGACTCAGAAATGGTTATGTCATGCAGGATCAGGGGGAACATTTCAGTCCGTCATGCTCTTCAGCTCAGGCGATGTAAGAGTCCTGACCTGTCTTTTTTCAGGTCCACAGAGGGACGTTTGATCGGGGGAGGAGGCCGAGCAGGTCGAGGAGGAGAGGGGAACCGGGTGGGATACAGAATAGTGCTGTCCAACACTCCTCTCCTGAAATAAATAATTCAGTCTGAAGCTCTGAGGGATGCTTTTGATGCGTGATAATCAGTTTTTGAGCCACCTCCCCTCTCACCTTTCAAATATTGGTTTTTGAGCGTCAGCAGGCTTCTCATTCAGTGGTCTCTCTCGCTGCGGCCTCTCGTGTCTGCTTTCCTCTCTGTGTTTGTCCTTCTTCATGTCATCTGTGTAGCTGTGCTTCTTGGGCTCCTCTGGGTGTTTCTCCTTTTTGACTTCTTCCACGTGTCTCATCTTTTTTGGTTCTTCTAACAGCCTTTCTTTCCTTGGTTCTGGCTTGTGTTTCTCACCCTGCAGGTCTTGCACATGCTTCCGTTTCTTGTTATCTAATTCGAGTTGGGCGTCCTCTGCAGGTTTTTGTTTTTTTAATTCTTCTAAATGCTTCTCCTTTCTGATTTCTTGGGGATGTTTCTCATTTTGGGGCTCCTCCAGGTGCTTTTCATCCCAGAGGTCGTCTGCGTGTCTCTCTGTTTTGTTTTTATGTTCGTCATTTTGTTTTTCTTTTCTGTATTTGTTTGAGTGTTTTTTATCAGGATCTGAGTCATGTTTCGGTTTGACATCCAGTCTCCTGTGGCTAACAGAAACAAAGAAAGTAACATTTTTACTTCTGTTCAAGAGCCAGCAAACATTTACCAGTTTCACCAGGTTTGTTGTTGTAATGCAACTTAGGCCCCATTCGGAAAGGATTAAAACACTATCACTATCTACATCTATCCGACATCTATCACTACTTCCATAGCCTCTTTAGAAATGTCCTGTATTTGCACTTGACTAACTTGACAAAATAACCAAATTGCAGCCTCAGTCACAGAAGCCATTATCACATGCGCCGAGACTTTAAGGTACATTTCTGAGCGACCACATACACACTACAGAACCATTAGTTTCACTTAGAACAGATGAATAGATTGGATGCTTCTTTTATAGTTTTTATTTTGATTCTAATCATGCATTGTCCTTGGTGCTGAATATTATCTTTGTTTGCTCTGACAAGGGCTGTACCTTCGGTGTGTGAATGAGTTACTTTCTTTGAACTGATGAGCAGTTGGCACCTGCCATCAGTGTATGAATGTGTGTGAATGGGGTGAATGTTATATCTAGTTTTGAGTAGTCGGGAAAAAAAGACTAGAAAGGCGCTATATAAGTTCAGTCCATTTACCAATATATTTTCCCTTGTAGAACAGTATTGCATGTAAGAATGACATAAGTCCACTTACAGCTGTCGGTGGGCAGAAAACTGTGCAAAATGATTATGCAATGCTACTTAAATGACAAAGAGATGAAAACAGAGTGATTTGAAAGCTTCTGTGGCAAACAAACAAATGTCTTTACATCATCCTGAAGAATTATTAATTTACCTCTGGATAGGCTGCTACAGTGCAACTCCTGACACATTCTTTCATCTTCTTGACTGCTTTTTGACGGAGCTGCATCTGGGAGCCATTTTTCAAAGCAGGTATTTGTATACACATGCAGTAGTTGAGATAACCGTCATAATACACGTCTGAACATGTACAAATACTGTAGGTCTGGTGTCATGCCGTGTATGACAAACATCTCACCATTTCACTGAATTTCTGCACTTCCTTCATAATTCCATGTCATTTTTAGATTAACTTAAAGCAGTCCGGTCACACTCAACACTCTGGGTCTTACAGCAGGCAGGTTCTGCAGGTGTGCTGATATTGACCAGTACTTTATTTCATAATGTCACTGCTTCTGTGGTAAAAGACCATGTTGCCTGTGAGGTTTCTGTGCAGCAGCTGTGAAAGTACTGACCTGCTTTTTGTCTCAGAGGGGGAGCTGTTTGGAGACGCTGCTGTTTTGCTGGAGTCCAAACCGTTCTTCGTTTCAGAGGGTTTCTCAGAGTCTGTGTGAGTGTTTGAATGAATCATATGAGTTCAGTTCACTGATGTATTTATTGCACAAACAATTATCTAACTGCTCAGTAAATCATGTATGTATGTAAATCATGTCGCAAAGTACCCAGAAGTCTTTTCCAGTCTTTAATGAGAACCTTTGCCAAGGCAATGACTTCCTCATCTGTGCAGTGCTTCCTGATACCATTCACAGACATGCCGATCCTCGTTTCCTAAGACAAACATAAATGTACATTGTGAGCTTTAGTTTGTATTATTATGAGCGTTATTTTAATTATTCTTGCATTGTCTCTAATTAGTTAATTGGTTGAAAACTAAAAATATACATAAATCTAATAGAATACACTGCAGCCTACCTGGAGAAGTCTGAGTGTCATATTGAAACCTTTCAGTTCCCTCAGCAGGTCCATGGCGCCCTCCTGCACACACAAAACAGTCACAACAAACATCATTTAGACTTTTTACCTATAAATCTTGAATGTGTTTATTTAGAAATGTGTAATGACAATGTAAAAGACAGATTTGATAGCATATAAATGTGAACATTTAAAAAAAAACACGAATTGACAAATTGCCTAAGCAACAAGTTTCACTTCTGTATTTTTAAGTTTTCATCGGCATTTTAGAACAAATGAATACTGATTCCATAAATTCAAAGAATGTATCACAACTGGCATTAAATTAGCATTTCTGCGACTGTTTGTTTTATTCTGATCACACGCTAGAAACTACTACATTATCGACTGCAGCCCTGTAACTGTGCAAGAGCGCCATGGAACAACGTCCTGTTTGCAGAGTCTGTCACAACACACACGACCTTGCCCACAGGCCGCGTTGTTTACTTTCTGTTGCATGAGTCACTGATCGATATGACCACCAGCAAAAGATTTGCAAAAAGTTGTCAACAACTTGACAAAAGTTAACCCATATGGCGCCGCACACTCTGGGACCGAAAGGTCCTGCGAGCGAAATGTCTGCAAACCGGCGCCAAACACCTGTTGATCATTTGTTACGGTTCAGCCAGGTTCATATTACAAATGTGCAGACTTTCCAAATACGCCGATTCAGACGAAATCAAACATATCGTCGACGTAAACCTGCAGGAAACCATTTCATTTTAAGAAGAAACATTCACGGGCCTTCTGCACAGCACGAGGTGGCTGGACAGCGCGCCACCTGCGGGTGTCAAAATACGGTATAGTCTCACCGTGTTATTTCTAGACACCATCTTGTCCAGTTTTTTAGCAATCCGGATGAGATCTTCCTCCCGCGTCATCGCTGCATTTACTCGACTAAGAATGAATCAATAATGTCGATTAGATACTTATTAAAAAGCGTGAAATGAAGTTATAGAAACAAGTTGGAATCCGCTGCACGTCGGACTTTACGCACTGCGCGCTCCATTCAGCCCAGAGGCGTGTCCTGGTGCAGGATCCCAGCTGACCAGCACGACACATGACAACCACTAAATATAGACGCTGAAGTACACACATGGGACAACACAAATATCTAATTCTCAAGGTGATTCATATAAACTTATTTCAAAGAGTCATTAAATACTTCCTCATTTGTACAATTCAAGCAGCCAATCGGTGACTTCGACGTTAGTTTAAATCTAGTGCCAGTTGCTGCTGTGCCAAAGAGAAAAAGCAGCCTGACACTGGATCACAGTTTACTACGTGTTTATTACCTCACTCACAACCTCAGCACTAGGTAACAAAGACTTATCAAATGTTTTTCAGGCACTGGAGTTTGTAGTCAGTGTGCAGATGTGGAGTGATAATGTTGTGTTAAAAAATATTCTGTTCCTGGATTTGTTTATACGTGTTTTGCCACCAGAGGGTGCTGTGATTTAAGATTCTACACAACTTCACAGGCCAACTGATCAGATCCTTTCATGAGAATTAATTAGATTCCCTTTCATGCCGAAAACACCAACCATCACGTTTGCTTCTATTTGCTACTGCTTACTTATTGTAAATTTGGTTTCTGATGTCTTTACACTTGAGCTCACATCAATTCAATTGTATTCTTCTTTTGCAGAAACATTTATTGTAAAAGTATGCATGTTGAGACTGTAGGGGCTCTTTTCCAAGAAGTGCAGAGACACCAAGCGTTTGATACTAAATGATCCTAATATTCAACTGGAATGATGTTATTTAAAAAGACTTTAGCCTGTAATTGCATGCGTCCGTGCTGCTGACAGTCCTTCTTTGAGTCTGGTGGTATATACAGTGAGTTAGCTGAGGTCAGTTAAACAAACGTTCAGAGAATTAAATTACTTGCGATTACTCGAGCAAGTGCTTTCTACAAGGTCCTTGGTATCCTTGTAAAAATGTCTGTATATCTAATCTCTGACAACTTCTTGGAAGCAATCATTTACAGACTGTTTTCATAGAAAATCTCTTCCAGGGGAAACACGCTCCCAGAACTGAAAGGCATGAATGCTTACTCCCACAGTCCACCGGGAACCGAGCCCCGCTACAGTTCAGATCCTCGAGACGTCCCTGCCGCTGGATGTCCCGATGTGGGAAGCGAGGACATGAGAAATGCAAGTTGCAACAGTTTGTTTTTGAAGTTAGATCAAATATCAGAGGGATGAAGACTTGAGGTTTTAATTGGTTTGGACTTCTCTGTCTAGAAATGTACTCAGGCCCAACGGTTTGTATGGACACAGTTTATGTAGACAGCAATGCTCTCTAACATAATTGTATATCATTACAGAACAGTATTGGCTGGAAAACTTAAATGTCTGCCCAAAAGGTAAAGTGTAAGTTTGTGGATGTTTTATGTGTGTTCCGATTTAAAACCCTAAAATATGATCCATGTCCCATTAAGGTAAGAGCAAACTGTTGCACTCTTGTTTGTGTTGCAGGGATTTGAAGAGAACTGTGTTAATGACGGCAGGTGAAAGTCTGAAAGCTTGTCTTGAGCAAAGAGTATTATCTCTTTACAATGCTCTTACACAACAGGCTGAGCGTATAACTCGTCCCTGCCTCCGACTGAAGACAGCAGTGTGTCTGGCAGGTGGACTCGAAAAGTGGGACAGCTCACCGTGAGGTAAGAGAGGAAGCAGGCCAAGAGGAAGAACCAGTGATCAAGATCACATCCTTTACCTCCGTGTACTAAACCCTTCGGCTTGGGGCTGAAGAAGAGCTGCTCCCCCTCCTGCAACCTCTGACCCCTTTCCCACACGCTCAGACTAAATAAACTGATCTCTTCATTCTTAAGAAAATAACTCTGTGTGCACCTTGTACTACCAGCCTTGGTCTCCAACCTCAAATTAGGCTAATGCACAAAATATTAAGAATTATTACCCTCCATCTATACCAGTCTCAAAGGAGCAGTGGTGGAATGAAACTAAGTGCATTAACTCAAGTACTGTACTGTACTGAGCTTTCCCATTTTATGCTACTTTATACTTCTACTTCACTACATTTCAGAGGCAAATATTGTACTTTTTACTTCAGCTTGTCAGATAACAATTTTACAAACAAAACATTTAATCATTCTAAAATATCTGATTAAATTACTCAGCAGTAGATAAAATTAGCATCACTCTGAACAAAAGGAAAATGCTACTTACACATGAATCCATCTGTAATATTAATCTTGTAATGCAATGTGTAACACACAGGGTCAGTTGTTCTGCATGCTGAGTACGTTTACTTACACAAAACCTGCAAAACAGATTCTTTTTTTGTCACTTTGGAGCAGCAGAAACAAGCTGCAATCACAACATTGACATATACACTTAATTATTTATTTACTTGACGCTTTATAAAGTGGATATTGCAAACATGTTAGCAAATATATTTACATATCCAGCAGATACAGAGCAACATTAGTATTAATTTGGAGCCATGTTTCTGGCCTCCTGATGAATGAAAGTCCAATATTCACTCTTTTAGCTCTGTTTTGGTCTCCACCAACGCCTGAGGGAAAATATCTGGCTGTTTAGCAGCTAAATTCTGAGAGTGAAACAAAACAGTAAACTTGTGGGCCTTAAAGCCAGAACAAGAGCTGAAAGACATTAAAATGCTGTTTAGAGCTGAGGGGAACAGCAGATTTGCCGATAATTCTCTGTGGGTTTGTCACTACAAGCAGCCCCTTTCACATTACGCTTAGTCATTTGATCCATTGTTGTCATTAATTAGTACATCTTTAATTGCATTTTTCTATCAATAAGAATGTACGTTTACGTAAAAAAAATTGTCAATGCACTTTTACTTGTAACAGAGTGCATTGTGGTATTGCTACTTTTACTGAAGTAAAGGATCTGAATACTTCTTCCCCACTGCAAAGGAGATGAACATATAGAAAACCATAAGCCTAAAAGAAAGATTGATATTCCTTGAGACAGCTGAGATGTGGATTTTGCAGAAAGGAATCGGCCCCTGATGCTCTCAGGCTATACATGGTTACATAACTGCATCTGTGTGCATTCCCATATGCTGCACTGAAGTACCCTGAGCCTCTGCTGCTGGGTTTGAGAGTCTATAATTAGCATCTCGGGTCTGACCACATCAAGTCCTATCTTGTCTTTGCTTGCTTTCCGAGCAGACAGGAGAAAGTGGTCCTGCACCCCTTACTGTACTGTACATCCCGCATGCTTTAACAGACAAAGAGTTAACTGGGAACATCCACCAGTCTACTTTCCTCTCCATGCACCTCGCCCAGAGCTAGTGTCTCTGCCAGTCACAGACCAGAGACGCCAGGCCTGGGCAATTATGGCAATTTTTGGATGACATCAGACTAGAAAATGAATGATTTCATTTAGCTGTCAATTTTTTTCTGGATCTAGTGTAGGATGCAGAACCTGTAATAGAGCATGTCAAAACAGAGTGGGAGAATTGTTTAGACGTTCACATCTGCAGTTGGCTGGAAGGTAATCCCAGCCTGGTGGGGTTGGTTTGTCTGCTAATAATGACCACTGTTCAGTGTTGGCACTCGCAAACAGTAGGCTGAATCTCCCCTGGAGAGGTTGGACCACCCAAATATTTTAAGAACATCCTTGTATCTTCAGCTGTCGTCTAAGTCTCTATTTACTACCACACACACACCAAATCTGCCATATCCAAAACAGTTTTGGTGGTGCCACTATTTTAGGCTGCCTTTGACCAAAATAACTGGTGGTGCCACCGTTAGACACAATCCAACCAAAATAACTAAATGACTGACTAAAACTAAATCTGAATTATGCACTGAGAAAGAGATGTTTAACCTCATTCCTGACTACAAAAGTACCTTTACTGTATGTCACCCGAACTGTAGATTATGAAGATGTGAGACAGAGAATATTATTCACCTTATAGCTGCACAGTGAATACCCCCAAAGATGTCTTTAAAGGCAGAAAAAAAGCTGGAAAGGGATATGTAAAATATGTACTATAACTTATCCTAAACCGTCAATTACACACTGGCGCAGTGGACAGACTCTGAGTCATTTGTGTAGTGTCTGCAAAAAGATCATGTGGTTCTTCCCAAGGCTGCGATTTGATCTCTGAGCTCTCTTCATTTGTGCTTGAGCTTCGGCTTTATGCTGACAAACACATGCAGAACCCCTTTGGCTTGTGCCTGAAAGAGGGAAGAAAATCTTTCAAAATAAAGAACCCAATCAGTCTGTCATGAATGGAAGAGTAGCTCCAAAGAATGCTGCAATTTTGTGCTTTCGATACCACTGAGTCAGACAACTGCTCGGTGTTTGTCTCGTCATTCAAAAGCAGTAAATAATAATAATAAATAATTTCCCTCTTTGCGATGTAATTAGCAGTTTACAAACATCACATCACACAAAGCCTTCAGATCAAGCTGTGCTAATTGACAAAGCAGAGTTCCTACGCTAAAAGGCCAAATTGTGTTAGTGTGTAAATCCCCTCTTACTCTCATTTCCTTTTCAACTGCCCACTAATCTAATTAGAGCATCATAGTTAAAAACCCACGACATCTACCTTTCCTCTCTGTATTAGCAGCTTTTGCATTGCTTTCTGTTGGAATTGGATTCTGCACAGGTTAAATGCTTATAAACAGGAACTGCAGTGATTTAAGAGAAGCAGGGATTAGACTCAATGCTAAATGATCCAGTTAGTTGTAGACACTGTGCAAAAGCATCTAAATCCACAGATGTCACATAAGTGTATGCTTCGTTTTAGCTTAAATTTAAGCTTCTTTTGAGCTCTGTTGGAAATGTGTGTTCCTGAATACCAGCGAGCTCTTGCATATCAGACACCAATATGGTTCTTGTAATTTAAAGACAACAACAAAGTCAAACACAGTAAAGTACATAAAACCACATGGAAACCAGACCTCAGGGTAACAAGAGTGAAAATATTTATAGTACCTCTTCCTGCTATGCACAGAGGCACTTTTACAGGTTTTGAACATCCTTAAAGCAACTTGTTCACATGTGTCTTGTGAAAGGATAAGGCTTTACCAAGTAATCCATGTGACTAGACGAAAACCCAAAGTTCCTCAGGGTGAATTCACTGCTGTCAGGACCGTAACACTTCCTCATCGTTATCATATTGTCTCATCTCTTGTTCATCAGCTCCATAAAAAGTTTGTTGCACTGTATAACAACCCATGTGGCTTTATGACTTATCAGGGACTGTCAAATAATGCATATGAGCCTTTTTGAAGGGGCTCTCCGTCACTTTTATTCATTAAGATCATTTTACTGATCATGAGGACTAATATTCAGCCTGTGAAAACAGCTGTGTAATATCTACTGAGCTTTGTCAAGTCTGAGTAAATAACCCTAGTGATTTCATCACTCTGCCGTTCAGCCTACCATCCAAACAAGATGTGAACAAGCTTCAAAGGACTGAAAATGTATTTTATTTAAAATTGTATTTCAATATTGTTGCACAACCTTTAAGACGAAACCAACACATATATATTTTTGCATCAGCTGATCAAACATAGTAAGCTGCCATCTAAGAATGATTAAAATATTTGTGGGTTTTTTTCTATTTTAGCAAAATATGGAGAAAGTTAACAAAAGTTAAGAAAATGTGTTTGATTATCAACTTTTTAAGAGATGAGAAAAATGCACTTAGAAGGATGCTTTTTTCTTTATAAGAAGCTTTGTGAATCAGCCCTCAGATGTAGCTTTAATATGCTGTAGACTAGACAGTTTATGTGTAGCTCGGGCACTGAATTTTTTTCTCTCTTTGAGGTCTGTCTGACTGTTGTGTCATACTGTTTTGTGTTCCAGTTGTTACCACCTGTGACTGATGATCACATTGTTTTCTGAATACGCATACATGGTTTCCTTGAGCTGTAGCCAGTGGCTTTTAGTGTATGTTTGGTCACTTGTTGCAGATGTCATCTTTTGTACATCATATGTACATATATACATACACACACATATATATATATGTGTGTGTGTGTGTGTGTGTGTGTGTGTGTGTGTGCTTGTTCTTTGACAATTTATGAGATTTATGAAGATTTAACTGATTGAAATGTTGCACAGCAACAGTGAATAAAGTTTTTTGTGGGAGCAATAGCTCTGGGCTTTGAGCAAAAAAGAAAGATCACAGTATATTATTTACACTTTGAAATAAGGCACAAAACAAAAATAAACATCCAAAAGAAAGAAAATCAGCTTATGGGAAGAAAAAATAAATAAATAAAACATGAGGGGCTATAACATCTTTCTGCAGTGTTCATTTCAATTTGTGGTGGATTTATTACTACCACATGAGACTGCAACAGCCAAAAGAAAACAGGGAATTCTGTCCAAGAGCTGCAGTGAAAAAACCCTCCTGATGGCCTTGGGGGTCAACCCAAGGTCAACACAAGCAGACTTGTTCATTCATGCGTGATGTCATGACCAAGAGGTCTCATGTGGTGATGTCAAGATATTTACTAATGCCTGTGCATGTCAAGTCAAGTCAATTTTATTTATATAGCCCAATATAACAAATCACAATTTGCCTCAAGAGGCTGTACAATCTGGACAGCACACAACACCCTCTGTCCTTAGAGCCTCGATTCGAATGACTGAAAAACTCCCCAAAAAACCCATTTAACAGGGAAAGAAATGGAAGAAACTTCAGGAAGAGCAACAGAGGAGGGATCCCTCTCCTTGGACAGACAGCTATGCAATGTGTGTGTGTTTGTTTCACTATCCCTGTGGGGGACAGACATTGACAAAATGCTTTCCCTAGCCCCTTACACTAACCTTAACCATCACAAATAAATGCCTAACCTTAACCCTAACCGCTACCCGTCAGAACCTAAATTTTTGTCCCCGCGGTGACACAAGTCCCTATGGGTTAGTGTGCGTTCAGGTTAAAGTCCCCACCGGGTTATAAGAACATGTGTGTCTGTTAGAAAGAGTAAATGCATGCTGTGGGTCTGTTTCTGTGTCTTTTGGGAGAGGTGGAAAATAGATGGTGTGTGTATTTGTTTCTGGTTCAGTTCACTGACAGCACACAGATGCTCTCTGTCGATGTGGGGTCCAGGAAGTTAAAAGGTCTCAGAGCAGAGGAGGTGTCTCCGCTGAGGATAGGATGCCTTAATTCATCTGCTCGGACTTCCTGCGATCACATCATGACACAAATGTCTGCTTTACATTTTCCATTTCTGCTGTTAAAACATCAAGGCAGTGTTTTTCTATTTATCTCATTTTATTTGATTTTTGATTTGTATCTTGCTTTACGCGGCCTTGAAGTGGGGATATTCAACCTGAATTATGAAAAAACAGACATCCAGGACATCTGCCTATCCTCAGCAGGAGATAGTAGCAGAAGGAAAACAAAAAGATTATGAAGATGAGGAAAAGCAATGTTATCCAATCAAATCATTAATGTATCTGAGCCCACAGAGCTGTGGATATCAGGTTACTGTGTTACATCACTTGGGTGAATGCCAAAGGTTACAGTTGGCTGCCTAAGTACACTTCAGCAAGGCTGAATCTGTAACTCTATCAGAAGTTAGCAGGTGTTTCAGTCTTTGTAGTAAATGTAGAAGACAAGCAAAGCTACTTTCCCTTTTAACTTTTGTTTTTTAGTCACGCTGAGAAGATATATTTCAATCAGTCAAGTCCGGTTCATTTATAGAGCACATTTTAAAAATACAACAGGTGTTGACCAAAGTGCTTCAAGGAGAAATTTAAACTATAATTTAAACAAAAATAAGTAGGTAAATAACTGTTACAGACGAAAAAAAAATAAAACAATAGTTGTATTCATAATTAAGGGGAACTCAAACGTAATTATAAAAAAGTTGATCTTCAGCTGGGATTTAAAAGTGGTAATAGATGGGGAAGGTCAGACAGTGTCCTTAATTACATTTGAGTTAAAAAACTAAAAAAGTTAAAAGGGAAAGTAGTTCTCTGAACACATTAAGGACTGAAATAAGATTAAAAGTTTATTCTTGACCTTGGAAACAGAGGATCAAGAAGAAAAGGCTTGGTCACCTTTGGATTTTGACTGGGAACAGGGAATGGTGAGGAATAATTGATCAGAAGATCTGAGGGGTCTGGATGTAGATTCTGGACTGAGGAGCTCAGAGCTGGTGCCAAGTCATGCAGAGCTTCTAGTAACCAGTGAAGGAAGGCCAGTACAGGGTGAATATGGTTTCTTCTTGGTACCAGTGAGGAGTCAAGCTGCTGCATTTTGGACTTCAAGAGACAGGGATGACTGACTGACTCCCAAACAAAGAACTGAAGTAATAAAAGCAGGTAAGTCTCCAGATATCCAAAAGAGAGAAAAGTTATTATTTCCAGTCTAATGTGGAAAACCTTCCTACTACTGACAAACTTTATTTGTTAGTAAAATTTAAAGGCAGAGTCCAAAAGGACACCCAGATTTCTGGCACGTGTATGCACATTTGAAGACAAAAAAATTGCTATACCACTGGAGACATTTCTGGGAGCTCTGTCTTTACGCTGGAGTCTTTTTTTGGCCTTCCAGCATTTGAAATTCTCAAAACAAATTAAAACAGACTGAAGGTCAAGTATAGCTGCGTGTTGTCAGTGTAGCAACGGTAAGGGATGTTATGTTTTCTAAAAATAAGCCAGTGGAAGCAAATCTAAATAAAATCAGGCCTAAGATGGAGCCTTGGGGAACACCACAGGAGACAGCAGCAGGTAGATTCTCAGAGAGGTCACTTTTCTTTGAGAGCAACTGGCAGACACAAGTCCACAACTTCATACTTATTCTGTCATTTTCTCATTAAAGTCAAGTCAACTAGATGTGAGAAAATATTGCAGGATAAAAACAAGAGAGCTCAGTGTAAACAGGCTGACTAGGCTGGAGCACACTGAAGCCTCATGTGCTCTGTGTCCTTACTGTATGATGTCCAAATTTGATCATTTTATCCTCAGGAAAAATAGAGGCTTGTATCCAATGTAGGTTGACACAAGTGGGTCGAGCTGGTTGTTCCAAATCTGCACATTCTGGTCCAACGCTTCCAGCCGGTCAGGATAAAAACCAGTGACTGGAAAATATACTCGCCAAAGCATACAACAGACTGACCAAAGTCAACATACCATGTTGAAGAAGTGAAATATATAATTATTTTATTAATAAGAAAATACCGCCTTAGCTGGGTATTTGAAATAAAATAGTTAATGATAAGTTACTGTGACTATCACATGAAGGAAAATAGCTTTTTTTATTATTATTCCTGGGGTCGTCCTGCCTATGCCACATCTTTTAACAATAAACTTTAAACCTTTTGGTAGACAGACAAAATGATTTCATGAGAAAAGGAACTGCTCAGTTTTATATCTCCCTATAAAAACTGACTGACAGTACAAGAATTAAAATTATCAACAAAACAGCTGGAACACACCATGGTAATTAAGGTCTCGTAATTCACTCCGTCCGACTGTTTAACAAGCATGGTTTAATGCTTGGAAATGCATTTGAGTAATTAATTGGAAAATCCATTGTGTTCATGCTAGGGACCAGAAAAGATTTTATCTTGGGAATTATTGTTGTATGCCATCAGAAATATATTTCCCAAGGTTAAACATTTGGTTTGGTTCAATTATCTTGTTATTTCTTTTTAAATCCGAATCAAGTGATTCTTGAAATGCACCTGGAATCAATTCTTCTCTTGACGTTCACTGCCAATTATGAGATTTATGGCCTGCAGTGAACATGGATGTATTTTTATATTTTAATAAAAAAATATGCCGCTAAATTCCCCCACAAAAGACAGTCTGTCAGCAGTGCGTACAAAAAAACGTTCACAATCTGTAGTCACTGAAGGCCATGCAACTTTGAATTTCATAACAGCTCTCTGGCATTTTGTTTACAGTTAAGATCTGAAATAAAAGGAAAAAAATATATGTGAAAAGTTCCATGCTGGCTGATGTTGATGCTGCAGAGGCACATGGTTTGGAGCAAAAAGCATATGTTTAAGAGGTGAAATGTATGCTGGCAAAACAAATCACTGATTTATGTGTTTTGATGAGGCCTCATTTTCCATCTGATCTCAGTCGCAGACAGAGAAGAAATGCAGTTTGACAGAAATGTTGGTTTTGAGTGGGGAATTTGCCATCCTCAAAAGTTCTCCAATGACCTTGGAGCAACATCAAGACATGGAGCGTTTAATGATTTTGCTCAGATTAATATCAACACAAAGCCATGGAGTTATTATAACCAGCTTGAGCTGATGTGCTCAGTGAGTTGGTAGCCAATAACCCCATTCACTCACAGCAGGAGGCAGATTGTGGGGGGTTGAGCAGCCAGCCGACGGTGGGGGAGAAGAGCAGCTCTGGGACATGTGGAAAACTTGAAATGTGGAACAATGATTTTTACTGGGCCCTGGGTAAACAAACCCCCATCAGATTAGACCCAGGTCCTCGTGTATGAGTCACCGCCACCACCCGTCTCTTTAAAACCTCACATGGAGATCTTCCTGTCTCCACCAGTGTTGATGAAGAGCACACCCAAGCCCCTCTCTCAACAATACACTTCCTGTCCTCTTTCAGGAATGCAGGATGAGGGACATCGGTGAAAGGGGTCTTGGTGACGGGCTGAAATTTCCATTTTTTTCTGAACACATTAAAGACTGAAAAAAGATTAAAAGTTTATGCTTGACCTTGGAAACAGAGGATCAAGAATAAACTTTCAATCTCGTCTTTTAAGTCAACATGGACAAGAAGTTCTTAAAAACTTTGGAAAAAAATTAATTTCAACATCTACTCTTGACTGTTAGCTAAACCTCGCTCCCCTTCAGTTATTGTTGCTATACGTCAAGCTCCAGAACAACTACTGATGGACCTTGTGGTGTGAGTGTTTTTGTCAGCTGCTGTTTCTAAGGTCAAAAATTAACTTTCAATCTCCACTAGATTTCTTTTGTCCTCACATGAGACATTATGAATTATGTGGCATGGTTGTAGTGTTGCGTTTATACATGTGCGTCTGTGTGGGTGTATGATACTAAAATAACAGGCAACAGTTTGATCTTTGCCATAGAGTGAAGGATGTTGAGCTGTTGTGTTCTCATAAAATCTCTTTTATAGTCGAACGAGGCGGATGTTATTTTGTGCTTTCGTATCTGTTTAATCCCAGCTGACCAAACTTTTTTCATTGATAGAAGCAGAAATGTGTGCATATGTATCTGGGAGAATTTATGAACATGTTTTGGTGGATAAATCTTATGACCAAGAAAAGGCCATCTGGTGCTGCTGTAATGAGACTAACATTCAAATGAAAAATACAAAAAGAATTACTTGTTTACTTCCAAACACTAAAGATTACGAGATTTCCGACACTGAGTTGACAGCAACTCAGACATTATAGCGTTTGGATGGGGACAGAGTAGAGGATCAGGCTGGGCACTGCCCCGCCCATCAGTGGGTAAACTCTACACACTGCAGCCATTCAGTTGGCCCGGCTCACTGGATAAAGTTAGGATTGTTTGTCAGCGGGCTGTAACGCCAGGAATGCTCAGTGCTGGCTCCCCCTGTGTGTGTGAGTGTCTCTCACACTTTATTTTGCCTCTCCAGCAGCAGTTTAGATCTGCAGTAACACCCCCACGCTCCCTGAACTCTGAAGTGAAATACCAGATTCTATATTTCTCCTGCAAGCTATTTTGGTACCCCAACACGCACATTGACCACCTCGAATTACCCCACCCTCTGCCTCCCACCGCCCCAGTAGAGACTGTCCTGTCCCTACTCTGCATTGGCATTTTCTAGCAAGCTCCATCCGGCCATCATGACATCACTTTCTAAACGAGCAGACACATGAACATGAACACACTGGTCTGGTGATTCACAGCTTGAGTCAAACCAGCGTCCAGCTGCATCTGAGTCCTGCTCAATTCTCAGATCTAAGTCTGCTGTTTGGGGTTTTAATACAGATTAATGATACTAATGATGTTTAATCTTATCTCAAAAGAGAAAAAAACAGAGATTTGTTTTTTCATCATAAAAAAAATAGTTCAACATTTTGAGAAATTTGTTTTTCTTTTTTTTTTTGCTTATTTGTTTTTTTCCTCCCCATAGTTAGATGAGAGGATTGATACCACACGCATGTCTGTGAGTTAAATATGAATTTAGAGCCATTAGCTTAGCTTAGTTTAGCATAAAGACTGGAAGCAGGGGAAACAGTTAGCCTGGCTCTCTCTAAAGTTCTAAAATATGTCTAGCAGCACATCTAAAGCTTGAAACAGAAATGTAAAAACGACAAGTTGTTGTAGGAGATACGTGCCGTAACTGTTTCTTTAAGTGAAAGATTCTTTAGTTGGTGTCAGTGGTGGAAGAAGTATTCAGATGCTCTACTACTAAAAGTAGCAATACCACAATCTAATCAGCCAGAGTAAAAACACCTGTGTGTGTGTGTACAGTGCATTTAATTTGCTAAGTAACAATTAACTATAGCTGTCAAAAAAAATGTAGTGGAGTGAAAAGTACAACATCTCCATTTGAAATGAAGTGAAGTAGAAGTATAAAGTTACATAACATGGAAGTACAGTACTTGAGTAAATGTTACATTCCACCACTGGTTGATGTATATTGTTTTTTTAACCAGCCAACCAACCAAGAGCTCTTCCTTGGACAGTATGACCTCTTACTCAATGGAAAAAAAAACTTTAGCACATCCAGGCCAAAAAGTATCTATTACTTTGTTGCTGTCTACACGTTTTCATTACTATCCAGGGGAAACCTTGTATCTCCAAGGTTTTGTTTTCAAACATATTTTCATGTTCCATATCTTCACATAAGTTAAAAGAATTACAAGCTTTTCTGTGAGACAAGAAATTTACTGTCAGAAAGTTTACATTTGGGGATTCAATGTTTTCACCTGACTACAGCAACGTCTGACTTATAGTACTATTATTTATAACTGTAGGCTTCATGGCTTATTGTAGTGTGTGGGTTACCTCTCTATAATACACTTGGTGATAGCTATGCCACAGTTGTTTGGATTCTTTCCCTTCATGAAGAACTTGTTATGAATTTGTGGACGTTTCTCAGTGCTGTACCCTGGCAACAACACAGCAACACACAGACGACCCACACATCTCCTCCAGCTGAAGCTGCACTGTCAGCTTGCTCCAATCATGCAGGTCAGCTAAGACATGTGTTTCCCCTTTGCACCCTCAGGATGATGTCATATCCACAGAGTCATGTGCTCCCCGAGTACAGCTTAATTTAAAACATCTCCATTTCCTGACTCAGGTCAGTGTGATCTGGATTGAGTTTTAAAGGTTTGTCTTGTATCAGGGGAGACAACATGGAGAGAAAGAATGCACCAAACAGAGGCACAAAGTGAGAAACTCCCTGTGGATAATGGGTAAGTGGGGCATTATAATCGCTCCCTTAGGTGAATAAACCCTTTTTCAGGAGAGGTAATAGCACAGCTACCAGGCCAGGGTGAGTTTGATTTGTGTTGTGGCAAGAAATTGTGAAATCTCTGTCATTACTGTGTCTCTGTCCTGTCATCACCCTCCTTTCACACAGACATGTGCACAGAACATCAGCCCACACACATACTCTCCAAATTAAAGCCCAAATTAAATGTCTCAGAAATCTCATACTATCATCTCTGGGATCAAATTTCTAGTCATCGAAACATGGTAATTAATATAAATAGTTTTAATCAACTGTATTAGTTCAACTGCTTCTACTTGTTTTTTTGTTAAATTCATCAGCAATGAAGTGTAACATTTCTTTATTTATACTGATGTTTTTTAATATAAGTAGATCAGGGTTGCAGCTGGAAGCCAGGGACAGTGAAGCCATATTACATGCCTTATATGCACCAGTCCATAGAATTAATATTGACCTAGTGACCATAAAAATATTATGTTTCAGCTCAATTTATGTGCAAACATTATAAGAACACTACTAGAACACACCCTTTGTCTTGGCACTTTCTTCTAAACACTCACTTACCGACAACACATAACACTTGGATATTGTGCCAGAACAAGCAGAGCCAGTGATCATGACAGATTACCAGGATGTTAGCTTAAAAACTTCTCGATCGGAAAAGGCCTCCAACCAGCAAGAAATCATTTCCAGCATGTTTACTGCTAAACTGCACCCAAAAAACCCCTTCATAACATTTCAGTGCTCTCCAAACAGTTTAATCCTTTGTTGAAGCAACATGCTTATTTTATTTAGTGGAAGAAAGGATAATCATGTTCAGGGATAGCCGCCTAAGAAGACAATGAATAACAGGTCATAGATAATAATCAAGCATTGTAAGTTTCCATAAACTATATGTCTCCGTGGAGGCAGGTAAATTGGAAAAGGAAGGAAACAGACAGTCATTTAGGTAATTTGCAAAAAAGGCACGGAGCAGCGTGCAGAGGTCATGCATGTGGCGTCATGAAGCTTATCACTATCTGCGAAGGTTTCATGTTGGCACCAATGTATCAAATCCATTCTCCAAGAGTTATGACAATAGAGGAAGACAATAGAGCAATTGCTCTACTTGAGCAGTTGCTCTATTGTAAAGACTCCCCTGAGCCATTAGAGCACATTAGAATTTTGTATAAATCAAAATGAATCATTTTCAAGCACTGACTAATGTTACTGTAGATGAAAAAGATGCCACAACTTGTAACAGTAAACAAGCTTCTGTGCAAGCA
The DNA here is from genome assembly GCF_020085105.1 of Siniperca chuatsi. Taxonomy (NCBI): domain Eukaryota; kingdom Metazoa; phylum Chordata; class Actinopteri; order Centrarchiformes; family Sinipercidae; genus Siniperca; species Siniperca chuatsi. The sequence continues at coordinate 17,416,650 of NC_058050.1, forward strand.
GACCCTGAAATGGTCCAAAAGCTTCAGGGTCACTGAATGTCACTTGGTATTGGTAATTTGATTAAAGGGGAACTCCACTTGCACTTTCATAAATTCAGGGACTCACAAGAGTCGCATTAAGAAAATAATGGTGAAATCGATGCAGCAGAGGCTGGGATATTCTGACTTTTTTCCATAGTATGGGTCAAGATCCAGAATCACTGAATCCTACAATTCCCTTATTGCAAATTGATAGCGTCATTTGTTAGACCCTCACTGCCTATGTCTTTCAAAGTCCTGCCCCGTTTTATCAAAAGGGTTCTTGTTAAGAATTTGTAGTCTCCAAGCTCAAGTCAAGATAAAGTCTGAGAAAATAACCCGGGTGATGTCATCAGGGTTATTTTCTCACAGTCCTTCAGAGCAACAGAGGACATTACACACTGTTTTCACAGGCTGAGTAGTACTCCTCAGGGCAACTAAACTAATCTTCATATGTAAAATTGGTGGGGTGCCCCTTTAATTGCAAAATGTATAGGAAATTTGCATCAATACAGCACAGCATCAACTAAGAAGGGTCCTGTGTTATTAGCTAATATAATAGCCCTGTTTTGTAGAAGGACCCTATGTCAAAATGTAGTTGTTTTTTTTATTGTGCTCGTGCATATTCCCAATAAAATTGTGTTTAATACCATCACCACAAACTAACACAAAATAAGTATTATTCCAGCATAAGAGGACTGGTTGCACTGGACTTGGAGGCGACAGGGTACATACACAGTGCATACAGGCCAGTAGATAAAGAGTCAGCAGGGGCCCAACGGTAGATCTTTGCCCTGGGTTCCCTTAACAGGTTAATCTGGTCATGTGTGCAGGAGAATATGACACAAAGTGAAAGAATTTAATATTAAAAAACCTTAACAGGCCTACATTACTTTATGTTGGCTCCAGTACTCTGACTGTTGCCAGTAAACTGACACTGTGACCACCACCAGTAACCCTGTATTTAACAGATTTATGCAAAAATAAGGCAGTGTATATATATTCTTCAATAATACCACATTTCTAATGCCTGACTTAAAAATCAAGTTACAGTTCAATGTGATGAAGGAATGAATGGGTATGACCCACATATGGCAAAACAAACTATTTTTTGCTCTCACTTTGCACATTGGATGTAAATATTGGCCCAAATGTGACTAGCAAGGTTTGTGAAGATCCAAGGTCAGCTGATAATCTATATGAGCTGTGTCGTTTCCACCATCTATGTCTTTTGACAAACTTTACCATTCTAGCTATGCCTGTAAAGATTTTTGATTTTGACTCAGGGCAAAATGACATGGATATGGTATCAGTCAAGCAGACAGGGCTGGGTTTCCAGTGGTAACATGGGTGGGAGAACAGTCCAGCCTTTGTTAAAAAGCTTTAGTATCACTGAGGAGAGAGAAGCCATTGTGCTTTAGAAAAGTCCTTCTTATGGTTCATGTCCTCAGATTGTAATGGATCCTCAGCTCCAGTTTAACAAATGCAACTCACTCCAGACGACAGTATATGCATTTCAATGGGCCTGGTTACTGGAAATGAGACGCTTTTTTGTCATCAGCTTATCAAGTATGGGACAAACAACCTACCATCCATCCAGAGCAAGATAGGACAAAAGCTTCTGAAAAACCTGCTTCTTTATGTTGGCCATGTGAGAACATACAACTACACTGTGTGAATGGTGAAGCAGAGCAGATAATGACCAGTTTAAACTAACTGCAGCCCTTAGAACAGAAGATTAAAAGGTCAACAATCATTAGAGGTCAAGGTTCAAATAAAATAACCACGATACAAAAAAAACCTGTAGTTTTTCCTTTTTTTAATCTCACAAAAATGAATGCTTCTGTTCCTGAAAAAAGAGATGGAGTTATCTAGAAAACACTGAATGCACAGCTCTCACTTTACAGATGTTTTTAGAACATTTTATGGTTCATTTTAGGCACTTGGAATCATAACAACATTCCCTTTCTGAACAACAAATACATCTTTGGTCCGGTATGTAATTTAAAAAAAATAAAGCCAGAGTATGAAAATAACACCAGCTTCAATGTTTGTTTCCTCAAAATGTATTTTTGACATATATAAAACTTCATAAAGACATATATTATAGATATTATCGCTACATCTCAGAAATGACCAGCAATCTTACAGATGTTTTGCAAGACAAAACAAGTGAGAAAAATGAATGTGTCGGCTCAACCAGATGTACAGCAGTACAGGATTGTTTAAGTCAAGTCACATTTGGCAAACATAAGTTTCTTTTTTTTTCTTTTTTTTCAGTCCACTTCCTTTGAAAGATAAAGAGCAATGGAGACGCGTCCACCTCTGCCCTTCTCGCAGCCAGTTCAGCTACAGGGCAGCCACGTCTGATATGAATTACTGCACGGCGAAACCTGCGGCGGCTGCACATGTGCAATATAGTAATTACTGAAGTTGATGTCCTGCACGTATGGAGCTGGCTGGTAGTAACACGTGACATTCGTTACAGTGGGGATGGCGTTCTGCTCAGCCAGCGCCCTCAGCGCCAGCATGGAGATGAGGCTGAGCGTCTGGCGCCGCTCGTGGCCCATCAGACACACGGTGCTCTCGTTCACTACTTGGTGCAGAGTCATCAGGCACTCGTACCGTTTGTGCTCCATCCCAGCAAAGTGGTTTTGCAGGTAGGCCTCCAGTTTCCTCTGCTGTTCACCTATGTCAGAGAAGTCAATGAAGAAGCGTGAGCACATGTAGCGCTGCATCTGCTTCATGTCAGCCTCTGAAAAGGGTCTGAACCCTCGCACCAGCAGGTGGCAGTACTTTAATAAGCCGCCCCCTCTGATTTCTTCCGGGCTGCGTGTAGCTATGGTCCTCTGACACAGGTGATCCATGGCCTCGTTGAAGTCCCCATACACACTCTCGCCGATCACAGTGGGGTGAAAGCTCTCAGACATAGGTGTCTCTGAACAGCGGTCAAATAAGAGCAGAGAATCAAGGCAAATCTGGAAGGAGTCCACGCTGAATTCAAACTGCCGCCGTAAAGAGTCCACAAATTTTAGTTCCACATTCTTGCCCGTGTTGTTGGACAGCGAGATGAGGCTCCAGCGGTCCGTGTCATTACAGACTTTCACCAGTTTCTGTACATAGGCCTCTTTGAGGGTCAATGCCGTGATGCGCTCCTTAGAGACCCCAGCTGGCAAGAAGTCAAACAGGCAGTCCAGCACAACGTCCTTCACCAAACGGAAGGCCTGATCGTCTTTTAGCGACACACCAAAGATCAGGTCCAGGTCCTTATAGCCCAGTCCAGTGTCCTGATGGAGCACATGGCTGGCAGCCGAGCCATTCAGCCTCACATCCCTAACACACACACCCCTCTCCTCCAGCCTGGCCCGCACCACCTGGACAGGGACGAGACAGAGACACAGCATGTTATTAATGACAGGTTCTCTATTAAGAATTCAATAGTTTGTGAAAGCAAGATCAATACCGCTGCTCACTCATCACCATCAGTTTCAGTCTGAATGAAACCTAAAGAGCTCAAACAAAGAGCAGCAGACCTGGTGAGTCTCATCTTATCACAATCATAAGATTTATATAATCCTAAACTGCAGCCAAGAGAGAGTGAACACCAGCGTGCAGGACCAGTTGTGTCCAATAAAAAACCCCAAAACTGCTTCAGGCTAAACGTCACGACCTCAGGTCATTAAGGGTCAGTAGTGTTTCCCTTCCTCTGTCCCAGTGACCTGTAAGATGTTTAAAAGAAGTGGTCTCGCCTTAGTGAGGCCACATTGGAAGATGATGATCTACAGCTGGACGGGGTATGCCAACATCACTGCTAGCAAGCACAAAGGGGAAACATGTCTGAGTTCTGAAATAAGTCATCAAACTATCATAAAAAAACATAATGTTCTCAAAACATTTGGGAGAGATCAAAGTGTTCAGTGGAAACTTAAATCTGAATGATATGCCACATCAACAACTAGCTGCTTCCTTGTTATATCTGGCAAGCTATTTGTTTCAGTGTATGCAGAGCAGGCAGACTTGATGCTAAAGCCAATCCATGTAGCAGACTGTAACAATAATAAAAGACACGTAAGCTACACTTGCTCCACTGAGAAAATAACAATCACATACAATTCAAACAGTAAAACCTGCAGCACAAATTAGTTGTTACACACTCACACACAATCCTAAATCTCCCTACTCGCACTGACCTGTCAGATTAGTGTCTGTTAACTCTCTCTCCAATGGTGATCAGATAACAAGCTGGCTCTATTTATACATACTGGGTCAGGCTACAGACAGACAACATTTGAAGGCATGTCAACCCCTCTCACAGGAGTGGTGGAGGAACAAAATCACAACAGCAACATAACTTGGCAGTAATAGCACTGTAATCATTCAGCCATAAAGCGGTGCTGATTGGGTTCAAAATCCACTCAGAAGCTGTTTTTGTGGTCATCTCGATATGTCAGAACCAAATTCAGAGTCAGGCCTAGACTGAACACCTCTCCTCCCTCTGACTACAGTCAGTCATACATACTTGAATACAGGTGAGTGGATAAGCCCCTGGAAGCACAGGTATGCCTCTGCTGGCTTTACAGATCCTGCCAGAAACACGACTCATGTCTAATCAAGTCCATCTCACAAAAAAAAAAAAAAAATCAATAAAGGGTAACAAAGGTAAGTGGGGAGAAAAATAAAAGGAGTAGTGTAATATAGAGTGGCTCACTCATAAGCTGTGAGCCACAGGTCTGAGTTGTGAACCAGTTAAGAACAAAAGGTGTTGTTATCTTAGATCTACAGTTACTGCTTTGTCACTCCTTGGACTCTAGAGCTTCCTGATGCTGCAGGACAAAAGGTCCACACCTGCAATGCATAACAGAAGAGGCACAACAACGTCACCACAACCGATTAAATATACATTTAGGCTAAACAGCATCATTCTAGGTTGTCATGACAGGAGATTTACTGTTCAAATGAATCTATGTGGCAGATGGCAGATTTTAACTGAATAAAATTATGTGATTTCCACAAATCCAGGGGAAACTGAGTCCCCACATTTGGGGCTCAAACCTGCATTTAAGCCTCCTGCACGCTCAATGGAGCATTCATCTTTCCACAACCACAAGCATGAAGCTCTGGGCTTCACAGGCTCGTTGAGCTCATCTTGAATATGTCAATGTGTAATTGAAATGGGAAAAAAGGAGATTATAGATCTGATTACCTGACTTGACACTGACATTATGGCGATATGTTAATTTTGATATTCTATCATGGCGTTTATCTTGCACTCTGATATTTAACCAACTATGTAGAGACACCACAGGAGAAGTGAAATGTGATCCAGCCATACTGCAATAAGAGGCTGGAAATGTGGAGGGACTTTGGCACTTGTCTGTTTCATACATTATAAGTCAAACCAGAGGAGCTGTAAGGGCAGTATATTCCTCGCTATGTTTCCCCCAGTCTGCTGTTTGAAGGTGACAATGATCGGCTCTCAGACAAATCAGAATGAATTATACCTTTTCATTTTGATTAAACATTCTGCTGGCTGTAAGTGCAATAAAATGAATAAATATTTTAATTTAGTGTCACCAAGAGGTCCTAGAGAGGTTTCCAAAGGAAGTGCCAGACAAATAAAGTACAGTTTGATTTTAATATTTAATTCCCCACGTGTTATTACAATGAGAGACTATGTAAGAGTGACTATTTGATCCTCATGTTCACTACCTACCCACCTGCAGTGTGGTCAGCTGTAATATTCAATATTTATGAATATAATTACATAAGCTATGAATATGTCATTCTAACTCTAAAAAAAATAAAAAAGGGACCCCGTGCTCAAACGTAAATCTGCATCTAATAAATAATTAAACATGTTGGAAAACAGTATGTAAACATATGTGTGGGTTAGTACCTGCACAATCTGGCGGGGTTGCACGGACAAAGTGGGGAAGTTTCCCCGGCCGTGGATGGGGACAGCCTCCCCCAGGATCGAGTCCAAGCGCTGCACCTGATCCCAAGACAGCACACAGAACCGCCGACTCTGATCCGACGCATCACCGCAAGACATGGCGATGTTAACTTTCAGTCTCCCCCCCCCCAACAAAAAGAAAACAATTCAGCAGAACGTGAGCTCTGTATCTTCTCGCTTCAACACAAGTAAGATTCCTGTGGGATGTCCGCTTATTAATGCTGAAGTTAAGAGTAGAAAAAGTTAGTTGAGTCAGAGGTGAGAGTTGGATCAGCCGTTTCTCCCGGTGTGCGCCGCTAAAATCTGGTTAGTCTGCAAAGAACCGATTCATCAGAGGGTTTAAACCCTCTTCATTAGCATGAGCCCTGTGATTGGCTGCTGTGTTTGGTCATTGATTATGGACGCCCTGTCTGCAGGGAACACCCTTCATGTGACGCATTTGACGGCCTCCTCCCCTCTGCACCCTGCGTGCTGACAGGGTTTTCCCTCGAATAAGCCTTATGATCTACATCGTCTCAGCTGCAGCAATATGAGAAATGAGCATTTATTAATAGCCTATTTGGTCGTTTGTGTCAGATTGAAACATATAAATAAAAAAGATTGATTACAGAGATCAGGTGCACAGCTGTGTAAAGACAACACCCACTTTTCCTTCTATGATGTATTTCTTTATTTGTCCAGGGAATGTTTGCAGAGCATGCAGGATGTTTTCCCAGCAACGCCCTGCTTCACTACCATAAGCTTCATGATCATACAGACCTATAGAAACCCAGAGAAGACCAGAAATACTCCGTGTCCTTCTTGGCTTGTGACTCCTTAAAACTAACCATTGTCTAGTTGCTAGCCCCCTTCACCACTTGTGACCAATTCAACCAAAAATGTATTTTTTTCTGTTTCATTTGAATCATTTATAGAGACATGGACAGGTAAAATTAACCAGTAATTCACAAGAAAAAAGACAAATGCTAGAGGAAAGTCAAAATGAACATAATTTTGTGTAGCAGATGTAGGCCTGTGATTTTTCTGTGTTCCATCTTATTTCCTGTCCTTTTTGTTGCAGCAATATACTTTTCTTTCCGCCTCCCTTTGTAAAATATATACTATCATAAACATTGAGCAAAAATACATGGCTCTGCCAAAAGCAGAGAGCAGAACAGTAAAGTTGAGAAAAAGGGGTTTGAAGTTTGAAGACTCTTAGCTAAAACATATATAAATTGTAAAATCTTAACTTCATGCCTTTTTAGGCTGATTATGAATCATTGTCACAGACTTATAAATATAACAGAATATTAAAAAAACATTAGATACTGAACGACCTAGTACCTACAGGGCACAGGGAAACGCAGCACAAACAAAATATGTTCTTGTTTCTTCTTCAGCGTTCTTGTCCACTAATGAGCTACTTTAATGAAATAATCTTTAATCAAATACATTTAAATATGTGATTCAAAGGTAGCTTAACCACATGGAATCACTTGAATTCCATGAGAGGCTGCAGAGACGGACATAACTGCTAATCCGCTAAGCTAGGCTAGTTAGCTTTTAGCAGGACTAGTTCATCTGGTCATCAAAATAGATTTTTCAGTTACAGGAAACAGGAAAGAGTGGGTGAATTACCACCACCGCTGTAGTTTGGTTTTAACCTCTGTTTACTAGTTCTTGCAAATTTTACATGCATGTTTTTTGTCAAAAATTACACCTTGTTTTTATATGGTAAAACACATGTCAAAAAGTCTCTAGTCTCTTGTCTTAACTCAATTTTGACAAAATATGTAGTTACTGTATTTTGGCTTTGTAGGGCTGTACCATTACAGTCTTCCTCACTCGTGCCTCTGTAACCATCCACACTGATGAAAAACTCCTGTATTATGCTATAATACTATAAAATATACAAGATAATACAAATGCACATGCTTTTCTAGCTTCACTGTTTTGTTAATAATTTAAAAGAACTCATGTGCAGCCTCTTACACTATCGGATAGATAAAACAGATTCTGGAAATCCATCATCTATTTCGTTGAAATCCAGAAGTCCTTGTCAGCCGCTGAGTAATTAAATAATGATAGCAGGCTATTAAACCTATAAAATGTTGCTTGCTAATCATACATTATTATAGGCCCTTATCATTTTTAGTATGGCCTTGTTTAAAGTGGGGAGGGCTTTGAGTTGTTTGTTTATTCAGCAAATGGAAAATTAAAGGCTACAACTACATGAACAATCATTCATTCAATTTGCTCACGATTGTGCAGGGGCCTATGAAAAGGCTCCGATAACCTGTGATGCCCTTTAAGCTTTCCATTTACGTTTTCAGATACCTCACTGCCACTTCTTTCCACTCTGCCTCCTTATCTGTGGTACGTTTTAGTGGAGTGTTTTTATTTTATTTGTTTTGGTGCAGATACAGAGACATTCCTGTGGTCTGAACAGAACATTTGTCAGCTTTTTATGCTGTATGTAATGGTGCATCCGAGGCATAAAAAATAATTATAGTGAAAGGAGGCCTGAGTTAGATTGCTTTATTTAGCTGCTGTCAGATGCATTCAGTGTTCTCCAATTTACCCCTCTGAATTTCTCTGTCTTCTTTGCATCAATTCTTACAGAAGTGGACTGTGGTCACATCATCACTGTCTTTGTATCTCATCCTGTCCTGCATGCAGTCTATTATGTGTTTAAATGCACTAAATATCCCCTAATGAAGGACCTTACACAATGTCAGACATTACTCACAATAGCAGACGTTACTCTTTCAGTGTTAAGAAGGCCTTAGAATTCTACCGGTATGTAATTAGCTAGTAAACAATATCTGTATTTCCTCTTTTAAAATGACCTAAAAATGTCATCATTTGTAAAATCCCTAACCTGTAAAATCCTCATACCTGTCCACATGGCATGTTAGTGCACTTGTAAAATGTTTACAAGAGAGTGAAGTTCATTTCATGATTGATTGATTGTGTGGGTTTTTAGTGATGCAGCAATGAAACACACTCGTACGCACTCAGGCTCGCCCATCGTGTCTTCCCCAAACATATGTGCGCGTGTGTGTGTGTACTTAGTTCACACACTTCTCCATTGTTGTCTACAACACACAGCTGGAGGTTGACAGTGTCTCACAAGCCTCTGAGAGAGGCCTGGTCGTGGGCATACCGTGGATTTCTGGTCTCCACGGAAGATCACTTCAAATCCTGTGATGTCAACATAATCCTGTTTCCCTGGCAACAGCATCCGCGGTTGTCGGGCAGCTGGGCAGAGACGTCTCCAGCTGAGGGTCCTGCCAGGTGCCGATGTGAGACATCTGCGTCATCCGACTATAAATAACCCGTCATGTGGCAGCTGTGCATCCTGGGAGAAGAGCCAGCCTTTACCTGAATGTGAAACATTTGGGGAAAGAGAGAACAATGATGGCAGATGAATGTCAGGGAACTTGACATTCTCAGGTTCCCTCACAGCCTCATGTCAGAGGGAGTCAGTCAGATGTGAAGTCAAGACATTCACACAGTGGAACAAAAACAGTTAACACAATTTAGAGAAAAAGAGTCCTGAGGTGTGTTCACTGATTTGTGTATAATTCCCTATTTCACCTTTTGTTCATTTATGTCAGATCCTCTGTTTGTCCCCGAGTTGACATCCTGCTGGAGCCATGACAACTGAGCCTGTGAGTCTAGTAGGCGCGGTGCAATAGCCAGTATTTAAACACACCTTAAACAAATGATGCATTAGACAGGCGTATGTCCAGCCCTAACCATGATCAAACATTATGAAGCAATCTGGTAGTCTTGAGGGCATAATATTAAAGACCCACAATGAAAGAAAGCCTGTTGAAGACATCCATTTTTGTCTCTGTATTTGAGCTCAAAGAGACATCAGACAGTTATTTTTTGTGTTGTCAAATATCTCTACCTGTCTTTGCCTCATGGTCAGCAAGAGGAAGAGGAACAATGCATGGCTTCTCTCAAAGGCATGGGACATGACTGGACGTCACAGCGTGCTGTAAAAGCGTGGCTGAAAATCGATGTTGCCAAACAACAAGCAGTGAAGTGTCACAATGATCAATTGTGCGAAGACAGATAACACTCCGTCTGTCGCACAGGATGAGTTGTGAAGCCCTTTTCTTACAAGTCTGTCAGGGCTCCTACAATTTAAGTGAATTATTTCCCCAAAAAGACTTCCCTCATCTGTCACTGAGCACATTCAGACATGTTATACTAGAAGTCCAAGTGTTTGCTATTATTAGAGTGTGCATCACATGTAACTTTGGACAGTACTGCCATAGCTAAAATAGTGACACAGCTGCTGCTAATACATTGCATGTCTGACATTATGCTGCATGATTAATTTTGAAAACAATAAAAAAATGTTTGATTGTATCAGAGTTGCTTTTCAGGCTCAATCTGCGATGGCAGCAGATAACCAACCTAATACAACCAGGTTGAGTTGACCAGTCAGGCTGGACGCTGTGATAGAGAGAATGCATGATAAGAGAGGTAAATGTACTTTTCCGGATTGCTCCAAATGACAAATCTATGGGACAGTGGAACAAGGTTACGCAAGCAGCCGTGCTGCTGACGTCAGACTCCCTCCGTTGCCTGCTTGATTGATTACAGTAGTGCTTGGTAGAGCAGACCAGTATGCTGCTGGAAAAAATAAACACATTATAGATTCAAGTGGCATTATACATCAGCTCTCTGCTCTGTCCATACCTGGACAGTAAAATGGATAAACACAAAACTGTGAAAAAGCAAAAACACACTATCTGGTGTTGATCTGTTTTAAGCTTTGTTACTATTGTTGACTTATGTTGCTTTGTTGTTGCCCAAACCTGATTTTAGGTGTGTAATTAGTGATTATTTTACAGTATTTCCCGAAGATTAGTATGTTGGCTTAAGTAATAATGTTGATGATTTTATGTTCTAGGATGATTTCTGTTTTCTTTTCTTTTCATTGATTCTACAGCAATTTGTTTTTGTTAAAAAAAAAGACACAGAGCTGTGGCATTATTTTCTGCCGTTTTCTAAAGGCTCCACAGGTCCATAGTTATGCCATGGCCGCGGCAGTATCTTTGGATAAGAGAGGTAATTCCATAATTCAAGTGCTCTGAATCTCAACAGTCAAATATAGTGTTAGGCTATGTATTATGTAAGGCTCGGCTCACTTTACTCTCTGAATGGGTCAAAAGGGGGAACAAAATACTTTGACTCACGCTAAGGTTGTGTGGAATGTCAAATACATTATAGAGATCAAATGTAAGTCAAATAGTGGCTGAGTGTTTAACAACATGGTTCTATACAACAAGGAAAGAAATAAGAAATTCCTTTAGAAGGAGCTATTAAATCTCTATTTCCAGAATAAATCCCCAGTTTATGTGATATAGAACTAAGAACAGAGGGAGTCATGCACACATTTTCTCCTATATCTATACTGATTTTTTCCCCCTTCATTTTCCTCAAACTCTCAGCTAAGAACGTGGATATCTCACATGTGAGCAATTGCTGCTTATAGAGGAGGCCATGTAGAAGAGAGGAATGCATGGCCCCGGTAATAAAACACCCTCGCCTCTTTCTGTATGTCTGGGACATCCTAACTTGGATAGCTTCCTTAAGTGGAGCTTATATCATGTTATGCAACGGCCCAACAAACAACCCAATAGGACATTTAGGTTCCCTGTTGCAAAATGGCCATGTCAAATCCTACACAAAAGAAAATAAACCCCAGTTTGCTTTACTTCTCAGCTTTGGTGTTTGTAAATGAATGGTTCGCTGTGGGGCTCTCACTCTGGTATTATTCTCCACTGTTCAAATACTCCCAAATACACTACAGGGACGCAGAAACAAGTTGACAGCTGCGTACAATGTGCAGATACCACTGAGTCAACCAATGCAACCCTAAAAGCTTATAAAATAAACATGTTCTGTAATTTTCTCAACACATGCGCCTAGACATCCCATATTAAAAACTACCAGAGAAAAGAACTGGAGCATTTAACAGAAGTGAGAGGGAACCCCTATTTAGCAGCAAGCTCTGATCTCATTCCCAGAAATCCTGCTCCTCACCCCCATCCAGTAGCTGAGAGGGAAAACTCAGCCCCAGGGGCAATAAAGAGTGGAACATGTCGGAGAGCTATTGTGTCAGCTTTGGAGTTAAGCACAGCAGCAGGTACCTCAGAGACGATGTCTGTGAAGGTCATGATCATACCAGCGCAGTTTGACTCATGTAACTGATACTGCTCAACGTCTGAAGACAGCAGAGCCAGTATTCTAGTTTCATCGAACCTCTCAGTCAGGTTAAAACCTCTGTCCAAATGAGCGACTAATAAAAATATGTAAGCAGCACGTTTCTCAGATCATCATCCAGATTTCTTAAATCCTCCCCCTGGAAGGATTATGGGATCGGTCAAAAGTGTATCCCATCATGCCTCGGGTCAGAGAGAGCCAGCTGGCTGTTCCAAGAGCTACAAAAACCTTTATGATGTCAAAAGAACAAAGTACATTTATTAGATAAATATTATATTATATATTCACAATCAGTGAGTTGCAGGCATTTCCAAATTCGTGACAGGTGTTTGTGAATATTGATAACCAAACAAGCTTTTGAACAAAAACAAACCTGGCTTGTTTTCCATAGTTTGAAAGATTCGTGCTGGTGAAGGGTTGAGATTTATGTAGTGGTGTAACTGAAAGCAGGCAGGAGGCAGGCATGTTGCACACATGGCCAAAAGCTGCTCTGAGTTACATACTGTACAGCTATTGGCAGCAACTGGGGCTCAACAAGCCACTCGACATTCACCCCACAGTCTCAAGCATTTTACTGTACAATTAAAAACCTTGCAGCCTGTGTTTTACTATAGAACACATCTCTCTACGTGTCTTTGCTACCTTTCTCCCCTTTACATAAGTTCCTTTCAAGTAACATAAGTAAACATGATAAGAGATATGTAGCGGTTAACCCGTCCTTTCCTCATAAAGCTGTACTGTGGCTGTCTGGTCATGCCCTTTCAGTGACTCAGCATCCACTATCTATCAGTCACCTTGTCCCTCCCTCTCACTTTATTGTCATTGCTACATAAACCTGGGCCATGACCAAGTGCATGATGTTCAGTGGCCTTCATGGTTGTTGCACAATCATCATCTGTACATAATCACATTCTTACAATATATGGCTTCCTAAAGATCCATACACTAATATAATACCTAATACTATTGAAGCCAGTGGTGGAAGAAGTATTCAGATCCTTTACTTAAGTAAAAGTAGCCATACCACACTGTAAAAATACTTATATTACTTACTTACTTACTTACTTAAGTAAGTACTTACTTAATACTAATAGTATAAAAGTAAAAGTACTCACTACACAGGCAAAATGGGCACTGTCAGTGTTACATTATTACATATTATACTGTTAGATTAATGATGCGTTAATGTGTAAGTAGTAAGGGATAATGTACAGCGAGCCCCAACAGGGTGATAGCATAGTTAACGTGTAAGTAGTAGCAGGGTGGTTTAATTTACTGCATAACAATGCATTGTATCCTATGTGCTCACTATAGGTTTTTACAATCCTCATCTGCAAAGTATCTGTCAGATGAATGTAGTGTACAATGTACAATATTTCCCTCAGAAATGTAGTGAAGTAGACGTATCAAGTAGCATAAAATTACGATACTTAAAGGTCCAGTGTGTAGGGTCTAGTGGTGAACTTGCAGTTTGCAACCATTTGAATACCGCTCGCATCACCCTCCCTTTCAAAGCGTGTAGGAGAAACTACAGTGGCCGCAAAACACGTGAAAAACGGGTACGGCCCTATCTAGAGCCAGTGTTTGGTTTGTCTGTTCTGGGCTACTGTAGAAACATGGCGGTGCAACATGGCGACCTCCATGGAAGGGGACCCGCTCCCTCTGTAGATATAAACCTCATTCTAAGGTAACAAAAACACAACAATTGTTTCAGCTGATGAAAACATACTTATAAATATTATATTCCTTTTCTGCCAATAGATCCTCCTAAATGTTACACACTGGACCTTTAAGTGAAGTACAAGTATCTCAGAATTACTTAAGTAAATGTATTTAGTTACTTTCCATTACTGATAAAAGCAAAAACAAGCATTGTAATCTGCTATCGAAGCAACTAAAGTAGTTTAGCTAGTAAAGACGCACAAATATATCAATATAAATATATAATTTACAGATTTTGTATTAGATTAATCATACAGTCCACTCAGATAATGCCTTTTAAAATAAACAAAGATACAAAAAAAGGTTTTGTTTTTTTCTTTCTTAGGAACAAGATAAGACATTCAAAAAGCAAAAAAAGAAGACAGACACAGGATGCTTCACCTATTATTTAAAATTTTAATTGTCTAAAATGAGTGCCACATTACACAATTACAGGAAATAAAGACATTTAAAGTGATATTTATTCTCACTTTCCACTGACTCTTGTATTGTTATTTTCCCCTGCTAGAGAGCAAACATTTTACCAAATTACTAAAAATGATACAATTATGCTTAATATGATTCCTATGTGATCAGAAACTGTCATGATGGTCAGTGATTAAAGTTAACATGATGGTTTATGTTACAGAGAAATGTGCACATTGATGCATTTCTGTCTGGTGCAGAAGTCAACAAATTTTTCTTTCATGTTGTATAGTGGAAGTAATATGTGGACATGAAAACCGATCATCAGAAAATTCCTTTGCTAAATCAGTCTGGCCTCAAAATAATAATAACAATAATAAACTTTATTTATATGGCACCTTTCCAAAACACTGCTGCTTCAGAAAAAACAAACAGTGATGAGTTATCTGCCGCCAGTTGAGCCTTAATATTATAAAAAAAATTACCCGTCAGCAACCAAAGCATTTTTTAGCAGATTGATTGAGGCCATATCAAACAGGCATGATAATGGCTGCTGTGATAAGGTCTGACCCTGTGGTACCCTGGTACATTAATCCAGCTCCATGGCACATATTCAGGTTTCCATGGGGAGCTCTTTCCACTTCACCACGCACAGCCGACGTTTTTCCACTGCAAGAACCGAGGATATCTCACAATTTACTCACTTATCTAATCTGTACACTGAAAAAAAAAACCCACTCAAATACCAAAATGTTAGAGTTTAGTAGATTAGGTATCTTGCGATAGTGGAAATGTTTTTCTGATTATTTGGGAGGTATGAGGATAGAAGGGGCTCATAATCAAGACCTATATATCAAGATAAAGACATTTATGTATAACAGTAATAGTTGCTGCTGCATGTCTGAGATACAGTGGCAGCCCAATGCAAAATAATGAAATAACAATATAAAGCATGCATAAAATGATCTGACTGACTAACTAACCTAACTAAAATAACCTGTGCACAGTAAGCTGTACAGTCAGATCTGTAACTCTGCACTGACTCTTCTCTAATCTTTCAACAAATTGGATCGGTCAACAAACCTAATACACAAACCAACCAATAAATAACCCTGAACGGATCTATCATGAGCTTTATGTACTAAGAGGCTTTCAGGGCTTTTTAGGTGTTCACATATATACACCCAAACACACAGATAATCAAATGTTACACCCAGAAACATCCCAGGAAAAGCAGTACACAAACATATGGTAAAGTACTGACCAAAGTCCACACACACATGCGCACTCCCGTCGCCATGGATATTCTATGAAGAAATCTTTACTGCATTTAGTGTCAGCTAGGATGTACGAGTTGCAAATTTGGATCTGCTTTGACCCTTGTTGGGAGGTCAAACACCTCTTAGTTTTGTTGTGGACATTTTGCAGAACGCATCCACTTTTAGGAAAACACAAGTGTGCAAGAACAGCAGGCTATTTGGTTGCATTACAATTCAACATCCGGCATGTGCAAGTTATACCCACAGGATTCAGTTGTTTCATGTCCCACTGGCAGTGGCAACAAACAATGCCTGCTGGCAGCTGCAGCCTCCTGGCAGCTGGTTCCTTCTGCTCAGTACAGGGTTAATTATATCCAGCTTCAATGCCCAGCATAGACGCACTTTTAGCTCTCGAAATCACAGCGGCAGTGATGTTGACAGCAGCCCTGACTGTGAGTCACCTGTTTTGCTCGCAGAGGTAGGCTACTTCACTTCTGCTCTGGTCAGACCAGCGAGCGATGAGGAGAAGACTTGTGAGAGTGTGACACACGGCTGCACACATGACAGCAGGGCCAAACGTGGCTCGCTGAAGAGGAACAAGCACGATGAATCACAAAGAGGACGACAGTTGGGGGTAAATTGGCAGTGGGTTATTTCTTTGAAGAGTAAGAATGTTTTAGTTAATTAAGTAAAAGGGGGGGCTTTCCCGGCTGTTCTGTTACTGTACGTTGCTCATGTGTTTCAAGAAAAGAGAAGGAATCAACTAAGCAAAAACTGTCACATTAGACAATGAAGTTTGGTCTAGGCTGAGTCTATATAATAAGATTTTTTTTTTATAAATGTTTAAGTCTGTCTGATTTAACCCATTCTATGAAGTCACCTTTTTGATTAAAATATAACCTCTTACTCTGAAATCCAGCAGGCCACTCACCCCACCCACTGACTGGGTGGCCTTCTCTGTCTTGGTGCCACACCAGTTGGGGTTAAAGAGCATGACACACTCCAGCAAGCGAATAATCACCTGCAGCCAGCAAGGACTCAAATAATTCACGTCAACACTGCTGACAAATAAACCCACTGCATGCTGATGACCTGGTGCCTTTACTGCTGTTGTTAAATTAAACTCATCTTCACATTTCTCTTCTTCTGCAAACATTTTTTAGTCTTCTAGGAGATGGAGGGCTGTGGTCAAAATGCAACACAGCTGCTGAGGCAGTTATGCTTTGGCTTTTTCCTTCTGCGAGACACTGAGCCAAAAGTCTGACCATCTGTTTTGTGTTAGCCTAAGATATACAGGTTGCTATATTGACATGCCTCAGCAAGGAGTCTTTTGAAGTTAAATGAGGTAATAGATGCATAAAAATCTTAAGAAATCCATTAAGGTTATCATATTTCACTACAAAGATGTTGTTCTGTGCCTTGCAACCATGACTTCCTTTGTCTGAATCCAGCCAGAGCTTCAGCATAGGTTTATGTCTTCAACCATCTTTTTCTTCCTGTGTTTCCTTTTTTTTTTGTCAAAAACATTGTTCTTTTAAAAAAGTGTAATGAAATAGCCTCCAAACCAAATACTTTCTTTTAAATTTAAGTTACTTCTATCGCATTGAGAAGATATCAGACAAGACATACAATTGCACATTCAACGCATCGTCTTTCAAAGGTGAATAACATCAGCATATAGAAGACACCAGCTGCCACATGCAGACTACCGCTTTGAAGACAGAAAAGCTTCAAAAAAGGGTGATTTTGGAGGAGCTTAAAGCAACATTCTCACTTTTCTGCACACAGTAGTGACAGCTGAGTGCAGTCAGACTCCAGCCTCAGCTGCCACGGTCCATCCGTCATGATCACTGGCCTTCAGGATATTTTTCTCCGGTTTTCAATTTCAATAATTACAGGCAAAATAATGCCTTCTTTAAAAGTAAAACCAAGGGCACAGAATAAACATCAGCAATGCCAAGGAAACAATTCACCACACTCTGAAAAATGATATTCTGTTTTGTATGGCTATCTGTGAAGGGGGAAAACATCTCTGAGCCACAGTCCAAAAGACTTCATCTTATTAGGTGGGAGAGAATCTCTGGCCAGTTGGAGAGAGGCTACAGATAGTGTTATTATGAAAATCATAACTCTTTTTACAGTCTTTTAATTTTTGCCTTCTGGTGAAAAGTATATGACCTGGTTTGTGATCTTAACACATTGTGGTTAACACAATTTGCTTTCTCTAAATTTCTTCTCCTGATTGAACTGACTGAGTTTTGTTACCCCGTCACCTCATTGTAACTATCATGAACAAATTAACATATACAGTATATTCCTAACCTCTCCTCCAGATTTGTGTCAGCTGTTGTCCCCCCACCCCCCCCCCCCACACACACACACACACACACACTGTTTTCACTGTGGGATCTTTGCCTGTGGTCAACATGCATCTCTTCATTGTTTCCATGAGGGAGCTGTCAGAATGGATGAACCCAACTATCACTGATGAAGCAAACTGAACATTATAGTTTGACATTGGTCTGTTTAAAGTCATTGTAGTTTAAATAAAGTGAGCCTATATATGTTTAAATGTGGAAATTTGGTTAAAAAAAAAAAACCTTGGGGGAAAAATCCAAATCAACAAAACTCGTCATTTTTATTGACCAAATGTTACAGTTCCACTGTTACATCCTACAAAATACAAACAAACAAGTTTGTTCATACAAGCACTGCTTGTAATTGTTTACACAACCTATGGGTCTTGATGCAGATTGATAAATGAACGATCCACTGACTATGGCAAAGTGGTTCTTCACAAACTCACAACCTACAGCTTCAATGCCCAATTACAAAAAATAAATAAAACATCAAAAGGCCTTTCTTTTAATGGTTTTCATGTTAGTAAACTGTCCTCTGACTAGGCTGCAAACCTTATCGACATGCTGCCCCCTAGCGGAACAAACAAACTCCTGCAATTTACTCTCTCAAGAAATTGTACACCATCATCACACAGAGAAGGTGAAGTTTCATGCTGTAAGAAGAGGAAAAGGTCGCAGCCATGTAAATGACAGCTTGCCCTGCATGTAAACAGGCCTCATCATCATTCCTAAAACATTACTCTGCTTGACACAGTCCACACATTAACCCTGTGGTGTAACCACCAACACACATAAAAAGCAGATGCTCACTAGCACAGAAAGCATCCCAGTAGATCATATTAATAGGAAACGGTGTAACAGTGATAAATACTGCAATCCAATCCCTGGTGAGCAGAAGCAAATTTGAGTTTGATTTAAAATAAATACTGGGTTTTGACATCCAACAGATAAAGCAACAAAGTGGACATACTATATGCGGAGAAACTACTTCTGAAAATGCTACACATTTCAGTCAGTTAGTATCCAGTCGTACATGAAAAATATCTGCACAAATTCACTGTTTTTACTTGTTTTAAGTCTCCTAGTGATACACATCACAAAAAGAAAAGATAGTTACCATTTAGCCATTTAAGACACGCAGAACTGACTACAAAATACAGCAAAACCCTTGATATGAATACATAAGAAATAAAGTCTGCAACTTGCCCTCCCTCTTCAAACTCTGATCGCTCATTCATATAAATACTGTCAAGCAGGATCCACATGGTGACACTGGGATGATGTAGATCTAGATGACAGGAAAATGACATAAGGCTAACTCTTGAGTTGATCATCCTGAAATGGCTCATTATCCAAAACATGCCAGTTTAGTACATCTAAACTCTTGTTTCTGTACTTCTTGCATCCACACTCACGCTTTAAGTATTCAAAATATTTAAAGACCTGTTTGCATAAGACATTAGCAAGAACTCAAACACTGCGGCTGTGACATATGGCTTGAGGTTGTGTGGAAGGTGTGGAGGCATGTTCTGGGTCTCTTCATAAAAAGGTGTTAAAAAAATATCTCTATATTGTGCTTCTAAGTATTACTAAGATTTACCTCCATCCTGAAGGACACATATTGTATAGTAGGACATTGTTGATATAACTCAGAGAACATAAAAACCCTCCAGTTAATGCTTAATCAACTCATCACAATGACATCTTGAGATACCAGAAATGGCAACACACAGCATGACCACCACTATGAAAAGTTTCTTTGTAGCCAAAAACATTGCCAGTGATACAGAGCAGCGTTGCATGCAGCAGGACAAGTGCGCTATGACTCCTTTTGTTCTCTTATGGTTACTGGGCATACTCAGGGTAGCTGGACAAAGCCAGTGTCGGGCACATCACCCAGAATCAAGGTGGCGCGGCTCAGCGACGGGGAAGGAGAAGCCAAACGGAAGGCTGGGTTGATTGAGTGCAGAGAGTCCCTCTTGCTGCTTCTACTGAACGGGGGGCAAGGAGCGGCCAAAGGCTGGTGGGCGTGCTGTTGTGAGCAGCCATCAGAGGGTGAAGCTTCTGTGGAAGGTGCTGCCGTGCTGGAAACCTCCAGGTCCAGAGGGGTGGTCTTTGAGGTGCCAGGGGGGCACAGGTCATGAAAGTCGAAGGAGTGGACCATCCTCTCCAGCACGTCCTTGGTGCTCTGGGTGCACTGTATGAGAAGGAAAAAATAGAGAAGTCAAGAAAAAGGGGGAATGGGCCATATTATCTTAACATCAGGACAAACATGTATAGAAAATTCTGTAATGTGATTAAAATGATTAAAACTCATCAAGCACAGTGAAAGCAATGATAGCACCAATGACAGCACTGTCAAAAGATTCAAATGGAGAAGCATGGAAGGAGTGAGTTAGATGCAGACAACGCAACATGGGTAAAGTGTGTGTGGAGAACCTCCTTCTTCCTGTGCTTCTTCTGGCTCTGATAAAAGGAGAAAGGGAGATATACAATTTATGCAGACTCGCTTGCGTCACCATGCATGTACAATAACACATGAGAAAAACACCTCATCTAACTACAGAGAGGATCAAAGATCATCAGCCTTCAAACACGAGCTCCATCCCCATATTGAGCGAGTGAGCGAATGTTAATGACAGGAGAAAGAATGGTAGTGAAGCATGCACGTTCACAAGTAAGGCAGTGCACCCATCCACACCATCACTACACACCAATCACAAGATCTGCCCCAAGTGCGTTTGGGTTTATGCAGAAAATGAAATATCTTAGAAAGGAAAATAACTGTTGAGATGACAGCGATTCCAAACCTAAACACAAACAATGTAAAAGACTCAGTGAATGGCAAGTGAAGAGATGTTGTGATTGGTTTAACGTTCAACCCTACTCTTACCATCAACCGTCTACATGCAGCAGTGCCCTTCAGGCTGTGCAGGACAAAGCAAAATCCTGACAGTTCTCCTCCTAGCAGGGTGGAATGGACACAATACAACACTGAGTATCAGATCTTTCATCTAGCAATTAAGTTACAGGCATACGAAACAAATGTTCATGAAACAATAAATCCATCTGTTCAGTATACCTACTGAAATAAAAAGAAAAACCTCAGAAAATACAACTTCTCTAAAACACCTTAAAATCTGCAGTCACGTGCATGAAGACTTGTAAAAAAAGAGGCAAAGTAAACTCAAAACAGAGACCAAAATCCCAAAATACAAAAATAATGTTTATTTAACACATAAAAGAACAGTTTTTAGGTAAATAATATACGTAGGTAAAAATAGAAGATTTAAGAAAATAAAATATAGCTAATAATATACTGAAGACATCTGATATGCTGACCGTATTGAGTGACAAATGTATTGAAGACATGAGAAACGATCTGTGATAAAGTGCTGATAAATCAAAATATATATATCTAATACCATCTGCATGTCCTACTAAAAAGCAGTAATTAATTCATTTGTGTGCATACAACTTCACCACAACATACAAACAACCCCAGTAGTACAGCAACAAGTTGAAGTGTAAGCAAACATAAATACAAGTCAAATATAAAAAAGGTGCAACAATTAACGTGTTTACTGTCCCACAGCACCAAATGACCATAATATATCTACAGCAGTCTGACGGAGTAACTCAGAAACTTAACAGTGACCTTAACAAATGGTTACATTTCTGGCTGTAAAAACTCTGCAAAAAAAAATCTCTGCCCACTTTCATGCATTTTTAACGGCTCAATGATGCCAAAACAGCGTTACAGGTAGTGTCCAAGACATTTTGTTCTAAAGCTCAAAGAACAAGTGACACAGCAGTATTATTTCAGCACGCTGCATGCTGATAAATTACCTCTTCAGTAGAGGTTTCTGTTGAATGCCAGCTCTAATTTGCTAGCTTAATCATTTCTTGGCTTTATATTGTGTGTCAGTTCCAAGCATAAGCTCAGCCCTGGTAATGTTGTTCCAGTCCAGTCAGATACGACATAATAGGCCATTCATTATTAAAAATACATGCTCTGCTTTCTGTTGTCATAAACAATACGTATACAATGTACAACTTTCATAACACTGGGCACAGATTCAAAGTACTGCATGTTGGCAACTCTACTTGAGGGACTGAAGCTGGAAGTCTGGAGGATGAAGGAGTGGACACACAGAGTGGAGAAGGCACACAGGGGGCAGCCTAACAACAACAATACAGGAGCTATGGGACAGTCGGGACTTGGGAGGGACCACAAGCTGGTTCATCCTACCATGTGCGCGTCATTCTTGGCCGCGAAGGGAGGTAGCTCTATCTCCGAGGCAGAAGCAGCTGGGACTGCCTCGTCGAGAGGCAGGAAACCTCTTCGGTCAATCAGACTAGAGAACAGAACAGAGGATTATGCTACGATGCATAATTTGACATGGACTGTACATGTACTGGATCTGATGCTGTCATCAAGGAAGTGTTCATGAAGCATTTTCACTGATACTGAAGATAGAAAAATGTTTCTAGACCCAGTTAAGATGATGAGTGACACACAGGGTGAACTTTATAGGAAAAATGTGTGTGGCGATATGTCTCAGCTTATATGGGATGGGGGACATCTTTACTCACCTTGGGGGCATGGGGCCACATAACGTCACACAACAGTTGGTTATAATACTGTTGTAACTGTACGGGTTCCCAGACTCCTCTGCACCCCTTTTACTTGACCAGGAGCCCTTTATCTGCACAGTGAATAAATAAACTGTCAGGGTTAGGGGATAAAGTCTATTTTAACAATCATGACCTGAACTGTATCATATATAGGGACACGACAAGTACTTACATCTTCATTTGTTGTGAGGTTGGAGGCCACTAAGTAAGTATGGAAGCCTGAGAGGCCCATAATAGACCAGATGGAGAAGAAACAAATCACCAACTCCACCACAGTGCACAAGGAAGAGTCAAGGCATGATAATATCACCAATGCTTATTGAAGACAGATTAAGCAAAAAGCTGAGGATTAAAATCTATGACAAGGTTGAAAATGTGTAAGTTGTGTTCCTCCCACAGAGTATGCTTTTTCCCTGCACAAAGCACATCTATAAGAGGTACTTCAGCTATCTTATGTCTCTATGTGATGACTAGTTATGCAATTGTGTCATTTATTTAGACAGCATAGAATCAATTACTTGCAAATATTTCTATGTATGTTGTTGAAAATTATGTGATTTGTAAATTGGCTAAAATTGCCATTATGGCCTTTAAAGCCCAGTACTCACGGGAGATTCATGAATTCATTGGTTTTTAATTTTAATATGAAAACTGATGCAATATGTTTCAAAATCAGTGTAATCAGATCATCTGCTCTATGAGATAACTGGATAACTAAAGATGACAGAATGTCATGTATATCATGCGTACCATGAGGAAATTAACCCACACCCTGTCTCTGAATAACAAAACGAACTTCTATGTAGACATGCAGTCTATATTTGTCTAGCTACTGACATCATCTCACAAGGACATGAGGCAGCAAACCTTCTACTGGAAAGCCATCTGCCTAAAAATTACTGCTTTGCTGGATGCTAACTCTCTGATCCTATTAAGTGTTGGCTTAGGCTGAGGAGCAGCGGGAAATGCCTTGTCAACAGTGTAACTTGTGTTATGTCTTGGCACAAAACAGTAGCCAATTTAAAGAAATATCTCATACACAGCTTGATTGTGTGAAAATTTGGTATGTACAAAAGGATATCTGGCAGGGCTCTCTTGAATGGCTTGAACAAGGCTTTTACCTGCTTGAGAACCTGGACAGAAAAGGACAAATCAGAAACAATGTAATGTTAAAGTGGTTCTTGAAAACATGACACAAGCATCCCACAACTACTGAGTGCATTTGTGTCTTTATACGGGGTGAAAATACTTACGCAGGGTAATGTGTGTGATGACACAGCCAAATATGAAAGATGTCAGAAAAGACAGAGAGATGATGAAGCTGTAGAAAAAGCGGTAATTGCGCTTCCCCACACAGTTCCCCACCCATGGGCAGTGGTGATCAAATCGTTCTGAGGGTGACAAAACAGAATACATACCAGAGATTAGAGGTACATTTATAGTAGTTGTGAAGTATAATAATAGCAGTAAGGCTTAATATCTAGCATGTTGTATATTGAATTATAATAAAACACAACCACTCCTACCCCATAATTAATATAGCACTTTCATCATTATAATTTTCCTGTCAGGTGTTCATATGATCACTGAAACTGTTTTTGCTTGCTGTAATCATTCCTCCTGTTGATACTGGCACATAAAGAGATTCCTTCCAATATAAGTAATGGGGAGCAAAATCCATAGTCCTCGTTCTGTGCAAAAACAAATTCCAAAGTTAGAACAAAATTCCCTCTTTGTGTTACTATCCCTCCACCACAGGCCAGCAAGTAAACACTGTCAGGGAAAACACAAAGAGGGAACTTTGTACTAAAAATACTGTAACTTTGTAAGAAACACACTTGATTTGATTAACTCAGACTGGCTTCAATTGAACTTTGGAATATATTTTTGCATTGAATGAGGTCTGTAGATTTTGTCCCCCATCTCTTCCATTGCAAGCAGGTTAGGAAGGCATCTTTTAAACAGCCAGTATAGAGAGGGGGAACGGTTACAACAAGCACAAACAGTCTGTATGTACATATGGACCTTTTGAGTATTGTTTTAAGATCTATTACCCTTTAACAGAACAGACCCTTCCGTTTGGCAAGAGAGACACTGCAGTCTCAACCTGCAAAGAACAGTTTGCTCTATCTTGCCAAATGATGACCTAATGCTTTATAGACCACACACTGTATGGCATGCTACCTAGATCCTGCACATAAAAAAAAAAAAAAAAAAACTGCCAGTCATACATTTTATGTGAATTTAAGTTTAATATTGGTTAAGGTTCTCAGGCAGTGAACTATTTTGTTTTCAGTATTGTTTTACAGTTTTATCTTTTTGATATTACATTTATTATTACATTTCAGCATCGTACATTCAAGACACAGATCAGTGGGTTAATAAAGGAAGCATGAAGCAAACTAATGGAAACCCCCCCAAGCAGTATGACATGTAACTCATGGCAATGACATTAAGTTCTTAAGTTTAATTAGTGCCGCAAAATCCTTACCCACACAGTTGTCACACAGGCTGCAGTGGGAGGTCCGAGGAGGGCGGAACGTTTTACAAGTGAAGCAGTATTTGAGCTTTACCACCTGCTGGTTGATGAGGATCTCCCTGGTCCGCGGTGGCGGGCGATACGTAGAGGATCCTGAGGTATCTTAAAATAGAGAAGTACAAGGGGAGAGACTCACTGAGACTTACGCATTTGATCAAAACAGTTAACCTAAGAAGCACTCAAATGATATAATAAGGAATAAATAAACACAAATAAAGCTATGTCTGGCTTTTGTGCTCTTTAACCATGATAGAGAGTAAGCTGCTTAGGTCTTGGTCTGCAGTTCAACGAGAAACATGTCCCTCAGAGATCCCCTATATGGCAAAGCTCTTTTACCCCATCTGTCCCACAGTGAGTATGCAATTCCAGGGTGTGCCTTACCTATCTGCTTCTCTATGTCTGCTGCTTCATCTGGGGTAGCCCTAGGTAAGATGCCTGGATCTGTAAAGCTGGTTCTCAGCAGGGAGAGGACCACAAACACAAACAGCACCCCACCAATCACAGGTATGAAGATGGTCAGATGCTCCACCAGGAATGGGCAACTGTAAAAGAAAAAGATGAGTTTGTTTCACTCTGCCCTAGTCAAAAACACTGTTAATCCCCAAGTACAGTGTCACGAACACCGTTTAAAATACAAAAAGTAAAAAGCAAGCAAAAGGAATTTACAACTTCCACATACGTGTTAGCAACTACCTTTCATGTTGCATTCAGGGATCACTGGGATGAAACATAGAAAAGGACATTTCTAGTTACTCACTCAAATGCAAAGAAAAGGCCACAAGTGACAACAATAAGGCCCAGTGTCAGAGGAAGGACACCGCTCTGTCTGGCCAGGATGATCCGTCCATCGCAGAAAAACCTGTTCTTCCCTGGGAACACTTCCCATTTCCTCCGCGGCCGCTGCCCTTTCTTCTCGGTGTGGTTCTGTGCGGACGAGGGCGACACAGACAGCGCTCTCGGGTCGATCTGCTGGTACTCGCAGTTCTTCATCATGTAAACAGTATCGACACAGTATCGGAGGTAGCTAAAGGCACGCTCTCTCTTTTCTCGCCACGTTATCGAGAGACAGTACTCTCAAGATTCAGTCATCGTACATTGATATTTTTGCTTGTTCGGTTAGCGTTCAGTTGCCCATCCTGAAAGCTAACGCTAGCTAGCTAGCGCACCAGCAAAGGCATACTTCTCCGTAGCAGAGTTTTACGAGCTGAATCAGTTCCCGAGTTGACTCAAGCTTAATTACCATATTTGGCAGTTAAATTAAAGCCATTCATAAATAGTAGTACTCATTTGGTTATGTTAACTCGCCTTTTATCAAAAATTCAACAAAAACACACGGGCTTCGGTCGAGCTTCCTTCGACAGGTCACGTTTCCTTTTTTTATGCCGTCGCCAGTCTATGTCACGGTGATGATGTTGACGTAATCACGCAGGACGCACCGACTTGTAACGGCTCAGACACGTCAGTTATGCGACGGGATGATTTGTAGATCAGTGGCAAACACTAGCCAGCGCGTGCACAGTGACTATCTGTTTGGATTGATATTGACGGCAGTGCAAGGTATTTTTCCCACATAGATTAATTAAAGCCCTGATAGAAAATATAACAATTAATTGCAAACAAGCAAAATAAATTAAAACAATATATAACCCTGCAGCTGTTCTGTGCCATTTGGTATTCTCAGCTCATGTTCTAAGTATTTTGGGAGATTTAGCAACCTGTGGGAGTTAACATACACATGGTGGGTATTTTATAGACTGTTTGCAGTATTTTATAGACCCCAAAATTCCCAGTTAATGTGTGGTCATTTGATTCAGAGCAGATCTACTACATACCGATACACTACTGCTGAGAAAAGTATATTTTGTCATAGTTTTAGTCTCATCTAAAATTTAACTTAATGATTGGCTAGAGTTAGCATTAACCTGATCCTGTGTGCCACGCATGCCAGAGATAGAGAAAAGCATTACCATGAGGGCATCATTGACTTCTCTGGTATTATTTTGCTCAGCCTGTTTCCAATCTTTGTTATGTCTGATGGGATGTTGATGATGTTGAGGATTATATGGCATTTACCTATAAACTATATGACATTATAATGATACATAAGATGGTTCAGGAAGAGGAGGTTCAGCACATTGCATTTTGGCAAATTGGCAAATAGATAGAAACCTCTGCAAACCCATACCACTGTTATCTAATCAGCTCTTTCTCGATACTCTCGATACGGTCACTTTTTATTTATAACTCTGTAAAAGCTGGTTGCTTGCTCATGGTATTCCATTGTACATTTGTAATATTTTCAGGGATGTTATTTTGGTAAGTAAACTGGTAATAAATTCTTAATCACATCCACTGGACCTAAATGCAAGCATTTGATAGAAAGTGAGATCTACAGTCTTTAACTTTTGACACATGTCTCTGCAGGGACTGATTCTCCAGAGCATTAAGTAACTCTTACTTTTTACCAACCAACCATCAGCTGCTGAGTCAATTTGTGTTTGGTAATATAGCACAAGAAGTTATAAGACTCTGTTTAAGGGATGGGAAATTCTAGACACCACTCACGCTGCTAATTATTTAGCCTTTGGCCCATGGACAATTGTTCATATACAAAATATTTATTTTATACAGGCCAATAAACTCAATGCTATAAACTATAATACTACTATAAACGTTTTACTGATAACATTTTTATGTAGATGAATTTAAAAAAAAAAATACATCCACAGAGCTTTTAGAAAGGTGCAGAATAAAAGTATCACTCTTTTTAAAAAAAAATAGATTATGATTGTGAATTAATCATTTTAAAAACGTTGACGGGTCCAAAATGAATGGCTTGTTTCTGTGTGAGCTGTTGGACGTTTGGTTCCTGCTTAAACAAGGCTTGCGAGCCAATAGTATAACGACGTTGGTATCACGTGGTATAGTTGCCAGTTAGTGTGGAAAAAATGGACACTGACGTTAGCACATATTAGCTATCTTAGCTTAATCGTCTGAACAAAAATAACCCATAAAATTACAGTTCTGCATATTTAAACAAAATCAACAACAACTACTGACAGTCATAGTTCTTAAAACCTTAACTAATGTGATGTCACTGGTTAGATTGTCAAAATTATAAAAATAATAGCTTCAATCTCTGAGGAGCTACGTTAGCATTAGTGACGGTTGCGTCCAGTTACCTAACGTTATAGTTCCCTCAAACAATGTAAAGTTATAACAAAGATGCGTATCAGAGGGGATTTAGAAGTGGGCCAGGGTCCAGTACAAGTTTATGCAGGGCAACATGATTGTGGCAGACTGGTCCGCTTATGAAGAGACGGTCGCTCTCCTTTAAGACCAGAGTGGATGTGTGATCCCAATATATTACCAATGTTTCATGTTGAAGGTAAATTAAAGTTCAGAACTACTGTAAATCTGCTCATTATACTGTTTAGACTCAAAACGTGACTCTTACTGAGGGTGGCAGTCTAACATTAGTCTTATTACGAAACACTTCGCTGAGGTGCTTGTGACTAGCTAGCCACGTAGCCAGCTGCGTCGAACAGCTACAGTACTCACGTTAGCATAATGTGACATGACCATACAGTCGTACTTTCTCCCTGTAGTCATTGTTGCTGTGTGGCGCTCAGCTGTTTTTTATAATCCGCTATGAGATTTGTTTTCAGCAAGAAAGGACTTCGACTAATGTTAGGTCAACACTAACGCTACGTAACGTCAACTTTTACTGTATCTGTCTAATGTTGAGCGCTGTGGGTTTTAATTGCATCCCTACAATGTACTGTACTCTTTGATTGGATTAAAATGTAAATATTTACCTAATGTCTTATAGTGTATGATTGAAATGTCATTTTACGGTAAGTGTTGCAATATAGGCCTCTATAATTATTAAATGATGGGGGGAAAAGGGTTACCTAAAGCTAGCTAGCTATATCCTAAGATTACCATGGATAACGTTGCATGAAACACCACCGCACAAAGTAACCTAAATCTATAGCTAATGTATAGCTATATGTTGCGAAATTAATTCATTACTCTCTCACTCCACTCAACCATGAAACATGCAGGTTGTGCAACAAACTGGCAACCACTGGAAGGGAATGAAGGGGGGAGGGGAGTGCGTCATCTAGTGGCTGCACGTTATCAATAACACCTTTAAACTAATTGCATTGTTCACCAGACAAACACCTGGAGTAATAGCAACCTCTAGTGCTTTTAAAGAGATGTCTGCAAGCATCAGGGGTAATTATAGACTTGACATGTCTGTGCCAATTGCAGTGCAGTAAAGGAACTGTTTTGTAAGTAAACCGTGAAAGAAGACAAAACTGTTTACACAGCATGCACCGAGAAAGAGAGAAAGGATTTTACATGTGAAAAAATTAGCACACATTTTAAGTAAATGTTTGAATTCATTTTTGTTTAGATTTGTCAAATTTTGTTTAATTTTAAATTCAAGGCTAAACGTGCAACTTTGGCAGCCAATGTACTTTACAACAAAACACAATACAACAGGTTTACATTAATGCCTCAAGAAAAAGGATGACCTTTACATGAAAATAAAACTAAATTAAGGATCCTTTTACAGCAAAAGAAATCTTTATTTTTTTTTTACAATCACATCCAAAACTCCCACTATAACTTTCTTCCAAACATGCAGTGCAATAATAAACTGAGTGAATAAAATTCAATTCTTCAGCAAGAAACAATACAACCATAGTCTTCCCAAGATTTAAAACTAAACAATGAATTTGTTCTCAAACTGCTGCAAACATATTTAACTGAGATGTGCAAATCAAATGTGTGTTGACTATTGCATGAAGAAATCAGCATCAAAAATGTAATCATGTCAATAAGTTCTATGTAGGACTGAGCGACATAATCATAATATGAGGCAAAGTATTTTTACTTTTCTTTGAAGTTACGTTGATTTCATTTTTTTTTAAGTGACTGACAAAATGTCACATTCATGTATACAATTATTTTCACGACAATTTCTTTGTAATGCTATTGCAATGAACAATTTAACAATTACTGGAATAACAAAAATGGACTATTGATGATGTACTGTAAAAACACCTGTGTGTGTGTGTGTGCGTGTGTGGTATACAGCCCAGTCCTACATAGAAATACTGCATTTAAAGCTCAGAGTAACGTCTTAAGTCATGTCCATGGCAAGAAGTTACAATGCAGTGCGAGCCCCAGAACCCAGTAAGAGAGGAAGTATCCCAGGATGCTCTGTGTGGTAGGAGAACAGGTTGTAAAGTTTGGCAGCAGAGCAGTGATGGGGTTTTGAGGTGTGTGCTTGCATCCATTTCTGGAATGTGTCTGTAGCTGTACATTGGGGTTTGATGTTTTCCTTCGATGGAGAAGTGGTTCGTTGAGGAGGAGCAGATGAGCACTTATCCAGAAGGGCACGGGAGACGAGGAGGCCATGAATCTGGTTAGAACCTAGAAATGTGGATTAAAAATGGGAATGAGTGGAAATTAACAGTTGTTCCTCACACCCAGACAGATTAAACGTTCCACAAGAAGGTGATTATATGATTTACTTACCTGCACATGCATGCACAATGTCCCAAACACAAGGAGTACTGTTGAATGTACAACATACACAAACACTCTGGGGTTGAACAATCCCGGTGTGGGTTTGTCAAGCCCTTTACTTGCACCGGTCTCCCAAAGTCCGAGTCTCAGACACAGTTCTGGATTAGCTTGAAAATATGCATAAACTGCCATTATGCCGAGGGTAGCCATAGGTAGAGCCAGAATAAAGTTCGGTATCTGCTTCAGCTCAAAGTAGCGGAGGAAGCCCACATCCCAATACACATCCTGGATATGAGAATAAAGCAGGGGGAGGGGTCTCATGCACCAGAGGGGTGGTGGACCATTTTCATCTGGAACCCGGTAGCCCTTCCGTTCAGCCAGCGACAGAAGAGCATGAGGGATCCGTTCCAAGGAGACAGATGGTGTGCAAAACGTCCTATACCCATAGTACTGGAAAGCACAGAAGGGAAGGGCAATAATTGCAGTTCCCAAGAGGGAGGTGAGCAGGAGACGGATGGTGACCCAAATGTAGTGGAAGACTTTAGCGTGGCCTTTTGTTGTTGTTCGATATACACGAATCTGGGAAATAGCGTGCAGTGATGGAAGATACAGTAGAAATCCTATGTTAACAAGTCCATTGGATCGTGCTGCAGTGGCTATACTGAGGGCCAGGCAGGCTCGGAAGGTGAATCCTTTCTCCAAGAGGAACAGACCACCGAATGTGAGAGCAGCAAAAAGGCTCTCAGAGTATCCAGCGGTCATGAAAACATTAGCAGGTGTGATGCAGTAGAGCAGACTGGAGAGCAGAGCAAGACGTCTGTCCTGAAGAACTATTCTACTGAGCGCATGCAAGGCGACCACACTCAGCAGGAAGAGGGCACTGTTCCCCAGAGCCACAGCCACCAGCAAACGCCCCCGCACACTCAGCCAGCTGCTCAGGGGCCACAGCAGCGTCTCTGCCAGGCCTCGGAGGACGACGGGGAAGAGGGGGAAGAAAGCGAAGTTGTGCTCATAAAGGTATCCTCTCTCCGCGATGAAGAGGTAATGCTCGGCGTCCCAGTGAGAGAGCCCACCCAACAACCACTCCACTGCACAGTCCAAGTACAGAGGCTCCTCTGTCCGTGGGGGCCTGAACGCATCAGCATCATGGTCAGGGATGGCAGCATTCAAGACAGCCTGAGGATAAATATTTTACAATATTAAAATAAATCGTGCCATCATAAACATAGTTTTGCTGCACAGAGAACCAAATCACACACAGTGTATATTCACTTTGTCTGTGACCTACTCAACACATACAGTATGTATTCCCCTGAGCACTATTCATTAGCTACCACACAGAAACCTATAATTGCCAAGGTGACTTAAACATCAGAGGAAATTAAGGTTAATAACTGACATTATAGCTATAAACTGGGGAAGCTAGATTAATGTTAGCAAATTGCCAGATTCACAACATCCAACTTGCCTAAAACGTACCTGCAGAAACAGTGACAGACCCCTGGTAACTGTGGCAAACTCCAGAACTGCTCTGACATCCATGGTCATTGACGTGATGGACAAAATCTGAACAAGCCAGTTATGACAGGCCTGAGCATTGTCGCTGCTACGAGGCAGTCACTGTCGGATTCGTCATATTTTCTATAAAACAGGTAGCTAGGAAAAACTATTCGACAAATGACATTCTGGGAGTTTCGCGTTTTCATTGGTTTGACAAATTTAGGACAAAGTAAACATTAATTTTCTTAGTGTTCAAGCAGCGTTTGTTTTTGCTCAGGTGCAAGCTTTGTCCTCACAGCCTCATCCTGCAGCAGCCTTCCTCTTTCGAATAGCACTTTTCGCTTCCGGTGTATCCCAGAACTAATTTCAAAATAAAAGGGCATGAGCCCAGATGAAGATACCCTTTTATGTACTTACTTTTTTAAATAGCAAAAGTGTTGCTAAACATTATCAATACAGTATGATAGTCAATACTGAACCATTTATTGAATTAGGTTTTATAACCTTACATCTGCTTTGATCACATTGTAACGTTGTATGTCAAATCGTGTGAAATATTTTCCTCTCTCCAGCAGGCGGAGCTCCATACCGTCTCATGGAGTTTTTTTCCAAGTGGGGCAAGTATGTTGTTCGTCATTGAAAAAATGTGAAAACATTGTTTTTGCCTATCTTTTAAGTCTCTTTAGTCTATTAAGTTTGACTGGCTCGGATAAGGTGAATATTTTCACACATGCCTAAATAAGTAATCTCATAAATGTGGCTTTAAGAATGTTTTTTTTTTGTTCATCTGATATCTGATGTACAGTATATTAAATGTGCATGAAGTGGTTTCTTACCCATTATTATGTTTGGCCCCTGATGACGGAATAAGCTGAAATGTTCAGCTTTGAAGGATAAATAAGTTCATACAAAGAGAAAGCGCTCCTCCTCCCTCAAACCCACTGATGGCTATAGTGCATTGCTTTTTTGTTTTTTACATTAATGCAGTTATTTTACTGTAATATAGAAACAGTAATACAGCTAATGTAAACAGTGAATACCATCTCAAGAATTGAGTCCACCAAGTAGGACCGTGTTTCCTAAGCACTGAGGTGAAGACATGTTTTTCAGAAATTCATTTTAATCCAATTTTGTGTGAATTCACACATTTGATTGATTTGGTTGTCCAGACGAGGTAATTATTCCAGAAGAACAAAACCATCAAACAGCTTACGAAGATTTAATGTACATTTATTCTTACCACGTGGAACATATAGTATAAAGATTTCATACTGAATAAATGATATTCATTGAGCCAAAAAAGGGAAAGGGAGGAATTTACATGTTGTCTTAGCTACATAGTCTGAAATACAAATATGCAGAATCCATGACTGAAGAAAAATTGTCAAATGTGTACTTCATCTAGTTTATTTTTGTTGTACCAGGAGATAACAGATTTGAGCCGTGTCTGCCGTACTACAGAGCTGTGAAGAGACCAGAGGAGTGGGTCTAATCAGCGGGGACTGGAGGTCACGGACCAAACTCACATGTCAGCCTCAATCCCTCACCGATAACAAGTGTGAGAATAGTGACACAGACAGAGACAGACACAGAGAAGGAAGTGTAATGTACAACATTATATATACACCACAGCAAAGCTGTATTTGAAGTTGAAAACCAGTCCTAAGAGGTGATTTCTTTTCATTAGGGTATTCATACAATCAAGGGATAAGAGGAGGTAAGGGTGTTGTAGGTTCTTGATACTTTGGGGAAGAAAGCCATTTTCTGTTTAACACCAAACTAAAATGACCTCAAAACTCTAGAAGAGCTGCATCTTCTGCTTCTGTGTGAAACGTGTGTTACAGAATGCTTACACTCAAGAGCAGTACGGTACAGAAAATGTCCTACAATCTACTGCACACTGCACAGGCCTCCCCGGTGAAGGTGTCTATTGACAGCACTCTACTGTTGGGCTGACTGGTAAGAATCCAACTACAGCAACTATAACCAGTAGGCCACTTGTCAGTCTGCTTCACCTCTGAACGTCAACCACATACAGACTCATTGTGCCCTCAAGGGGAGAGCTAGGGCACACTGTGTCTCCCAAACTCACTGTAAACGAGACAGCAACTTTGGTTACAGTTTTTGTTTTTCAGCTATTTATTTATTTATTCATTTATTTATCTTTATTAAAAAGTACTTTTCCCCAAGTGCAGAACAGTCTCCCAACCGTGGTGCTCTGCTCTGTGTCATCCAGTTGGCATTCATGTTGCAAGTAGTGTCACTTTATGGGCATCTCTCTGGTTTGTAATCCACCACAGCTCTGTGATTACCCTCCTCGAACAAGGACGGCCTGGGGAGGGCTCAGAGAATGGAATCTGAAGGATTTTCATAAATTAAAGACAGTCACTTGAACTTTCCTTGCCCTGTTACACACACACACACACAAGCCAGGTTTCCAGGAAAGAGGGGATTGGGGATAAAACCCCCAAAAAGTGGAGCCACGGCTCCCTACAGCTGTCATGACTGGCCAATCAAAAAGAGTACATCACAGATAACATGAGAAACCAGCGAGTTCATTAGGGGAGACACTGAAAGGTCGAGGAGTCGGGACTCATGTAGTGTGAACTCTGAGTGGTTCTCCTCCACCTTGGCTAAGGCGTGCAGAGCCCGGGCAGCTCGCCGCATCATGTCCGGGCTTGTGGGCTCGAAGTGCATCCCCTGTAGGTGTAGTAGAGAGCTCTGGCTCTGCTGAAGCTGTGTGGCAGCCAGACTGTCCTCCAGGAAGCCCAGCAAGTTGCCCACACTGCCTTTCTGAACAGCGATTGCTCGGGCTGCCATAGTATCACCCTGGGCCAGGTTGGCCAGGAGGACCACCGCCATCTCTCTGCAGACTGCAACCTTCCTGTCTCCGATTAGCCGCACCAGGTTCCCGTACAGCTTCTCTAACCGACTGAATGGCGGAGTGGCCAAGATGAGGTCCACATTGTTGTCTTGGATGCTTAGTTTGCTTAGTGTCTCCAGGACCAGTCTCTGAGGTGACAAAGCACTGTGGGGGCCCAGGGTGGGGAAGGGGTCCTGGGCCTCTGCTGAAGGGCAGACAGCCCAGTGGAGAATACCATCCAACAGAGGCAAGCAGATGCTCTCAGGGTAGATGGAGAGGTCCAGTTGGCCTGAGATGTTCGCCAAAGTGACCAGTGTGTTCTCCCTCAAGAGACCTAAGCAGTCCCACCACCATTCATCCCTTTGGCCCATTCCCTCGTCTGAATCCTCATCTTTCTCGTAGGTGAGCGGCGCCTGTTTGCGCTCAGGGTGCCTGTGGTGGAGCAGGATCAGGCGTCCCAGTAGCAGTAGCAGCCCTGGATGTTTGGACATCTCGTGGTCATTGCCTGGCACAAAGGAGAGGCTGCGGACAATATTGGAGACACAAATGCAGCGGCGGGCTAAAGAATCCTGCCAGTTAGCCAGTGCAATGAGCGGCCCCTCGTCTTTACTGTGAGGTTCATCCTCCAGGATGGTGCCAGTCGGCTGTGACTGCTGGGTTAAAACACTGCCAGGGGAAAGAATGGGTCTATTATTCTCCTGGTGACTTTTAGCACCTTTCTCAACTGTCTTTGTCTCAGAATCTGTTTTCCTCTCCTCCTCGCTGCTGAGTGAGGGGCTGGCCTTCTCAGAGACTGCTGCTTTCTCTGAGGAAGATGTCTCTTTTGGCCTTTCTTCTTCATCCTGATGCTTCCTTTTCTCTTCCTCAGTTGGCAAACAATTTTCCCGTATCTCCTCTTCTGGGACTCGTCGTCTCAGCAAAATTTGGGGCACAGGTATTCGTTCCCGTGGTTCCAAGAAGTCTTTGCGTGGTTCAAAGTGAGTCTGGATGTGTTCTGTTGAGTCTCCCCCTCCAGCACTCCAATGAACCAACCCACTGTCAAACTCTTGCAGTTTGCTGTGATTATTGGACTGGCCAGCCACAAATGGGTCTTTCTTTCGTACCACCTTTAGGGGAAACTTGTCAAACTTGCTGGCCTGTTTGGGTCTCTCATGGGCAGTTAAGGATTGCGATGAACCTGTCTGTTCGGATGAAGAACTGCTCTTCCTCTCCTCATCTTCTGTTTTCTCATCTCGATCCCGAGACTTAGAGCACTGCTCTTGCTCCTCCTCCTCTTTCACATGAGAAGGCCCCTCCGTTTCTCGTTCCTCCTCGTCTACGTCATCTTCTTCCTCTTGTTCCATGTCCTCAGCTCGAGGTTCCTCTTCTTCCGTGCTGTCCCAGTCTCGTTTCAAGGCATCAGGATCAAGTAGTGTCCTCTGGCCAGGGTCTCCCACCTCATACTCCCGCAGAATACCAAAGATTTCAATGAGGCAGCGTCTGAAATACTCAACCACCAACTCTAGTAGGCCAGGCAACTGGAGAAAGAACATAAATATATTTATAATACATTTATTCTATAATATTAGACATGATTATTGTGCTTAGTGTACTGTTATAAACCATCATTAAGGGCTCAATTTTACATCTCACCGTGTTGAGATCAAAGGTGGAAATACTGCTGTCATCATATAGGAGAATGTTGATGGTATCTAATGCCCACGTACTCTCAGCCAATAAACCAGACTTTAATGACATCATGACTCTCCAGGCCTCTGGAGTTCCTAAGAAGTCAAGACAAAACACACAATTGGTAACAAATACTCTCTAAGCAACAACTTAGAACAATATAGGAGGACTAAGCAACATTAGGCAGTGCTGTCAATAATAAAAGAAGGTCAATATCACAAGATGGTTTCGATATTTCTAATAGTCTATAGTCATACCGATATCTTTCACGGTGAGTCTCCGACGTGGTTTCAGGACAGGATGGGTAGCTTCTATAGAGCCCGGGGGAAAAGGCATGTCTCGCCTTATTAGAGGCGACTGCACCGGAGGGGGCACTATGTGAGATGCAGGCACTGGAGGGCCGGCCTTCTGCATCTTCATTACTCCGTGCATATAGGGAGATTTACTAGGTGATGTCCTGCTCTCCATGGGGCGGGGCATGGAGGCCGGGCTGGACACCTGTGGAATGTGGTTCTGCACACCCTGAGGGGGCTGGTAGTTGGACTGTACTGAACGAGGCATGGGTTGGCCTGGTCCTGCTGGACCATAAGGAGGCTGCCGCGGGCCCATCTGACCCCCCCACTGGCCATCATGATTCATGCGCTGTTCTGATGACATCATCTCCTCTGAGCGGTTCATGCCAGGGTAACCGGGTCCCTGGGGTGGGCCCCCAGGACCACCCTGCCGGCCTGGGTAGTTCTGATAGTTAATGTCTCGTGGTCCCTGCCACATACCTCCTTGAGGACCCTCAGGGCCTGACTGCATCATCTGAGGGGGCATGTTAGGCTGAGCGTTAGGCCCCGTCGCTCCCTGCATCCGTTCACGACCAAAGGCAAAGGGGAACTGATTGCCTGGGGCAGGTGGACGGCGATCGGCGCCAGGGTAGGGGCCACTGCCGCTGTACTGATTGTACGACTCCTGCTGTCCTGAAGGGGGTGCAGAGGCACCTCCTTGCTGTTGCTGCTGCTGTGGTGGCTGTTGTTGTCCACCATGGAAGGGCCCACTGTACTCTGTCTCATGACGTTTTGATGGAGGGTAACCCCCTTCCACAGGACGCTTGTAACTCTACACATAAAAAAGGTACAGAGAGACACACATGATTATTTTTATTATATATTATTATTTCAACAATTTCAGCAGGAATGTTGTAAAAATTAATAAATTGGGTTCGTAACACTGTTTCCTGCTCAAAAAACAAAACCTAATATGATAGCAGCTCAGTGAAAGAGAGAAAAAAAGAAGAAGAACTAAAACGTAAAAAACTTTTACATTATTTGATCCCAGTGTATTGAGAAATGTGAGAGTTGGTGTAGTGCAGATGGATCTTGACCTGTTGTTGTTGTGGGTACATTCCAGGCTGCTGATTTGGGTAGGAGCCAGTAGGGGGCGTTCCCTGTCCAGGATACTGATTACCATAGGAATCATGCCTGCAAACATTATGCCTTTTCAGTTTGACCATGAAAATATTATGCATCTCTAAATCACTGGATTAAGTCATGGCCCACTGTTACACATGTACAGTCATACAAAGAGTCAACATTATGGCATACAGTGATGAATTTATGACCAAAAGACATCCACTAGGGTTTCTTTGTTTACAGCTCCACACTAAATTACATTATACTAAATTATTTTTTCAATATAAATACCCAACTAAAATTGTTAACAGTAATCAATGCAATTCTGTCTGTGCTTACATCACCACATCCACATATGATAAACCCAAAACAAAGAGCTGTCAGAATTAAGAGTAAATATTTTACCTGTGAAGCATTGCAACAATGTTCATGATGTGATCAAGTTCTGATGAATTTGTGTCAAAATAATATATCAAAATAATGTGAAATTACAGTGTCTAATAACATGGTACAACAGGATGAAATAGGTTTTCTTGTAA
This sequence comes from Siniperca chuatsi, assembly GCF_020085105.1. Lineage (NCBI taxonomy): Eukaryota > Metazoa > Chordata > Actinopteri > Centrarchiformes > Sinipercidae > Siniperca > Siniperca chuatsi. The sequence continues at coordinate 17,455,283 of NC_058050.1, forward strand.
CGACACTGAAGAACCCTCATACATTTCCAGCATTTCTGAAACCTTGTAAGACCTATTACATTAGGCTAGACTAAAAGCAATATATTCATTTTATATGAAGAATGATCAGTTTCCATTGACAGTAGCTTTAAACCTAAAAAGCTTGGCAAATAAGTGCTATGTGAACTGACCGTGGCTGCTGTGGTGGGAAGCGATTTGGCGAATACATCCCCGTGTCGGCGTTGGCAGGCATCATAGGGTTTGGCTGAGGAGCACCGGATCCTATGTTGCCTTCTGGGCCCAGTCCTTGCTCCGATCTGGGAAAATCAGAACAATACACATGATATGTTTTTCCATATTTTGCTACACACAGACATACAAATTATGCTAGCGTTCCTTAAAAAAAAAAAAAAAGCAATAGGATAACAAATGTTACGATCACAACTTCAACATGAATACTTTGGTTGCAATTTAATATCAGCCAACACTACTACTAACCAAAATGCATTTTATCTGGCTCCTGAGCCTATGACATCTACCAGTCCAACATGTACGTAAGTAGGCAAGCCTCTGTTTTACACCTGGAGTTTGATGGTAAATTGATGGTATGTTGTAATTGGTGGCAATCCAGAGTGTCAGTACGGCTTGCACAAGAACTGAAGAAAAGTCTATTCTCTATAAGAAATGTAAATACCTTATGCTCCAAACTATAAAGAAATTTTAATATAGCATTAATTGTTCACTTATTCCCGATTTGGTCAGTATGAGGTAAACTACTGTTGTCCATGTTGCTGTTGTTCTCTAGGAACAAGGCTTTTTAAGTCTGTGATTTAATTTGGTTAGTTGAGACAATCACTCAAATATTTTATCCTGAATCTTAAATGTAGACGCCAAGGTTTAATTTTGCAACTTATTATTTCTGTTGATTTATTTTTCAGAACAGCACAAATCCAGTGCACAACCCTTCTTCTATCACAAAGACAAAATATCAGTACCCTCATGTCAGTGAGCAACATTACAAACTAAAATTAATACTAAATGAATGAATGATAAAATTAAACAAAAAAAACAAAAAAAAGAGGATGAATGGTTATGATTTCATCAACGAGTAAAGTCTTCTCATAAGATGGACATAGACATGACACATCTACCACAGTCCAATCACATCTTCCTTTCAAAAACTGCAACAGATGTGTTTGACTGAATTTGAAGATTGTATTTGGTTCTTGTTTTCAAAACAAACCATGTCAGTCCCTGGCAGCACATCATCAACTCAAAACATAAATAGGTGTGTAAGAAGCCGGCCAGTTAGTCAATCACCAATTCCCATGCATTTCTTGAAATTCAAGTCAACAAATTCAGACTTGAAAGTTATTAATTAGACATACTTTTCCTGACCTAAATAGGAACTTTGAGGTTTGACTGATCCTAAAAATAGCTGCTGGTTATAACCAGCATTGTTCAATGACCTTGAAAATACCATCTTCCATTCAATGATTCTTACCTCCTGTCATAGCCTGGTCCATAAGGGTACTGCTGTCTGGGCCCCATTGGCATCGTGCCCATGGCCCCAGGCGGTCCCCTGTTGAATGGAGGCTGCTGCTGTTGCTGCTGCTGCTGCTGCTGCTGTTGTTGTTGTGGCGGTTGCTGCTGCTGTTGGTCTGCCACCCCGCTGTTTGGGCCTTGGTTAGCAGGTAGAAACTGCTCCCCGACTGGAAATGCATTCAGAATTAAAGCCCATTTAGAACTGAGTGGGTAATTAAGGAAGTACTTTAGTTTTTAGGATAACATAATCCATTCAGCTCTCGTCCATTCAGTGTGCCCACCTTTCCGCATGTTACCAAAGGGGTCCTTGTTGGGTTCGTAGGTGCCCATGCGCCCTTGCATGTCTGGTGTGTTCATGCCTGACTGATAGGCAGAGTTGGGTGTCATGTTCTTCCTGGGGAAAGCAGGGTCACTTCCTTCAGAGAAGGGGTCCTGCAGATTAACACTGCTCCTACAGAGAAGCAGAGGTGAGGGGGAGGGGACATTAGGAGATAAGAGACAGAAGACAGAAAGAAATTAGTTTCTCTAATTAAAATCTATTTCAGAAGCTAGAATCAAATGGTAAAATCATAGGTATTTAACGAGAGTCACCTGGACACGGGTGGCATGGGAGGCATCTGGGTATGAGGAGTGGAGGCTGGGGTGGGAGGTTTTAGGTCTCCCCCCTCAGCCATGGAGCTGCTGGTGGACTGGGGTGTCTGAGGACCCTGCAGAGAACCTGACCCAGCTGTGGAGCACAGGGATGCTTCAGTTCGAAATAAAAGGAGCAGACAGACATGGTACATGACATTAATGACACTCAAAAGGGTTTTAAAGTGCATGTATGTGGGTTACTGAATTGGAACTGCACTGAAACATTTGTTCATTTGACAAGATGGCATGATACAACTCTAACCTGGAGAGGGTGGCTGGACCTTAGCAGCTTGGTTCTTTTTGTTGTCTGAAAAAATCTCAGGAGGAGGGTCCTCACCACGCTCAATTTTGCACTCAAAGGCGTACAGACACTGGATGTACTGTTTCTTCAAAGAACTGGCAGCACTGCTGGATGTACCCACATTCAGGGAAGTGGCCAGATCACGCCATTTCTTACTCTTACTCACCTAGGAGACACACAACGAGACATATTTAGAATAGAGATTACAATAGGGGGCAAGCAATACATGTACTTAGAATTTATTGTTGTTAATTATTGCCATATTAACCTGTGCCATGCCTCCAATCTCTTTAACTGACATATAGAGCCGGAAGAGGTCGAGGGGTTTGCGTCCTACAGCGGGCAGGTTGGTCATGCCCATGGCTTTGTCTTCAATGAAGGCCAAATAACGGTCCACCCACATCTTCCTGTCCGGCTCTGGTCCTAACTCATACAAGCGTGTTATCTTTTCATTGGTTGTGGTGGAAGAGTTGGACTTCTGTTTTGTGCAAGAGAAATGAGAAACCAATTTTAAAACAGAGTGGAAATTCTACAGATGCACCAACAGAAGACATCTAAGGTGTTCAAAGGATTTTCAAAAAAATACTGATGTTACAACATATAATAGGACAGGTCACCTTTTTGGACTCTGGCTTGGGCGTTCCACTCCCATCTACTTTGTTATTCATCTTATTGTTCACCTCTGGGCTAGGGGCCATACCTAGACACAATGATAGGGCTTGGAATTAGCTGTGAAATTGCCACATTAAAAACTGAATAAAGTTAGGTGCAGTCATCTCTGTACAACTTACCGCTGGAGTTATTGGCCATGTTTGGCCCCATTGGATAAGGTGATCCACCTTGAGTGTTTATCATACCAGGTATGTTGTTCATGGGAGGGCCATAGGGTGGGCCAGAGCCTATCATGCCTGGAGACATGTTGGGGTAACCCGGCATCCTGGACGGAAGAGAAAATATATGAGCATCTAGTATTCATAAAAGTGTGGTACAGGTATGAGGTAAATAAAGTTAGGCACTTGAGGATCCATCATAAACCAACCTGTTGTGCATGGAGTTGGTGGCAGGGTGCTGCATGGCTGCGGAGTCCTGGGGCTTTCTGTTCATGCCTGGAGGAGGACACATTCCTGAGCTTACCTGGGGTGGCATGTTGCCCATGTTAGGAGGCATGTTTGGACCTATGTTGGGGCCCAGATTTGGACCCATGTTGGGGCCATAGGGACGTGCCCCCATTTGATTAGGAGGCATCCTTCCTGGAGGTATTCCAGCATATGGCGGCCCCCCACCCTGTCCTGCCATGGGGTTCATTGGGCCCATGCCCGGCCCGGTGTAGTTGGCGTTGGGCATGTTGCCATAGCCAGGTTGCCGGGGATAACCTAAGGAGGAAATTATAACAAATCAGGTAAAGTAATCACTTGGCTGTAAGTGTATACTGGTCTGGAAAAAAAAATCACCGCAACACCCAGAGGTTTATTTGTGTACAACATTAAAAGTAGATTTTTACAGCTATGAGTCTTTTCCTGAAGAGCTGTGTGAGGCAGACTTTTTTTCCCTACAGTGTGCTAGCAGAGAGAGCTATGCACCCTGAGCAACAAGCCTTCGTCACAGTCTCAGCTCTACTGACAGGAGGCTCTGCTACGTCAGCTGACTCTCTGCTTCACAGCTATAAATAGCTGCAACCGAGTCAGAGGGAGGGAACAACGGTAGCATGGTATTCCTGTGAGGCAGAGTGATATATTCTATATGTTTGTCTAACGGGAAATGTACATGAGGAAACTTCCTGATAGAACAAATAGATAGTAAATTAAGACCTCATTGTAAAGACCTAAATTAAAACCTCTATAAATCAAAAGCCTTAAAAATTCCATCTCTAGAAGCCGATGATCTTTTCACAACATCACAACAAAATTTTAAAATAAAATTAAGCTCTCTCTCTTCAAGTCAAACCCTGACAGAGAGAATTCCAAAGTACACACCCTGGGGGCCATATTGTCCTCCCTGCTGTCCATAGCCACCCATTGAGTTGTTCTGCTGATACGGTCCCATTCCGGGATGCATCTGTCCCCCTGAGGACTGGCGAGGTGACAGTGCAGATGCTGACTGGGGGGAGCCATAAGGGGGCATCTGAGGGTTTCTCTGCAAAAACCCTGAAAGAGGGCAAGAGAGGGAGACAGTGCTCAGACGCTATGGCAGACATGTTAATCTCTATGCACACTTTGCATTTAGACTGCAGTATACCTCTGTCCTGGGCCATAGGAGACTGGCTCATTGCAGGGTGTAGACTCCCATCTGACTGCACACTTGATGGCCTGGGAGGCATCTGGGTCCCTGAACAATAACATTTAAGTTAAGTTAGTTTGAGTTCAAAAAAGGTACAATGTAAGAACAGAGTTTCAAGCCACTGTGGTTATAATGTAGTACACAATTGTTATTCATATTAAGGACAAAGGCTGATTTCCACTCTTAAGCAATTAACAAAACTGAAACAGTCAGTCTCCCACCATTCTCAAAGTCATATTTAACATCTTTAACCCTGCCGGACCCATTGGCTCAGTCCTCACAAATGCATGTTTTGTGAGCGAGCTTTGTCCAACAGACAGAACTTAAACCAAATATATCAGGCTGAGTTTTGAGGGGGGGGAAATAAATAAATAAATCACAGGACATCTTTAATGTTATGTGAAGCAGCCAAAGTAGAGCTCTACATAGAGAGCATTATAAGCTTCAATGAAGTTTTAGAAAAAGAAGAGACTGGAATTGGCACATTGTGTGGAACTATGTGTTTTCTAACTTTAAAGCTACTTAAGGGGGAACTTGAAATCAGGTCTGATAATATCAATTAGGTATAATAGTACAGTTTTGTTCTTGTTAGTGTTCTCTTAAGTATGGAGACAAAATTCAAGAACTTAATGCTAGAATTTAAGCTATCTTGTTTCAGTGTGTGAGGGATCAGCCCACCTGGCATGTTGGCAGGTGACAGCGGTCCTGTGCGGGGTGTGCTGGCGCTGGCAGGGGAGCCAGCTGGGGAAGGTGAAGGCCCTCGGATGCCTGGCAGGTGGGGAGACGTGTGAGGAGAGAAGGGTGACTGAGCCTGGTTACTCTGCTCGCCCTGGCTGCTCGACACACCTGACGTGCTCACACCGGGACTCAGAGCACCCTCTGTACCTGTCGGAAGGTCATCTATGGACCCTGACAGGTCCTGAAAACACATACAGGATGAGCAGAGGTTAACAAATACGGTATACTTAAGAAAAGAGAAAAATTACAGTTCATGACTTAAGAAGATTCAGCTCTTGTGCATTTTGACACAGACTATTTTTTACAGATTAATCATAATTTTTTGTAGTATTGTAATGTTTATTTCATATACTGGCTGTAGTATTAGCATGTTGCAATTCCTTCTCTGTTGTTTAGCTACAAGTGGCGCACACACAGACCCAGAGGCCTTCGTCCTTATTTATCTTTTGAAAGAAAAAATGAGTGCGCATTAGTGTCGGTTGTCATGGTTACCAAGGTTTGTAGGATGTGAGCTGAGTCAGCATGTAGCAGCAGCCTTGCCACGTGATTTCAATACACAAACAAACTCTTGTATTCATCTCAGATTTACTCATTTACCCAGCACCTTTTCCACAAGCATTAGCCACACGGCTGTCTCTCAACAACCACCAACGTGCAGTCACACACAAAGTCTAAAATCATCAAGGGACGGAGAGCACAGCAGCCACGATATAAGCACGCAGCAAAATACCTGACATTCCAAGTAACACAAAAGGGAATTTTAAATGTAATGAGCATCATATTGTCATATATTAGTATTAGTAGTAAAATAAATATGTCCTGTGTCATAAAACTGCAAGACACAAATAGAAACTAGCCCTCTTAACATGATGATGAAAAGCAAAAATAGTGTATGAAAAGGCTTTTATTGTTCCAGCAGTGACATAACAAGCATGACTGACCGGAAGGCTGGAGGGGCGGCCTTGACTGTCCTCCGGGCCCGATTTAGGCTGAGTGGATGGAGGGGCGTTGGACTGAAATGAGTCCTGGGATACCTCCTGAAAGAAATCAGAACACATGCTTAAGTAAACTGCCAGAGCTACAGGAAAGCATGCATGTGAACACACACACAGAGAAAGATAATTAAGGATGATGAATATGTTCCCAGACTGAGGCTAGTACCTGCTGTTGTGGAGGAGGAAAGCGCTGATAAGGTGACTGTTGTGCTTGCTGCTGCTGAGGGTTCTGTGGGTACGCTGCAGGCTGGCCCTGTGGGTGTTGGCTGTGTCCTGGTGGCTGCTGTGGAGGCTGAGACTGTGCCTGCTGTTGCTGCGAGGGGGGCTGCTGAGGCCCCTGTGTGGATCCTGGGTAGCTGGACTGGCCCTGTGATCCAGGGGGATCCTGGGAACTTGGCTGCTGCGGGGCCTGGCTGGGAGGACCCTGCTGCTGGGCGTAGAGAGACTGGCTAGACTGTGGGGCTGAGGTTTGGGAATAAGGTGGCTGAGACTGTGGGGGCCCTTGGGATGGGCCTGGCAGTGGCCCCTGGGACTGTGGGGGCATGTGGGGCTGCTGATATGGTGGTCCTCCCTGGGTAAGTGGAGCAGAAGTTGGCGGAGGGTGGGGTTGCCCTGTGTAAGGTGTTTGGCCACCCGGTTGTCCTGGTGGGGTCTGGGTGTAGGGGGTTTGCTGCTGGCCTGGGTGAGGAGCCTGGCCAGGCTGGCTGTAATATGGTGCCTGGCCCTGAGAGCCATAGCCTCCTGGTCCCTGCTGTCCATAAGATCCCATCTAAACAAAATACAGAAACACAAAAGACTTCAAACACAACTGAAGAAAACACTGACACTGATATGAGATCAAGTTAACACACTGAGGACTTATTTCTGAATAAGACAAATCATATGAAATACCTGTGGACCATACGGCATACCACCCATGCCTCCAGGGGTACGTCCTTGCATTCCGACTGGGTATCGCTGGGGACCTGGAGGGCCATAACCCTGACCAGGGTAACCGGGCCCCTGTTGTGGACCTGTGGGAGGCCCCTGCTGCGACTGCTGACTGTATGGACTGCCTGCTCCGTATGGTTGACCTCTCATTTTCCCCATTGGGTCAATGGGACCGGGTGGCTGGACATGGTAAGAACACGAGACAATACTTTAAGTCAACAACCAAGCAGCATAGGAGAAATCTAGATAGCGTGCTACAACTTACATGCAGCCCTCCTCATTCTTATACAGCTTAATCATGCCATTACAGTGTTTTCTAGAACTTGGCTGCATTTTGCATGAATAAAAGTGTAAAAACAAACTTCAATGAATGAGGGAATTGTGCTTTTTCACCTTATTTCCCACGGTCATTACCCTGATTTTTTTCGCCCCCACTTTGCCATAGTTTCGGAAGTCAACAGAGCTATATATATCTACTTTTGAATGGAGGGCAGTCTGCCCAATCTTAAACATATCCCAGCTGTGCTCCTGTTTTGAGCCTGGTCCAAGTAGCTTTTTTTCCCCCCCCGGAGAAGGCAGTTTGGCTCTGGATGAATGACACCAGAAATGAAGGAAGTACTTTCACAACAGCCGGAGAGAGTGAAAAATGCATGAGAGGATACTCTGTCTATAGCCCAACAGTTAGTATAAACATTCTTTCCCAGGTAAAAACTAGATGTTATGCTATGTCTCAAATAGTCAACACCATCAACTTACTGGACTGCCTTAGATTTAGGATCCTATTATTCCCTCACCTGCACCATAACTATTTGGCACTAAATGGTTTTGAATTGTATGATAATTTCAACAAAAGAAGTTTTCTACTTGAAAACTAAAAGTATCCCCTTACATCAAGTGAATTCCCAGATGTGCACTTTGCTGAGAAGAGCGTCCTCAGCTTAACAACAGCCCTTTACAAATAGTATGCAAAATACCTTACATGACATTTTGCAGATCCAAGATAATGAAGTGAAATAAATAAGAGCAGCACATGGCTAATCTGCATAAGACAGAGAGGAAACTCCCTTGGCTGGTGAGAGATGGTGGACTGCCTTCTGATTGGCTTGGGGGGAGGATTGGGGGGAATTTCTTTGCAGTCACACAGTCAAACTTGTGTGGCATGCCAGACACAGCAGCAACACACACACCCTGCAGGCAGAGGTCAAATTTGCCTTTTGCTACCTGTGCAACAAGTTACAATATGAAAAAAAGGTGTCTATCAGTCTATCATTTGTTTATCTAGGGAACATCAAGGATAACAAATAAGGTGGTATGTAAATAGAAAACAGATAGAACAGCAGATGTTACCTTAAGCCATTCTGTTGTAAACATTTAATGACTTCAGTAATGCTGCTGTTGTGTGATTTTTAATATGGATTTGATACAAAGAACACATGGCACTCCACCTGTCATAAACAATGATGAGTTCATACTTTAGCCATCAAGCTACTAAGTATGTGATAGAACTGGTTCTGAAAGCAATATTAAAACCATGTTACATGTATGCATAGAACAAACAGCTACTAATTAGGAGTTTCTCTCATTTTAGGAAATATTTGCCAAAAGATAAAATGAAAAATATAAAAACCACACATGACCATTGTCCCTGTTGCTCCAATACTACATGTTTTGTTGAAATTGAAAAGAGGAGCAGAGAAGAGGAGTGAAGCAGCAATACCTCTGGTGACCCTGTGATGACTTAATGCTGTGTGTGCTTATCAGCAACTGTTGCCTTGCATCACATGTAATTATAAATGGCCATGAGCAGCGGATGAGGAGCCAATCAGATTTCAGCTAGCATGTCAACCAAAGACCAACTATCTCCTGGCTTTGACAGCAGGATTTTACCTCCACAATTCAAATCCCAGTGCAAACTGCAATCTGCAGGCTGCAGTCACTCACTCATATTTGGCTGAGCTGACTGTTTACAGGCAGCATGCATGGGAAGACCAGCAGCTTTTCAGCACGGGGGAACTCACTGAATCAATATATGATCAAAATGTAATAATTTACATCCTTTCCTAACATCTTACAGGACATTTAAGTAATTTAAAGTGAATCTACACACGCCATTTAACTAACCGTTTGAGGCATGCAACACATTCCTTCCACCGTTGCCACAAAATTATAGCTTATCGGGCAAGAAAACATTACAAACGTGAGGGCATAAGCAACTATCACAAACTAATATGTGTAATCACACGTCACCCTTTGTATACCCGTGTCGTATAAACACATTTATAGCATAATACATTGTAAATTTAACGTATAATGCGCGTAAAAAAAGCTATCGGGGGGGGAAAACGAGCCGTTGCTCTTCGGTGAGTCTTTTCGCCCCTTTCCAAAGTCGGGCCTTCTTGGCTCCCTGAACGTCCTTACATCGCTTCAACAACTTATATCTTCTTCAAGCGGCACTCTTGTATTGCTACATACTTTTACAGATATATTAAAAACAATTATTATTTAACGGTCTGGTGTAAAGGAAAAAAAACACACACGAGAGGCAGCCATTTTAGAGTCTTTGCGAACTAGTGTCAGACAATGGCTGGCCTGCTACGTTGTGAACTAGCTAGGAGGGAAGGAGACGTGCTAAAGCCCACAACATGTTCCTGTAATAATGTGACTTTACCTGGTTTCTAACTAGCGGCTGCCCGGCACTTCCCGGGCTCATAGGTGACGGGAGATGGCTTCTTTGTTGCCAACCCGGATTGCTCCCTCCATACAGACTGCTACTGCCCATGTCTGTTGGTCCCTTTACGTTACTAGCTCCTTCTTGGCTACTGTAGTCGCTAGACGGGTAGTTTGGATATGCCCGCGTCGAGCTGGGGGAGGTTAGGAGCTTGTTGAGTGTCGGTGTGGATGTAGGTTGAGGGTTTCCAATGTTATATCTCTGATTATTGTAAGATCCAGCCATCGCCGTGGGTCCTCCCGTTGGTGGCTGTTGCTGCTTAACGTTAGCTGGCTGCCCCCCAGCTGTCGGCGCCTGGGTACTGCGAGGGGAGTTCATGGCGTATGCTTGGCCGGGATAAGGAGTCCTGTTCGGGAATGGGTTGTAATTGTTAAACTGGTGGTTTGAAAAACCATGCTCGTGTGAATTAGGTTGATACGGGTCCATCATGTTGCTCGACTGCACGGCCGGACCCGCAGCAGCTGCCATGCCAGGGCTTTGTTGTCCGCCATGTTGATGAAAAGGGGCCCGACCGTAGTGCTGACTGTATCCGTACGAAGGTGGAGGAAACGCGGGGCCGTGGTGGTGCACCAAACCCGGATGGTTATTTCCCTCCGGTCCGACAGAGTCATTCTGGTTATTATTGTTAGCCCTGGGCGGGTTCCCATTCCCGTTCTTCATCTCAGGTTCCCCTCCTCCCCCTGCATTTCCACCGTCGGCCCCGTCCTGCAGATCCCCCCGGCCCGGCGACCCGCTGTCCAAGCCCGGCTGCTTTTTGTCTGACTGCTTCTCCCCCGGTACCGACTCCTCCTTGGGGTCTCGATCCGGCTTTTTGAGTTCGGAAGGCGGGCTAGTGTTAAGAGTGGCGGCGCTGACGACCTGAGCGGCCATGATATACCCCCCCCCCCCACCTCACTCTCCCTCTCTCGGCGAGTCAGTCACTATCAAAAGCTAGCATTGAATATAAATAATTGTTTATAACCATTTATCCTTGTGCCGATTCATCCCCACCCCTTATACCGGACCGAATCCGGCGGCCATCCCCCCGGTTCCGGTTCCGTAAATGGGTTAGAGATATGATGGAAGCTCCATACAATGCGTAAAAAAGCGACAGAAATTGTTGTGGGAGTTGTGTTACTGAGCCCGGGTAGAGGCAGGGAGCGAACCCAACCAACACGAGGCTCCGTTAGATACAGCCATTTTACTGAGCCGCACAGATAGCTGCAAAACACGGACAGGACCCGCTCCAATGCGGAGTGGACCTTTTGTCTCACAACCTCACATTGTCTTTTTTCCCACATAGGCAGAATATTTTGTCCACATGAAGAGAGTCTAATGTTCACACAACTCATTAAGGTTGTTTTACCAACATAGAAGAAAAAAAACAATGGACTTTAAATTAACCACCCCAAAAAACATGCATATACACTGTGTATTTCATGAGTGATCAGTGCAGGGGGAAACTAATTAATTCATGAAATATAAAATTTTTCAAGTGTATGTGTGTTTGCATAAATGTGGATGCCACACGTGCGTGTGTAAAGAGCTGTAGGGACACACACTGCAAAATGGGTATTAAATGAAACGATTTTATTTAGTCTGGCTTGCCAAACACAGTTATAATTCGTACTTAGGGGGGGAAAAGAGTAGAAATAATCATATCTATAAATATATTCCGCTGAAAAATCTGCCTTCGTACACTGGTGCTTTTAGTAAATTCCCATCAGTGTTTCTGAGGGGCATTTAGGCAAGTAAAGGCAAAACACACAGGTTTTTCCAGAGCAGGAGGAAGCCTTGCAGCAAACGAGACTACCAATGCACATTCCCTCCCCTGCCTGCTCTGCTCTGCCACCCCCTCTCCTCTCCTCTCTGTCTGTCTCTCACTCCAGCAGAAGCACTCCTCTGCTGAGTGTGGGGGGATGGGTGCACAGGCTCCAGCTCTCTCTCACCCTACTAACGTTGAACTACGCCGAACAGGGAAAAACCCCAGACCTTATCTACCAGACAGAGGATGCATGAACAGTTTCAAAGTCTCCCAACATTTAGAGAAATAGAGCATTTGACCCCCGCACAGGGTGTGTGCACAGCATTGAGGCTGAGGGAGTTTTTGTAAAAAATAAAAAATAAAATGCTAATACATGACAAGGTGTTTAATAGTTCGATTGGGTATTGGTCAAAATTCAGATTTTATGTGTCGCCTACGTGGGATGAGATTGCCTTTCGGTTTCTTTTCTCACTCTCCACACACACACACACACACACACACACGCGCGGAAACCGTCTCTTTTGCGCTCTTTTTCACACGTACACGCGCGCGCGCGTACGTACATGCACTCTAGGGGTTTTATAGGTGGAAAATAGGCAGGAAGTACCAGTGAGTAGGCATTCTTGATCACATGTACAAACATCAGAACACAATTTAACATTCTGCCTGACACACCCCCCTCTGCACGCATGCAGAGCAGAAGCAGGCCACATATAATTTTACAGCCACATCATACCACACAGAGTTAAATGTGATTTCCCACATCAGTGCGAGCTCGCAAAGTGGATCACGCTTTATTTTAGTCGCACTACAACGACGCATGAGAAGCGCACGCACGAAGCACACGAAGCCTCATGTTTAATGTGTGTATGAAGGGCGTCTAGACTTTGTGTTTTAAGGTACATTTTAAATGCGGATGTGAGGTTTTAAACTGGGTTTCACAGTAAAGACAGAGTGCAACAGCAGCAGTGGACGGAGAAGTCTCCAAGTTCAAAAAGAGAGTTTTAGTTGCTTTTAGACAGACAGGAGGTCTTCCATCCCAGAGACCAGACACAGGGCCAGTTGTGCAGAAACAGATTTAATGTAGCTTCCTCTCCCCGCCTGACTTAATTTTTCTGCTCTGGCTGCTGGGAAAAGTTGTGGCAGAGCTTTGTGGATCTGGGAGGGGGGAGGATTTGCAAGCACATGTGCCATCTGCTGGACAAAAGACAGACCCAACATACAGGGACTCGCTCTACACCAAATTCAATACTTGTGATGTGTTGCTGATGTTTTTGATTCGTCTTTGTTCAGAATTGCTCCATGGACATTATGCAGCTATGTTATTAAGTAGCATCTTTAGATTTATGGGATTAAACACTTATTACCATTTTACCCAGCATGTTGCATAATACCCTTTTTTTACTGAACATAGCACTTCTATAAACACAAAATATGTAGTGTTCATGTTAATATTTATCCATCCACTGCGCGCGCGCGCGCACGCGCACGCGCGCGCACACACACACACACACTCAAACTGCACTTGCATCTCTGAGGCACAGCCAATTGTCAAGTTCCATTATATTCCACTGCATATCAAGGGAAATACGCTGTCTGTCCTCTTTCTGCCAGAGATGCTCCTCACTAATACTGTATATGCACATGGCAGGAGGGTACACATGAAGAAAGTCCAAGTCCTCTGTGTAATCATTGCCATAATGTTCTTCACCAATTATAAAACAAAACAAAAAACACAACACTTTTTAGTGATTTCATTTATGCAGCAATGATCTAAAGTGAACAGCAAGGAATAGCAACATGAATCTTATATTTTCAGTTCATTCAAACCCGTAGAGAAGACAAAAAACAATGTCTATATTAATTACAGTCACTTTATTGTTTCAGAATGAATATGACCATACAGACCCTAAAAGGATGCCATAAACATCTAACTAAAAAACAAAACAAGGGCCTTTACATTTAATACATTATAAGAAAATGTATTGGCATTTCTTGAAGATGTCCTTGTTGTCGTCTATAGAAACAGCAGTGGAGACATACGAATAATCAGTCGTCCAGTCGTCCTCATTGTGATTTTTATGAGGTGTGGTGCAACCTTGAAGCATCTCCTGCACCCAAATTTAGTTCCCATCTCTCCACTGCCTTTGTAGAGAGGCTCAGAATTCAGGCCAAGTGAGATGGATGTTGCCAAGACTCCCCTGGTACAGTACACTGGTGCTAAAAAGCCAACCAGTTTTGTCCTTTCACAGGTCCATCACTTCCTCCTCCACAGTCTTTCCGCTGGTTTCAACATACCGCTCTTGCACTCCAAGAGTACTGGAGTACTGTTAAGGAAAACATAACAAAATAACACATTTTTAAATGTGTATTTTAGGTTACTTTAAGCATAATTCAGTCTAAATTGTTAAAAATTCCAGGGTATTCACTATTTCAGCCACCTCCCGTAAATCTTATGGTTTGACTTTAAACCAGATGAGTCACAGTGAGTCACCACAGTGATTAGGAAAGGATACGAGTCAAACTGGAAGTCTGCCCCCACAGCAGCTGACATCATGGCCTGCAGATTCCTCTCCTCCAGGTCTCCAAAGCAGTAGCCATTGGCTTTGTCCACTGCTCGTAAGACCTGAATCATGCTCTCTTTGTCCTGGGGACAGAAAAGAGAAGCATTTGATCAGGGGGTTTTACCCTGTAGGAATTCACAGAAAGTACCCGATGACAAAATATTTGCTGAAAAAATGCTCACTGAAACCATGATCATGTGCAGTTTTAGGACAACTGCATTTCTGGTTTCAAAATATTTGAAGTGTTTCATATGTCCTCATTTTCTTTTCCTATTTTTTTATTCTACCAGTCAGATCTGCTGCAGCATACAGGCAGACTTCTCCTGTGAAAAGATTTTGAAACCTTCTTGGAAATGTGGTAATGCAGCCTGTTCAGCCTTGGTGTATGTTTATCAAGGTTTAGTATTTTGAGATAAGCTACACATGTATACGAAGCCATGAAAACCCAAACTTCCTCCAAAGCTCAGAGTTTAGCATCTTGTCTTTCTCAAGGTCAAAAGTGTTCTTGACTTTAAAATTTGCTGTGTCAAGTAACACTGGTAACCAAGGTAACTGCTAAACTAAAAGGGGGTAGAAAACACAGAAATGCATCAAGTCTGCGTTTTCACCATGATGGAAACGAGAACGCCAACCTGCCATTTGTATAAATTACTAGTCCCATATGCGGTGATGGCACAGCAGTCTAGACTCCTGTCTCTGGATACACACACAAGATCATATCAGTCTCCATAAAGAAATAATGTCAGTGAACGAATACAGTGCAGACATCCCACTCCCTTTTAACAGTCCAATCCATCTACAGAAAATTGATCCAGTGTTCAATTTCAAATGCTAAAAATGATTTATGATTTACCTGTTGAAAAGATGAAATTCTTGGAAGGGAGCCATTTTGGCATAGATGAATCAATGTTGGAGTTGAACATGTTCGGGCCAGTTCTACTCAGTATGGATGACTTGTGGGGTAATAAACCCTTTCACACATCTAATACAAAAATGTAATAAAGGAATTCTTATTATGCTGTCCACTCAACATCTCTAAGTGGCCTCACATCATTCCACTGAACATAAATATAACATGAGACAAACTCTAGATACAGTAATTAAGTAAGAATTAATCATAATCATCTTAATAAGCTACACTTAACTTGACAGTACTAATTATTGCACTATTACTTATTACTTATATTATTACATTGTATTATACCGTACATACTTATCAACCTCTAAATCCACTTGGTACTTACACTTATTTTAGCTTTTATACTTATATCCACTTTGTACTTAATTTATCTTACCTGTATTATAGTGTATTATATTTTGATTTGCTTAGTACTTCTATTCCTTCTATTCTCAAGTGTGCATCAACGTAAAGGTAGTTGAACAGAAGGGCAGCTGTAACGAAATAGTTTCCCCTCGGGGCTCAATAAAGTATTTCTGATTCTGAATTAATATTTGGTGCCAAATTTGCTTTCAGACGAAACATGAAATGAGTTTTAATAGGTATTACTCTGAAAAAAAAGCATTTACAATCTTTCAGCCAGTTATTGTGTATATGACGATGTTTGATAAAGCTGGTCAGGCTACATTAGGTCTGATCAAGCTCAAAGTAGACTTGACATTTTTGTCGTCACTGAGCCTATAACCTATTTAAAAAAAAGCTTTTTGTGTAGCAGAGTGCAATATACAGTAGCTCTGTGTTAACATTCATGCAGCAACAAAACAACAATTCAATGCCTATAGTCAGATGTAGGCAGTCAGATAGAGAGAAATGTGGTGTTACAAAATGGCCACAGAGCATGCATACAAACTGATACACATTATATACCTGAAATAACTACAAGCTGGTACACCATATAACCTATATGAATTACATTTAGCTGGTTCTATTAATTTAAATTCAGAAGGTTGATGACAGCTATGTACAATTGGCCTCTATATTAACTTAAGCCACTTCAGCACTTTTTGAATAAGGGAAATCCCCAGTGATTCTACTTTAATTTTACTGAAGCATATTTCAGAAGAAATACAGCAATATTAGGTCATATTTGCTAGAATGCACCACCAGCAGTATAAAATACATGGACCCTAAGTCACTGAGGGTCATTCTGTGCAATGTGTAACAAGAACAGCAAACAGTGATACCTGTACGTTGAGAGGCACAAAGGAGACAAGACTGTAATCTTGTATGACCTCTGCCAACTTTTCATTTAGATGGTGGAATTTTTTAAAGAAGGGGTCTGCAGCCAGGTGATCGAGAAGATAGGTCAGGTCCATGACCTCTGTGTAGAAGTCAAGGTTGAAGGCTGTACAAGAATACAGACAGGAAAAATGTTAGTTGCAGTAATAAGTTGTAAAATTACTGGTGTATGCCTGAGAAAATTAAGAATCCTCTGTCCTTCCTTGAAATATTTTTTTGTGTGTGGTAACATTTGTTTTGTTTGAGGTAAAGACAACAGCTCTTAACTTACCCAGTTTGCCATACTGCTCAATAAGGTCCATCTTGGAGAGGACGTTGACGTGGGGAAGCTCCACGTGAAGCATGGTGGACAGGGAGGTACATAGCACAGAGATGAACTTGGCTGGGTCAGTGCAGTAATGAGAGTCCACGAGGTGCACTGCTGTCAGCTTAAAGAAGGGAGAAAGTGTGGGAGAACGACAGTCATGAGACCTAAATGCAAGGTGGAATCACTTTTATATTGTGTTAATTCTGTACATACATGATGACTGTATGGATAACGTTTAAGGCTCAGGGGACATAGCATCATTCCCATCCCTGAGTGTTTGAGAGGCTCACCCTGAAATTCCACTTGGCCAGCTGTGAGAATATATTCTTTACTGAACTCTGATGGGTGTAGAGCTCCACTTGTCCAGGACAGTCAAACAAGAAGTAACAGTCACTGTGCTGTTTCAGCTTGTTCTCTAACCAGTCCAGATTTGCTTCAACATACTCCATACAGTAGAGGAGCCCACCGTTGGGCCCAAGCTTCAAGCCCTCCATGACATCGTCCAGAGTGACCAGCTCTGAGATATCTACCGCACAGGAATAAGGCAGCCCTTCGTTGGCAGGGTCCATGTTCACCACAACCACCTTGCGTCCCAGGTGAGTAAGGAACTCCTGCATTCCTCGGCAGTAAGTGGTTTTTCCTGAGCCTGGGGGTCCAATGACCACCTGGCCGAAGCGTAGAGAGGGCGTTACTCCTGTCTGGCTGGACATGGTTTCAGTGCCACTGGAGAGACTCACATTAGACGGGACCAGGATGTCAGAGGGGCCACATGTGTTGTCCTATGCAGGGTATCAGCATCCAGGTTGTTACCTGGCAGGGTCACATCAGCCAGTGTCAGATATTAGAATAGCATGAAAGAGGCTTGAGTCAAGTTCATCCTTTCTACCATTTACTACTAAAGCACAAACTCACCTCGGTACTTAGGCAGGAGAAAATAAATCTTGCAACGTCAACGATCAAATACACTTAGTAAGTTTTATTCATTAGCTTACCTAACTGTAGCTAATTAAAAGTTTATGTGCGACAACAGAGAACTTTAACTAACACTAGCTACAATTTCAGTCACGACATTGTGGACTTGTATTTGTAAATGTACTAGGTACTGATGGATAATTACCGTCTGCCGCTGTTATGGTTTGCATGCGTACAACGGTTGCTAGCTAACTGACTAAGCAAACCTAAAGTACATCCGGGTTACGTAACCGAGGTGTCAAAATAAAAGCATTGTTTTTCATTTAACATGGGGTACTACACTACCCTGAGTTCAACACCTCTGTGATAGTACTTAACATATTACTTAAGCCTGGCTCTTACGTTACATCATTAATACATCCCACACACATGTGAATACATAGGAACACAAGTTTTTGTGTGATAGTGAGTCAGCAATTTGATACATTTACATAAAGCATACAAAAAGTTAAAAGACAAAATCAGCACAAGTGGAATGAAAGGTTTGAAAAAATGTTTTAATAGCACAGTCAGACAAATAGGTGAGTAAAAAATATATGCAGTAATAATAATTTAATTAAAGTCATCTTCGTGGTCCAATGCTGCCACCTGGCTGCCAGCCTCTGTACTTCATACTAGTGTTTGGTTGGCGTCTCAGCAAGGTGTCACCTCCATCTATGTTTTTGGGTTTATCATACACTGTAGTTATATGAAAATCTGTTCTGGCCTTTTTAACAGGATGCAAGACCAATTTCGTTCCGTGATACCTGCAGATAAGAAATACAATAGCATCAGGAGAGCACTAAAAAACAGTGTCCACTCACTCACATACCAAAATGTGCAAGCAGTTATATTTTGTTGATTCTATTTTTGTGTTTTACGCACCCAAAGCCTCTTTTGCAATTTGGATGTTGGCCCTCATTCGCAAGGGCTTCAGAAATCCCAATCTGACTGTGTCCCAAACCTTCACCATCCTTCCAGCCCTGCTTTTCCATCAGACGTCGGCCAAAGCCCTAAAAAGAAAAAAAACATTAGAAAATTGCTCATATAGGCGGATCATAATTGGTAGAAAAGATGGGAGTCAAATTATAGGCCACCTCCTTACCTTAGTGAACCTCTCAAAGCTGCCAATAGACTGATTGTGCCCAGATCCATCTTCAAGACCCTCCCTCAGCCTTTTTTCATACCGCATTCGGACATAATCACGGGCATCCATGTCACCTCCATCTGTGAGAGGAAGAGCTGGGTTAAAGAAAATCGGACTCTGCAGAGATAATTCACAGTTTGGTTCCCTTCGTCAATCAAGGCAATCACAGATGTGAAACAAACTTGAGATACCTTTATCGTAGTAAACACTCATGTCGACATCCCAGTCATCTGCCGTTTGTTCATCAAAATCTAAAAAAAGTAGATAAGACATAAATGTAAATCAGTATTTCATCAAGCAAATACACTTCATTTAAAGTAGTAGTGGCATAAAAAAAACATATAAAGGTGCTTTGAATTGATTGAGATCATAACAAATTTTGCACACAGTCATGGCGTAAGTCTTATCTTACATTTTAAGGTATATTATTGTAATCATAGAGTGGAATTCAGTTGTCTAATTTAACAATACAAACCTATTACTTTGTCAGATTTCAGCCAGAATGATTTCTGAGATACTAAACAAGTATAGTATACAACGGCTAATGTGGTTAACATCAATCTGATAACTTAATATGTGATTTTTCATGTATAAACATATATCATGATATACCAGCTTCTTCTGGTAAGTGTGGAAAACTGTATGATTAATGTTTTTGTTGCATACCTCCTTCTTCCTCCTGCCAGTACTGGGCGTCAGTGTAGAACACCAGGCCCGAGCCGCCCTTCTCCCACTTCAACTCGATCTCCTCTTCATACAGCCTCTCTTTGCTTCGCTCCTGGCTCGTTACGTCATCATGCAAAGCCTCATGGCGCTCCCACTCCTCACAGCAGTCATCATCCTATAACCAACAAGATGAATAATTGACAAACAACACAGTAAAGGTAGATGATGACAATTCAACCAGCCCTATTCTGCAGCCTACAGATGCTAACAATAACAATGCATTTATATTTGACATACTAATAAATAGGAATGGATTAAAACCCACATCATCTGCATCTGACTGTGCATCCTCCTCCTCTTCTTTCTGTGGCTCATCTGTCTCTGTTGTTTCTGTGTCATCAGCTAGCTGCCTCTGTCCTGAGGGTGGAGCACCCAAAGTGCTTGGTCCTGATATTTCATGTCCAGCAGCTGTTAATACAGTCTCCTCTGTGGCTGGAAGCGTCCAAGTGTCCTGATACTGGAAAGGTACATTGCCATAACGGCGGTTGGAGCTGGTCTTGGGGAAAGTGAGGCCCAACTTCCGGATGAGGCGCGGAGGCAGTCGGCAGGACTGGATGAGCTGTAAGAACACTTTCACCGGTGTGCCCACATTTCCATTCTGCATCAGAGCAGGTGGATTCAGCTCGGATAAGCTTTTGAGGTCAGCCTCTGTGAAACACTCCGTTAAGGACACCCGGTGTCGCTGCTCGTACTTTGTTTTATAAGGGAATGACCCGTCATCTGAAAGAACAAAAAATAAATAAATTAAATCAGATGTACAAACAATGTTAATACTTCACATCACAATTAAACAAGACAAAAGACAACACATTTCCAGTAATAAACAACTAATAAATAATAAATAACTTTGGCATGTTATATTGTTGTTGAAGGATTAACAATTATTAATAATAGTTAAATCAAAACAACAAAGGCCAAGATATCCTGACTGTCATTCGACTGGGTCAAGCTCCCAACACACTTGATCCTACACTTCTAATAATGCAACTCCATAACCCCAGTTTGTAATGCAGGATTTATGTTATAGATTTGTAGTCTCCGAGCCCAAGCCTAGATTACTGTATTGTACGTTACATTTTGAGAAGCACATAAACTAACCGTTGCCATGTGAAACCTTGACTCTTTTGATGACACAACGTCTAGACAGCCAGTTCCCCTTCGAGTTAATCCAGTGATTTCCCGCATACATCCTGGTGAATCTGTCAGCTTCTTTAGCATGGACAGAGGCGATGCAACAGCACGACTTCACCGTCTGCTTCTTCACAGAGCTGTTGTTTGTTACTTGGTCAGTCTCCGAGGATTTGGAGCTGCCCTCTTCACCGTCAACACACACTGTGTTTTCGGGTCCCTCAGACTCCCTGAGAACCTCCGGTCGATGTCGGTAGTGAAAACACTGAAAACCGCCGCTTTCTATAAACTGACTGAAATAATTTCTCAGGTCCGCTGAGCGAAAGGCTACAGGAATGTTGCTAATAACAAAATACACAGGATCAACGGCCTCAGAGTCCGCCATGATTGTTTTTTTCTCTGGACAGCAAACGTCATCGGAACGACGTTCAGAAATGACGTCAGATCCGCTTCCTGAGACGATAGAAAAAGCTATTACACAATATTCTTTATATTAAATTATTATACATTTTATTTATAACCATGTTACTTATTTTATATATATAACGATAGTCTAGATATTGTCTCTCATATCTTTAAAACTTTAAACTGAGGAAAGAAAGCTAGCTCGCGAATAGGCTACATATAGCTGCTCAAATTAGGCAATAATCCTTACAAATGTAAAATGTAAAGCAACAATACCATCAGTGTACACTTTCAAAGGATGAAGTACGAGTAAAGTTAGTAAATAGAGACACTGATTACTGTAACAGTCTTTTTATTTCTTACTTACTTTCTTCATTATTTTTTATTTATGTGTTGTTCTCATACATTTCACAGAAAAAGAACAAAGACATGTACAGAGTTCCATATGAAATGATATACAGATGGAAGATAATCAAAGATACTAGTATGGTTTGGTTTTCCTAGCTCTGTCTTTATCTTTCATAACAATATGTCATCTCTAGTATCAAAGAACAGATCCTGAACAATCAATAATGGATATCATCTCTGGAGGTTTTACTGTATCTACATGTGCTGTTTCTATATCTTCACTCTGAAATTATTGGAATCCAGTCCAAATTGAAATTCCCTTCATATCCAAGATATCCAAGAAATGATATTTTGCAGAGGTGAAAACAGAGTGACAGTGAAGTGATAACCAAAGAGCAGCTTAGCCCATACAGTGTCTCACTGAGCTTTACAGGCCACATGAATTGTGCCCAATCCAACCCAAGCTCTCTGACAAGGAAAAACAAACAAACAAAAAACCCTTTGTACAAAGGGGGAGGAATGGGAGATACCTTTAGTAGAGGCATTTTTAAGAGACAGCTAGGGGGAGTTACAAAAAAATGAGCATAAAGTAGTAACAACCCACTCACCAAACCAAACATGATAGTGATCAATTCTGCAACCTTGATTACATTCAAAGTTAAAATGTTAAAAGGAGAAATGAAACTGTGAGACTCAAATGACACAGCAGTCTGGCTCAGTTTTAAAATTTACATAAATATTTTTGATTTAGGCAAAAAGGCAGCAAGACTAGTGTGAGACTGTTTAACCTCAATGAACAGGACAAATCACACAATGTTAGGTCTTTTAAGAAAAACTTTAAAATCTTTCACATTTCTACATTTTTTTTACCATCTTTCAGAGAGACGACCAAGAAATGCGTTCAGTCAGAGTTCATTAACCCAGAGGCTAACTCTTCCCTTGTCCTTCACCTCAGTTTTTATCATTTTGTTTTGATAGTAATAGGCAGTAAAACTAGACCTGGGTGTCTGGACCCTGACATCATTTTACACATATTGCACACTTATTGTGCATTAGTCATAGCCTCCCTGGCTTGTAGAAGCCCATGCTAATCCTCAAGAGTGTCATATATGTTCGGAAATTACAGATTAAAAGTGAAAAATTTGTGTTGAAACCAACTTGACTTATTGACATATTGACAGATTTTACAGGTATGTCAGAATTTCGACCTTACTTTTAGTTTTATACTCTTACAAGATCAATGCTTGTAAAATACTGAAAGAATAAAAGTTTCTAACACATATATCACACACCACAGAGCTACTAAATCTCTGTCTGTGCTGGAAAATTAAAAAAAATAAACCAATAGTGAGCCTCCAAGAAAAGACATCTTTCCACAGACATACCAAAAATACTGTGACACCCAGTCACAACAAGACATCATATAAAATGAAGATAAACAATTCAACTTTGGGGCTCAGTATTGTTTAAAAGATACCTCACATTGGTATGTCACAACACAAGGCAGCCAACTTTGCCTAAATAAAATACATTGTAAAATTTGCAAAAAAAATCTAACTTAAATCAGGAAATATTTAATCAAAGGATAACTAAACAAGACATAGAATCTGACCAAGCCTGCGATGCCAGCTTACTTGATAGTTTTTGATTGACTCTTTGCTACAGACACCTTTTGGTCAGTACTTAAAAAGTATTTCAGTTTAGTATTATGTTAGTTTAGTATGCATGCTTTTCGAGGTACTACTGGGTCAACATCAGAGCCCGGTGCAGCAGCACAGTATGTCATTGCATATCATTTGAAGAGAGATGACTTGCATCGCAAAACCCTGAAATAGTCTGGTTGGAATGGTAGTTTTTATTTTTATGTGTTAAAGTTTCCTAACTTTATCTCAAAAGCCTGGAAAAGAAGGCAAGATGGACCATTTAGTACTCACTCTGAGTTCTCCAGTATTATATAGTAAATGAGGTTTTTTTTTCTCACAAATTTGTTGTAGACAAGAAGATCTGAAAATTTGATTGAGAAAATTATTCCAATTGTATTGTTTTAAAATGTATGTGCGGCATTCTGGATCTGGTCAAGGTCAAGTGTCATGTAGCAGACATGGTGTCCATCACGCACGAGAGTTCAATGACCTAGGAAACTCCAACCAGAGGAAACATAAAAGTCAACATTTGGTAGAAATCTGCCCAAAAAAGCAAACTGTGTTTCAGTAGATAAGGGATATGTTGACACAATTAATTTCAAAATCATCCAATTGTTATTACAGTCTTCACTTGATAATGCTATTGAGGTCAAGTGTCCTAATACATTTTTAGAGTTTATATGTATTTTAATAATAGAAAAAAAAAATAAAAGGCTTTGACACTCTTCAGGTGTCAGCCATTACATCATGCTTCATCAGACCTGGACTGTTTTCTTGATTTCAGAATACAGCAATTGTTCTACTTATAGAATGGAGGACATTTTATTTTTACTGCCTTGGCGGAGATAAGCCTGCCCTCGGTGCCCGTCTCTGCCTGCTCCTAACCTCTATAAACACAAGCCTTATCACAAGCATTTACAACTGTCAGCATGCTTCAAGAAGCCAGAGGACTGCTGAGTGCATTACAGGTCACTTTACAGAAAGGATCACATTCTCGAAGATAATGTGATTCATTATAATTTAGCACCTGTGAGTATGTAGACATGTCACGTCTTACATGAATAATCGCTGTCGTGTATCATAATGAGATCACTTCAGGAAATAAAATGAGGCTATGAAACCTGGATTATTTTTTGAAGGAATGAGTAAAGAGGCCAATTAAGTAAAACAAACATTAGGCGACTGGTGCTGCCAGTAGTGTCTGGCTTGTAATCTCTTTATTGCAGTCATTCACTTTATGGCCTGACCTTGAATCCACTGCTCTATGGAGCACATCTTCCTCAGGAACCTCCATCTCACGATGGTTTCAGGCTTCTTGGCTTGTGCAGCAGGTGTCCCGCCAAAGGTTGAGAGCATAATATGTTATATATTATGTCACCTGTCACTATACAATGTGGTAAACAGCTTTGAGTGGTTCATGGTGCTAAATGTCCAAACCAAAAGAACTTGTCATTGAAAATGTGCTGTTTGTTTATTTGCGACAATAATAAAGTCATTTGCTTATCAGTCTCAAACCTCTGTGCCAGGCACCGGGAAGATAACAAATTAGGGTAAACTCCTTGTACCACCTGTTGCAGACACCATAAACTGGAATTCTTTGAATTTTTTTGGCCAACTTTGATTGTTTCAGAATAAAAACAACTATATTACAAAGTCAGTTTGAAACATAACAAACAGACACTGATCATGCTACACTGAGTGTAGCCTTTATCTATCTCTATCTATCTGTTTTGAGCCACAGACTGTACTAAAATCAGCCTCATGACCAACGTAAAGAAGTGCAACAAGTGAATTAGTGTAGCCAGATGTAGCATGTTGCCAACCTGCTAAACTAAGATGGTGAACATGGTAAACATTACACCTGCTTAGCATCAATATGGTAACATTATCATTGTGAGCATGTTAGCATGATGACGTTAGCATGTAGCTCAAACACAGCTGTGTCTACAGCCTCACAGAGCAACTGGCATGTTTGTACACTTGTTGGACTCCATATGCTGAATCTGTATGGGGAAATAAAATGTACAGAAAGTATAAATGAACAATTGGCTGAAAAAATCCGTAGACTGTTAGGTGAGTCATGTTGGTTGATTGTAACTGGTTTAATCAATATCAAAGGCAAACAAATAAAAAAGAGGTTGGATTGGGCAGGTTTGTACCACAATAAGATAAATAGGGAAAAAAACTTGCTACACCTCATGAGGACTTAACTTATAGGCTAGGTCAATACCCCCTCTCTGCTTTGCCCTCTTTCCAGCTCTCCAGGTGTGAGCTGGCAGTGTGCAGTGACACAGTGTGGGGCTGATTACCTCTGTAGTCCTTGGTAGCTTGGTACTGCCTGGGTTAATGACACCGGCTATGAGATAAGGCCCAACCCTGTTGATATCCTGGCGTTACTCCACCAGCTCCTTTTCATTGAGAAAAGCTTATCGGTTTCACAGGGTTATTCCATCAGTAACCTGGCAGAGCACATAGTTGTTGTTTTTTTTACAGAGAGTGTATTGACAAGTCAAGGTCCCCTTCGCAGGGTGGGTTGGCCTTATAAAACCAGCGGCACTGCATGAGGCAGCAGAAGTACTCACAAGCTCAAGAAGAGCCCATCCTGTGAGAGGTCGCTTATATTTAACTACATAGATCTCTACAACGTATAAAATGGATAACGGGTGTCGTTGTTCAGCCAACAGCGACAGGCTTTCGAATCCTATCCTCTACAACATCCTGAGCCAAATGGATAACAACAAACCAAGCCGCAACAGCTCCGACTACAATTCAACACCTCATAGATGCAACTGTGAGCTGCGACGGACAGTGTGCTTGAAAAGGCCGTCTGAGATTTGCAAAGCAGCTTCAGCAGTTCTGGTTAAAACCGTCCATTTCATGAAGAACTTACCTGCTTTTAACCAGATGCCACCGAACGACCAATTCTCACTTCTCAAAAGCTGCTGGGCACCTCTCTTCATTTTGGGTCTGGCCCAGGAGCATGTGGACTTTGAGGTGACGGACACCCCTGCTGACAGCATGCTGAAAAAGATTCTCCTAAACCGTCAGGAGAGCCCCGAGATGGAGAGGGAGCAGCCCACCATGGCCGGTGTCAGCAAACTCAAGTCCTGCCTCAAAAAGTTTTGGAGTTTGGATTTGAGTCCAAAGGAGTATGCATACCTCAAAGGGACCACAATATTTAATCCAGGTATGTATTCATCTGATGTTGTCCGTAATAAAATAAATAAATAATTCCAAATAGTTTTTTTAGTTATAGTAGTTCTCAGGGGTACATTTCCAATCACTGCTGAAAGAATTATATGTAACCCTAATTTCTTGTCTTTCCATTGAGCAGATGTCCCAGAATTAAAGGCAGCTCTGTTTGTGGAAGGCTTACAACAGGAAGCTCAGCAAGCCCTCAGCGAGGTGGTCCAGCTCCTTCGCCCAGGGGAGCAGGAGGAGCGCTTTGCTCGAATCCTCCTCACTGCCTCCATGCTGCAGAGCATCACACCCAGCCTCATCTCTGAACTCTTCTTCCGGCCCGTGATAGGCCAGGCTGATCTGCTGGAGCTGTTGGTCGACATGCTCTTCTGCAGATAGAAGAGGGGATGTGGACTTCATGTAACTGTCCTGGAGAAAGTTGAATCCAGTGTTTTTTACAGTGGTGTTGCAGAACTTTTTGATGACCAACCCAAGCAATGTTTCCTCATGAGATGAAGGAAAGCCTGACAGTGGACTGCTCAAAAAGGCACTTACAATAGCCAACAAACACTATGGGAATTGGTGAACACGAGACTATGAATGACTTATATTTACATTGAAGCTGAGGTCACTTTAGCTCAGTCTGAAAAGATTTTATCCACTTAAGTGGAAAGATTTGACTTTCCACATAAAGACATACTATACCCACTGTTAATATACTGTATCTTTTGTTGAAGATCTTTTCCATTTGCTTAAATTTTGCAAATTTTATAGTGTTGTCTACATTTCAAATAAGTATATTTTTGTACATGAACGTAATAGTGAAGTTCTGACTCGATCTTTTAAAAAGACTCACAGCCAGCCAAATCTGAAACAATATTTGTTTCATGTACCAGGTATTGCACCTGATAATAGCACTCTGTTCTGAACATCTTCAACCCTACAGATCATTTGGCAGGTCCGTCATTACTTACGTGTTGTGCAGCAAAGTATTACTTAAGATGCCAGGGTTTCCAAATATTGCAAATGTGTATAGACAATTAGACACATCCCTAAAACCCCTAAAAAATATGGTGATTTTGGGTTTGAAAAGTTATTTCAATAATATGTGGCATAGCTTCAATGAAGCACTGGAACAAGCAGATACACAAGCAGAAAATATATTGTAATACAGTCTGACAGGCTTTTCTCTGACTTTAAGGCGAACACTAGGTTTCAGCCCATTAAGCGACCAGTCTGTTGTCTTCAGTGTTGCATAAAACTCATACTGAGAAACCACCTCTGACTCATGCATGCTGTGTTCCCCTTCGTGTTTTATCAGATTGTGTTTAAACCAAAGTTAACTGTCAGTGTTGTTTATCAGTGGTAACTATTTCCTGGACTGTAGACTTCATAATCATGTGAAAGTTATACCACATCCCACCAAAGTAGAGAGACTAATGAATATGGTCGTGTTTCTATTATGACCATAAATGTGGAAGCATTATAGTATGTAAGCTTTTTTGGGGGGTGGTGCTTTGTCTCCCTCTCATGGAAAATAGTGGAAATCACATGTTTATTCTCAGAAACTATAGACAGACACATATAAACTGGGCTTAAACTGAGTCCTGCCACTTTTATTACATACACAAATATTTAACAAAATAAAAGTCCTACACAAAGCAATTAGCTAATTTTTAAATGGACAAAAGTGAGTGGAAGAAGTATCTGAATGCTAAATCAAGTGTCTTGAAAAATCTGAGCTTACTGTTAACAATCTGCAGGCTATATTTGATATAGAACAAGCCCTCTTGATTCATCCTAGCCTGTGGTATGTTAGTTGTGAAACAGTGAGCCTTTGCATGACACCTCATACAGGTAAAACAGGAATGTGCTGGAGGGGGGAAGAGAGCCAGAGGAAACGGGGTTAACAGGGCAACTGCAACACACCACAAACAGAAAAGCAAGTCTAAAAGCTCAACGTTAGGCACAGAAGAATTCAGATAAATAGCTTATTTGTAGTTTACTGGGCTTTGTTGATTTTTTCTACAAATAAGTGAGAAACATTTTTACCTATTTTCAGCACAAATGTTTTAGAATCATCCTCTTGATGCAAGTGCAGCTATCTGCTTTGCTCTGTGCTGTTTCAAGGTGCTGGCAATACATTTCTTAGGTCTTTAAGGCTGAAAATGAGACATGTTGCTGAACAAAACGTACATATCCCCTTTACACAAAATAGCACTGTAATTATGACTACAGCTGAAAATATGTAAGTAGCCAACTGTAATTAAAACACACCTAAACATATGTTAATTTTCTTTGGTGCTCATTGAATGTGTATATTACATATTTTTAGTTGGCAGCTGCAACAACAGAACAGTTGTCTAAAGGGCAGACTACTTGAAGACTGAGGTGTCTTAAAGTATACATTATTGGTGAATACAGTTTAATTCATCTGAAATCAGGTTGATTTTATGCACTACTTCTTCCCTTTGCAATAAACGACAAAGACAAACCCCAGAATTTTATTTCCTTTTTGTCAGAACCAGCCAAACAAGTTCCTTCTTTTGCTGAGGGCGGAAAACCCTGCCTGGTACAACACAGTGACCTCAGGGAAATGAGCTTGACAACAATAATCCAAGAGATAAAGAGGAAAAGTAGGCTAAAGAGACAGAAAACCATGCAAAGGAAAGACCTGTTGATATATGAGAGCAAATAATGTGTTGCAAAGCAAATGGCGCTGCTTATACTCAAACTACATGATTATATTATTTTGGCTTGTGTGGAGAACAAAAAGGTTGCCACAAAACGCTGCAAGCATGGAGCAGTATGTCACATTTTCTGGAAGCTAAAATTAGAAATATTTGACTTAAACATCTTTACTATACATAGATAAAATAAAGAAAAGACATTTCCTGAGCACACACGAAAAGGCATAAACAAGCATGGAGATTTTTATTTTGTAAAAAAAAAAAAAAAACAGGACTTATTTGTGAATAAAAATAAATGTCACCAAATGCCACAAATGGTTTAACAGCCTAGAAAGTAACATCGACTTAATATCTGTACATCAAAATATGGCTTAACAATGCAAATTCAGGTCAAAACACGCTTTTAAAAAGGAGTCTAAATGGCAGGAGTAAATATGCCCATACATTCAATACAGTGCATGCACAATGGCCTGCATAAACAATCACACAGACAAGAATGAGGACGGTTATGTTCTACCATCAGTCTCTATCCTCTGGCCTGACTGCTGAGATTGCATGGAGTGTCATTTCTTTTTCTGAAAACAACTTTAAACACTGCAAACAAATACATAAAAACTTGCATTGTCTTTGCCTGTGTAACCCCCCCCAAAAAAACAAACAAACAAACAAAACATTGTTTCCTCAGTGGGTCATTTGCTGGAAAGATAAAGGTCTGTGAATTTAAATGACACTCCAATAGCAAACATTAGCCGGACCATTAAAAGGAGAAGTACAAGTGCCCAGGGGTAAAAAGGTGCTCCAGTCAGTAACAGCAAAAAAAAAATTACAGCATTAGGACAACATTGTCCATCTAGTTGGCTATATCCCTTGTCAGCATAGGTACTTTTGTTTCTGTGTTGCCCTTCAGAGAAGCAGAGGAGCCCCTGAAGAGTCTGTTTCGGTGTCGTGATGGTAGGGCGAGTAGGCTGTGGCGGTGCTGGAGGAGTATGCTGTGAGAGAAGAGAGTTTTATTTAATGCATTGGAAACAAAAGACACAGCAGTAATAGAAAAAGCCAATACAGTAGATGTTATATTTCATGCCCAAAACGTGAGACATAAAACTGTTTAACCTGGGTCGCAGACACATTCCCAGACCGCGATTTGAAAGTTGTGGAAACACAATGTGGTGTACCCTCATTCAAAAGACATGTAACAGGACACCTCTTCCTTTTAACAGCCTCTTTGCAGAATAACACCAAAAAAAGAGGCTGCTGTGCGATAATCCATCTGTAATTCAAGATGTTCGCTAAAATTACATAATAAATCACGGGACATTACGTGACATATATTTAATGTGACTTGATCTGCTGCTCTAGCAGGTGGTGTAGCATGACCGCTGAGCTGGAGGGGAGAATGAGGCAGATTGATAGGTGGGTGTAAGATGGCAGAGGGGAGGAGGCAGCTAATGAAGGGGGATTGTAATATGTAGTGAAAAGAGCAGGAATGCTGGTCTTTCACTGTATAAAGAGTGGTATGTTACTAGAAAG
Organism: Siniperca chuatsi; assembly: GCF_020085105.1. Taxonomy (NCBI): domain Eukaryota; kingdom Metazoa; phylum Chordata; class Actinopteri; order Centrarchiformes; family Sinipercidae; genus Siniperca; species Siniperca chuatsi. The sequence continues at coordinate 17,485,966 of NC_058050.1, forward strand.
TAGAGAGGAGGTGAGAAAATGCCGGCAGCTGCAGCAGATACAATGAATTGCAAAGATTGAGCCTCACACACAGATTCACCCAGGTAGTAATTATACCTCAATGACCGGGACAAATAAAGACTGTAGCTCTATCAGCACAATGAATACAATTATTTTAAATTGTGTAATATCTATAACCGCTAATCACACACTCTGGTGCAATTCTTGTGTCTGTGCGGCAGTTATGGAAAATTCCCACATGTACTCACTTCTCCCGCTGTAATGTCTCATATTCCTCGCCAGCTCATCTGATGGCGTCTGCTCTGACACTTTCACTTCTGGAACTGCAGCAGGAAAAACAAAATGAGTGCAAGCAGACAAGGAGCTTCAACAGACATCAATACACTGTCATTTTAGAAAGAATCCGGTCATCTCTGCTATTGTGCAGTTTGTTTTAGAAGACATTGTGTACCTGTATCAACTTGCCTCAGATTATCCAATTATTATTAGGTCATCGGCTGAAAAATGCCTGATGTATTAGGGCTTAAAACTATGAGCCGAACAAAAGAGCCTCAGCAGCGTTCCAACAGACACTATGAGTCATTTAGGGAAGACAGATTAGATGATTGGTATATTTGGTATGTTGCAGCCAGATGGTGGTGAAAAGAGTTGTCATGTGGTATCTTATCAATATTTATACAGCAGTAATTATTAACGTTAATTATTTAAAAAAAATGTTGCATGACATTCTTACAGTCACTGCTCATGAATGTGTTGGTCATGGTCTCGTTGCCACTGTCAGGAAGAGTCCCGTCGCTCCTCCCATTAGGACGCTGTCCCGTCGACTGATGGCTCTTGTTTCTCTTGCCCTTTCGCGTGCTGATGCGGATGACTCCGTGCACCAGCTTGCACTCGGCCTCCTGCTCCTCCAGGTTGTAGTCCTGAGCGATGCTGTAGATGAGCTCGCTGATCTCGTTGGTCTTGCGGGAGAAAGAGGAGTCAGAGGTGCACTTGGCCAGCTGGTCGATCTGGTGCAGGGCGTAAAGCTCCAGCAGCTTCTTGGTGATAAGAGAGTCAATGTCTGTGCCTGTGTCGCTCAGGTCATCTAAGTCATAGTCCTCGCGGGACAACAGGCTGGTGTTGCTGACAGGTCGCTGGCTTTCCCCCTTGCCAGGCGTACGGGTCCGTTTGGGGGCAGGAGCCGGATACCTTACTGTCTGACCTGCAATGCGCACATCCGGGTAGCGGAAGCTGTCACTTGTGGGCAACTTAGAGACTATGGGAGACTTCTTGGACTCCAAAGGGACGACACAGGTGGGGTTGGTCGCAGTTATGCCATTAGGAGGGTGAGGCTCAGTACCTGCTTTAGGGGGATGGTCTGTGGAGCTCTCGTTAACGGGCAGGCAGGGCTCTCGGCTGCCATAAAACCCACAGGTCAGTACACAGCAGATAAGAGCCTTGCAGCCACTCCAGCCCATGGAGGCACAGGAGCCACAGGCATGTCTGCTGGTAGGCGTGCTGTCTGCTGACCCAGGAATAAATCCTATAGTCTCTGAGCCCCGTCCCGTGCCATTTCGGGGGTGGCCTCTGCTGCGACCATACTTGTTCTCTGAATGCCGGGAGTGGTCAGTGTGGTGCTCGTGTAGATGCTCCCCATGAGGATCCTTGTAGGAGTCTTGGCTGGCCGTGCTCTCCCTGGATATAGTCCGAGTCTGTCGGTATTTTTCTGCTCTGGAGCTGTGGTGTTTGTGGTGGTGGGACGCCTGGGGAGCCCCTGTGCTGTGGCCAGGCATGGCTCAAAATGCCCGGGACCTGGGGTGGGAGAGGCATGTTTAGAAATAATAGGTGGTGTTTATAGGTGTAAACCTCCTCCTTTGTTGCCACACAGGGTTGCAGGCAGTAAACGCACCATGGCTCACAAATAATAACCTGCATTTAAGACGAACGTAGTAAACACTTAGCTTCCAGTAAAGTAATCTCCCCCTCATATTCTGAGAATGTAAATAAAACTGAGTGCATTTGTGCATTGAGTGCATGATAATAAGTTGGCCCATTTCGTCGCGCCCTTATAGCTTGTTTGGCCTACAGTAAATGTGCAGGAAAACAGTTCAGACCAAAACTTATTCAACATTGAACCGCTTTTAATTTTACTAACAAAACGGCGACTTACCGCATAAGAGGAAACACTTGTGGTTGTCTTTTATCCCAGATAACTTGTTCAGCCAACAAACCGCGGAAGTCTCAGAGAGAAAACTTCTGCTAGCGCCTCAAACAGAAAAAGAAAGACTTCGATTTCGACCGCCCACAGATTTCCAGGTGACTTTACTTCCACGAAACAAAAAACTTTGCAAACCTAAAGTCGGGTGCCTCGACCGAACGACACGACTCAGCTCATTCCTGTCGTCTCCTTTCGGTAAAATTCAGTCTTGTGCAGCCGAGAGTCTCCCAATGTTTGGCTATTACCTGCGGCTACAGCTAATCCCAGATCCTTCACCCACCCACAGGTGAGTCGTGACGTCACGCGAGGCGGATATAAAAGCACTGAAGAAGGAAAGACGGGGGGTGGGGGGTTACAATAAAAGACAACAAAAGAGTACCAGGGAATTAAAAACAAAGAAATAAATAGAAATAGAAATGGCAGTAAATCTGATCACAAAGTGAAACATAAAGCCTTTTTATCTTTTCAAAGTCAGATTGTCATTTGGTACCATGTGATGCAACATAACAAGTGATGGTGAAACTCTGCACTTTACATTGCTACTAGTGCACTTTTACATATGTACACACACACATGCTGTAAACACACACATCCAAGGTAGGTCTGACCAGCTGCAGAGCCAGCAGGTGTTTTCCAAACAATATCTTTCATTCTGCCCTATTTTCCCTCTATGGAAACACTTAATCACCCACTCTTTGAATTGGAATAGTAGGGCCACCTCACCTGGAGAAAAACACTAGTCTAGTGTGCTGCATGGTGTTTTGTGGTTTCACTGCAGTCACAATAAAACGGGAGCACAAGAAAATTAAATACATCAAAATTTTATTTTATTTGTAATAAATATAAATACAAGTTTCATAGCATACTGTAGCTTTAATATCAATCCCTTTGAATATTTTGATACAGATCGAAATCTAGCACAATAACAACACATGTTAAGTAAATTCAAGGATTGTTTTTTATTTTACTGAAGCATACATAATCTTGAAGTGAAGTGAAGTCTTATTATAAAATTTACTGGGTGTCTATGTATTACAGTTTCTTAGGTCAACATACATTTCCCATGCCATTGAGCTACCATCTATGTCATTCATCTTTGTTGGCAGTCTTCTGCAGTATGTTAAGATATTTCAAGTCATGATACTAATACCAACAAGCAAAGAAATCACACTTGACAAAAACTGAGATGTGGGATGTCTAGTATGTTTTCAGTGTAGCTTATTTATTATATATTTTTTTAAAGTATGATAAACACACAATATTAAGGTCAATTTACAGATACAATGCTCCAGTGCCTCGAAAACACAAAGGCACTTTTAAGGTGAGATTTATAAGTTTTAACTGCAGTATGTACAGAAGGCTCAAAAACGTTAAATGAGTTGTAAATCTACTGGGATAAACTATTCACATCTACATCTTCCTCATATTTTGTGAAATTATTCTAGCTTCGTTAAAACATCATAGGTTCACAGGTGGAGAGGTTGCCACCTGTTTGACCTCTGTGTCTGTAATAACATGGACAGTGTCATTTGGCAGCTGCTGTGACAGAGCTAATCCTAAATGCCCTTGTGGCCTGCGGCCAACGTTATCTGCCGAGATGTCCCCCAGCCGAGGGTCCGAGTCAATCTCATATCGGTAGTGATATCCCTCCATAATGTCCCTACATGCATCTCTCATTTCAATGATCCACTTCTTCATACCTTTGCGATTCAGGTAGAGCACAGAGAGAAAGACCATGCCCACAAGCCCCAGCACCAGCCCCAGGAAGACATAGGACGTCTGCAGGGTGAGGTCAGCCATCTCTGCTTGGACTGGAAGGACACATCCAATGGCCTGGACACCGAGCCCTCGCAGTCGGGTGTCACTCAACCCTCTTGGTGAGGCACACCTTACAGCATCCACATCTACCTGAGCTCTTGATTCATTCAGCCAGGCCACAAAATTACGGATCTCACAGGAGCAGGTGTAGGGGTTATCACCAAGGAGGATTCGGATGTTCCCAAGCTTCTCCAGCTCTTGTAGAGCATCAGCCCTGAATCCCACGAAGGCATTGCGCGTGAGGTCCAGCACCTCCAGATGGTTCATGCCAGAGACGGTTTCACTGTAGACAGCCACCAGAGAGTTGTTAGAGAGGTAGAGCTGCTGCAGGTTGGGAAGGTGGGAGAACATCCCTGGGGGCAGCAGGGAGAGGTGGTTCCCGGAAAGGTCTAGGCTGAGGAGGCCCGTGAGGCCACCCCAGCGCAGAGCCGTGGTGAGGTCTGATCGAGCGGTGAAGTTGTACAGCGAACGGCTCAGGTTGAGCTCCTGAAGGGGACTGCCAGGTATGCTGAAAGCTTCTGGATGGATGAGTGCCAGTTGGTTCCCACTGAGGTCCAGGAAGCGCAGGTTGAGGAGGGCAGACAAGCTGTGGGATGCCATCTCTGTAATCCTGTGAAGATAACTAACACTGTAACGTCTGTCCTTAGGCATTTAATGTCATTTTCATGCTACAACTCATGCATCTCACTGTACTGTCGAAGTAAACAAATGAAAACCACATTCAGAGAAATAGACATAATTTATTTATTAGATACACATAAAGAAAGTTAGTCATATTATCTAAATATGGCTTAATATACATGAATGAAACAAACAAAAAAAAAAAACACTGACACTCTCACCTATTATTGCTTAAAATTATATTCGTGACATTCTCCAGCTCTGTAAACGAATCAGGTCCAATCTGGTGTATATTATTCCCTGTGATGATGACAGTCCTTGCATGTCCTGGAATACTGTGTGGCACCGTGAGCAGATCCTTGGAAACACATTTCACTGTGCGAGTGACAGCAAAATACTCACAGCCAAAAGGACACTCCAAGCACTGGTATGGTGCACAAAGAAGGATTCCCAAAAACACTCGGACTGCAAAAACAAACATCTCTCAAGTATAGCCAGTTAAAAAGAAAGATTCCGAAAACACGAGTATGAATTACAGCAGAAAAAAACCTTCAAATTCTAAATACTTATCGCTTTTGTTGTCACAAATTAATCAAACGCTGCAGAGGTGGCAAAGAGTGCTCTAGTATCAGCTCCTCCGAATCTGCTCCACTCTGGGAATACAGGATCCTGTAAATTGATGAGAGTTCATATCACGCAGAATCTGCTGGATGAAATAGGTACGTGGTTCCCTTAAAGGTACAGAGGACAATTAGGGCATCCACAGCCTGTGACCTACACCACAGTCTGCCAGGGGAGACTTAAAAAGCTTTGCATACAACACATCCCAAGTTACAGAACCAGACATATTAAACTGGTGGACATATACAATAATAAATAATACTATTTTGGGTACATAGCATCAAAAACAAAATCAATAAAATAAATAATACATAATGTAATGCTGTATTGCTCATAATTTGTATAATTCGGCAGAGTTATGGTAACATTCCAGCATGAGGATGCACAGTCAGAAAGCATTCAAATTATGTCTGGAGAAAAGCAAATGTTAAAGAAAAGACACTTTTTCTTTACAGAAAAAAAGAGGAAAGAGAACTGAAGGGGGAGGAGGGCATTTTTACAGCACAATACCACTATTTTTCACATGTGGGTCCTACATCATTCTATCTTTGGTAGTGTTAATTTCTCTTAGACAAATAATTGATGACGACTTTCAGCATTAAGATTTCGTGATCCCTTTTGCAGTGATTCATCACTGAAATGTACATTAGCCAGCCTGGAAACACATTAATTACTGCCAGTGTTGGAAAGTACATCACTGGACTCAACAGTATTGTTCTACTGTGGTGTAATCTGGAAAGGATCACCTTCCTTCATAAAACTCTTAATAAGCAAAACACAGAACCCACCCTGTGAAAAACAGTAATGGTCAATTTTGAAGAGATGTTTTGTAGATACTGTAGCTCATTCACCTCACTAAATCATAAATACTTAGTGAAGAAAAAAAGAAATAAAACTTAACTGCTAAAACATAAATTATTGAAAAAAAAAACTACTCACAAACAGCTTGGCTTTGCCCTGAAATACCCTCCTAGAGACTAGATCACTACAGATCACTAATAGACAATGAAGTGCTTCATTTGGAATTTTTTGTACAAACAGATGTCCCGTCAAACCACATCACTCACGTCAACAGCCAATGACAACGTATAAAGTATAACCAAAGTCTATGAAGTCATCCTGTTGAAATGCTCATTCTACTACTGTAGGTTGAATGTTAGGATGAACGTGGCGAGGACTCCGCAGAGCATGAAGAAGGGAAGCCAGGTCTTGAGGAACGCTGCCCAGCTGAAGCATACAGAGAGGGTAACGCGTGTTAGCGTAATCATCAACACCTGGATATTGTGAGTGTTAGTGTGTGTGTGGCAGAGAGGGTAAAACACCCCTCTCTTGTATATTTTTGGACAGACAAGGACATGCGAGGTGTGTTGAAGTATCACATGGTCCAATCCCCACCCCCCGAACGCACCCCAGCCTGTGTCCTACTGTCCTTTCCACCCAGCCGGCGCAGGGAGCCCGATCGGAGAGGTGACCTTCAGTGGCGACACAGAGGAGGAGTGCTGCTGTCAGTGATGAATTACATGACTCCTCTTCTGTTTAAAAGACTCCTATGCTGTGGGAGCGTATGTGCAGAGGCAGCACAAACTGTGACGCCAGCGTTCTCTATGTGGGTCAGCGGAGAATAATGAAGGGGTTTCTCTGAGCCATATGTCTTTTAATGCTCACAAGCGTCCAGAAGCAGAGCAAATTAGAAGACTGTGTACATGTTTGTGATGAAGATGCTTTAGGTGTGTTTTGCCCAGTAGTGTTAGCAACTATATTTTCCCTCAACTACTTCTTCTGTCTTCTCTATAAATAGGACACCTACTGCACGTCTGTCTGTCCTAGAAGAGGAATCCCGAATGGAGTTTTTCCTTAACCAAATCGGGGGTCTAAGGATAGAGGGTATCTGCTGTTGTAGAGGCCATATGTAAAGCAGTTTGTGGCAAATTTGTGATTTGTAATTTTGGGCTATATGAATAAAATCAACTTGATCTGACTAACCAAACCCATGTGACCTAACAAAGCACAAACAAAACCAAAAAAAGTTTTATATAGACTTGTTTCCTGTTTACAAACAAAAACACATCGGATTCACTGCCATGAGGTTTTGATAGTATAAATGCCAAATAATTGGCATGTATATTTGTGCTTGAGCAGAGAGCCAGATTAAAGAAACACTCTATATGTATTGAAGACCTATGAACAAGATGCTACCCTGGCAATGGGCCAGGACTCTATATGTGAACTGTTCTTAATGGTAATACAAATGGCAGAATTAGGCTAAAATACTCACCTAACATGTTTTCCATGAATAAGAGACCGCACACACAGGTTCACCATGTTCCAGGACGAGCTATTGTCGTAGCGCATAAGGTTGAGGGCCATGGCCACGTGGGAATGGCAGTTATCTAAGCACAGATTGTGCTTCCAAACACAAAAAGTAGTGATTATTTATTCATATATTACTATATGAATAATGATGTGGAAATATGTGTATTAAAAATCCTAAATATTGTCTTACCGGTCTGCATTTGTATTCCTCAGACGCATCATGCACTGCTTTGTCCCATGTAGCAGCACCATTGCCACACACTTTGTCCACATCAAGCTTCCAATACCTGCAATATTAGTTAACAATCAATGTGTTCAATTAACTGTGTGATTAGGTATGGCCTACTTGTTGAAATACTATTAAAACGCAATATTAAGATTAATAAACTTACTTTGTTGGTCTACCAAAGCCCATGTTGTCCTCCTGGGGGGAAGTCACATTTTAAAACATTTAATGAAACATAGAAGTGAACTTCCATGCCATCATCTACCATCAGCATTTCCATTTCTATCTCACTGGACTCTGCTGAGCCTTTACGCTGAAATGAGCTGTTACATGAGGTGAAACTGCCTTTTGCCGCTAATAAATACATGGATAAATTGAGTTATTTATTTATTTATTGTTTTAAGCGATACTCACCGAGACAAAGTATGATCCTGCAAAATCTCGTATGATTCCAGAAGAGGTGCATATACCCATGTGACCAATGAAGGGGAGCACCCACCTGCAGGGTGCACCCAGAAAACAATGCATAGATACATGAGTCAATTCATGTACGTTTGACTGTCTAACAGAATACAGACTATGCAATACATTTAGTGCAGTAATTTATTAAAAGGACAGAGATCACATGAGATTTAACCAACGGCTAACGTTAACATAAATCTGCGCAAGCGGTTACATTCGCTAACGTTAAGCTAGCAAGAGCAGGAAAACAATACGCGTTAGCTTCTTACGATAAAAGAGGAATAGGTGTCCAGACAATGCAGTAGGGGTAGCGGCTGTTTTTTCGGTCGTTTTTTAAGAAATCACCGTGGTAGTTCATCATCACGTCGGTATCGTCCACCTCCGCCATCACTGCCTGGAGTGACAGGGAATGACAACGCACAGCCAGCGCGAGGCGGCGTGCAAGCGGAAACGCGCAACTACAACTGTCGGGTCAGTGAACGCAACACCGTTCATGTGTGCGGTGTTTGCTTACCGTAAATTATTTCTATTTAATAAGTAGTGCAGGCTTCCAGCCATCAGTTTCCACCAAAACTACAATATTCTTTATTTTTTTGTCATTTGTAATTATTTTCAAGCCGTTCTTATTGTTTGTTATGGTTATTCATAAAGTGACAGTCAAGACTAATCAGTTATTACTCGGAGGAATGGATGTAGCAGCTCGTCTTATTTTACAGTATAAATGGCTACTTTGTAACGTTGAATATGCACGTGTTGTCATTATTTTGGCAGGCACTTATCAAATATCTGCAAATAGTTAGATAAGTTCAGCCTCGGAGCCTTCGTGTTGTTTCAGCCCTATTTGGCACCCAAACGCACAGGCTCAGTCAGCCGGGAGCTTTATCACTGTAACCTTCACTACTCCTAAAGCTGGGACACCTCATTACTGTACAGTATATGGGGCATGAGACGCTCCCCTAACTACTCATGCTTATGATTTACTGTGCTCACATTTGTTGCCTAATAGTCAGCAAAAGCAGGGAGTAGAGCAGACGCTGATGAATGAGCAGGAGTTCATACTCACCTCACCTACAGTATATCTTCCCAAACTAGTTAGTCATGTGTCAGTACTGCTGTATGTGTTGTGTAACTGTTACACTAAAAGCACAAACATCACTACTGTTACCATTTCAAGACCAAAAGCTAGAAAATACAGACAAGATGGTGTTCAATAATTTTATTCTTCACTTTGTTTGCAAACAAAGGTTATTATAGGATTCCTCAAAGAAAAACGGAGTATCTCAAATTAATGAACAAAGTAAAACGCATGGAAGCCTGGTGTTGCATGGTGTTGAGGACCCCCTCCTTAACATTTACCCTATTTGGGGGCAAAGAAGACCCAATGAGCTGTTCTCTGAGCAACAGATAGGATTTGTCCTTTTTTGCCCACAACTATAGTCAGAGAAGCCTCATGCAAGCAGGACTGAACACCAGACTGCAGCAGAGGTTTGGTGCTAGAGCCGCGCAAGCTAGTAGGCAGGAACCCTATCGCCTCCAAATACTTAGCGCATCAGTTTCCATATACCACAAATTAGCCTCTGCGTCCCACTTACACTCAACAGAAGTTTCACACTGACATTTCATGCCAAACAACATTTGAAATCAATGGGACTTGATTAAAAAAAAAACTGCATTAGAAAGTTATTTTTTACAAATGTTTCTTTGTCGATATCTTGTTGATATTATCAACAATCTATTGTAGTAAAACCTCTTAACTAAAAGGAGCACAGTATGCCAAAATTATGTTTCAATGAAACAAAGAAAAAAATACATTAATCCTTGGCCACTGAAATTATAGATGGCAACCTTTGGCAGAAGAAACCACTTGTTTTTTCCGACAGTTATAAACTAAACAAAGCTTATAAATACATTTCATTGGAGTAACACTTGCAACTTTCACAACTTGGTGAGTGACAATTAATCTAGGCTTCCTGTGACCAAAACTCCAACTAAAAATATGATCAAGTCTAACTCAGAATTAGTGACTTGGGTGTGCAGCCTTTCTGAGATGAGCGGGCACTAAGACTCTTAGCTCCAACTGCAGAGCAGACAGGAGATGCAACAAAGCACCATCTTCTGGTCTGTGATCCGATCCTCCATGGAGAACACTGCGACTGCGTGGCCACACCGACCTGAAAATAGGTCGTACGACGGCAGGCTTCTCCTTCTACGTGTTGTGTGTCTCTCCAACATAAACCTGAGGAGGGATAAGTGCTGAACTCCTCCTTCTTCGTGAGAAACTGGGGAGTGACGTGGAAAGTGCTCTCCTCAAAAGGTGCCCCCCTGCCACCACAAAGTGGAGGGAGAGGCTGAGGTGTTGTCGGTGCTTTGAAGGGGGCGAGATGGGTGTCTTCTCCACCCTCCATGAATTCCTCTCCCCAAAGTGGTCTCCACCAGTCCTCTCTTTGGACAGGGGAGGGCGATGCATAGTGCAGAGATGTGACATGACATTCACTCAATGTTTCTGTCAGATAGGGGGGGAAATTAAGATTCAAACAGGAGCTGGGCTTTGCGTCCCACATCCATTCTATAGAATGGCTGACAGTTTGTTTAGCTTGGCCGACACTGCACTTGTCCCTCTGAGCTGTCTTCATCATCTGAGCCATCTGGACCAACGCCACGCAGGCCTGTGATGCGATAGCCCATGTTGAGCAGCATTACCTCCAGCGGATCAGCGTTCATACGCCGCTGGTTCGCCTGAGCAGCACCGTCCATGTCCTCCACGACTCGCCCGTTCTCAGTCTCTGTCTGTATTATGAGAAAGTAGAGTGGAGGGGAAAGGGTAATAGTATGAAAGGGATACATAATCAGAGGTAATGGTAAGAGATGTTGACATTTTTTTTGTATTTTTCATTTTTGTTTTTTGACATAAGCACCGTGACAATAAATTATAAGAATGCTTCATTCTCACTGAACTGTGTGCAACTGTTTTCTTAAAATGCACCCTCTGCATTTCGAGACCAAATATGTCATAATGTGTCAACAAGGCCTGTCCCACGCCAAAGGCTTTGCCAAATGCGACCTTCTTTGCACAAATTTGGGGGACAACTGCACGTGTCATTGCATGTTTTGCGGACCTCAGTAACCCAGAATCTATTCCACACTGGTCGGATTGTTTAATGGTGCATTCAGGTGTGCATCATTCATTTGTAGAGTCGCGAAATATCACATGACCATGTCATTTTTACCAGGTTTAAATTTTAAAAGTCTCAGAATCAGAATAATTTCTCATGTAATGAGACCATGACACACACTGTGCCCCAACTTTTGTCAAAATATAACAAAATGTATATATAAATAAACAGAAGTTTTGGTTGTTTACCTCTGGTCTAGGGTTCCATAATCGAACCACGGGGTCAATACCACTAGTAGCCAGGAAGCAGTAGCTGGGGTGGGGCTGCAGGCAGTTGACTATGGACTCATCCCCCTGCAGGATCCTCACCAGATTAGTTGTCTCCTTTTCCCAGATAAAGAAGGAGCCGTCATCTGAGCCGCTGACAATGTACTGGCCTTTGCTGTAGAGAAAAGGAAACCATTCAGACCTGCCTGACGAGCCATGTTCTTGGGACATGTTGCATTTACTAGGAATCACAATATTGTGTAACCTTTTTACATTGAACTGCCTTCACAGAACACTTCACGTCACGGTACAGATGTGTAACCAGGGCTTTCCCGGTACTGGTGTGAAAGGTAAGTCAGCAGGGCATTCTGGTATACAAGGTTCAATGGCAACTGAACTTTGTGTTACATTATGTGTACTGTACTACATTTCAATGATTCTAATTATTCAGACTTTCCGCCTGGTATTGTGATGGGAAACCAGGCGAGGGAAGATGGACAAAACCTAGTAGATACAGTACATAGAACCTACATTTCCGAATGAAAGCTACTCTCCACTGTAGGTTTTTGCTCTACTGATTCTCTACTGTAGATTTATTGTTCTCTATCTTTAGCTCATGACTGCCTCCTAGTGAGGCCTCAGCAGACTGGGAGTTAGATCTACTGACCTTCCAAAGAAGTTAGCCTCTTTGATATCTGTGGTGGTGTTGCAGTGACCACAGTATCTGTGCTTGTAGTCAAAACTGCGCTCTCTCAGCACCAACTCATCTTCAGGGATAGACTCCTTCCGACTGAATGAGTGGAATCGAATGGAGCTGTTGGCCTTCTTATCTTCAGCTGGTGAAGAAAAAAAACAAACACTTATTACCAAAGTCATTCAGATATATTAACAAATAAACATAGGCTGTCTGTTACTTTTGAAACACAAAACTAACATATATACACTACTGCATGGCTATGCAAATCAGCCGAGAACCAATTCACTCTTTTCTACCTGATTCTGTCTTGGAGAAGAGAGCAGCCTTGATGTCTTTATCCAAAGCATCACAGGCACTACTGTGCGCCTGCTCTGGAAACTTTCCTTTGAAATCATCCAGACACTCCAGAGCTTCAGCCACATACTTCAGCTCAAATAGACACCGTGCCAGCCTGAAATGAGCCTTCAGATGACCAGGATTTAGAGTCAGAGCCTTCAGACAGTCCCTGAGGGCATCATAATGGTCTCCATCCCTGTGAATCACAGAAAATAAAACAATACAAACACTTGGTATCTGCTTATATAGCCTTTAGAAGTGCATGATTAATCATCTCTCTGCAGTGATACAATGACACGTACCACTTGCGTTTCATGTAGGCTGCAGCCCGGTTCCCATACAGCATGGCATTGCAGCTGGCCTCATGAATGCCTAAACTGTACAGCTGGATGGCCTGTGTCCACTGCTGCCGTGCAAATGCATCATTAGCTTGTTGCTTTATCTTCTCCAAGTGAGGAGGGAGCTCAGTAGAACTAACGCAAACATAGCAGAAGAAACATAACTCAAGTGTGTGCATGCTCAAACCTTTAAAAACAGTCAATCTGTATATGAAAACATATCACTGGCAGGTTGAAAAGACAATTACCTAGAGCGCATCTTGCTTTCGGCAAATCGAATATGGCTGGTTGGCAAGTGAAGTCCATTAGAGACGCCATTGGTTGTCTTTCCGTTCTGTACATCTCCTGGGAAGAAGCCAAAGTTTCAGAAACCACCAATACATCTATAGATACGGTACTTTATTACCTCTATGAGGCACCATTTAGGATCTTTTGTTAATATAGATGGCACAGACCTACCTGTTGATGACTGGCACTTTTTTGGAATCAAGAAGGCGTACGGCCTCTGTTTAAATGTCAAGTCAAACAGATACACCTAGAGGAAACCATATAAATAAACAAAGCAAATGTTTAAACTGAAACAGAAATGAATAACTCCTCTCACGAGTCCTTGTTTGTTCTGAGAAGCATTACCTGTTCCCCACCCATGTTAACAAGTAGCTCAGTGCCGTCTGGACTGAAGGTGACATAGGTGGCCACCAGGACCCTCAGGCGGTTATTGTAGTCTGGGAGTTTCACTGGTAGGTGCCCTGGAGCATTCAAACATAAGGTGATGTTACTCAACCACATCCTTCACAGTCACTTTCCTGCATGTTTCCTGATGTCATTACTATATGATTAGAATACAAATGTGCCATTTAAATACATTTGATAGCACACAATTCAACCATATTTGCACCTGCAACATAATACTGCCCAGCTCCATCTGGGATGGGCTTCTGCCTTTCACAGAACGTGTGCACAGCTGCTGATGTGCTCTGACTCATAGATTTCCTGTGTGAGGGGAAAACCCCCCCAAAACAAAACAAAAAAAACTTGGTTAAAACACAGTTGTGCATGTGTATGTCAAAACCTGGACTGGGGAATGTACCACATTAGAGTGGTTGTGGAATAATTATTACCATAGAATGGCATCAAAAACTTAACCAACCTGTAGTTGTGAATCATCCTGATGTCATAAAGGCGAACAAAAGGTCCGTTGGCCCCTACTGCCAGGTAGTTGTTGTCCCGTGGGTTGACAGCTAGACACTTGGCCTCAACCAGCTGTCCACAGAACTCTGTCAGATCAATCAGCACCTCAGAGCGTTTACTGCTCTCCCTCAAGTCATATTGTCTGTAGTGAACAAGGAGAAAGTGAACATATTACCTATAGCAAAAGTAGGCATGGGATATCGTTTGACTTTGTTTTACAAAACAAGGTGATTTCGTTAATTTCTGGTTCTAACCTGATGATGCCATCCTCCGCAGCACTCCAGAAGGTGTTGGGCCACATGGGTGCTGTGGCGATGCGTTTGACTCTGTTGGTGTGATCAGAAAACATATGGATGGTTTCCTTCACTGTCAGGTCATGCACATGGACCTTTGTATCTGCTGCACCTGTTACCAAAATTCTGTCCCCGGAGTGAGGGAGGAACTGTATGGACAGACAAAAACACCAGAATGAATTTACAAGTACAGACAGTGTTTCACAATGGATTCTCTTTCCAGCACATAGTGATCCAATTATTGCCAGTAACCACAGATTAAGGCATTACTAAGGTGTTTACATAGAGCCAATCTATTGATATTCCCATTTCTATACTATGAATCATTGACTGATTAATGGCTTTTAATGCCACCTCCACATTATCTTACAGAATCAGAAATACTTCATGGATCCTCGAGGGGAAACTCTTTTGCTACGGCAGCTCACTATCACGTCAGTGCACGCAGGAATAGAAGTACTAAGCAAAAAAATATAATACACTATAATACAGGTCAGAAAATAAATGAAGTACCAAGTGGGTATAAAGTATAAAATAAAATAAGTGTGAAGTACAAAGTGGGTTTACCGGTTGATGATAATAATAAGGTAATAGTGCATGAACTGTCAAGTCAAGTGTAGCTTATTAACACTGTAACATTTTCCCTCCTGTATTTGACCTCATTCCCAAGCTTTCTGCAATGAAGTGGTATGCCCTTGTGGCGATATTTATGTGAAAACTGCAATAAAACCTTCAACATAGTCGAACAGGATGGTTTTCCATCAAACATGCCACTCATTAAATGGCCAACAGTGCCACCTAATGTACAGGAAGTGAATTTATATCATAGAGAGCATTTGTTGATGACTAAATAAAGGGTGAGGTGAGGCAGAGCAAAGAGTCTTACCAGCAGACCGTTTTTGCATAGGACACCCAGAATTTTAATTGCTGTTTGAAAATTGTGATAGTGAGCCATAGTCAGATACACGTGATTACATGGTTAAAATGCCCTTCAATGAGACCAAAATGGGAGTACTCCACTTATCTTACTCCGACTGTAAGCATAATGCAATAACACGCGCCAGAGTACGATGTTCGATTGGGCTACATCTTACTCGCATCGCTGCCCTGATCACATTAGGACTACATTTTCAATGCGTATGTAAATGCAGCAGATGTAAATGATTTCAGCGCACTTTCCCTCCTGTCATTCAATACATCCATCTTACACTCAGTCCTCCTTAC
Source organism: Siniperca chuatsi (assembly GCF_020085105.1). NCBI lineage: Eukaryota > Metazoa > Chordata > Actinopteri > Centrarchiformes > Sinipercidae > Siniperca > Siniperca chuatsi. Next base: position 17,501,682 of record NC_058050.1, read on the forward strand.
CTTTACAGAGAATATATTTGCTGCATGACCTGTGTGCATAGTTGTAAGCTTCTTGTGTCTGAATGGATCCCAGATGACGGCATGTTGATCATCTGAGCCCGAGGCCAGTAAACTGAATACAAAAAGAATCACCAGGACAAGTCCAGCAACATTTGTTATGGCTCTTTACTACTAATGCCATTTAAAATTGTATACTGTCAAACATGTTAAGATGTGCAATAGTGGACTCACTGTATGCATTTGCTTCATTATTTAATTACATAAATTACAGTTATTACCTACAGACCTTGGGGTTAGGCATTAGGACTAATACACCAGGAACTGTAATGAGCTGAATCCATTGCAGCTGGATTCACCCACCCACCCAATTGAAGTAATTTATTTTGGTGATTTAAATAAATGCCTCCGTGAGCACTGAAGGTAACAAGTGTGAGGCAAGTTTTTGGAGGCACACAGATCCCATAACAGAGTAGTGAAACATGGTGGGCCTGTTGTGTCATTTTTGGCAATAAGCAGTGCAGCAGCAACATTTAGAGCTGAAACTGAAGTAGATCAGCACACTAATTTTATTTGGACACATAACCCAGCCATAACTGGCCTTCACTGTACATACAGTGTGTATAATGTACCTCAGGATAAGAGCTTTGGCATAGTTATATGGTGATGTAACCCAGCCAGTCATCCCAGGTGTGACTATAATTGTACACAAGGTGAAATTTTAGGCTTTGAAGACTTACTCTCCTCGTTCATTCCATTCCAGACAGTTCACACAGCCAGTGTGACCCTGTTGAGAAGAAGAAGAATATATGATAATACATAGAAATATCTTCTCAGTCTCCCTCTCTTTTCCAACTCTTTCCCTCTACACACACACACACACACTTGCTATCACTGACCTGAAGCTCAGCCTCCAGTCCAAGTCTCTTGATGAAGGGGTCAGTCACATGATAGAACCTTTGGAAGCCTGATGCTCTCTTGTCCTGAAGACATGAATCAAAGTCTCCGTCAGACGTTTGTACATAAGGAAGGATAATTACAAAAATGTAAACAATCCTTTGGCGGGGGTCTTTTGGGTTAGCTCCGCCAAGATCATTTCTATATATGAGAAACACATTGTCTGATCACTGGTAGATTGAGCTCATAGGATGGTCTGGCATTTGTTTACTCACTCTGATCTGCCTGTGCAGGATATCTCTGGTGATGTTGGCAGCAGTCATGGCCTCACCACAAAACATAAATTAGGGTCTGGGCTGGAGGTTCCAGGGGTCAGAGCTCAGATGACATTTACTCTGTATTTCTCGAGAATAGGCTGTAAAGACGTTGAAAACATTAAGACGAGGGTAGACAATACAGGAAGGAGACTTATCACAAGGCAGTGATTCTACGTTGGTTTAATGTCAGTAATAGAGCAAGGGTACGGACAAGGTTGTCAGCAGGCATTTGAATTATTCACTCATACATTATGGCTTCTTTAAAAACAGCTGAACCATAAGCATTTCATATAACGGTAGCTGCTCTACAGACTTTGCTCACTCCAGGTTTGCACCCGTCAACGAACACCATCAAGGCGAGTTCATCAGTTAGCTAACTAGCTAATGTTAGCTATGCAGCCCTGTCAGTATTATAATCGGCTGACTATTTCGCATAATACTGACAATTATTTAAACGTTCTGGCGCTGTTAGCCTGCCAGACTCGTTAGCCACCTATGTATCGGGCCTTTAAGAGACCTGTCGTTTACCAAGTAGCTGGCGTTAGCGCATTTGCGTTATCGTTACCTTGCTAGCTAAACAAAACATCCACTTCAACATTTGCAACGCTTTAATTGTAATTTACGACTGCTAAAGAAATCTCACCGCTTTCCTTGAACTTAAAAGGCTTCTGTCAAGAAATGTCCATTTAATAGACGTGATGAATCACGCTCTATGTGAGTTTGTTGACAGGGTTCACGCTAATACCTTCTTGAACACAAACCACCTCCCACTGAGCAGCGTATCACGCAACTTTGTTCCGCCAGCTAAAACAGACCAACTGGTTCCGGTCCGTGTTTATTTCAGAATAAAAGCACTCTCCCTGCAAATTACAGCTAACATTAACAAACAAATAAGACAAGCAGTATGAGGAAAAATCCGTTTTACTGTAAATAAAGAAATAACGTGAGACAGATTTATGTACTGGTCACAGAGAATGAGAAAGAAGAAATGCTTATACAGCATGCAGCCAGACGAACAAGTGATGTAGTTTAAAGGTCTGATCTGACCATACTTCAGTGGCAGCTTAATGATGTAAAGATGAATTGAATAGGCTGAGTCAGATTAAAACACAAGACCAGGTTATATCTGGGCGTACTCGTCGTACTGATGGAAATGGTTTTGGCAGATGATAAGATGCATTTATTAACAACAGTGGTGGTACTGCTGCAGAGCATCAAACACATATCTCTAGTATTCAATTGCATACCAGAGGTGAACAATTCGAAGAAACGGTTAAACAAGAGGTGCAGCCTTATAAGCAACATATTTGATGGCTGTATTATATATTTACATTTTAGAAAAAGAATGTTGTGATAAAATATCTTACAACATTGCAGGTCACAAGGTGAATACTGAACAAAAAAGGCAAATCTCTAACATGACTCCTATTTCTTCATTACAGCCTGTCTCAGCTCTTTTCAACTGTATTTTCACCAAAGGCCAAGGTCCAAACACATGTTCTCTAGGCGTCAATGAGGCAAACATCTTGGACTACTTGCAGTTACATGTTGCACTTTATGTGTCCTGCGTTTGTGATGATGTATTAGTACTCAGAGATTCAGCAGTATAGAAACTCCTGTTGGTGATAATGACAGAAAAAAGAAGGTGTTCTCACACTAATCATGAGGTCTTATAAGGGCATGTTTTATTACAGGTGTTTCAATAATATATAAGACAGATGCTGCAAGTAGTTGTATTTCATCCACTACAAAAAAACCCTGACCGGCAGCACATGTGTCACTGTATGGTGGAGGTTAGGCGTTACAAATGTTATCCTCGATGTCCCAACTTCCTACAACAAACTGATGTCAGCATTTGTGGTATTTTCACTTCTCTGTCATCCAAAACTGTAGGCCTACTGTTTCATTCAAAGTGAAAAGCACTGGCTTAATTCAAACACAGACACCTGTGTTTGAATTAAGCCAACAGGTTTAGTGATTTTTTTTTACCATGTAATATAGCTAATGAGAAATAATCACGTGTATTTTCAAATGTAGTCTATGTTGTCTATTGCTGATTAGTGTAACATGCCACCTCTGCGATAAAAAAATGACACATATTTTTGCATTTAACCGTATAGTATTTACCTCAATAGTAATAACTATTTTGTAGTCTGATTACATATATTCTAAAACCGCTGAATAGGTTTAAACACTATTGAAAACTTGCGAATGACTGATTTTTCTAGGTTATTCTAGCCATCGCAAAGCATCGTGATTAGGTTCGTTCGTTTTGTGTGACTGTAGTGTTTTTTGGTCATATGGCAGAATGAACCCAGTCATCTTTTTGTTGAATCAGCAGCAATATTTCAAGAAGAGTCTTAAGAACACAGCTACCGTAGTTTTTGGGCTGTAGTCTGCAAATGTAACCACTACGGTTGCATATACCTTGCAGGCAGGAAACGCCTCAACGGTTATTCCGACATGAGGCGTCACTGTTCAACGGGCGGTGCTGTGACATTAAACAAGCGACCATTGTGTCTTTGATGGGTTGTCTGCCATCAGAGGGGATCTGTTCAGTTGGCTAGCGGAACAACAGCAGCAGCGGATGTTACAGATTCGGCTCCGGTTGCCAGCCTCAAACCGAGATTTGTTACTGCATTCTGTGTTTATGTGAAACGAAAGGTAAAGTAAAAATATTTTGTCAGCGCCGACAGGTAGCTTAACTACAGCAATTTGAGCACGAAAGCTAACAGATATTTGTAACGTGAATGTTAACTCATGTAGCTAAGCAAACGGCAACGTTGTGTTAGCCGTTAGCTAGCTTGTTAAACGGAAGCGGATTTGTCACGGATTAGCCAAAACGGTTAACGGTGCAGTGCATCGCTGTACAACAAAATTGAACGTTATGGTGAGGAAATCATAAAGAAGTTGTCGCTTTAAACCCGCCTAGTTCTGGGTAGCCATGATTGTCGCATTTGGCTAGTACCATACAATTTTAACAAATTCAATTTAGCGATTAGTCACGATACGCTGATAGCTTGCCTTTGCTGGTGTTAGCGAGTCATTTCCTTTATGAATTAGCTACTGAAGAAGATTAGTGTGCTACAACCAGGCTGCATCTCAGACTGCTTGTATCCACCAGTGATCATTATATTTGCTTGCCACAAATAATGTTTTACTTCCTCTAGCCTCTTAGGGATATATAAATGTTTGTGTAACAGATTATGTAACGCTTAGACATGTGCTCATGTTGTTATTTTTGTTGCTACCCAGAAAAGTCTGTCGAGGTTGTTTCTGGCAGGAGCAGATGAGTTTGATAGGTGAGCAAATCAGTCAATAGCTAACAGCTGTTGGACGTTCAGTTCATAATACACAGTGTACACGAAAGGAGCTTTTGTTCAGATCTCAGTCTCTGGTTCATCACTAAAATCTAGTTACCAGCCTCTTTCACTGTTTTCTCAGTTAACCAATAAGGTTGTCAGATATTTGAGTATTTGCTAAAGTAAGCGAGAGGCAAACATAACTAATCTACATTAAGGTATTCCAAAAATTTGGCCGGTGACAATTTGTCAAGTTGGTTATGAGATTTAAAACAAAACAACCTTAAAACATCTTCTCAGTGTGTTTGAGCTGTATGATAATGTATTTACCCTCCCCATCTCAATCAGGTGTCATTGTCTTGTAAGGAATGACAACCTCACAGAGATATATTGAATCCAAACCAGTCGGTAAGTTGACAGACTTGCTCTGCAGTCAAAATGCATAAACTGTGTGTCAGTTCAGCATGTGTTGATATACTCCTCTGTTGCCGTTTTCCTGTTTCACAAATATGCATTAGCTCGGTTTGCTGACATGGAGTGGCAGACACCAGCTGTGTCAGAGAAGTTCCAAAGCCGCTTTGGCCGCCGGCCTGGAACATCGGACAGTGGGGACACTGGTCTTGGCACCTCAGCATCTGACAGCACAGAAGGTGATGACTTTTGCTTGTTCTTCCCCTGCCTGTAGCGTGTATTGTGTAACACTGTTTTGAAGTCTGTCTGTCAGTGATGGAACTCCAGTTTGCACTCTATACAGCCGGAGTTGGGTGCTTTAGTGAGTTTTTTTATAATTGTAAACTACATACATGCAATTTACAGGATATCTGTGTTCTACAACATGGTTGTTTATTATTAAACTTCTGTACTTTTAAATTGGTGTTTAAGCTAACTTGAAAGTTGAGAACAGCCATATGATGTTGTGAGAAGCCCCGCATGGCCCTCAGGCTGAGGCTGAAAAGACTTTGTCTTCACTTTTGCGGTGGTGTTGTTGTTTCTTTGGCTATTTATAGAGTGAGAAAAATGTTCATGGTCTACAGTGGAAGCTCTGGAGATCTGCAGAGGTAGATTAAAGTCCCAGCCAAAAATGCCCCAAGGCTCTGCTGCGCTACTCTGGTGTTAAGGTTAATTGGGAGGATGGGGTGTTGGGATGCCAGGACTGGACTGCTAAATGGAAACTGGACCTTGTCTGTGGAGTGAAATGTCACATTCAAAGAGGTTTTCTTTAATATATTATCATGATTTTAAATGGGAATATCCCTCTGGAGAAAATGTGAAATCTCACTGGGGATGGTGCTTGCGTGTGTGTGTGTGTGTGTGTGTGTGTGTGTGTGTGCGCGCGCTATATTTATATGTACATACACTGAGTGTAAAAAATAAGACATGGTATCAGTAAGGTTCCATGTAATGGCTGGCCAGCTGGGGTGGATGGTCCCATGTGCAACAGGAAACGCTATAAAATAATCAACTGGAAAATTATCAGAAGTGTATCAACACTGTAGGGTTTGAACTTCACAAAGCTGGTATTGATGGCAGGGCTGCCAGTTGGAAACTATTCATAACAACTGCAAACAAGTCAACGGTTTGTGCTCCTTACATCAAGTTACATCTATATGTGTTGGCTTCCCCGAGGTAGTCCTAAGGATGCCTTTAACACATAATGTCTCTTTCCAATTGTTAAACATTGTAGTGGATGTTTCATAGTATGGGTAAAAATCTCCTGGTTGTCAGTAGTACCCATAATCACTCTGAGCAGTTGTGTAACAGCAAAGGTATATGAGTCAATTTTATAGATTTTTATAATGAGTTCATTTTATGCACACTCCTACATGTCCCCTTACCAGATTAACATCACTAAACCTGAAAGGAAAGGTGTAGAAAACAGTTAGTGTTGTTAGTGGATGCATATCTTCTACATCTTCCAAATAACTGAATATATTTTGTCTTGAGGTGTCCAGTTTTAGCTTTCAAGCCCTAAACACACAGTTCATTGAGCTCAGGGCCTGTAAAACAGCATTCCTAGGAGGATTGAAGTTGCATTCAAGCAAATGGTGGCCCAGCTCCTTATTAGTCTTAATATTCATCAATTCTTAAGTTTACACAATTTTTTTCTAACTTTGAACATGTTTATATAGTGTGTGGTGTGTTCTTTGGATACATTTCCTTTATAGCTGTTGTCTTCATGTGGGCTTTATGAATGTAACTACTTCTTACATGCCTTGCTTGTTTTAGTTACAACTGTTGAGCATGCTACTGGAGCTGGTATAGCTTTGTCCTTGCACTTAAACTGACAGCCGTGCCTAGCAACATGACAATTAGCCCCAAATTTAGCCACAATAACGACGTGTTGTAGATAATACTGCATAGCATGTGTAGCAGACTTGGGGTGTGAATTAAACAGCTTTAGAATACCAGACATTATATTTGAAAAATAAGAAAGGAACATTGTTTTTTAATTTCCGTTGGGTGTTTGTCAAAACATTCTGTTTTACAGCTGCAGGTAATTGTCATTATGTTATATACTTTCCAAGGCAGGAATGTCTGTTGAGCAAATATCTATCAAATGTTCTTCTTACAGAGTAGTTTAGACTTGTTCTAGCCAGTCATGAATCAATGGAGCCTGGAGGCTTCTTTTTATATTTGAAGTTTTACCTTTCTGAAAGCTTGATGTTGTTTCCATAATATTCTTGCCTTTTTCCTATTATTATTTTCCTCTGTGATTGCGAAGAGTTTCTCGTTTAACAAAGTTGTGGTTTAAACTGAGCAGACCATTCAGTCTTTGACTTTGGATGTACATGTGTGTGACAGTGGGAGGAGGCAAGGTGCTTAAATAAGCGGCACACACAGATCACACTGTAACTTGAGGTGGGCTATAAATACCCCTAACCTTTCCTGTGTATCCCTGTTTGTATGTGTTTGCTCAGAGCTTGATACAGGCTGGTTTGGCTGTTGGAGGACAATACGGCTTTGGGCACAGGGCCTGCCTGCTGCGACACTGTCAGTCTTAGCTTCAGAGGTTGATTTGGTACTCCCCAGAAATGCAGAAGACGGACTGTTTTGATTTAAAGCGTTCTGCAGATCAGCTCACCTCAGTTCAGCTTTAGAAAAAATGTCACAGCTAATAACATGTTTGTTGCGTTCGATTGAATGCCAGATTTCCAGACTTCAACAGGTCTCTCAGGTTTGTAATGCTGTTGAAATCAGAGTTATGTAACTTTGAATTGTGTTGGGGCTCGTGGAGATTTTTGTAGGTTGCTTGTAGTGATCTTGGCTTTGTTTCTGAAGTTCGTATAATGTGATCTCTGAGGTTCCTAAATGAAGACTGCTAACATTTTTGTGCATGTTTAATGGACTGGATTGGGTGTACTCTTTAGAGTAATCTGGGGGTGCTTATCTTTGCATGTTAAAGGAATAATTACTAGAGTGTATGCCAATAAAACAGGAAGACCCTTTAGTCACCAGCTCTATCTTGCATATACACTCATTGACGTGGCAACTAGCACAATGTTTGCTTGCTTGTTCAATGCTATACAGCAAAACATTGTTTTTGTTAATTGTATAATACAGAGCTTTTAATCTGCGCATTGGTTTAAGTCTATTATAAGCCTATTCCCTGGGTTGAGTCAGCCAGAGCCAGTTAATTCTTTCATTGGTGACACCTCATCATCAAAGTAGGCCACCCATAAACCCTGCTGCATCTACTTTACATCAGTGACTGAAAATAGAGAAAATGGCCTGCAGTAGTGCTCTAGATATTCTGCACTGATTTAACAAGATCTCTCTTTATATTGAATAGTGAGTGAATAACACGTAATGTCATTTCCAATGACTCTTTATTCTTTTACTCTTTACAGATTTCTGCAGTTCCAGCAGCAGCCCCCCTTTCCAGCCCATCCGCAGTCAGATCCCCATACCCACTGCACATGTCATGCCATCCACGGCCGGAGCCCCGGCCTCTAAGCCCCAGTCATGTGTCCAGGAGGACTCCCTGTCCTCTGTTGAGGGCCATAGGTCTTCCTCTGGCTCCAGAACCCCAAGTGGCTCCACCTCAAAGTCTTCCTCTCTCTCCAAATCTGCATCTTCGCCCAACTTGGATGCTCAGGCTGGTGTGGGAGGTGATCCTGTGGGGCCGAAGCCAGACTGCCTGAGCCGCTACCGCAGCCTTATCAATGGGCTGGACCACTCGCTTTTCCCCTCAGATCACACACGGTTGGATGAGGGCCAGAGGTTTGACACTCCTGCTGTGGAGCCTACGCTAAATCAGTCAGCCCTGTTGGGAGGGTTATGTCCTGATGTCAGACTCCGATTACAGACGACCGGGATTAGAGACACCTCAGACTGTGTGTCTGAGGCCTACAGAGGAGGCATGGAGCACAGCTATAAGGTTCTGCCTGAAGCTAGGCCAGGGGTTCCCGGCACAGCAGAAACCTCTAATCAGAGGGGCAGTCAGCCTGGTGCGGCCGGATCCCCTGGAGTTTATGCAAACCCTCTCAGCCTGCAGACGCAGGCTCTGCTGAGGGAGCACGCAGGCTCCAAGGGTTATGAGCCATTGCGGCAGGACAGATGTAGTGAAATGTCCAGTTGGCAGCAACAACAGCAACATAAGCAGCAACTGGAGAGTTTACGCCTGCAAGTGGAACAAATGCAGGTAAAAAAAAAAATCATAAATAGAAAATCATACCACACTAGAGGTAGAGAAACACAAACCTGGGCGTGTCGAGTTTCTTCTTATTTTTATTGTTTCATAATTATCACATAGTATAGAGGGTAGGCATTGATGTCACTCTTTCACTCGTCTTGGCTGCTATGAATAGGGTGAGGTGGATTCTCTGAAGAAAACACCTTGATAAGGTAAAGACCATTGGAGTAGACATGTGGCGCCGTTGGTTGTTTGTGGACATTGAAATCTGTCCAGTAATTTAGTTCCTGATACACATATATAGGTCAACGTTGGAAAAATAACGTTCCACTAAACAAAGCCTGAAGCCATACAGTCACCTTATCCTATTTTATAGCAGGATGTGTCAAGTCAATCAGCAAAATCAAAATCACAAAACCTACAAAGGATTTTCTAGTGTCCGCGATATACCGGCATTGACGATAATCATGATACTTAAAAATGAAATATTGATATCATGTTAGTAATACACATATGATTATATCGTGTAAATAATCCAGCCCCTCGTAAATCATTTCCGTTTCTTTCCGTTCTTGCTTTGTCATAGTAGGTGGCGGTAATGCACTTTATGTTTTATGGCAGGTGGCAACTAGCGTTAAAGCTTTTAGCTAGTTTTAAGCTAGATAATTTCCCCCCCTCCCCCAAATGTTCTATAGATATCGCTATATTATCGTTATTGTAAATTCTTTCGGCCATGATAATCGTGTTGTGAAAATCTATTGTGACAGCCCTAGTCTGTTGTCAGGTTTATAAAAAAAAGTTACATTTTAAAATGTGTTTAATTCAGAAAATGATTATGACCTATGATTGATAAACTCTAGACAGCTTGTCGCAGCTTCCCTTTTGCAGTCTGTAAAAAGCTGTCGAAATAGTCAAAATCTGTTGCACAACAGCTCTTTACCATTTCAGTATGGTAAAATGTTTGTCGCCCATAGACCAGAACGGCACATACAGGTACTTCGTAAAACGTCACTGCTGCGCCCCTTTTTGGAGGATAGAAAACCAAAAATCCTATAAATGTCAATAAATTTGACTTGTGTTTGGATTACAATTTTGACAAATGTGTATGTATTCATTTCGTGTTAAACAAACCTTTGTTTAATAGACATGTCTAACAGTTATTTTGCTACCTTTCCTGAACCTGAGCGTTCGCGATACCATAATAAATTAAGATTGATAGGTCAGCCGTCATGCCCCTTCAGTCTTCCCCTGTCCAAGTGGATCAATGACCCAACACACTGGGCAGATATTGCTTATTTGGACATATATACATATTTGATTGAATCACTAGGTATCGTTCGGCAAAGTGTTGTTTGTAAATAATCAACCTGTTAATAGCCAACTGTTTCAAGTTTCAAGTATCTCTGCACACTGTAGACATTGAGAGGGTGTGGTAACTGTCAATCATTTTTTAATTTGGCCAATCAGTGGCTTACAATCCACTGTCAGCTAGCTAGCGTAATTCCTTGATCATAACAGAATATAGTAATTTTCACCACTGCTCATTTTAGAAAGGAACTGCAAGAAAACGTGTTCTTTGATTAGATTATCAAACGGACAATGGATCATAGATCTTCCATTTAAAAATGCTAATTAAAAACGTTGCTATCTGTTGAAACTTTGATCCTTTGACTGGAGCTGAAAACCTCAGATCTAAACATTGAGAAACAAGGTAAGTTTGCTTCTTCATGTAGAACCTGATTAGCCGAAATTAAAAACTGACTGACAGCTGTTTCAGGCTGCGTATTGGTGAAATACGTTTTTGATTGACAAAGGATTGTAAACCTCTGATTGGCTAAATTTTAAAAAATGATTGACACTTACCCCACCCATTCAAAGTCTCCGGTCTGCAGAGATACTGTTTGAGCTAGGCGAGGCTGAGATTTAGTTGGAGACGACAGTCTGATGCTGCTATACTGTATGACGACTCCGCCAGCCTCCCACTCAAGCTAGCTATCTATCAGTAGTAGCTGTCACCAGCGTCATTTAGCTATTTACCACACTGACAATGAATATTCATGAATCTTATATGATTCAAATCTAAGTGTGAAAACCTTGATTATTAACACGGTTGTTTAATTTTTTTATTCAGCATAATTGAAATGACAGAAGCTCATTCGTATTTATTGTCATCAAAAAGGAATTTACAATGCTGCCAAAATGAAGAAATTACCTTTCTCTGGAGGCTCATACATTCGTCAGCAGTGGATAGTTACAGGTTATTCTACATATAAAACCTGAGGGTTCAGACTGCAAAGATCGGGAACTGGAGCTCCAGATTCGTATGTTTTTGTTATACATCCTGCTACACAACAGCTTTCTATAGCAGATGCTGACCACTCTGGAGTGACTGCTACCACTTCGACATTATGTGTGCTGACGCATGAATCAACACTTTGTCACTTTAACACAATCTTAAAGCCTTTTTCCCCCCTATTGGACCCATAGGGGTTTTTACTGTATGAAGAAATTGTAGAACTTCTTGCAAGTTTTAGTTATGATGATCATTCAAACATTGTTTCATAAAATAAAATGATTAGCTGTTAAAGCTGTGTTTTGACGGGAGCATTCATTCATTAATTCATTCATGGTGCTGTATGTATTCTTCAAGGCACCAGAATACACCAACATTTGGCAGTGCTTTCAGTATGTGTTTGAAGAAAGACTTTAAATAGTCACTGAGGCGAAATTACATTCTATTCTAAAGAGAGATTGGCACTGCTTGATACTCGTCAAGTTTTATTTATCTTTTGTGGTAGCCATTTGAAATTGACCGTGTTGTTATTGACAAACTATCTGTTACTCTGTTGTCAGATGACTGCTGTGGTATAAAAATAATTTGATCATCAGCTAAGCAAGGCTAGCAGTAATTCCTGAGCTGTTTGTGTTTTGTGCGACTATTTTTGTGTTTCTGTCAACACTTGTATTGCGTGCACTGTACTCTATCTATACTGTGCTGAGATAAAGTGGAAGGATGTCAGATGTACACGCAGTTTATTTATTTTCCGCGATAAAATTGTACAGTTGAAATTGTAAATCTTTGCATCTCTCATCACCATTGCATATTTTCTCCACATGATGCAACTCTAACTGTCAAATGGTGTTTGTCTCTTTGTTACAGTTGATGAGTGCTGGAGTGGGTCAGTACCCATCACTGTACTCGATGCCCGTTCACTCAGAGTCTGGCAAGTGGGATGCTCTGGTCAAAGCCAGTGAGAGTCTGCTAAAGGAGAAGGAGCTTATCATTGAGAGGCAAGTGTTTCTGATCATTTTACTGCTCATGTAGGGACACTATGAAGGGGAGAGAATCTTTGATAACCTATTTGATAATCTTAATGCTTTGTGATACAGTTCATCTTGTCTTGATTCTGTGGTATTGTACAATGTATTCTCAACATTAAAGAACATAGTTTTGGTCACACAAAATATTTAAGAGTTGACTTATTAAAGGATTTAATATAGTGGGAGAGAAATGTACTATTTAAGTATTTGTTTGTCCCCTAACCCCAGGGGCTTTACAGTGCTTTTAACAGACTGTTTTTCCCCAATGTTGCTGACTTTATTGTTCTTGTGTTAATGATGGTTGGACCTGGGCGTGATGCAGACAAAAGCAGCATATGGCCCAGTTGGAGCAGCGTCTGAGGGAAAGCGAGCTGCAGGTCCATGGAGCCCTCCTGGGCCGAGGAGCTTCTTACGGCGATATGTGTATGCTGCGGCTGCAGGTTAGTGAAAACATGCACTAGCTCCCGCGAACAGCACGGGCAACCCTGCATTATACTGTCATCATCCTAACAAACTATTTTCCCTCAAAAACCTTCATTGAAACTTTCGTATCACATGGTGGCTTTACAGGAGGCCCAGAGGGAGAATGTGTTCCTGAGGGCGCAGTTTACTGAAAGGACCGACTGTGTCACCCTGGAAAAAGCAGAGGCAGAGCGCAGACTAGGGGCAGTTGAGGCCGAGACACGCCGTCTAACCGACAGCCTGAAGGAGACATGTGAGAGACATGCAGAGGAGATGAAGAAACAGGAAGAGAGGGTTTGTGCTCACCTAACGCATCTTCCTAACATATCGTTGTGAGCAAGCGAAGCTCAAAGTAAAAAAAAAAAAAAGATGGCATTGAGAAGTTTAAATGATATCCATGTTTACAAACCATTCACTTTGCTTCTGTTTTAATGGCATCTATTGGTTGAGAGCTGCATTTAAATGTATGTACTTTGCTCAGTAATGAAGAGAACCTGCTTCCTGCCACAACAGTTCTAGCTCAGCTGATATTATATAAACAAAACACTGTACAGGAACTCTTCTCTCCCCAGAGATGCTGAGATGATATTGATAAAATCACTGTAAAGCTCAGTACGTAAATAGATACTTTATTATTGCCATGCAACAGTGTTGCTGGTAATTGTTTTGTTACAGTAGCTCAGTTCCTGTGCAGAAAGAGAGAGGGGGAAAAAAACTAGCAAACAGGCACCATAAACCATTACAACAATGCATAACTGAGCGTATAACTGTAGGCATAATAAGTTCACTTACTCATTTTCATAGAGAAAGATGAAAGAAAAGTGCTACAGCGGCCTCTCTGGGGCCAACATGTGATGGTGTTTGAAGGAACAGTTTGTCACACGTTCTTGCTTTGAGTTTTCTTACTTGCTGTGAGTTATGAATGGGTGTAGCACCTATTACTTGTTACTTTTTGAGCATATTATCCCATTGAACACATTTGCCTATTTGGGCAGATTCGCAGTCGAGACAAGCACATCAACAACCTGAAGAAGAAGTGTCAGAAGGAGTCGGAGCTGAAGAGAGAGAACCAGCAGCGTATCGAGACTCTGGAGCGCTATCTAGCTGACCTGCCCACCTTGGAAGACTACCAGAGCCAGAACAAGCAGGTTAGGACAGCTCTGCTTCAGTGTCATGGATTCTTACAAGGTTTCTTCATATTTTACTTCGGTCAAAGTGTGTAAATCATTAAACCTGGACATGTTTGTTTTTTGCATCAGCTTCTAGAGGCTGAACAGCAGGTGATTCAGCTACAAGAGAAAGTACGTGAGTTGGAGGTCTGTCTAGAGACGACGCGCTCTCAAATGCGGGAAAAGGACGCACAGCTGGAAGATCAGAAACGCAGGGAGAGAGACCTGCTGACCACCATTACTGAGTATGTACACACTTACTGTCAACAAAGTACTGCCTTCTCAGTGGGCACGTTAATTCAAACAGTAATAACTCTGCATAATGTGTGTTCTGTGTTTTTCTATTTTTGTCTTCATCAGTATGCAGCAACGGGTACAGCAGGGCCTGGAGGATGGAGCCAGACTGCCTTCCCTGGATGTTGAGAGGCTCAGAGGCGAGAACAGCGCTTTGAGAGAGGAGCAGCAGAGACTCAAAAAGGTCTGTTGTTATTTGTCTGTTTTGTGTGTTTTCTCTTTAAAAACTCATCTGGGTACTGGAAAATACTTGTGGGACAGCTTTTTTTTTTTTTTTTTTTTTAAACTCCTTGGCCTTCTTTTATTCATGAACAGTGGGTGTACAAGGAAATTTGATAAACTGGGGCTAAGGAAAGGCCAGGTTAAAAAAAACGTTTGTTAGGATAATTTTTAAGTGTTTGTTGTTGTAATACTCATTTTGGCCACAAGAGGCTGAAGTGCACCACTACCCTATATACTACATACATTCATGTTTTCTTCCAGGTGAGTTTTAATTTCTCCATGAAGTCTAAACACAAGGTACATATACTGTGTGTTAGCAAGTAACAAGACTGTGTAGTCCCTCATTCGTCCAGGAGTGTTCCATCGTAGAAAAGGTTTCAGTCGTAGTCATCTGGACGCTGTTTTCAGAATCAAGACGTTTCGGCTCCCATCCGGAAGTCGTTCTCAATTGTGAAAATGGTCTGAGAACTCAGAAATTTAAGCTACTCTGTGTTGCTTAAGCCCTGCCCTCAGGGAGGAGTCTTCTTGGTGTTAATACACTGTGGTAAATGGTTGGCAAGTTGAATCTCAGATGCAAATGCACGGCCATTTGTAGCATCTAAAAGCTACAAACCACACATTTGAAGACAGTGAGTTGAAGATTCTAAGTAGAGAGAAGAGTTGGTTTGAAAGAGGAGTCAAAGATGCTGTTTTTGTGAAAAAAGAAAACCCCTCTTTAAACAGAAATGGTGGTCTGAGATTCAACTTGCCAACCATTTACCACAGTGTATTAACACCATGGTCAAGCCAATCATATGCTAATCAGGTACTTAACAGTGATGAGGGAGGTGCAGCCAGAAAACAATAGGCCTGATTACTGGACACAAAAGAAGGTCAGTTTCAGGTGAAACTAGGCAGGGTAAACAGCAGACACTCAGAAAGACCCCTCCCTGAGGGCAGGGCCTAAGCAACACAGAGTAGCTTAAATTTCTGAGTTCTCAGACCATTTTCACAATTGAGAATGACTTCTGGATGGGAGCCGAAACGTCTTGATTCTGAAAACAGTGTCCAGATGACTACGACTGAAACCTTTTCTACGATGTTAGCAAGTAACATTACTCTCATGTCTTTCTTTTGGCTAGAGATGCATTTTAATCGGCACTTCACCTGGAAGAAAACATGAATGCTTTTAGTTCTATTTAGTACATGGGGTAGTGGTGCACTTCAGCCTCTTGTGGCTGAAATGAGTATTACAACAACAAACACAAACAAAAATGATCCTGACAAAAACATATCTTTTCACCTGCCAAAACTTTGTTTTCACAGATGGAAAAAAAGTAACTTAGAAAAATGATCCTGGCAAAACTTTTTTTTAACCTGCCACCTATTTCACCGATGAAAGAAAAAATGTAAGGATCTTATTCTGGCAAAACCTTTTTTTTCTTCACCTGTTCTTAAGTCATAAACACAGGAGAGAAAACAATTTAGATCAGACTGGATCACCAGGATTTTTATTTCTCACTTGCCTGTCAGGGCGTGAAAGTGAATTGGTTTAAATTGACTTCTCCCATATTTGAATGCATAAACTGTTCATTCTATGCAATCTGTAATTGTATTTTTACTGTTTTTATATGCTTGACCCCAAATTACTTCAGATTCAGAAAGTTGATCTGACTGAATGAGCTTAGAGGAAGTGTGTGTTCAGTTAAGTTTGAACCAACGAGAACTGTTCATTTCTATGGAAGTAAGTTTCTGTATGTTGTGATTAAAGCGTGTAGCAGCAAACTGTCCATCAAAGGGTAGAACACTTTAATATTTTTTAAGTAATATTTGTTGGTTGGTCTCTTTCAGTGTTGTTAGAGCGTGGCTACTCTTTTTTTTTTATTTTAATTTTTTTATTAATGTTTTCTCTGTAATGTTTACCATGCTTGCTGTGCTGCTGTGTGCTTCACCTGCAAAGTAAACGCTTCCGGTCATAAACAAACAAACACACACACACACACACACACACACACATACACACAATGAAGCTTAGGTCACAACCTCCCAGTCCTACAGAACAGGGAGAAGTGATGTAATTATATAAAAGGAGTGGGAGTTGATTGTTGCATTCCATCTAAGTATGAAGTTATTGTTTTAAAGCTCAGTTTGTCTCTTTGCAGGTCATTGAGAAGCAGCACAGAATGATGGAACAGCTTGGCTCTCAGATCCAGGTGTTTATCTCCTCACAATGAGTATAAATGATTTGTGTGGTTACTGTCCTGTTTTATGGACTCCCAACATTTGTGAGTCATTAATTGTTTGTGTCTGCAGGCTTTGGAGGAGCAGATATCTCAGGAAGAGAGCAGCTCTCAGGCTCTCAGAGAAGAAGTGTTGGCCAAAGAGCAGAATGTGTTAGAGCTCCACACAGCCATGAAGGAGGTAAGATAGACTAATCCCCCCCCCCCCACCTTAAAAAAATGATCCTGTTTCTTTGTATGGTATGCAGAGAACCTGTGAGTCCTTAATAAACTGGTCAGAAACTGGCCAGACACTTTGACTGGATAATGTTGATGCTGACTCCTATGTTTCAGCTGTCAGCTCACAACCAGGAACTGATGGAGCAGAATCTGACCCTGCAGGAGCAGATGAGTGATCCAGAGCAGAGGAGCACTAGCCAGGCCTCCTCAGCCCTGCAGCCAGCTGGGGCTCATCTCACACAGAGGCTACATGTAGAGATTGCTTCCTGCCTCAGTGACATGCGCTCCCTGTGCAGCATTCTGACCCAGAGAGCTCAGGGACAAGACCCCAACCTCTCCCTGCTGCTTGGTCTTACAGGTAAGTGCTTGCTTGAATTTTACTCTCTCTTGTTGATAATAGCGTTTGAAGTACCTCCTTTTTAAAATGTAATAAGGAAATAGTCAGTGTTGTGAAATGTTGAAGTGGGGAAAATTGTACAACAGGAATCAGAGTCATGTTTTGTTTTTCCAGCACCCCCACCAGTGGCAGAGCAGGGAGAGGACTGGATGAGTCCAGAGGTGCTGCAGAAGAAGCTGGTTGAAGCTCAACAGCTCCGTCGAGACGTTGAGGAACTACGCAATGTAATACTGGACCGTTACGCACAGGACATGGGAGAAAACTGCATCACCCAATAACTTGCCACCCAGGTGATGGAAGAAACTTGCATAAGCCCCACTTCACCTCCTGAAGCATCTAAAACGGGCTCGTCTTTCAGTTACTGAATGTCAGAAAGAGGACTGGATTTTAATTTTCTTAAAATGAGGACAGAGGAAAGCCCAAATGGTTTAGCTTCTCCTTCTTTCGACTGACTGTACATCAATTCTCAAGCCGCCTGCCTCTAGCTCAGATCTCCCCCATCCCCCCCGGTGAGTTCATCTATTTCAGTCCAAGGGCTAACAGAAAATAACTTACCTCTAATACTTGATACTTAAGCATTGTGTGTGTGTGTTTTTTGTTGACATGATGCTGTCAGTTACCAAACAGTCTTATATGTTTTGTTCCACTCTAGTGGATAACTATTTGTGTAGAAGTCCCACAAATATAATTTATTTAAATATTAATTTCCCTCTCGAGGGGAATTATTTAATAAGTGGTTGACAATCAACTGAAAATATTTTAACCTGTGCTTTTAACTGAATTCATAAGGAAATGTTACTAACATGCCATTATTTAAAATGGTAAACACTGTAACATTAGACTCTGCTGTGAGGTATAAGACTTGACAACTGAAGGGTTTAATACCAAATCAGCTTCTCACACCAACAGGCCTCCAACAGTTTTATTACCAAAGAAACTCTGGTCGAAGCAGTTGTGCAAGTCTGTGAATGTTTGTGAATGCTTCTCTCTGCTGCAGGCCTGTTCTGAATGAATACCAACATGTGCCTTTCTGTCACGTTTGCAACCACAATGTTAGTTCATTTTTAGACCAACCACAAAGGGCTGTTTGCAGCTGACTCTTCCAGTATGACCTTTCTCTAAGTGTATCAACCAGTAGGATAGTCAATACATTCCCTGACTCTGAATGTAGCAGATAACGTTGGGCCACATCACAGAGCTTGTGGAGGCTCCTACACTGTTTTTGTTGCCCGTAGATAAATTAAGTTAGTTGAAACTCTTCAGTCTGTGTGATTTTTGTAGATGAATAACTTCACAGTATACTGTACATTTCAGGTTGATAATGGTTGACACGTTTTCGACAGAGTGGTTAACTGTTTGATAAATGTATGACTATTAATTTTCAGTATTATTTATTTTTTTTGTTTGCATTGACAACTCAGTGGGTTCTCCTAATGTGTTGCTGTAACAATGTGCTAATGTGTTTGAGCAAACTTGGCATCCACAATGTGTAAAGGTCCCATGAACTGGCTTTTAGATATTAATTTTCTCCCGTGGTTTGACGTGTTTCATATAAGATGTTGGGGCTGGGTTTAATGTCAAGAGGGACATGATAGGAGAGTTTTAAAGATTGGCAGCAGTCATTGAGGATCCTTCATCTTCTTCAGAAAGTGATGATGATGGGAGGGGTTGGCTGGATCACCCCTAAATTTCCAATCACATTGTACTGGATGGAATTTTATATTTGCCCCGTGTGCAGGATAAGCCATTTAAAAAAACTTGACACTTTACAGGAAGAGAAAGGGATTTTAATATAAAAATATGCAAATTATACAGAACAACACACCCAGGGACACAAGCCATTTTTCATTTCATGGGACCTTTTTAAAAACTCAAGTAGCACAAGGTTTATCTTTGGAAAGTCAGGCTCCGCATGCCTTAACATCTCAAGTGTTTTTGCAAAAGGGAAAAGATGTTTATATTTTCATACTTTTGTCCTTGTTTGTATTTGCATATTTTAGAAATAAAGATTTTCAACGTTTTGTTTAATTTGTTTCGAATTTCATTTGATTGATTTTTAACTGCAGTATTTTCATCCCTTTGGTGTAGAAAGCCATGAGTACCATCTTTCTATAACTTCAGATGCAGCGATTTGATATGCCGGATCGGTATTGGTCGTAATACTGTTTCTTTTGTCAATGTCATAAAATGTAGTGTTTCCACTATCTGTTACATTCACTCAGTCATGGTGGACCACCAACTAAATTTTTAGAGGCACAGCAATCCCTCACCTCATGTTACATAACATAAAAATGATTCCAGTGAATTCCACGCAACAAGGTGTACAGTTTTTATATTTGGGGAAAAAAAGAGAGCACTGGTATTGGAGCGTTACTCGGTATCAGCAGAGAAAAAGTTGGATCACTGCATCCATATCTATAAAACTAACAGTTTCTATAACTCAAATGTGAAAATCTCAAGGCTGATTTAAAAAAAAAAAAACATTCCTTACAAATCATACATAACCTTTTTATAGGTTTATTTTATTGACTTCGGTGAGTGAATGAGGGTGTTGCCTCTTTCGCAGCAGCAGAGTAGCGTTAGTCATGAGCCCACATGATTGGAGCGTCTGGCAGTCGTCATCGAAGCAGCACTGTGGGTACGCACTGATGATGTCGTAACCAGGGAGACCACTCCCTCTGTAATGCAGGAAATACAAGCAACCAGCGTCACATGTTGTAGAGACGGGAGATAACAGACGGATACGTTGTCAGTGCAGGAGGATGTGGTCTCACCTGTGTTTGTCCAGATACTGTCGCAGGTGTCCGACTGTTTCTGAGAAGCACATTTTCAATATGTAAGCATGATTCCCATCTTCTGTCTTCACCTTGAGAGTGATAACATCACGGGCAGACGAGGGCCGCTCGGGGCTGAATGTCTGCAGTCTGTGAGGCATAAAATTCAAACGCACTTGATATAATAATAAAGGCTCAGACTCCTTTAGGAGGCCACAGATCTGAATCCTAGACCCCATCACAAGTGCCGGCTGTCCATGGTGACCTGCCCTATTTTTCAGACCAGTGCATACAGTAATCTCAACAATCAGCTGCTGCGGCCACATCAGCATTTTAATCACAACATCATGTACAGTAGTGTGTTCTTGGATCCAGTAATTCCTTTAACCCCATAAACCCTGTTTTGCCTTGTAGCTTCTACATGGTTGTAAAGCTAGATGATGATTTGACAACATCATATATACAGCAAGATCGTGGGTTCGTGGGATCGATTCCCGGACCAGACCAACATCACGCAATCTCTCTGGGTGGAGTCTGCATGTCCTCCCCGTGTTACCGTGGGTTCTCTCCGGGTTCTCCGGCTTCCTCCCACCGTCCAAAGACATGCATGTGTAGGTTAATTGATAACTCTAAATTGCCCGTATTGAATGAATGTGAGAGTGAATGGTTGTCTGTCCTTGTCTGTGTCTGTGTTAGCCCTGCGACGAGTTGGCCACTGTCCAGGGTGTACCCTGCCTAAGGCCCAAAGTCACTGGGATAGGCTCCAGTCACCCGCGACCCCTAACGGGACCAAGCGGTAGAAAATGGATGGATGGATGGATATATACAGCACATCTGTCTTAAACTGAGTGACTTATTAAACCCAAGATGCAATATTTTCTGTGGCCATACCTTTGGACCAAATGAAAATACTTTAGATCTGTGCATCATTTTATAGTTTACCCAAAATTCAGCATAACTTTTAATCTTTAGAAACTTTGGGATATCTTCTACAATTTCAAACACATTTCAATGGATTTGAACAATGTTTGTCTGCGCAACATGAGTTTCTAATGGCCGACCACACTGATAACAAAATTGTGCTTACATAATGGATGAACAACATTTTGAATACCTCTCTTTCATGGCTTGCAGTGCCGGTGTGTCTATGAGGATCACTGAGTTGCTGCTCGGGGCATCAGATGAACCCTAGTGAAAGTACTTGTTAGATAATTAGCGAGCATACTGTGGTGAGTGTACGTTCAGCACAAGCACAGACAAGTAAGATGGTGCACTAACAGTGATCATCTGCTAAACAGGAGTGTATATAAACACACAAGATCTATGGGTACAAATCTGTGCTCGCTGCTCACCTGCAGGGTAGCCCTCAGCGAGTCCCTGATATCGATCACACGACCGGCCTTTACTACCACCTTTGGTAACCTGTTCAGGAACTGATCCGTGCTCAACTTCTTGCCTGTGACCGTAATGAGAATGACAATGAAGACTGAGAACTTCCACTTTTGGGAGTATCAGTGTGACGTTTGCCAGACAGACCAGGTAACTGAGAACTGACGGCATTTGATGATTCACCTTTTTCCCCACGAACAGCCTGTCCTTCACCAGGAAATTTATTCCACGGTAGCCTGAAGATGAATTCCTCATCTCGCCTGTCATGAACCTGCACGAAACAAAGTATAAGAAGTAGCAAAGTTGCACATTTACATATTACACAGACAAACAGAAACAAACCTCAAAAGGCACGCCATCTGGAAATCTTTCTTGAAGCTCAGACGGAAAATACCCGTCCATCAGATCTTGCATGCACTCCTGCAAAGACCCACCAAAAAAGAAGATTTGAACCACCAAAGAATCTAGTTCAAAGTATAAAATTTTTTCCTGTGCATTTTTAGTAAGCTCACCTGGGTGCTGTGCTCCTGATAGGAGCGGAAAGGACCATCAAACATGACAATCCCGTTGCTGTAGAGACTCAGTTGAATAGGATCCTTTTTTGCCAATTGTGCCCCCGTGGCTGTGGATTGTACAAAACACTCTCCCTCCCCTGCGAGGACGTTCAGCTCCTTGATCCTCTGCAGCACGAGGTCAAAGTTTATGTGGATGTTCCTGACCACAGAGGCGTCTGCACAGGAAAGATACCCAGCGTGTTAGGAATCACAGAAGACACGGTAAATGCTTTTAGGGAAAGCTTGAAGGCTGAAAAGAAGACAGCAGATGGAAACTACCTGGCTGCCAGAGGCCTCTCTCTAAGTCATGTGGCTGCTCACTTTCAGCTGAGTCACTGCTCTCACCGTCTCCCACCCACATCAAACCGTAGTCATTTAGAAAGCTCTGCAAGATAGGGATCAGCAGTATTCAGTGTGGTGTAATCACAATATAAAGACATTAATGTAAGGTTTTTCAACTTACCTCCATTTCACACACTTGATTCTGCAGTTGTTGGCATCTTCTTTCAAGATCGTCTCTGCCACCCAGATCACGGGTGCTCAGATCTAAATCCACACACAGGTAAGATATAGCTCAAATCAAACCCTTTTATCTAGAAATATACAGGGAATATCAAACTTAGGTCTGTAGATGTTACCCGATTCTTTCAGAAGGCTCAGTTTGTCCTCCAAGACTGAAATCCTTTTATCCTTTTAGAAGAAAATTTAAAGTGAGAGTTTAACACGTTTGATGTCTGTTACAACAGTTTCCCTGTTCATCTGGAGGAGGTGCGTGTTCACCTTGCTCTCGATCTCCTGCGCTTGGCTCTTCACTGTTTTCTCCAGCAGGGTCACCCGCTGCATCATGGCAGACATTAGCTCAAAGTCGCTTGGTGGAGTACCTGAATATCAGGGTGTTAAAGCATGTTTGTTTAACAATAAATAAATAAGATATACTTTGCTTTGGAATGAAAAACTTTGTATTAACTTATACCTTTCTTTAATGGGGCTTTTGACTTTGAAGTGGAGACATGATTGGCTGCAGTGTGAGGGGTCAGGGGAGGATTTGGATCAGAGGATTCATCATCATCAGCCAACGCTGCCTGAAATTCTGAAAAACAAAAACACAAAACTATGTGAAAGTCAAAAAGAGGGATAAAAAAAGAGAGCATATTCATGGTTTACCTGATACGGGAGCAGTTTATAGTAAAAATCAGTTTGTCAGAGTAGTGTGATATCCAAGAACATTTACTCAAGTACTGTCTTAAAGTACAATTTTGAGATACTTGTACAATACTTGAGTATTATCTTTTCATGCCACTTTATACATCTACTCCACTACATTTTTAAGGAAAATTTTATATTTTTTGGTCCACTCCAACTATTTGACAGTCACTTTACAAATTGAGATTTTACATCCAAAACAAATGAAGTTAAAATATGATGCTTTGTTATAGATGAAACTATCCAATTAACCATGATATAGAGCGAACAACGACTCAGCAAGTCATATAACTAACATTAGCTAGGTTGTGGGTTAGCAAACTGTCCCTACAGTTGCTGCTGCGAAGCTAACAGCCAGAGAGGACGAGACGGTTTCCCAGAGCCAGGGCTGTGTAAAAACAAAAAATACTTGTATTGGATTGTACAGAATCGCATACCCCACCTTTAAGTCATTCTTCATTAAAAAATACCAAACTTTTCGTGGTTCCAGGTTTCGTGAGGATTTGCTGCTTTTTCCTTGCCATTATTTAAATTCTTTTAATCAAAACAAGCAATGTGAAGGTGTCCCTGTGGGCTAAATAACCATTAGTTGCTGCCTTATATAAAACAGTTAAAAATTAGCTCCACCTCAACCAACTCCAACAGTAAAATTCTGTTTACACATTAATGCATGAGTAATAATAATCTAATGATATAATGTATAATAGTTTAACAGTCACAGGGGCCATTTTTCTGCATTGAGTACTTTTACTTTTAATACTTTAGGTAGGCCTACATTTTCCTGATTATACTTACATACTTTTATATTTTCATAACAACTTATAACAACTTATAACATTTTCAATACAGGACTTTTACTTGTGATGCAGTATTTTTACAGTGTGGTATTTGTACTTTTACTTAAGTAAAGGATCTGAATACTCCTCCGCCACTGAGTGGTGATATCTGCTGTTCTAGTGATCTGTCAGTGCAGTGTTATGCCGTTATGTTTAGTATAAGATATGATTAGCAACCTACCTTTTAACATATTCCTCCTGAAAGGCACTTTTTGTCTGCCCCTGCAGGTCAAAGACAAATTAATGTAATATATGTTCCCTCACAGTAAAGTTAGCACTTGGATATTTCCCAGTGAGTAACCTACCATTGCTCGTTCAGAGGGCCCTGCAGAGGAGTGCGCCTCGTTTTCTTCAGCATCGACAAAGGTGAGCTCATTTTACCTGAGACAGGACAGACACTGCAAGTAAACTCCGTAAGCTAAATATCCCAAACTGGTGCGACTGTAGGTCTGTTCAGAGGGACTTCCCGAGTCTGTCTCAGTTTGTTTGGAGTCTGTTGCCAGTAGCAACGCGGTAGTGGAACGATGCCCGGATGGTTCCTGTTTCCTCCACAGGAGGTCGCTGTTTCTATCACTCACCGTCTGTCTGTCGGCCACACACACACACACACTTGGCATGTGTGTGTAAACTATTTTGTTTTTTTTAATGACCGGACTGTGACTGATTTGTTTTGTTTTTGGCAAGAAATTAGCACAAAATAAAACAACAAGCCGAGTTCCCCACAAAAATTATGATGAAATAAACGAGGCGGAATGGGTTTTTAATACATTTTGAAAAATGATATTGATATTCAAACTCCCGTTAAGTCTAAATCTAGCTGTCGCCATGCGGCCATGATCTTCGGGTTTCGTTACTTTGTAGCCTAACATCCTGTTAGTTGTAGCCACTAGTGGGCCCGGTGCGGTGCAGCCATACTGTCCGGCTCAGCCTCGCTCTTTGTGGGAAGTGAGCGGGCATTGAGAGAGGATGCTGAGGCCTGCCAGTCCCACAACACATCCATCATTAACCCGAGCCTGGTCCGGGCTATGGCTGCACCTATCGCACATTTCGATGACGACTGGCCGATTTTGGGTGATTTGGTTTCAGACCTGAGGCTGCTCCCACAGAAAGGCCGCGTAGCCGCCGCGGGGGAAGCAGCAGCACCGCAGCTCCTCCCGGATAATGATGATATCACCGAGCTGCACGACAGCAGCTTCTCCCCGGGGGGAACCGGTGCTTTCAGGTCCATGGAGGACCTGGTGAACGGTTTTGACGAGAAGTTATCCGCGTGCTTCCGAAATTTTAACGCCAGGACGGACAGCATCGCTCCTGTGAATGCGATCACCGAGGACTCGCTCCTGGAGAAAGACGAGTGAGTGTTTTTGTCCGCAGGCTAGTTGTGTTTAATAATATGTGGATGTGGGGGGGCTTCAACTCACTGCTGCAGGTTTTGAAAATCATACAAGGGCATGTTGTCTGCAGCGGGACATTTCATTTCCCAGATCGGGAAGCCAACGTGTCTTAGAAAGGGTTACATTGTGTATAAAGGATGTGATGGGGCTGTAGTAACACACACACACACACACACACACAGCCACCATCTTTTGTCATCAAAACTCTCTACCACTGTAGTAACAAATTCTGGAAATGTGAGCTAAATATTTACACATTCAACCAAACAGGTGCTCCGCTATCGGCATACTATCGGTATCTGCCCCTAAATGGCTTTTAAAAACAGATATCAAACCGATATGAGTCATATATTTGTTTTTACAACCGATACTTATGTTACAGTTGTGATTTTTTTTTTAGGATTGCACAAAACCCTGGTTTGTGATTGATTATATAGAGCTGAAACGGTTAGTCCATTAATCGATTAGCCTAGTTGATCGTCAGGAAATTAATCTGCAGCAATTTTGATGATCTATTAATTGTTTTCAGTCATTTATCAGGTAAAAAAAACACCAAACATTTTCTGGTTGGAGCTTCTCAAATGTGAGGATTTTCAATTTAAAGATGATGATGATGATGATGAATAAATGATTAATGGCCCTAAAATCATTTTAATGCAATATCATCCACCTTACTTTTCCTGTCTGTATATTCACGATTGCTATTGAATAATGGTGAAAAATGGCAAATAAAATAATCTTTAAAAGTAAAAGAATGGTAAAATGGATGAAGCAGAGGCTAAGATGTGCTGACTGTTAGTTCCATAATGCAATTCAACAGCACCTTTTGTTAGACTTCATCTGCCTGGTAAATGCACGTCTTTCTCCAAACTCAAGCTGAGATAACCACAACGACACTCCAAAATTTTCTGAAGTCTGACGGTTATTTTAGACTTAGATGTAAGACTTAATTAATCTCCTTTCTCCACAGAATCTGGAACGCTTTGACCAGTAACTATGGGCGCGTGATGCCGGTGGATTGGAGACAGTCTCGAACATGCTCCCTCCACATCCCCACATTCAACCTGGAGGAGAAACCCGTGAGTGATGCTACCCCTCCCATCCCATCTCTGTCCCACATTCCCTTCAACCCCAGCCCCCCTCGCCAAATCTCTCTTCCGTTCATCTCACAAATCTCAAATAGTCATTGTGCCAGGATTTAGCGCTTTGATTAAATTCCCTCCCCCTATTCTGCTCCTGGCTAGAGGAAGACTGATGTCACGGTGGAGCTGTCGGATGATGAGGAGCTGAGGGAGCAGCTGGACATGCACTCCATCATCGTCTCCTGCCTCGCTGAGGAGCCGCTTTTCACAGCAGAGCAGGTGAGTTACATGTAAACCTCCAGCAGAGTTTAGATGGCAGCCACACTGTGTGAAGCCTTTAAATGCAGAGCAGCAGCTTAACAAGGCTGAAATCCCTCTGTGTTTCCCACAGAGATTTAATAACCGATGTGCACTGGGTTATTTTGAGTGCTGTCGCTCTGATGTGTGTGTTGTTGCTCTATGCAGGTTATCGAGGAGATAGAGGAGATGATGCAGGACTCTCCTGACAGGGAGGCAGAGCACGATCCCTCTCAGTCGGACCTCTCCATGCTCTCCCTGGACGTCCAGAGGTCCACCCGCAGCCCCAGCTACGAGAAGAGTGAGTGTCCACTGATCGGGACAAATAATATATAGTAATATATCATGATAGATTCTCTTGTGATATGCTCTCAGTACAAAGGAACCAATACATTGTGGTCTTTTCGCAGTACCGATTTAATTGTATCAGTTTCATGGTACGTTCTCTTGTGATTCTTAGCTCATGAAGGTTCGTCTTGAGATACAGTGGTACAGTATCAGTATCAAGATGCGTTCTCTTACGATATGTTCTTCATAAAGTCTTTTTGTAACTTTGAGAATGCATAAAAAGTGAGGCACAGACCAGTGTGAGCTTCAGTACAAGTTCATCAGAATTAAAGGGTAACTCTGGTGATACTTTTACTTAAGTAACATTACTTAAAACTAGATTTTTCTTATTGTCAACAAATCCCATGAACAGACCAGAACCAACAATGAATTGCACCTACAAACAAGTGAAGCTCATTGTTGTCCAAAAACGAATAAAAACACATCAATGAGCCACACCGTTGCACTGAGTGACATGTTCCTTCATAACGATGAACCTGGGCACTGTAGTTTATTTTAACTCGAGCCCACATACACCTTCCTGCTGCCGTAAATACTCACTAGAGCACTAACTGTGTAATAAACCGTAGCTGAAAATAGTCCCCAACAAATATGCTATTTATTCCTGTTTGAGTAACGTTTGCTTAAAACTACAGTGCCCAGCTGTTTTAGGACATTACTCAGCTTTTTAAAAAACTAAACATTCGTGACCAGTGTTTGAAGATTTATGTCTTCAGTAGGAATTAATGGACCACAGACGAGGTAGGGAAATGATTGAACGACGGACTAACGCAACGTTGGTTTTGGTCTTTTCATGGGATTTGTTGACAATAAGAAAAATCTAAAATAATGCCAGACTTATCCTTTAATGTTATCACTGCTCTGGCACCAGCTTTTCCCCAATGTGTGGGCTGTTAGTTTTACATCCCAATTTGCTATTTTTTGTAGTGAATGTAAAACTTAACTTTGCACAGATTGAAAAGATTTTACATCAAAGCCGTCACACTTCATAATGAACTGAATAAAAATGTAGTAGTTTATGATGAATTCTTGCATTTTGAATCGTTTTAAAGGAACAGTTTCCTCTTACATTGTGTAGATACTGTGATGTATCCTGATATATCACACAGTAGCTGATTATTACCTATGTAACAAATCGAATGTAATTTAAGCTTAAAGGTCCATATACTAGCTTTGGGAGCTTTCAACTGCATCTCACGGTCTTCATTCATGATGGATTCATGAGGGTGTCATAAGTTACCTTGATCGGTCCATGTGTAATGAAGGATCAAAAAACATCAACAACAGCTGTGTATTGTGTGTGTGTCTGTGTGTGGTCCAGGGGTGAGGACCCTGAGTGTCGCAGAGCTGAATGAACGTCTGGAGGAGACGGAGACGAACATCAGGAGGTTCTCAGAGGAGCTGGTGCAGCAGCTGGCTCTCAGGGATGAGCTGGACTTTGAGAAAGAGGTGAAGAACAGCTTCATCTCGGCGCTCATCGACGTACAAAACCGTCAGAAGGAGCACCGGGAGCTGCTGAAGAAGAAGAAGAAGCTTAAAGGCGCAGCTGGGACGTCGCAGGTCCACACGGAGAAGACAGTTGGATCGGTGAGTACTTAATTTTTTCAAGTCTGTTTTAAGGAAACATTACCAGCCTGGTTATGCGTGTTGATTTACTTATCTTCTTGTTGATTCCTTGAAATGTTAGTGGGTAGGATATCTTAAGATCTTTCTTTTCCACTGTTTGCTGCATTTCTTGCTGTATTTGTTGTTTTATTTTCCCGTCTTTGGTCACCCCTTGTCGTATGTTTCTCTGCTTTACTTCCTTCCTCCTCAGCGCTTCAGCATGGAGGGACTCTCCTCTGTCATTCAGAACAGCTTCCGGCAAACTTTTGGGAGCGGGTGCAGTGAAAGACAGGTTACTTTGTATTTCTCTCTAAAATGCTGAACTTTATCTTCCTGTTTCCTGTGCTAAAAAATAGACACTTTGATAGGAATGTCATCACACAGAAACATCCACTCGAGCGCCTTCATCTTCATCTCTTCCTTTTCATAATATTTAACCAGATCTGCAGTTAAAGTAAAAGCACAAGTTGGACTGCATGTATTGGTTTTTTCCCCCCGATGTTCATGCATTAGCTGTTCTGCCTTTTTCACTTCTCTCTCCCTGTGTTTGTCTCTCTTTCATGACGGTTTATAGTATTTGACCACAGTCATCCCTTATGAGAAAAAAGGATACCCTCCTTCGCTTGAGGACCTCCAGATCCTGACTAAGAGTAAGTTTCTTCATCTGTACGATGCTTGAATGTTGAGCTTGCTGTGAATGATCCATTCACTCCTCTGTATCTGCTGCCTTGCAGTTCTACAAGCTATGAGAGACGACAGTGACAAGGTGCCCAGTCTCTTAACAGACTATATTCTCAAAGGTGAGCTTTTCTCTTTTTGTGTTCACACACTGTTGCAAAGTTGGTGGCGTGATGTGTTGGCAGTGTGTCTGCACTGTGGATCATGTTTCACAGAAACCAAAGGGTCAATGACTGATCAATTGTGACTGGTGTCATAAAGTTAAAGGACCACAACAGCGGTTTTACATGTTACAAACCATTTACTA
The DNA here is from genome assembly GCF_020085105.1 of Siniperca chuatsi. Taxonomy (NCBI): domain Eukaryota; kingdom Metazoa; phylum Chordata; class Actinopteri; order Centrarchiformes; family Sinipercidae; genus Siniperca; species Siniperca chuatsi. Next base: position 17,531,595 of record NC_058050.1, read on the forward strand.
TAAATCATCTATATTTAATTTATTACCGTTGCCCATTTTTATCACATATTGTAGCTGTTAAGTTTTGGTTTCCTACATCTCAGTCATTGGTTTCAGTTCATTATAAAATCTTAGGAAAATCATCTTGAAACTTGCTTGATATATCACTGTCAACATGTCATTGCCTTTAGGTTTTGCTCATATTGGTCAAATTGCATTGCTGTTGCTCGGTATTGCAGTTGAGAGCAGGTACTACTTTGAAAACAATTCATGTTGGTGTGTTGAAGGACACAACAAAATGTGAAGTTTGACAGCTGGCTGACATGAGGTATCACTTTTATATGTTGTATTGTTGGAAAATCAGTTGTAGATGACAAACAATAAGCAAATATTCATAGTGTGAAAAGCATAATGTAAATCTGGTAGTTTAAAGAGCTGACTCTGAGGTCTCAAATGTTGCAGCAGTAAATGCAAACTTATCCGCCTGTGCTTTAGAAAATGATCATGTAAAATACTGTACTTATTATTAATCAAACAACCAGTATAGTCCTTCAGTGCCTCCCTTTTTATGTCTTCTTTTCTTTGTTTTCATCCTTTCATGATTTCTTTCTCTACTTTTTATGATCTAATTTATTGCTGCCTTTCGCTTGCTAGCGCTGGTGTGAGCGATGGATGGAGAGGTTTGTGACATGTTCACATGTGCACTGTTGTGGTGTTGGCGCTCACATTGGGAGAGCGCCCCCTCTCTGCCACTGAGCTGTCGTGCAGTCTGACCCTGATGTTCTCCTTCTCACTTTTCCCCTCTCCCACGCGGTGACCGGCTGCAGCGTGGTTGATCCCTCTTAGTGTCAAGACTCACTGACAATGAGCCAATGAACGGCCACACACACACATTAATATTAGCTATATTTACCATGCAGTTAACATTTAAGACACATTTTTATGATTATTAGTTATCTAGCACTGCTAAGACTATATTTGGTCTTTAGCTGCCTGCAAAGTATTCATCCTCACCCTTCCTACTACAGAAAAAGGTTCATGTTCTCATTTTCAGATATTTAGCACAATATTAAGATTTTTCCTTTTGTTTTTCCTCTTCTTTATCTCCTACTTTGTAATTCCCCTCATGCTGAAGCTTCATTCTTGGCCACTCATAGCTCTGCTAATATTCATTCTCTACTGTTATTACAGTGCTTTGCCCAACGTAGACCAGAGGGACGGTGCCAAGCACTCTGCAGAGGCTTCAGATAGTTTACCATGGCAACGAGATGAAGAGGACACGCTGTGTATTTTTGCAGACATGAAGCACACTTAAATTATTCCTGCATGTTTTTACCTCAAGATGTTTCTTTTTTGTGTTTTTTTCTTCATTTAGTTGTATTTATTTTGTGTTGAGCATTGTGCTTTCGCACACCTTCTGTGTTCCTGAGAATTTTGAATTATTTTCAGTGTTTAAGTTTCTTGCACTGTGAAAGAGTATCCTAAAAATGATAAATGATATAAGAAATATACCCAGATACATATACCAGCGTATGAGCTGGACTGCACTGGAAACTGAGCTTTGCTTGTACGAGCAGAGCTACAATGCAAACGGCTTTGTATTTATGTCAAGTGCTTTACTGTACACATTCAGCAATGAACATATGCACAGTAGTACGTTGGACACAGAAGTTGCAGTAAAAGAGAATTATAGAAAGAGTTTTTGAAGCATCAAAACTGTATAGTAAGTATAAACAGTAAAATGGACGGTGTAGTCCGTCATTCGTCCAGGAATGTTCCATCGTAGAAAAGGTTTCAGTCGTAGTCATCTGGACACTGTTTTCAGAATCAAGACGTTTCGGATGGGAGCCGATATAAACAGTAAACGATATACGATATAAACAGTAAAGTAAGAATTTTAAGATATTTTATTAAATCGATAAGTATTACAGCAGCACAAGAGACAGATCGGAGGTACTGTATGTAATAACATAAATTAGTTACCTTAAAACAGTGTGCATAAACATAATGTAAGTGCAAAACCATCATATAACTCAACACAGCCTTCCATGTAGCAGCAGACAAAGTGCTTTCCTCTCAGCAAAACACCACATACATCATTATTATTCTATGGAAGATAAAGTGTTGATGGTCAAAGTGATGAAGTCTGGACTGAAATTAACTAAATAACTAACTATGCATTTGAGTGAATAGTGACCCATGTCTGTACCTTTGTGGCACTGACTGGAACTCTGAATCAGAGACTCGATGTGCCTGCTGTGCACAGGGCAGCGTGCACCATGAATGGGCATTGTTATTCTGTATGTTTTCTTGTATATGAACAAGCTGCCTTTGCCTGAACTTTTTGTACATTATAAATGACTTATTTTCAATGAATGTCAAATTGCTGGACTACTTACAGAACCTGCTTCAATGTTAATTTATCTTGTAAATGTTTTATTTCAAATATATTGATAAAATCACACCCTCTTCGTCTCAATATGTTTTATTAATTTCAGACACGCAAGCAATAAACAAAAACACGCCCAGTCATGGCCTCGTAACAGAAATGCTAACCAAAGTGCAAAATTTGGAGTGAATAAAAAAAGTGGCTTTCATTTTCTATTACCTCTCTGAACTTCCTGCATAAAATTAAGAATTTGATAAGTAATTGGTCATTCCCACAAACAAAGTATTTCCAGTGCCTTGTGGGAAGTGATTTGTAAAAGAAAGCATCCTAAATATGTTATATTATATAATATTTATATTACTTGTGAACAGTAGGAGGCACCGACTCAACCCATTTCAATCATATACATTTCCTTGCAAGCAAAGGTTTAAATTCAGATGTATTAAGGTCTAATGACCCTTTATACACAATACAATGTATACAGGTGACTGTGTGTACACTGGAGAGACCTGGGAATTGAATTTGCTTAATATTGAAGATGTAAAATGGAGTCTACTAAAAATACAATACACCCTCTTTATAATCAAGCTGTTTGTCTTTGAATATAATGAGGTGAAACATGCATTATTATCCAATTTTTCTATAAATGCAAGCAAGAGTCAAGCTCGTCATGTTTGGAGGATTTTCATTGCATCACTTTAATGTGTTATTTGGCTGTGAGGTGTGTGTCAGTCAGCTTTCTCATTGCTGACAGAGCTCACTGAAACTCTCTAGTGAAGACCAGTCTGACAGAAAAGAGATGCAACCTATACAAATATAAATTCACAACAGTGTTTCTTTATTATATAAGTCTCTGCCACGTGTCAACTGCACCCCGTCCAGCTCACTGAGGAGATCCAGATGTGGTGCTGTGGGACAAACCCCCAAAACATCCAACCTCTGGCCTGTTGGAGCCCTCAGCAGAAACACAAACAGGCCCTTTGGCAGGAAAAATACTCTACAAAACAATACATTTAGCAAGCAGCTATGAAAAGGCACTTGCAAAACATTGTGGCTTAATATGTGTTGCTCATAAGTGGATGCAGATAATTAATAAAGATATGAATTATTCAAATTCTGTTTATGTAATACATGTACACACACACAGACAGACAGACAGACAGACAGACAGACAGACAGACAGACAGACAGACAGACAGACAAGGCCCTGCTGTGATTTACTGGTAACCTATAAACAAGTGGAACCCGAGTCATGCTTGTCTGAACGCTGTTAAACTCTCCACAATCCTGCTCACCATCCATCTGCCTTCAGCGTTTCAAAAGCAACACAAACAGCTGTTAAACATCTGTAAAACATTTGTTCTGTATGAGATATGATCTCCTCACTCAACTCTGGGCTGCCACTCCGGGCGTGCAAAACACAACAGTCTGTCTGGCCAGTGCTCAGAGCTGTGAGGCGCTTTTCTGTGGTGCTGCACCAAAACAGTTTCTTTACGGTGGATTTAAAGTGTTTTCCCAAGTATTATGGATGCTAGAGGGGTTCGCTTGATGTTTTGCCTTCTCCTGCTGGCACACTGCACGTTCCAGCAGACCTCCACAAAGAAAAGAAATGGCAAGAAAGGTAGGATTTGATATTAACTTGACGTTGGAAATGAAAACAATGTCCTCACTTGTTAAATCTCTGAATAACTTTTATAGAATAACAGTACTGAACTACAATGTGAGTTCATAGAACTGACTGAATGTATTATGCTTTAGAATACATTTTGCATTTATTTGCCCCCCAACAGACTCTGCAAACAACTCTGCAATTGAGGAGCTGAAGAAACAGGTTAATGACATTGTTCAAGAGCTGAATTTGCTGAAAGAGCAGCAAGCTTTACAGACAGGTATTTTATATTATAAATACCACACCATAATCCACTTAAGTATATTTCACAACAGTACCAATATGCTGTATGTAAAATAGAAAAGGGAAAAGAGTGGCAGACTGTATCTCATATTTCAAACACCAATTTAACAGCTTTCCAGTGATGGAGAGCCAACAATAACACCTGAGCCACAGTGACTTTCTCCGTATTTCCCCCTCAGTTTGTCTGCGAGGCACCAAGATCCTCGGCAAGTGTTTCCTGGCTAACCCAGTGAAGAAGACCTTCCACGCAGCCAGTGATGACTGCATCGCCAAAGGAGGCAGTCTGGGCACCCCTCTGACAGGAGACGAGAACGACCAGCTCTACAGCTACGTGCGCCAGAGCATCGGCCCAGAGGAGCACATCTGGCTGGGCATCAATGACATGGTGACCGATGGCCAGTGGGTGGACCAATCAGGCTCCAGCGTGCGCTTCAAGAACTGGGAGACAGAGATCACCCTGCAGCCAGACGGAGGGCGCAGCCAGAACTGTGCCATCCTCTCCACCACGGCCAACGGGAAGTGGTTTGATGAGAGCTGCCGGGCCGAAAAGGCTTCTGTGTGTGAGTTCAACATCGTCTGAGGGGCTGCTTGCTTTCTGACATCAACATCACTCATATGAACATTAAATGCTGCTTGCAGAAAAGAATGAAACATATAGAGTATCAGGTACATTTATGCAATACATTGAGAAAAAAAAGCAACGTGCTGCATCTTTTTTAAGCTCACATTTTCTTGACCAAGCCATTCGGATGTCAATAGACTTCACACAGTGGTCTGGGATACAGTATGTGATTGTATAAGCTAAACTCACTGAGACATGATCATTTACATACATTCAATAAACTCGTTCTCTCCGACACCCCAGTATATTTCATATCACATTCATTAAGGTAAACACCACTGGATGGCTTGTCTTTGTTATATGTATTTTTATGTCATCTGCTAGTCAATGCAATAAAACCTTGTTTTTCTTACTGAAAAGCAATCATCATGAGTGTCTTTTATGAGGCACCTACTTTATTTCTAGTTCTGAATTTCAAGTCGTGCAGCTTATATTACATTACATAATGTTAATAAACATAAAACAGTTTCACCTCAGTTGTAGCCATCTCATTTTCTTCTTGCTCAACTCAGATATTCAGCAGACATAATGGGAATCGTTTGCTCATCAGAGGGAAAAGAAATACTTATGTGACAACTCATAAAAAAAGAACTTGACTGGTACAACAACTAATAATAATAATAATAATAATAATAATAACTAAACAAACTCTCTGGGTTTTAGGTTTCTGTCTTTTCCACTGATCTTTTACAGGGCCAGGGGGCTAAAAGGTCACAAGTGGTCCTTTCAAAATAAGACTCAAAAACACTGGACAAAGTGTTTCATATCATATGTGTTCTCTTGGCTCTGAAATATAAAAATCTGAAAAGTTGGGGGTTATTTTAAGCATATGTATACGAATTATGTATTTTCAGAACTTCTCACAACCCAGGAAATGGTAGGTATCAACAGAAAGGCCAGGACTAAGATAACCAGTACAATGAGGATGACATTTTGTCTTTCTCAAATGTCACCACTTCGCATATTCCACGGTCAAAGTCAGGAAAATATATATTAAAGGCAGAGGGGAGGGTGTACATGGGGAAAGGTGTGTAGGGATTCTCTACAATGACAAAGATCAACATTTCCTCCCATAAAACACATAACACCTTTTCAAATTAGAAAAGAACTATCAAACCCTCTGGCTTGTTGAGTACAATGACTTATTGTGTCTCCACCCACCCACACTTCATTCATCATAAAAACATAGTTTCTGTATTGGCGCTCTTAATAGTTTACTCACCCAAAGGAGGGTTACATCAGATCAACATGTTTGGACGTCTCCATGGATATCCACTGATGTCAGCAGCAGCGTGTTTGTAGAGAGCATGTCCTCATCTCAGGCCCTTTAACATTCAGTGTCAGTCAGTCAGACTGCAAAGTATTTATGGTCATATTTTACATGGCTCTTAAGCAAAGTAACTTCACATTCAGAGAGTTCTTGCACTGTTTTATAGAGAGCAAAAGGACACTTTATTTCCTCAGGAATAATAGGCAACTTTGTCTCCCACTGCAGTTCATTCTTTGAACTGCAGGAGGCAACAAGGCTTTACAAGACAAACACATAATTTATTCAGTTTCATTTTAAAACCCAATTTTTCTGGCATCTTTTGGATCAAATAAACATCAAAATCAATACGCTAAATAAAGATTTTCTATTTCCCAGTTAATGTACAAACTGTCTGTCTGTCTTCACAACAGCACATGAAAAAGTCTTGAGCACTCATCACACTTATGTTAAAGGATATGCCGCACACAGTCTCTCCTTTAAAAGCTACCTGTAATCAATAACACGATTCAGTCAATACAGACACTGACATTTCTTTCTGAGATGTAACTTTTTTCTCACAGATCCAATTAAGTGAGTAAGGGTTTTAGTTTCATGTCATTATAGTGCAGCAGAAAGTGTTTGTGGTTCTCAAAACAAAGAGTAAAATATGGGTTCTCATTCATTATAATACACAAGTAGAAAACAAAATAAAAGTCTCAGTATGACCAGAGAAACAGATCACTTAGCTAGCAGCTGACCAGTCTTGAGATTCCCAAGTTTATGGGTCCAAAAAAGAACAAAAGGACTCATTTTTATTCATCCCCGGACCATAATGGTTGAAAACAACTCTAGGATCCTAAACTGTATTAGCAGGAGTGTATTGACCTCTCTGTAAGGCACAATTATGGTGTAATGATGCTGTATGTAGAAGTCCCCACAGCAGGTGCAAAAGCAGTGATAAAAAATAGAAAGATAATACTCCATGCACATTCTGCTGTTGCAATTGCCTGCAATACAGGCCATCATGTTTTGATGATGCTATAAAAGTGCAGCACATTGCAACAGCAGTGGAGTCCTCTCTATTCATGATAAAAATGAAAAACTCAGCATGTAAACAGCACACATTTGCTCCTGTATAAACAGCCATATTACGTACAAAATATATAATAAACAAAATTCATTGCCTAAAAGCAACACAAGATCTCTTTATATTGGCAAAATCTGATATAAAGGGAATGATTATGTGCTGCTTTCAAAACCAAATCCGCCTTCATCTGAGATAAAACAAGTTGACAGCTGCAGGCAGGTTTGAACAGGGTTATCTGGTGTGCCTGGCGTCAGTGCAAAACTACTCAAGAGGCAAAACAAAGGCATCTTGCAAGGCTGAACATCATGTAATCACACAGATTCCAGGGAATGGATATCTCAAAGTTCAAGTAGGTCAAGTGAAAAGCAGAAAGCCAAATCCAATCTTCTCCTCAGTTTCCTCCCTCTGGCCCCAGCCGTGGCCCCATATTGGGAGAATGTTCCTCCTCACTTTGGTCCTCAGTCTGGTAAATCTCATTGTCCACCAGGGATTGGTTGTGGCTCGAAGGCCTGATGGGAAGTGGAGGAGCCTCTTGAGATGAGACCCCAAACTGCTGGTTAGCCCCAACTTGCATGTCGTCGGCACCGGTGTTTTTAGAGACCAGTGGCTTTTGTGAGTCTGTGTGCCCTGTGAAGGGCCGGTATGTGTCAAACTCTCCGTAGACGCCGATCTCTGACCCCTTTCTGAGGAGGTCTGTGTAGACCAGCGTGTCCTCAATGGAGGCGTACACATGGGACTCGTTGTCTTCACGTGTTTTTGGGAAGCCGTTGGGTCCTGGCAGGAAACTGGTGTCGTTTGGATTGTAGATGGACACTTGATAATTCAACTTCTTCTGCTTCTTCTTCTTCTTCTTCCTGATTGGCAGGAGAGACAAGACGATGAGAGCTTTATATACAGCGTCTCTTACAACTATCAGTTGGCCAGTTATGTAAGAAAATTTTAAATGAAGGGGAAAAATCTCTAGCAGATTGGCAGACAGGTTTAGTAAGACATATAATGTTAGTGTCTTCACTGAATTTACTAAAATAATAATAAGCAATTTATACTTATAAAGTACAAATAATAAAATGTTTAGGATAAAACATAAAGCAGATGCACTTACCTAATCACCACACAAACTGATACCAGCACGATGACAAAAACGACAAACAGAGCAGCCACCACACTCAGGATGATAGTCAGCAGGTCTAAAGGAGAGAAAAAAACAACAACAAATACAATCTTTCATTAATACTTTATGTCATACACTAAATTAAGTGTACAGTCCTTTTAATGAAAATTTGATATTCATTAAATTCTAGAAAGAAACATCTGAACCCTGGAGACGAACAAATATATATTAACTTCTTATACTACACATAAAAAACACACAAAAAAGGGATACTTCTGTGTTTTGGGAATATTTGGGCTTATGTTACTATTGCCCCTGTTCAACACACCCTTAAAGTGTCATAAAACAAGACTAAGAGTCTACAGCCATGCTAGCAGTTGAGGCTGTACTTAGGCACAGTGGTTCTTTGAGCTAAATGCTAAAGTCAACATACTCATGTGCTCACAATGACAATGCTAACATGCTGATGTTAAACAGTTATAATGTTTACCATGGTCATCATTTTAGTTTAGCGTGTTAGCATTCTAACATTTGCTAATTAGCACTAAACACTAAGTACAGCTGAGGCTCATGGGAATGTCATTAGTTTTGCAGGTGTTTGGTCATAAACCAAAGTACTGGACAAATTGAAATTTTGACCAATTTCATGGTAATTCATCTAATAGTTATTAAAATATTTCAGTGTGGACCAAAGTGGTGGACCGACAGAC